>NC_080187.1:35340000-35991250 GCF_030028045.1 Hippopotamus amphibius kiboko | reverse complement strand
CCAGCCCCCAGCTTCCCCTGCTATGACTCTCTACCTATGCTGTGCCCTCCAAGGATGCTGCCTTCTCTAATAACTGCACGTTCAAATTCTGCCTAGGCTCCAAGGCACCGTGCTTGAGAACATGAGGCCTGGAGTTAGAGCTGAGTTCAAATCCTGGCTGTGTCACTTTGGGAAGCTTGCTCAACCTCTCTGGGCCTCAGTTTCGTCATCTGTAAAGTAAGGATAATAACAGAGCCCACCTCAGTGCCTGGCAGCAGTAGGGGCTCAACTGTATTATCACTATCATGGCTCAGCACACATGTACCTTCCTCTGAGGCACCCCCAGCCCAACGAGAAGTGAACTCTCCCTCCTCTGAGCCCCATAGATCTATATGCATCTCTACTCGGCCTCCCTGGGCAGACTTCGGGAAGATCTTGTGCTGGGCTCTGGGACATGAGCAGAGTGAGACACTACTGCAGTCCTGCAGGAGTTCCCAGGCCAGTCAGGGGGACTGACACAGGCTCACAAATAGCTGTGAGGGCTAAGAAGTGACATTTCACATCCTGTGACACTAACGAGTTTTTTTTTTTCCAAATCTGGCTCTCTTCCCATTGACTAAAGGCCATTTCACTAACTCCTGACGAGTCGTATAAGAGTTTTTAAAAATCAGGTCAAACCACATTTGGAAAACTCCAAATGGCTCCCAGAATTCCCCCCGCTCGCTTACTTTATAGTCTGGATTCGGCTGTCCAGGTCCCATCCTCCCACGCCTGCACGCCCCCACCCCCACGCATGGGTGCCCAGGCCCATGTATTCCATTCACACCAGGGCTCACATGCCCCAGCACAGGGTGGGTGCACAGGCACCAGGCTTGACGGGACCACCAGACTCAAAAATGACCTTCTATTGTGAGAGCGATGGACCCAGCAGCCCCAATAACAAATACTCTTTCCATGTGCGCTGTACTTTACAGTTTATACACCCTTCCACGGCAGAATGTCACTTGCTCTTCCTAAACAGCCATGAAGTCATCTTACCATGATTATTAAAACCTCCTAAACTGGGGTTCTAGGACAGGGTCCATGCCTACTCATCTTTCTGATATCTGTGTCTAAGGCAGGGTCCACCATATAATAAGCGCTCAGTAAATTAAAAAAATGAATTTTACAAGTGGGGAAACTGGCTCAGAGAGATTAAGAAACTTGCTCAAGGCCACACAGCAAAGGAAAACAGCAGGTCTGCCGGAGGGCAAGGAAAAGCTGAGTGTACCGAGTGACCGTGGGCAGGGGCCACCCACCAGGGCGGTGGTGAATGGGAGGTGACAAGAAGAGCTGGAAAATGGCAGAGGAAGCCCCAGGAAGGGAGTGTCTGACCAAGAAAGAACAAAGGCATTGGGAGCAGACTGGAGAGGGGCCGGAGGACGTGAGGGGATGGAAGTTTCTGAGACAGACTGTCCGTCGTGAAGAACAGGTTTCTGAACTCCTGAAGCTTATCAGGCAGGCTGGGCTGGCGGGAGGGCGTGACAGCCCTGCACAACACAGCGCAGGAAAGAGTGCACCACACTCCGTTTTCTTCTCTTGAACAATGTGGATAACTCGTTGTTAGAATGATGAAAACCGTCCTTAAGATAAAGTGCTCTGTCAAATGCCGCTGTCAGGCCTTTAGACGTCCACTGTAGTCCCCAAACCGGGTAACAGGGGTCTTAAAAAATTTCAAAACTTTCTTCAGATTTGCCATTGCATCTAAATAAGAAAACGAACAAACCGGGCTCCTTCACAAAAAAAAAAAGACGTGCACTTTAAGTGATAAGCCCAAGAGAAAGCCAAGTGCAAGACTTATATTTTGGTTCTGGAATTAATCTGTCATCAGCCTGTTTCTGCTACTGCAGCTATCAAGGCTGCAGGATCCAAAGAAAGGGGGTCATGGCCCCAGCACCAGGGACTCCATCCTATTCTTGTGGCCAAGGGGTGTGTAAATGAATGGATCCCATGATTCTTGGCTCAAACCCTCTGATTTTACGATCCCCTGCCCCTCCCCCACCTACAGAGCAGAGGTCACAAAGCCACAAGGTCCCCTTGTAATGCTACTTCCTGTAGATGCCAGTCTGGCTTTCTGAACAATCTCTTTAACGTGACCACACAACCCGCAGTTGTCTGGAAACAGCTCTGATGTAAGAAACACCTCAGGGAAGCTCAGGCACCTCGCAAGTCCAAGACACCCCTGGCCTGGGGCCCACCGTCAACCACCTGCCCTGGAGGCGGCCACGTCCAGCAACTTGGTTCCAATACGCCAAGCCCTCCCCAGGGTAGCTCAGGGCTGAAGGCAGAGGGGAGAGAAGGAAGAATTCCGCCAGGGGGCTCTTGACAGAGGATGTGGCAGCCTTGCCCTGCTCTCCACAAATCCCTGGACCACAGTCGTCTTCTGAGCCAGAATGGCTGATTCAGGTTCTGAGGCCACATTCTAAAGCGGCACCACAGACAGGAGTACAGTGCAGCCTGAGCCTTGCAGTGTGACTGTTCTCAGAGGACAAGATGTACTATCCGTCCTTAGAAATGTGCAAATTGCCTCCAGTGTTCTCTCTCTGGAGGCTCAGTCTCCTCAGAGAAACTGTGGCTGAACGTCCAGGTTCAGAGAGGCAGAGAGAGCCACGGAAGGCTGTGGTCCCGTCTGGGTCACCAGCTGGCAATGCGTCTGACCCTGGGCGAGGCTGAGCCACCTCTCGGGGAAAACAGAGACCGTGGTCACCTGAGAGACGTGGTCACCTGAGAACTGTCTCAGGTGGGAATGAGACCATGTGTGAAGCCACACAATGGCTGGCAAGGCTGTTATCGCTGAAGCCAGGCTGTGGAAGGGTGGCCCCCTTAGACATGCATTAGCACCTACACAGTGGGAGGTGGAAGGGAAGTGGGGATGCACAGCGGGGACCCGCCCTCAGGCTCTGGCCACCCTGCTAAAGGGGATGAGACCCGGTCACCAGAGAGCGCGGGCAGGTGGGCAGAGCTGGCAGCAGCTGAGTGGCCTCCTGGAGGAGACGGCACATCTCCCACTGGCTCAGGCAGATCAGCACTAAGACATCTGGAGGGGGGTGTGGATGTGAGGGGAGAGTAAACCGGCCAGGCTACAATGTTGAAGGCATTATGGGGTGGGTGTATAACAAAGACACATAGAAAAGGAGTTTGGGGGTGGACTGAGGGCTCTTCTTTGGGGCTTTACTGTGAACAGAGAATGTGTCAACATTTTGAAGCAGAGGTGGAACATGCAGTCAGCAAGATGAGGGGTGATGGAGTGCACAGGGGTGGGAGGGGAATGCAGCTGTTCCAGAGAAAGGTGCCAGGGTTGGTTTAGAAGATACCTGCCCCACAGATGTTTAGAAGGAAGTTAACTTCCAGAAGACCTGGTACTTGCAGGGACTGGAAGAGACGAGAGCTTAGGACATTTATCGTCACTCAAATCCTCTCTTCTCCAGGCTAAAAAGGCACAGCTCAGTTTCTTGCAGTCAGGGATGCAGGGTCTAAGTACAGTCACCACCAGGTCCTTTGTTTTCTACACAATTGGAAATAAGCCCTTTATGTCTGATACCCAGAAAGCCCTTTCACTAATGTAGAACCTTCATCTTACCTTTGCCCCAAAAGGTATTTGAGCTGTCTTTCACATCATCGTGCACACATACAGGTGAATCCATCACCCAGTGAGGAGCTCTGTACAGGGGAGGGGCACAGTCACAGCACCACACAACTACCTGTGAGGCAGGCAAGGTCGTCACAACCAAGGCCCAGAAGCATGACCCACAGGTTGGGGGGGGGGGGGGGGGGGGGGGGAGGGGCAGACGAGAGAGGCTGTGCCAGCATTCTGCCAAGAGGCAAGATCTGAGCTGCAGCTGCATTTGCCAGACAGGATGGAGCGGTGGGAGGGAGGATGGCCACACCAGCCTCAGAATGGCCAAGGGCAAAGTGCAAGGGGTCAAAATTCAGTGAATTTAGGGAAGAATGTTCTCAGGCATATCAGGAAAAGGAGATGGGGACCACCTTGTAGGAGGCCTTGAATGCCAGGTTAAAGCAACTCCACATTATTCCAAAAGGCAATAGGAAGCCACTGGAGGTTCTGAGAAGCCAATGATCAGATCAGAGTTGTGTGCTTTTGCTGGAGGGATATGATGTCAGCTGTCCTCCATAACGGGGTGGTAGGTGAGGCTGGTACCGAATGCACCGAGGACAGCAGAGGAGACAGAGTAATGGCAGGAGTCAGCCAACTGCTAAAATGTCGCCTGTCGAAGACGGCTTGCAAAGGTACTTTTTATAAATAGTGCTCTGGGCCTTAGTGTAAACAACCTCGTTCTCTACCTATTTCCTTTCTCGTTCTTCAATACTCTCCTGAGCTTCTGGGTCTGCATCTCATGAGGAAGTCATTAGCAGGAGCTGCAGTCTGTTCTAATTATAAAGCACGCTAGGAGTCTGCCGAGGCCGATGAGGGGATCGTGCCCACGTCTGGCCTCACAGAAGCACTGGGGGAGTCAGGTTAGAGCGGGGGGGGGGACCGCCTGGGCTCAAATGCCACGTTGTCCCCTGCTGGCTTGTTATGTAAGTTACTCAAACTCCTGTGCCTCAGTCTCCACTCACTGGGGATAAGACAAGTACCTACTGACAAGGGTTGTCGCAAGAATGAAGCAAAGAAGAGCTTAGCACAGCACCCGGCACACAGTAGGCGCTTAATATATATTAGTGAAGCCAGAAATCACCCACCATCTTCAGCTGTCATTTAGCCGCAAACTTCACTTCCTTCCTAATGAAAAACCAATGCCCTTTAATTACTGAGGACTGTGCTGCATGGTGACGAATGCACTGGGCTGGGAGTGGGGAGGCCCCGCCCTGCCTGGGGGCTCCCTGACTTTGGGGGGACGTCAGGTAATTCGCTTCTCCATTCCTAAAGTGGGACCTGGAAATCCCTGCTCTCTCTGCCTGCTGGGGCAGCTGAGACAATACCAGTGTGAGGGCCCAGGGCAAACTAAGTGCCCGTGTGAGGGTCCGCGCGCCCCCGCTCCCCAGGAGGGGCATTTCCATCTTGCCCGTCTGCTGGCCTCCCTCAGAAGTCACTGTGACAGTCTCTTCCGAGGCCAGCCCAAGGAAGCAGATGCCACAGCCGGAACAGCAGGGGCTCATTTCCAGCCTAGCCAAGCATGGGCTTTCCTGCGGTGACCCGGCCCAGCCTAGATGTCAAATTCCTGTTAATTCTCACCATGAGCCAGGCCCTGGGTTTTCTCTGGGTCCCTGCAGTGACAGAGGCCCAGCCAGGGGTGCCTCAGACCCATGACTACATTATAGAACCGCATGGCTAACTCTCTCGCCAGGGCCTCAGAGCCACTCAAAGGCCCCCATCTGCCAGATCACCCACAGCCCCACCTGTTCCAGTTATGAACTCCAGCCCCATGACTTTCCAACCAGACCCCAGCTGTACTTGCTGACTTTGACGATTTTGGCCACGTTGTGCCCTCTGCCTATACTACGTCTCATTCTTTCCGCAGCCACTTTTCAGGGCCACACTGAACCGTCCTCCAAAGAGCCTGCCCAGATTCCACCCCGACCCCAGAATCAATCAGACGCCCCTGCGACCCTGATCATATTTTTGTGCAGTGGAACGCCTTGTGCCTGCTGCCCTGCTCCCCAGCTTCTCTCCACCTCCTCCACCATGCCCCGTTCTGCATTCTTCACCCTGCCCACGCCTGGGGGCTCACCCAGTACACGTGTAGGAACTGCAAAAACAGCCCCCTATGAACAAGGTAACGGTTCCACATACTTAGATTCCAGGGACTGATGTCTTTACTGTGCATTTTTCCCAACCTAAAAACAATGAGTTGCATCTGCCCTGGAAAAGTGGTCTCTGGGGGATGAGAGGGCAAAAGCACTTAGCTGTGGGACCAGCTGCCTTTAAATGGGAGAAGCCCAAGGTGACCCAGCCTGGGAATGCAGAGCTGGAGTGGTGGGGGTGATGAGGGGAGAGAAATCAAAAGGCAATGGTACTCCCCCCTCCCCTGCCTAGGAACCATCAACTGAGTCAGCAAGTCCTGGGAAGAGCTGGCCGGCTGCCTTTAATCCTCCCGGAACACACTGGCAGCAGGGAAAGCTCAGAAGGGCAGGCCTCGCGTCAGGGCCACGGCCCCTGTGCTGGAGCCAGCAGGCTGAGGCGGTGACCTGGAGAGGCAGGCAAGCCCTGGCTCTGCCTGGCAACCCACTCCAGCCTGACGCTGCACATGAATTACAGGGAGGAGGCCGGTAGCCAACTGGCTTCAAGGCTGGCCCTGCCTCTCTCTCGCACAAGGAAGCGCTTTGTGCAGCCCAACACCTCATTATCTGGCATCTCGGCCACACCGGAAACGGCAAATAATGGGGTAAGCGTGACACACGTTGCACAGACGCCCCTCCCTGCACAAACCTGTCCTTTAGTCCCCACTGCCTACAGAGCAAAGGCTCAATTAACTCCTTAGTAAGGCATTTGTGGCCCTTCCATCTGGCCACAACAAATCTTTCAAGAAAAACCTCCTTCTAGTCTAATTCATGTATTCATTCAAAAAGTATTTTTTGAGCACCTACTAGGTGCCAGGCCCAATGCCGAAGGAGCTGGAGGATCCCTAAGTCCCACCGTCCTGAAGCCTGTGCAGATCACATGCAGGTCCCTGGCTTAGAGCTCTGCAAACAGCAGGTGCTCCAGGCTCGGTAAGTGTTATTCTCATCACTCCTACCCGCTCCTGAAGGGAGGAAGCTGCTCTTCCCAGATGCCCGCCTCCTTACCCTCTGTAAGTCTCACCACCACACCAGAAAGGTGGGCACAAAAGGCACTCCACCTGCTGGAGGCCCACCAGGTGCCATAATTTAGAGTGTGCTGGCTGCTCTGGGGGGCACTGGAGTTTGGGTGTTTCCCTGTGCTGGAGTCACTGGAGGTTTGGGGACTCTGGGCATTTCAGAGCACATCAGGCCCTCAATCATCCTCGCTGAAGCCACTCCTCTGACAAGCATTCCTGGGCCCATTCCAGGTCAGGCCCTGTGTGAGGTGCTTCCATGGGAAGGATGAGGAGGATAAAGGTACATTACAGGTAAAGACACAGGGACATGGAGGTAAAACGCTGGCACAAGGCAAGTGGTTTCCAACCGGCTGGCCAGGAATCACAAGGTAAAAGGAAGCCTCTCACAGAGGTGAGGGTCATCTTGGATGTCATGCTGAGTCTAGACAGGATAAAGGCATGCAGAGCGTTTAAATAATGACATGTCCAGAGTCACTTTTGGAAGACAAAAGATGAAGGACCAGCCAGAAGAGTCAAGACTCAAGAACTATGGGATGTCAGGGATGGGGCTTTCTTCTCACAGCAGTTAAAAAGCTGTAAGGGTAAGCAATTTGACAACATATCAATTTCTTACATCTTTATAATGAGCCAGACTATACAACAAGAGAGCCTATACAGGACAACACAGTTGTAGGAAAAAATGGTGCATTTTTAAAAGACGTACTTTTTGACATGAGAACGTGGGCTACTTCTGTGCAACTAAATATTGATGAAAGCTCCTATAGCATGTCCAGGTCAGAGACAGCTTGCAAGAAACCCACGGGTGTGGGGAGGGGTGGGAGTAGGGTGTGGGGAACTTCCATACAGTCAGGAGGTCAAAGCAAGTATGTACAAAACACAGAGGGAACAAGTCAACATGGGCTGCGATTATGAAGAGATGTGCCTAACATTTTAGACCAGAGGTCTGCAAAGTGTTATTTTTGTAAATAAAGTTTTATTGGAACACAGCCACACCCACTCATTTAGGTATTGTCTATGGCTGTGTTCTAACAACAAGGGAACAACTGAGGAGCTGCATATTGTCCCCAAAGCCTCAAACACTTATCACTGGCCCTTTACAGAAAGTTTGCTGACGCGTGGGAACTGACACGTGCAAACAAGAACAAGAGGCCCCCCTGGGACAAACAACCTTGTTGCCAAAGCCCCCCTCGGGGCTCTTCTCTCAGTAGGGCCCCCAGAGGAGGCCACACACTTCTTTGAACATCCTGGGATGGTAAATCTTCCATCCCCTAGAGTGGATTTAATTTCTGGAAACTGCCCAATGCTTTTCAAACCAATTCAGGTGAAAAGGTGGGAGCTCACGCCAAGGAATGAAACACGTGAGCTTGCCAAGGGCAGGACGCGTGCCTTAAACACTGGGTGAATTGAAATGGCAGTAAAAAATGTGGTTTCATTATAAAGTTGCGCAACTTTATTTCTTGTGTCTCGTTAACTGGGGACAACAGTCACCTGATGTTCGGGCCTTAGCTCCATAGTAAAAGACCTCTTACAAGACCAACCGCATTCCACAGGAATCTGTGGTCTGGGGGTGGCTGCCCTGGCAAGTCTTTGGAAAAGACGGGGCCTGGTGACAGTGAAGAACACCTAGCCATTACAAATGGAGACACTGTGGCCCAGAGAGGAAATGGGACTCGTCCAAAGCCACCCAGCATGGAGCCCCAAGGTTCAATTCATCCAGAGTGGTTACAATGTTCCAAGTTCTGAGCCAGCAACTGCCAGTGTAAATAGAAAGTGAGTACATGCTGAGTCCCTGGTATCCAAAAAGACAGGAATGTCAATAAAAACAGGAACAGGCCTTGGCCATATCCCCTGACCCAAGTCTGTTTTCTTTTACAAAAAATGGACAATAACCTTCTTGCAGAGTTCCTGGGAGGATTAGAGCTTAGTGATGTACCTAGAGCACCCAGCACAGTACAGCATACAATGGGTTCTCAGTACAACACTGTTCAGAATCCCTGGTGCGAGGGCAAGTGCAAGGGTTGCAATATTCCAGTATCCTCACCCACGGCGCGTGCGTGCACACACCCTTCCATATAGCAAACTCCAAGACTGCACGGCTTCTGTGGACACCTGCCCCGTGCACAGCCCGGTTCGGCCTGCCTCCTGTGTGGAAGTTAACAGCAGGGGAAGCTGCAGGCTGCCTTTGGAGCTGCCACATTCCCAGTCCAAGGGAACCGTCCCCCTTTTGGGGACTAACGGCTTCATCAGGACCACAGCTGTACACACAGCACAGACCGACAGAAACCGAGAAACAGAAGCAGATGAAGAGCAGGTAGCCCTGGCTTTTGGAGACAGCCAGGACAGACGTCTTCTGAAGAGGCAAGGGAAAATGCCCACACCTCCACGCTGGCCCCTCTCCTTGCATGCAATAGCCCAACGCGCCAGTGGCAGTGAAGCAAGAGAGGGTGTGCACTGCGGCTTCCGGTGCTCTGCGCAGTTCTGATAACAGGGCCCTGCCCAGGCGAGGGCTGTGACCACAGACACAGGCAGACGATGTCCTGATCGGGCACCGAGGGCCAGCGCTGGCACCAGCGAGCCAGCCTGGTGAGCTTATATAACAAAGGGCTTGTCATCACTTCCTGTGAGCCTCACTGCCCACATTCCAACACAATGAGACGGGCTCTCAGCCCTGGCTTTGAAGTTCAACGGCTCGTTCACGAGGCTGGGCAGAGCTCGGCTGGGAGACAGAGAGCCTGCGCTGGCTCACCTTCCCATCCCCCTGGCCCTTGCCATGTCACCAGTTTATCTGCAAAAAAAAAAATGTACCTTTGTGATTAACTAGCGTTTGTTTTTAAATACGGAAAAATATCCGACCTTGTAGTAACTACCACTAGTTACATTTGGGTCTATTTACCTCTGGCCTTTTTTCTACCTATGCAGGTGGGAATTGAGTACAGGGAGAATCCAAGTATTCAGTTTCTTACTTTTAAAGTCTTCCATGGTGAGCCTTTCCCCTTTTGACTCTTCTGCAGTTGAGTGGCTCCAGCCAGCTTCGGGTGGCTGCATTCCTTTCCACCATAGGCCCGCGCCATTTTCCCTATTGGATGTTTAGGTGATTTCCACTTTTTTTGTTTTTCCAAATGCTGTAGGATACTGGTAGCTAAATCACTGTGACTCTCTTCACTCTCTCCTTAGGATAAACTCCTAGCTGGGGAACCGCTGGGCCACAGAGTAGCAACTGTTCAGCTCCTTTGTGTTGTTCCCTCAGTTTCCCGTGACTCTTTCTGACTTGGAACCAAGTTTACAACATTTTTAAGCCAACCCTGATTTATAAGGTCCTAAAAGAGACTGGCCTTATTGGCTGACCTCATGACAGGGGTGAACACCCTCATTTAAAGATGGGAAAATAGGCTCAGGGAGGTCAAGTGATTTGCCCAAGGCCACAGACCCTCAACTTGAACCCAGACTAAGCCTGAACAGTCAGTGTTCCCTCACTGCGCCACACTGCTGCTCTCCGGACCCTAGGCCAGCATCGGAGCAGGCACTCTGGAGTGTTTCAAAATCGAGTGCACGACGATCTAAAACACACGCTGCTTGCTATAAATCCCGAAGACACATCCTGTGACTCTGGGTCCACCTGTCAATGTTTGTCAGTCTTGACCATCCAACCACAGACCAATGCAGGGAAACTTGCCACAGTTCTTCAGCAAAAGGGCTCAAGTGGTCTTTTATTCAGCAATGGGGAAGATTCTCTTTTACTGCTAAAGAACTAAGGAGTAGAAAATGTCATGCCCCTAGTGGCTGCAGGGATAAACTTAATAGTGAAATCTAACTCACTTCTTCCTGATTTTTAGACTGTGAATACAAGATGACCTTAGATTTCATATTCAAACAAGCCTTTGAAATTCAAAAATACAGATTTTCTAAGGAAGCCTGGCTTCTTCCTACAAGGGAAGCCCTGATTTCCCTTTTTGAATTTTTTAAAGAAAAGCCTGGGGAACAGAAGACAGCATGAACTTCTTGTTTTGTTCCAGTGTCCTTTACAAATTTAAAGTCTCTTTCCCACCCACCAGCAACATCCCAGTCAAAACGACCCTCTGGTTGAATGAAGGTGTACAACTGAAATTTACTTGCAGAGTAAGAAACGTTTGAGCACAGGCAGAACTACAGCCACTGAACTTGAAGGCATCCAATGCTCCAAAGTGCTTGCTAGGTTGTTGAGAAATAGGTAAAACCAGAAGAAACCATCAAAAGCAAAGAAGTTATGATATTTTCTGGAATAACCATTCCCCAAAGGATCTGAGAGATTAAAAAAAAAAAAAAAAGGCATTCCTAATTTAGGAGGAGAGGAATTAAATAGTACCCCTCCCCCCCAAAAATGTAAAATGTGCCCTCACCCGCATCCACTGATTCTTACTTCCTAACTCCTCATTCAGGGCTCCTCTGTGAGCTGTCAGAAGCAATTTCTGCTTCCTCTGGAGGCTTCATGTCTAATCATTTTAAGGACTCTTCAACACAAAGCATTTGCCTGGATTCAGAAAAGTTCCTCAGCTTTTTCAAAACCAGGCCCTCTTCCGCCCTAGTCTGCGGGTGATAAAGAACCAGAATCAAGCGTGCAGACAAAAATCAGGGTTGGGCAGGACAAGAGAAGGCAGGCAAGACCCCAGACGCACGCCTGGGTTGGGGGTCTGCACGTTGACAACGTCAGGCCCAAGGCCTGCGTGTGTGACCCAGGCCTTAACAGTGTTCTCAGCTGTCCTGCGGGTGACTCGGAAGTGATGACCCCAATTCCCACCATCTCATCACTTGACAGTCACGCCACAGATGGCTTCTGCACCCCAGCCGGGCAGAAGCCCTGCAAGCAGGAGCTGTATGACAGCTGAATTCCCCAAGCGTGTGCCCCAAGCATGTGGCAAGAGCCCCCTGAGCTGGCCTGATGGCACATTACTCCTAGATCTCTATTTACAAAGCATCTCTTCGGGAATTGGGAAGCGTGCTCTGCCGGCCAGAGGGGTCTCTGATGCAGCAGTGAATGAGGGAGGAACTGGCCAGGGATACTCAGGGGGCCCTTCGACCGAGCCCAGCAAACATCTTCATCAAGGCTAATGTTTCCTCCCCCCTGGGGACCCGAAGGCTCCTGAGCACTTACTGCTTCTCAGAGCTCCTCCCGTGGAGGACGTCCTCTAAAGGGCAGCATCCTAGTGGCAGCCAGAGCTCCAGCGCTCCCTTCTCCCTTTTGCATTCCCTTCTTCTGAAGGCTCCAGCAGGAGCTTAACTGTGGCTCCTTCCACCTGCTACCGTTTGCCTGGACATCTTGGGATGCCTCCAACTCCCTGAGGTGCTGCCATCAGATGGGAGAGCTGAACGTCCGTCTCAAGGTCAGGCGACTAGCTCTGTGGGGCCCCCCAGAACAAACACGGAGTGCTGCCCCACCTCCTTCACCCCACACAACGTCCCTCATGGAGGAGCTGTTCAGTGGCTCTGCCCTTTCCTGCCCTGTGTTTCTACAGAATCAAGCAGCTGAGGTGCTGCTTGGTTCATACAAGACCTCCTCCCACCCAGCTATCCAGAGAGACCATAGATGGAGACGTATCTCCATTCCTGACCCAGGCCCCAGGATCCCTGGCGCACGGTCCGTCTGACTCTGAGGGAATGTGGACAAAAGCCGTGCTAGACTGCGTAACTTACAAACTCCACAGAGGGCACATCTCAGCTATTGACAACAGTGATCCAGAGAATCTATCCCTCGGACAGGTCCTCGGTCGATGTCCCTCCGTTGACCAATGTCATCTGAGAGCTGCCTGAGCAGTCCGTCGCAGTATTTCATGGCTTAAGGATGCAGACTGGGGTCAGGCTCTTGCTGCCACTGCCGAAAGCATTTGGTGTCCTCCTAATGGGGCTCCCCACCCCCAGGCTCGGCTTAGGCTCCCCCCCCCACCCTCTCTAATCCCTCCTCTTAAGATGGAGACAGATAGGTTTTTTCTAAAGCACAGATCTGACCATGTCACTCCTGTGCTCTATCACCTTTCATTACCCACAAAGAACAGACCAAACTCTGTGGCCTGGCCCTTCAGGCCTTCCAACACCTGGCCTTATCTCTCACTCTTGTATCTTTTCTCTAGTGTCTTCTTACAGCCTCTCCTTCAGTCACTTTGGACCACTCACAAGGCCCCTCCTAGGATGTCCTCCTCACATCCATCAATCTCTTAATATCCAATTCTACATGTCCATGAAGGCCCAGCTCCCGTGCCTCCTCCTCCATGAAGTCTTCCTGATGCTCACTGGGCAGCATTATCCTGAGAAGACATATGGAGAGTGCCTGGCCCAAACCAGATGCTTTATCAGGGGTAAAGAACTATGGTTTTTAAATGGCTCTGGCCTCATGGTTTTGGGACCACCGGATGATACGGAACTGACCTCGGACACTGTTCCCTATAGCTGTGTAGCACAGAGGTTAAGGGCAGACAGAAGACAAACTAACGTCCTGGGCTCGACACCCCCACCTGCAGTTCTGCCCATTACTAGCTGCGTCACCTATGACAAAATACTTAAAAAAAGACAACCCACACATCTGTTTGCCAGTTTCTCTATCTGTAAAATGGACTCTTAATAGAACTTATATCCTAGGGTGTGTCAGGAGGTTCAGTGAATTAATATTCATAAAGCACTCAGAACAGAGTGGTGATCCACGTAGAGTTTTCATTTCCACTCTCCCACTGCAGGGAATCATAGGTCAACCACAAGCTGACTGTCAAGGTAAGGACAGGGCTACTTCTTGAGGACAACCTCAGCCCAGAAAGGGAATTCTCACTGGCTTGACTATGGCTATAGGAAGCCCAGAGTTCGAGGCTGGGCTGAGGCCCAGGACAGACTGTGGCCAAAAGAATTCATAAAGCTCTTCCTACACGCCACACATGGTGCTTAGCCATTTAAACAAATAATTTTATTAAATCCTCACAATGACCTTATGTATTGCCCCTGAACCTCATCTCCAGAATGTTTCATCATCTGTACAAAGGGGATTTTAACAGGACCCCCTCAAAGACCAGCCATGAGGATCACACACAAGAAAGTGTTCCATAGGCGTGAGGCACAGAGTGAGCGGTCAGGAAACACCATCCATTATTATTATGCCCATGTTAGGACTGATGGGGCATTCCAGGCCCAGAGAAGCTAATCACTTGTCGCAAATTACTAACCTTCCGAGCACCAGGGCCAGGATCTGAGCCCAGACTTCTGACCCTAAAGCCAGGGCTCATTTCCCAGCACCACAGTGGACGCCACGAAGGTCCTGTCGTGTTTGGATCAACAGCCCTGGGCACCTGTGGTGTGCAGCATCGTCACCTAGCCCCCCAAAAGGCAAAGCACCAGGACCAAGCATACCGGGCCCTGACACCATGCCCGCCTCAGCTGGCAGCTTCTGCTCTGCTTGCTCCCTGCTCAGCAGGGAGGTCCTGATGGCAAGATCCCACCCTCTCCCCCGGAATCACCTCCTGACTGCTGCTCTCCTGCTCTCTTTGCCCTGAGACCCCCAAAATCCACCCGGGAACTGAATCCAACCATGTTCTCCATCCGGTCATGCTTTGGCACGATTAACTCCTCAGTGTCAACCTCAGCCCACCCACGCAGAACCCGCTCCGGCCTGCCACTTCCTGCCCAGGAAGCTCCCAGACTGGGGCTCCATCAACGCCCTCCACACGGTGATGCTGAAGGGTACTTGCCCTTAGCAGTTGGTGTCCTGGCTGGGAATCCGGCTCTGTGGGGAAATGTTACAGCCTGCAGCTTCCCTCTGCCTTTGAAGATACGATCACACATCTGAGGGTCGTCATGTGGAAGAAGTAAGGTTAGACTGGTTCTGCTTGACCTCAAAGAGTCCAACTAAAACAATAACAGAATCCACAGAGAGAAAGAAGTCAGCCGGCAGAGCTCCCATAAACACCAGGTACTCAACAAACCTGTACTAAACTGGATGGAACAGCAGAAAAAACTTGAAAGCCTAGCTGTGCAAAGGAGTGTGTGCTTATGTGACAAACCCCTCATCACTGGCAGTTTTCAGGCATGGATGCAGGAGGGTTGGACTGAATGATCCCCAGGCTCCCCTGGAACCCCAAACTAAGGTCCAGGACAGCAATTTTCAACGTTGACTGCATATCAGAATCATCTGGGGACCTTCCAAAAATACTGTGCCAAGACTCTATTCCCAGAAACCATGGTGTCATTAGTCTGAGGTGGAGCCCAGGCAACTAAAATTTTTGAAGAATGCTCTCTTGGTGATTCTACTGTGCTGCCAGGGCTGGTCTAGGTAGGGTTCATGGACGTGGTGTGACACACAGCACAGTGCATTGGGCAGACACCCTCAGCCCCTCAGAACCATAGAACGTTCATCAGTGTTCAAACATCTGCATCTTTTTTTTCTTGATTTATTCACCGTGAACACTGCTGGACTTAATCTGTTCCATCAACACCAATTCATTAATGTCACAAACCCCACAGCAGACACTGCAAGATGGATTATCCTGACACTGACCTGAGCCAGGAAAAGAACATGCAACAGAGCTTCAGAAAGGGTCTCTCACTCACTAAAGACACAGGACACCTGCGTTGAGGGGACAGAAAGGGTTAGGGGTGGAGGAAGAACTCTGTGAATTCACGTCACTTGCACTGGACTTTGGTGTGTGTGAAAAAAATCTAAATCACCAAAATAATATAGTCCCCACATGCCACACCTTCAAGTCCTCCCCATCCTTCAAGTCTGAGCTCTGCTACGCAAGGTCTACTATATCGCTGCCCGCGCCTACTTCAGGCTCCAACGTGTCTCGTTACTCAGCGTCATTACCTGCCTCTGTATCCTGGCACTGAACTCTTTATGCTTTGCAGTAGGGATATTCCTGGGCCTTTCCAATATCCCCTCCTGGGCTCTGAGTTAGACCACCAGGGCTCACTCACGGCTGATGGCCCTCATGACTCAGCCCAGTGCTGGAACCTGGTGGGTATCTAAAAAATGTTTGCTGCATGGATGAGTGAACGCTGCAAAAGTCACCTGTGAAAGCTGAAATGGACACACCCAGACAGGGCCACAAAAACAGGGCAGACAGTAAGTGGTTGCCCCAGATACATCTAACAGCCGGCCCCCTGGTCCGAGAGAGGGACGCTGACTCCGTCAGAGGTGAGGCGAAGCTTTCCTGGCCTCATCCCACCCACTGCGTCAGGTTTGGCATGCAAAAATGAAGTGCTAATACCCAGTTACCTCCCTCAGGTGTCAAGAGTTGAATGTATAATAAGTGCCTGGGCATCTGCAGACAGAAGGTGTCATTTTATAAAGACAAGGTGAAACTATCATTATCATAATAGCTGATGAGACCTTAATGCAGTCAAGGTGAGACAGAGTCAAAATATTGAAGTCTAAAAAGGCACCTGAAGAAATACAGACAGCTCATAGAGCAAGCAAGGAGGAGGTGATGTCCAGACACAGACTGGTCATTTTGAAAAGTAAAATTAAAACCCTACCTCATACCCTGAAATCAAACTCCAGGTTACAATGTCAACGTTGGGACTTCCCTGATGGCACAGTGATTAAGAATCCGCCTGCCAATGCCGGGGAAACGGGTTCAATCCCTGGTCTGGGAAGATCCCACATGTTGCGGAGCAACTAAGCCCGTGCACTACAACTGCTGAGCCTGCACACCACAACTGCTGAAGCCCGAGTGCCCTAAGCCCGTGTTCCGCAACAAGAGAAATCACCACAATGAGAAACCTGCGCATAGCAACAAAGAGTAGCCCCTACTTGCCACAACTAGACAAAGCCTGCGTGCAGCAACAAAGACCCAACGCAGCCAAAAACAAATAAAATTTAAAAATAAATAAAATGTCAACATTAAAAGAGAAAGAAACCATCAAAGTATCAGATGAAAATATATTGGAGTACAGAAAACTTTTCCAAGCAGCACACTCAAGAATTAAGAAAAACATCAAGACTGATTCAGCAATAGGAAACCATTCAGTGGAAACAACAACAGCAACCACCAGGTGCAGAGCCAAAAGGCAAATTACAAATGTGTAAAAAAATACCCTGCAACCCAAATGGCAGGCGAGGGGCTGCCATGCTTAATCCACAGAGAGCGGTTACCAATCAATCAAAAGATGAACCCTCTGTCAGAAAGGATAGACAGATACAAGTACACAGTTTTGGAAAAGAGACACAAGTGGTCAACAGACACGTGCACTAGTGACCTAAGAAATTGCAAATTAAATTAAATTTCATTAGAGTAAAGCAGGCAAAAATTTGTAAGGTCTTTCTAGAATACAATTTGAAAGCATGTATCAAAATTTTTACCTTCTTACCCAACAATTCTCCTCTGGGAATCAATCCCAGAGAAATAATCACAGACTTATTTATGCAAAGAACTGAGTTACAAAGATGTTCATTATAGCACTGTTAAATTAGTGAAAACTAGGGAGAGCCTAAATAGGCAAACAGAATACTATACAGACATTAAATTACTGTTGTTGAATGTTTAAGACAATGCAGACATCTTTCCATGTCTTTAAGCAAAAAGAACCCAGATACACACAATATTAATTTTTGTAAAGGGAAATACACACACACACACATATACATGTATATACACAGTGAAAAAAAGGCTAGATGGAAAAACAGTGAAACATTAACAGAGGTTTCTTTGAATTGTAGAATTAAAGTTGGTTTCTATTTTAGTTTTGCTTATCTTCATTTTCTATACCAAATCTGTCTTAGTTTTGTTGAAAAGGGGAGAAAAAAGTTAACACGGAGATAAACACTGAAATCTATCAAAAAATCCAAGCTTGCTGTTCTGAGGAACTGCCTCAGAACACAGCCAACTCCAGTCTGCCCCACACGGGAGGGCAGGTAGGGGCTGTATCATTCCTTGAATGCCACGTGGATTCCAAATCACATGCGTGGCTTTGGAATGCACCAGGAGGATTATGAGGCTGTCTGGCTTGCTGGGAGTGCACGTCCCACAAAACAGTGGAGCTTCACTGTGAAGAACTTTCTGGTCATTTTCATTTTCAGAATTTAGCCATGGCCTGTAGAAACCAGGGAAGTCCCAGTCCTCCTCCTTCCGTTTGCCTCCTCCCCATAGCCCACATACTGGCAAGCCCCAGATGAGAAAAACTTTCCCAGCAATCACAAGTGCTCTGCAATGAAATGCTTTGCTTAAGCAAAACAGGCAGGCTCCAGCCTTATCTTTACCCTGCCCTGGTGCCTAGCTCAGGCAGGCAACACAGCAGGTGGCCTCCCAGTTTGGAGAACTGGGGCAATTTTCGACCCCCGGCCTCCTTCCTCTATCACCTGCAGTTACACCAGGCAGTCCCCAGGCTCTGGTCACACCTGCCTGCACCGAGCAGGGCTCCCTTTCCAATCTCAATCACTGTGGACAGGACCCTTTCTGTCTGGGATGCCTCATGTGTACCTTCCTCTGGACCCACTTCCCAGATGACATCCTCTTCCTGATGGTTCTCCCCAGCCCCAGACAGAGGCCACCCATGTCTTCTCCAGGTTCTCAGAGCATGTTTGGCTCTTAGTCCCAGGACTCAGTTGCTTGGATCAATTCCACTGGCTGGACTGTGACTGCACTTTCAGGGTCCTCCTCATCTCGGCTAATGGCAATTCACCCTCCCAGCTGCTCAAGCTAAAACCTGGAGTCATCCGTGACTCTCCTCACCCCTCACATTTCATCTGTCGGGAAATCCTGCAGCTCTACCTTCAGGACATGTCCTGAATCTGGTCTCCTCTCATCACCTACCGCTAGCACCCCAGTTCCATGGTTGAAGGCTCCCCTCAACTGGCCTCCTGGCCGGTCCCCTCCAGTCTATCCTCCACTAGGCAGCCAGAGTGATCCTTTCAAAACCCAAAAGTCAGATCACGTCATTCCTCTGCTCAGAACCTCCGCTGACTTCCCATTTCACCCAGAGTTAAAGCGGGAGACCCTTTCAGCGCCTCCAAGACCCAAAACACTCAGCCTCCCTGTCCCATCTCTCAGACCTCATCTCCCCACTTCCTCCCCACCTGCTCCACTCAGTCATGCTGATCTCCCTGAAGCAGCCAGGCGTGCTCCTGCCTTGGACTTTTGCCCTGACTGTTCCCTCTGCCTGGAATGCACTTCTCTCTGAGAGTCGTGTGAATCACACCATCACACCCTTCAGCAAAGCCCTCGGAGCACCCATCTGAAACAGCACCCCACCCCAAACTTATGCCCACCCCAGTTTTATTTTTCTCTGCACTCTACCTGACATACTGTATTTGCTTGAATCCTCTCATGAGAGGGCAAACTCAGGGGAGCATGAATTTTTATGTTTTGTCCACGGCTGTATCCCCAGCATCTAAATAGAACAATACCCAGCATGTAGCCTGCTCTCAACGATGTCTGTTGAATGAATGACTGAGGAGAAAGAACTCCGTATGGGCTCTCATGGCCCAGCTGAGGACTCGGGGTTCAGCTTGCAAGTGAAGGCCCAGCAGTGGGCCAGCGGCACCCACCTCCCCACACCTCGCCCATGTATCAAGTCATTTCTCCACTCACCAGCCTCGGGAAGCCCCTTTCTGACCGTTACTCTTAAGTTCTGCTTGGAAAACTCGGGGCCTGAGTCATTCTCCAGGGCCCTGACTAATTCTCTCTCCATCCCTAGACCCACCTCCAAGATCCTTCCTCTACAGTATAATGGGAAATCCAGAGAGAGCTCCCCTTGGAGAAAAAGGAAAGGAACTGAATGATTTAGAGGAAAATTCAATTCTTCCTGGCTCATCAGTTGAGAAAGCGCAAACTCTCAGGAAGCCAGTGCCTCCGAAAGTGAAACATTAATAGAAATATTACTGGAAAATACCAAACAGGAAGGGAAGGAAAATTCCATTGTAGAAGCAAGGTCCTCTGTCAATGGCTCCTTAATGGTCTCAGTAACTCATTTCAGAATCAAAACATGGAAAGAACCGGAACTCAATCAGGCCGTCACCCTTCCTGTGGACTGGAGCTTTGGCCAAACCACCTCCACACCACCCCGGCACAAAGGGCACTGGGCTCAGAACACAAAGTCAACAGCCTGGCCACTGGCTATAAGATAGGGCAGGCTCCATTCCTTCCCAGACCCTCAGTGTTTCCATCTGTAAAATAGGGGTTACAGTACCTTCCTCACAGACTCTGAGAATCAAATTAATTATGGGTGTGAAAGTGTCCTTGAAGCTGTGGAGGAATACTTACCCAAATGTACGAATCAATGCTAACAGAGGGAATTCTTATAAGAGTTTAAGTTTAGCCACAAATAAGGCAGAGAAAATTCAGGCATGAGATTGTGCAGCCTGAGTTGGTATGGCATAGCGGTTCAAAACAAATACCTTAAATCTGGCTTCAAATCTCACCTCTGCCACTTACTGGCAGGGTGACCTTAGGCAAGTTACTTAAACTCTCTGCCTCAGTGCTCTCATATGTAAAATGGGAATGACAGTAGCACCTACCTTAAAGAACTTTGGTGAGCAGTAAGAGTTAGCCTATACAGAGCACAAAGAACAGTGCCTGGCTCAGAGTATGTGCAATGGAAGTACTGGCTAATACTGCCATTGTGGAAAGCTTCTTCAATTCAAGCGACTACTCTTTCTTGACTCAAATGCCTCCTCCTCCAAGAAGCCTTCCTTGCTTCCCTGAGTTGAAATGAACCTCCTCATTCAAGGAATCAAGGCTCTGCCCAGAATAGCTTCTGTGCCAGGATGGCTCTCAGCTCACCCATACCACTTTGTTTATAGATAAATTCTGCCATACAGAGCTGTGTTCTAACCTTGGTTCCTGTGTCCTCACCAGAAGATAAGCTCCTTCCAGGCAGGCACTACCCATCCCATGGTTCATCCCTGTATCCACAGAGCTGCTGACCACGGCCTGAATGTGGCAATTTCTCAGTCAACACAAGCCACACAAGTTACAAGTCAGGGTGGCAGATACCACTGGCAGCCGTCTCCATCCTGCAGGAACAGCCCCCTTCAGAAAGCCAGCGGAGATGCTGTCATCAGCCAGCCGGCGACCCAGCTCTCTGCTTCAAAGCCACAAATCCCAATTTACTTTCCAGGCCCCAGCCTGACCTTCCCTTTCACCACAGGCCACTACCACTTGGCTGTCTCAGTGCAAGATGAGAAAGTCAGCTCCAAGTGAAACTGCCCAAGGGAATGCTTGACCACAGGCAGATTCAACTTTGCTTCAATGACCAGAGGAAGTCACACCTGTTTCAGATTTGCCTATTTTATGGGTCAGAAATGCTTTGGGGGTGGGGAGAAGACAAGGTCAAGTCTTGGGGGTTAAGTCTGGGGAAATCAGTCATGTTCTGAGGTTGTCAGATTAGAAGACATTCATCTGATCTCCTTCAAGGAAACTTTGGTTCCTTGTTGACAAGGGCCAAGATACCACTTTTCTTTTTCTTAAAAGAGCACACACAGCCTCACCAATCCTTGAATGAGAAGACATGACAGTTACAAGACACGTTTTGTGCAGCTGTCCCTTGGGAAGTGCCAACTCTGTGTGCAGAATTTCTATGAAATAACTCAAGTGCTGCATTTAACATCTCACTTACAGGATTCAGAAGGAGATGAGAGAGGGAGAGAGAAAAGCCAGCTCTGGGGCCCCTTTGGGGACAGACTGAAAGGGATGGGAATTACGGCAGGGGGTGCAAGAAGAGGAGCATTAAGTGAAGGGAAGCAGGAGACACACAATACACATTTCAGTAAATATCAGAGCCTTACTATCTCCATCTAAATCATTGTAAGGAGTGGAACAAATTGATAAAAAGCACATAGGCTTTGAATTCAGACTGAGCAGGTGTAATCCTGGCCCCATCACTTGGTAGCTGTGTGACATTAGGCAAGTTATTACCTCTAAGCCTTGGTTTCTTTCTTTCTTTCTTTCTTTTTTTTTTTTTTAGCCTTGGTTTCTTTATCTGTAAAATGGGGGCAATACTATACATGGGAGACGAAGAGCACTAAAGGCCCAGATTAGTGGCCAGCCTGTATCCCTGCCCTCTGCCATGGGACTTCGCAACTCCTCCTCTCTCCCTGAATCCTGGCTGGCCTTATGACTTGCTCTGGTCAACAGAATGCAGCAGAAGGGACAGTAGGCCAGTTTCTAACCTCAAGAAATAGTATGGGCATCTGTAATTTCTTGGAAAACTGCCATCATCACACGAACAAGGCTAACTTGCTAGAAGATGAAAGACCACATGGAACACAGCCAAAATGATGCAGTCAAAGCCATCCTAAACCAGGTGTCCCCAAACATGTAAGAGAGCCCAGCTAGGACTGGCAGGGTCGCACGTCCACTCCACACTGACCATAGATGCCTGAATGAGCTCAGCTGAGGCCACAAAAACTACGCAGTTGACATGTGGGTTCATGGACAATAATAAAGGCTTATCATCTAAAGCAGGGGTTGGAAACTACAGACCACAGGCCAGCTGCCTGTTTTTGTAAATAAGATTGGAATACAGCTACACTTTTTAATTTGTATATTGTCTATGTCTGCTTTCAAGCTACAATGGCAGAATAGCTGAATAGTTGTGATGGGATCTGTCTGGCTTGTGAGCTAAAATTATTTACTAACTGGCCTTTTAAGAAATGTTTGCTAACCTCTGGTTTAAAACTAGAGTTTGGGGTGACTTGTTATGCAGCAATAGCTAACTGTATATACAGTATACAAACTTCTTCTGGGGTGACTGTGAGGATTCAACAATTAAGTGGTTAGCCTGAAGCCTGAAGAATATATTTTTCTTCTGGGGAATCAATGGGAAAAACTGGATTTGATATGCTGCATTTTTCTCACACTACTTTTAAGGGACAGGACTTCAAAAGGGAAAGTGTTCCAAGCCAAACCACAGCTACCAAGCTTGGCTCTTACCTTTTCAATCAATTACTTTCTAAGAAATGGAGAATGTGGCTGTTAACCAAATGGAAATGACTGACAGCTCATGCTTGACCCTGGCCACACATCAATGATTTGATATGAAAAGGACCAAAAGACAAGTCCCAGCTCTCCCAAAAGACACGTGAGACACTCCCTTCCTTCCGTGGCTTCAGCCTCTCTCTGCAGTTCCCCCACCACGCCCACCCTCCAGAGCCTCCAATAATTCTCTTGGCACAAGCCTCTGCGTGGAAAAGCCCAAATGCTGCCGCCTCGGGAAAGCCCTCCTTGAATTCACAGACAGAGTTGTGAATTCCTCCCAGCCCTTTGCACACAATTCTGTTCTGGCATGCCTCATGTTGCAACACTGCCTCATTACCTGTCTCTGTCTCCCAGACTAGATCTTGAAAAGCTCGTGTTCGGCTGCAAACTGAGAAGCTTTCCTCCTGGGAAGCTGGCCACCACTTGTTCTCTCTGAACTCCCCGCTGCCTAGCACACTGCTCAGAAACTGTTTTCTGAGTGTATACAAAAAAAAAAGTTGAACATGATATTATTTATTCCTTAGGAAATATGTTATTTAACTCAACTCTGTGTGGGTACACATCAGCATGTATTTAAAACTTGGGAAACTGATGTCATGGTATATCCTGACTTTCTCAGTTACAGTGGAAACATTTACTTAATTATGATAAAAGAAACAAGGCTTCAGCAGAAAACATAATTGGATGAGACCTGTTTGGTTGCACAAAAGCAGACCTACCAAGTTACTGGCCTCTTTGTCTTCATTATTTTTTTATAAAGACAACCTGAAGGAATGACATTTCCACCTACTAAAGTTTCGTTTTTCTCCTCCCAGGAGCTCAGGTCCTCACCTGTCTCTCACTCAGACTACACTGTAATTGCCTTCCAACTCCAAACCCATCTCCCCCAGACTGCAGCAGCTGTTTACAGCCTGGGATGCTCCTCGACCATGGCTCTGAGTCTATTCTTTTCCTGACTCAACAGTCTTCAAGGATTCCCCTGTGGGGTCTAAACTCAGGCCCCCACCTATCTCACATTGTCATCTCTCATTCCCCAAGTGAGGCACACTGCAAGAAAGCTCTGGTTTCCAAGAACACCCACCACATTAAGGCTTCACACATACATGTGCACACACATACACATATATGGACACACGTATGCATGTGCACTCACAGCACGGGCACCTGAGTGCTCGCACAGGTTGTCGTCAGCCTTCCCCCTGTGCTGAAATTTCACTTCCGTCTCTAGATCCAGCTCAAAGCTGCCTCCTAGGTGAAGACCTCACTAAATTCCCCAAGACAAAAACACTGGGAAGCAAATGATGAAAAGACAATGTGTGTCGATATCCTCCAGAGGCTCAGACCAAAGACTATTGCCAAGTCTTTTGCAGCTTTTGTTCCCTTCCTCCTAGCTCGCCCTTGTACCAAGAGATCTCTGAGCACAAAATAAGTGCTTGGTAAAAGCTGATTAAATTGAAAACAGTCTCTCGCCCACATGATTCTAAAAGGTAAAAATGCCCCAGACTGGAGGCTGCCTGGTAGTGGGGCATATGTGACCAGGCGTGTGTGTGTCCTGGGACTTAGCTGGAAGAATAGAAGGATGCCTAAGTATGTGTCAGAAGGAGGCACCGGCACTGAGGGAGGCAGAAGGGGCCCCCAAAGATAAAGCTGGGTGGAGGGTGGCAGTGGAGGCCCTGAAAGGAGGATCTGTGGACCAATAGCTCCTATTCCCAGGCCACAGTAACTCTCAACACAGGCCGATGTTAAAAACACGGGGCTTGGCACGCCGAGGGCCTTCAACAGCCCTGCGGGTTCTTGTCCTATCCCCTAACAACTGACGAAAGGAAGCTGGGCCTGAGGTTAAGTGGGCTAGAAGGAGGTTTTCCCAGATCCATGGGTGAGGGGCAGAAGTCGGGCTCTGGGGTGTTCAGGGCTGGATGTGCAGTATGCCTGACCTTCCAAAAGCTGTCTGCCTAGAAATAAGGTGAAAACCAGGCTGCCTCCTGGCTGCCTGGCCAAGAATGGGGGGTGGGTGTTGGCCCCGGATTAAGAGGCAGCCCCACACAAAAGGCAGAGATGAGGGCATCTGGAGTCTGCAACCCAAAGCAGCTCTGACCAGAAGACCCAGAGGGAGGGTTAAGAAACCACTGCTGCATTAGTGTTCTCAAAGTGTGGTCCCAGGATCGGCAGGAAAAGATCACCTGAGAATTTGTTAGAAATGCACATTCTCAGGCCCCACACCAGGCATGGTGACTCAGGCACTCTGGGGAATGGGTCGTGCAAATCTGTGTTTTAACCAGTCTTCCAAGTGCTGGTTTGAGAACCACTGCATAGTGGGACCCTTCCCGGCTCCTTCCCCTCCTACTGGTCAGAAAGAATATCTGGCAGCCGCAATCCCTCCTACTCTGAGGATTGCAACAACTTAAAAGATCAAAGGGTTCAAAGTCACAACCTAGTAGGTGAAATGCAGCCCAGAGAGATCTTTTCTCAAAAATCATATCTGCTCAGGTCATTGAGCAGCTAAATCCCCTCACTGGCCCTCACTGTGTTTAGCTTACAAGATCCTCCCTGACCTGGGCCCTTTTGCCCCTCTGGGGTCCGGCCCAACTCTAACTTCTGAATTCCTGCCACAGGGCCTTTACCTGCAGTCTCCTACAGCAGCAGGCTTTCCTCTGTTGCCAACCATAATAATGGTCCTCCCTGACCACCTCCCATCACAGCATTCATCACGCACACTGCGGCCTGGGCCACAGCATTCACTGGACCCTGCCCTAGTACCCAGCAGAGGAAAGCACAGAGCAGACCTGTGAAAATACTTGGTGGAACAGAGCCAAGTCTTCAACACACTTGACACTCCAGCTATAAAACTTATTATTCCTCAGTATTTGAAAGTCTTAATTATAATTAGAAAAAAAAATTTACTAAAGTTTTGAAAATCATAAAGGAAGACTTCAGTGAACAGGCAGAACCACAAGCAGTGGGAGAGAAAGGAGATTTGCCCACCTGGGAGGTGGTCATGGAGTAACAGGGGGAAGACACAATCTTTCTGGAGAGCTAGGCTGGGCTTTCTTCCATCCCCAGGGACTCCAGGTTCTCCCAGGCCAGCACCTAGCCAAGCCGGGGCCACACATAAGGCGGCAGAGAGCCTCTCTGCTGTTTCCCTCACAGACCAACCACAAACCGGTAATCCTGGGGGCTCTCAGAGAAACCTCTTCTGTCCCCAAGGCCACCTGGCTTCCAGCTCCTTGTCATTTAGGTGTGGCATCCTGGGTGCTTAGGAAGCCCAGAGTCCATGCTTCCAAGATGTATCCCCAAACTAGCCCAGAGGCAGGTGGACTCCATGGACTGCCCTCACTGCCTTCAGCAGACCCAGCAGGGGTGGGGGGGTATTCGGGAGACCTGGGACCTTGGGGAGAGGAAGTCAGGCAGAAAAAAACCAGGAGGGGCATCTCCTTATTCCTCCTGCCTGGAAAACAAAAAAGATCCCTTTCTAAGCACCAGCTGGCAGGTAGGAGTCTGTCTCCCTCCTGTCTGGCTGGACATCCAGTCCTAAAAGAAACTCAGACTCTATCAGTCTCCGCCAGCCCACACCTGGGCAAAAGTTTACCTTTGGGAGAAGATAGGGGGCCCTGATAGCGATCGTAGGGCACTGGGCCTCAGATGTAATCAAAACACTGCCTTCCACCAGAAGTAGACAGAACAAGTATTATTTTATGGGGGAAAGGAGAGTGTCACAGGAGTGTGAAGGGGGAGGAGAGGGCCCAATCTGGCTGTAATTAAGCAGCCTGCTTCAAAGGCTGGGGATCAAGATGGTCTATTTGTTAGGGAGTGGGGTTGCACAAAATCGTTCCCCTCATCCCTGGGGCTGTATGGGGTGGAGGTAAGGTCAGGAAGGAAGATGAGGTCGGGAGGGGTGGGTCTCTTTCCAGCTGGCCGGGTAGGCAGACCCCTCCAGTGCGCGGCTGGAGAAACTGACAGGTCGAAGTGGAGCGCTGTTGTAGGTCAGCGCATTTCAACCAGAAAAGCACGCGTGGGGGTTCCTGGCACAGCTCCAGCACAAAAAAGGCCGCCCCATTCGGAAACCTGGTACGGAGGGTGGGTCAGAACAGGGCATCTGGAGTGATTTACATATATCCGTTTAGAGACAGCCGGTCTGAATCCGCCATCGAAAATGTGTAATATCCGGCGAGTCCCTTCCCAGCTCTGGACCTCAGTTTCCCATCTACAGAGTCAGGGGCAGGGGGAAGAGGAGGCAGACAAGAGTAAACGCTCAAGTCCGTGACGGCTCTGACTCTCTGACTTTCCTCCTCGGGAGGACTGAAGGGCTAGCTGGGTTTCTCTCTCCAGGGGAAGCCTGGGCAGGGTGCTCCCGTCAGGCTACTTCCGAAGCGGGCACCTGGCTGTGGGCTCAGAAAGAGGACGTTTTTGGAGCAGCGAAAGAGACTGTGTCAGGAGGCCGACGATCGGGGGCAAAGCGCGTGCAGAGGCAGAACTGGGAAGCACCGTGGGAGGCCCGACCGCAGGGTCCTAGCCCGAGTGGATGCAGGAACTCGAATCTAGAGCGGTTCCTCAGCTTCCCCGTGCACACAGTGGCCCTGGAACCTCGCGTGAAGCCGAGGGGCGCCTTACCTTGTCCTTCTTGCCGGCACCGCTCTCCTCCGCGGCCGAGGCGCCGCACTTGTTGAGCAGTTTCTTGCCTCCGCACGCCGTCGGGCTCCAGGTGCGGCCGCCCGAACAGCCGCCCCCCGGGGGGTCTCCGGCACCACCCGCGGCGCTCTCCACCTTAATGAGGCGGTGCTTGGGGGAGATGTAGCGCACCTCGGCCGGCGTGGCCGGCCGCCGCTCGCTGCTGCTGCGGTAGAGGTGCGGGGAGCCAGAGGACGAAGACGAGGACGCGGCGGCGCCCGCGCCGGAGGAGGCACAGCAGCAGCCCGAGGCGCCCGACGCGGACGAGGCCGAGAAGGCGCGCTGGCCCCCGCCCGGCTCCCCGCCGCCGCAGTAGTCCAGGCGGCACATGGCGCGCAGTTTGCGCAGCGACGAGCCGGGGCCGTTGTAGGGGTCCTCAAAGTCGCGCTCCTTCTGTGCGCGGTAGGCGCGGATGAGGTCGCTCGTGCTGCCGCTGTCGTCGGGCAGCGATCCCGACGAGGCCGAGAAGCAGGAGGCGGCGGCCGTACCGCAGGACGCCGAGGCGGCCGCGGGGGCCTGCGGCACGGCCTGGGGGGGCTGCGAAGGCCGCTCGCCCCGGCGCCGCTGCTCGCGGTAGTCGGGCCGCGGCGGCTGCGGGGGGCTCTTGGTCTTGCTGTTGCCCAAGCTGAAGTACTTGTTCAGCCACTTGGCCATGGCGAGAGGCCGCCTAGGGCCGCGGCGCGGGAGCCGGGTCCGCCGCCGCGGCCATTCGGGGGGCAGCGCTGCCGCCCAGGTCCCTCGGCGCCCCGGCCCCGGAGAGGGGCGTCCGGGGCGCCCGCTCCCGACGCCAAGTTCAAGTTCTCTCCGCCGCCTCCTGCCGGCCGCTCCCGGGCTCCAGCAGCTGCAGCACCGCCCTCCGCCTCCGCCGCGCGTCGCCCGGGCTTCGGATCTCTTGCCCCTCGCGGGCGCGTCTCATGGGATCCCGGCCGCGGCCCCACGTATAGCGAAAGGCCCGGGCGCCCCCCTCCTTGGACGCTCTGGCTGTGCGCTCCGCCACGGAGCGCGCTCCTGCCCCGTCGGAGCCGCAGCCGCCGCCTTGGCCGGGATCCGCGGTGCTGCTGGAACTTGTCGGCGTCCTCGCTCCCCCGCCTCGTCTTCCTTCCCGAGAGCGCTGGAGAGAGCTCGGCCCCCGGCCGGCGAGCAAGCGGGCCAGAGAGCGAGCGAGCGAGCGACGGAGGGAGGGAGGCAGCCGGCGCCCGCCCGAGCCCGCGCGCCCGTGCCCGTCCCGGCGGCGCCTGCCGCTGCCGCTGTCGCCGCCTCCCGAACCGCCGCGTGTGTGACACCCGGGCCGCCAGAGCCCGCCCCGCGCCGCGGCCCCGCCCTCCCCGGGCAGGCGCACGCCCCGCCCCCCCAGCCCGCCCCCGCAGACCTCGCCCCGCCCACCCCACGGGCCCTGCAGCCGGACCTCGGCCCTGGCCCCGCCCCCCTTGCGCCGGGGTCCTGGGTAGCGGCAGCGCTCGCCTAGAGCGCGCGCCACCTCCTGCGGCTGCCTCGGCGCCAGCCCCCGGGTCGCGCCTGAGGGCGCCGCGGTCCCGCGGCGCAGCCGGCCCCGTCTCGCCTGCAGCTTGCAGCCGCCTACCTAGGGCGAGAGGTTGCTAGCCTAAGCCTGCAGCGCACAGAGGCCAGACCCTCCCCCGGGACCGGCACGTTGTGCTACCCTGGGATCCTCACTGTTGGGGACGTAGGGCATTTTTAGTTTACGGCGTGACCAGCTTGGAGGAAATGCGGTGCCGAGACCCCTTAGGGACAAGGTGTCTATTCCCTGCTTAAAGAGACGAAGACTCCGGTTCAGCCCCTTGTGCCAGATCTTCGGAGGAATCTTTATGCAAATGAGCGTTTTAGCAATCCAGATGACGGATGCGGCCAGGATAGGAGGCATGGGCCCGGCCCCGCACCTACTGAGAGCCAAGCTAAGGGAAGGTCGGAATGTTTGCTTACCTTTTCGCCTCTGAGGAAGTCGTGGCTTTAACCCTGTTCACTGCCGACCGGCCAGAGCGAGCTGTGGGAACGTTTAATGCCTAAGAGCTGGCAAGGCTCCGTTTAATCCAGGGCCCTCATTTTACAGATGGAGAAACTGAGGCTCAGAGGAAGGTCACCCAGGTGGGCCTGGATGCCGGTTCCCGGTCTGGTGGCGCCAAAATTGTGTCATTTCCACTAGTTTCTACTTTGCAATTTAAGATCGTCCCCTGATTATTAAAGTGAGAAAACTGAGGCCGAGTGAGGAGCACCGCTTGCTCGGTGAAGCTTTCCCCAGGAGGCAGCATATCCTCTGCCGAAACAGAAAATCTGCCTAGAAATGAGGTAACTGCCACTAGAGCCGGTGCTCTTTTGAATTTGGCCGATCAAGCCCCAGAACATGACATACCCTAAAGTGTAAGAACTGAGACCTGAGAAATTCCCTAAGAATGTTGGTGTATTAGGATGATAGTCCAAATTATTATCTCCACTTGTACATTATAGATGGGCTTTGGGGGAATCTATTTTTTCCTGTATCTTGTAGGAAAAGTGGGACCTATTAGGGCAGGGAGCTAGGCCAGTGGCTCTTTTGGCCAAGACTGAAGGTGGAGGTCAAACTAGTAGTCTGAGGCTCTTGAGCAGGGAGGGCCTCTTCCCCTGCCTGAAGCCACAGTGGGGAAGTAGCAGAACTAGGACTCCAACTTGGGTCTTACTCTGAAGCCTGTGCTCTGTCCACTCAGCCACACACAGTGATGCAGTGGAAGTGACTGCAAACTGTCCCTTCAGGATCAAGCTATTTGCTCTTTCCCTCTGGTCAGACAGGACTGTCATCCTCTATGAGCCAGTTAAATTTTACAAAGCCACTATATGACGCCACAGTCACAGATATTATCATCAACTACACAGCCCCTTCATTGCCTGAGATCTACTTATTTAGAATTTCACAGGAAACAATCCAAGATGTGGTGTGGGTGTGTGGGTGTGTGGGTGTGTGTGTGTGTGTGTGTGTGTGTGTGTGTGTGTGTGTGTGTGTGTGGTGTCTGGGGGATGGTGGGAGGACCCAGAAGTTGACCTGGGCTAAGGTGTTTGTTTTGGGTGTCCCTAGACTTAACTATCTCAAATTACCCTTTAAATCATTCCTCTACTGTATAAGCACTTAATTATCCCACAAGTAAGGGAGGCTCAAATAGAAAACCTGAAAGGCAAGGACGTCCTCCTTGTGAGCCCCACCTTTTAACCAACCACCAATCCTCTCCTGCTCCTTCCCTTCCCATCTCTGCTTCTAGGTTCAGGAAGGAGGGATGGCCAGATTCTGGCAACAGGCCAGGCCACCCTGGGCAAAAAAGTCTTCCCCAGGATCTGGAAATTTGTTTCCTGCATGTGGGTTGCACATGGAAGAGTGATCTCTGCCTTTTCCAAAGGTTTAGGGAGAGAAGTTATATTTCACAACTTATTTTTTCCATTTCACTTTCAACAGGCCATGGGGTCATACCCACTTTTCCATGTGATGCCTCTGCTGGGGTGTAATTTGCAAGCCAAAATTATTGTAATGCTATAGCATTATGCCAAAAACTTCCAGAGCACTTGTGTATCTGCTCAACCCCTACACGTCCTGTATATAATTAACCCTCCTCAGCATCCCTACAATCTGGTGTTATTCCCAGCTTACATATGGGGTAACTGGCCTAAGGTAGTATTTATTTCAAGCAGGCAAAAAAACACATGGGTGTTTTCCTTTGGGAACTAATAGCAACATTTTACAAGGCTCGGAGTCAGAAATAATCATTCCGAAAGGAAACAGAAAAGTTCCTAAAGAGGAAGCTGATGTTGGAGAAGCAGTGCGTCAAATGGTGAGAGGAGACAGGGACTTGTAAGAAAAGGATCAAAGCACTATAGATGGTTATAGCTGGACAGACTCTTTTCAGAAAGCCGGTCACTCCATTTCACAGAGAGAAAACTGGTACCAGTGAAGGGAAGAGATTGAGTCAAGAGGCACGGCTGGGATTGGCACCCAGTCTCTTTGACATCACAAACCCAACACTATGCCCATCGTTCCTGGCATTTTTAACTTTTATATTCCCCCTCTTTGTGCCCAATTTTCTTATCAGAAGGGTTAGATGTGGTCCTGTTTCTGTTTCTGCCCTGTCTCAACTTCTTTTTTTTTAATTTACTTATTTTAATTAATTAATTTATTTATTTATTTATTGGCTGTGTTGGGTCTTCCTTGCTGCACACAAGCTTTCTCTAGTTGCAGCGAGTGGGGGCTACTCTTTGTTGTGCTGTGCAGGTTTCTCATTGTAGTGGCTTCTCTTGTTGCGAAGCATGGCCTCTAGGCTTGCTGGCTTCAGGAGTTGTGGTGCACAGGCTTAGTTGTTCCGCGGTGTGTGGGATCTTCCCCGACCAGGGACTGAACCCATGTACCCTGCATTGGCAGCGGATTCTTAACCACTGTACCACCAGGGAAGTCCTCGTAGTTCTTTTCTCTGCACTCCCAATATCTGGAGGTAGGCTCTGCCATTGATAGAGGCCTAGAAAAATGGTGCCATCAGCCCAACAGATACAAAGGTTAATGTCAGTCCCTTGCTGTGTACCAGCCCAGGAGGGCTGGAAGCATGGATTTGAGAGTCATTAATCCTCATTGAAGATCTGATGCAAAACCCTCAGTCATCCTTGACACATTTTCTATTCCTGCTCCATCCAACCCATCAGCAAAGAATATGCAGAATCCTATCATGTCTCATCACCTCCACTGCTCCTGCCCCAGTCCAACTCCTTCATCCCTTGACTGTATCATTGCAGGTGTATCCTACCCATTTCCCTGTTTCTCTCTCAACACAGTAGCCAGCAATCCTATTAAAAATGAATCTGATTAAATCCCCCATTAAATCCCTATGTCTCAAGACTTCCCTGGCCGTCCAGTGGTTAAGACTCCATGCTTTCACTGCAAGGGGGCACAGGTTCGATCCCTGGTTGGGGAGTTCCTGCATGCCATGTGCACAGCCAGAAAAGAAAAGAAAATCCCCATGTCCCTAATAGTAAATGCCAAAATCCTTATAGTGGCCGATAAAGCCTTACATAACCTAGTCTCCTGCTCCAGCTGTGCAGCCCCTGCTTTCCTTGAACCCTCTCGCACCTTGGGCCTTTGCACTACATCTCCTCTGCCTGGAATGCTTTCCCCCAGCTGTCCCCTGGCTCAGCAGTCACTCCCTTCTGGTCGTTATTGAAGTGACACGTGCTCAGTGAAGCCTCCCCTGGGCACCATATCTAGAATTGTTGTCCCTGCTCAACACTTCCTATTCTCATCGCTGCTTTATTTTTCTGAGTATCACTCATTCCCGTTTCACACACAGCATGTTCTACTTATTGTTCTTGTTCGTCTTGCCCCACGATGGGGTAGGGATCTTTGCTCTCTGTTCACTGCATATTTTCTGTGTTAAGAACAGGGCCTGACACCTAGTAGGCATGAGATCAATATTTGTGGAATGGGTGAGTGAATATGAGTGGTTGATCATGGAAGGTAGAATGGCAGAAGGCTAAAGCTCGCCGCCTCCCTGCCTTGGACCTTGTGCTAGTGGCTTTAGCTTTGGTCTGGAGGTGGGAGCATGTCAGACGTGCCGCATTTTTAAAGCAGATGTGTTCAGAGGTGCTGTTCCCAGACTGTGTCTCTTCTGCGGAGGAAGCAGAACGAGATTCATCCCTGTCTTCCCAGCATCCAGAGGGGTTCCAAGAAGGTTGCAGGGTCCAGGTAGCCCCTTCCACACAAGTCCCAGTCGTGCTGACATGCAAGCCTGTCCACAGTGTCACTGAGCCAGCTCTGTTGTTCCCTCCACCTCAGGTACAACTAATCTTAGGAGTCTCATTACTGGTCGAAAGATAATCCTCTATATCTAGATTAAAGGCTGTGTTTTGACCATTACTGCGCATTGAACATTGAGCCGACAGTTTAATTGAGCTGTTTATGCTGCTGCCTTGATCTCTTCCCAGAGAATTTACAACTAATTCCAAGTGTCTCTGTGAATTAAGTGGGCCTCTCCCAACATGCTTTGCCTGTTGTTTGCCTGTGCCAAATCCCACTTGTCCTTGTGTTACCCAATTATGGGCTCTCACTCACAGCTATATCTGGCAAGGACCACTTCCAGCCCACTTCCTCCCCAAGGTGACCATTAATGATACGGCCCTGAGAACGGCCATAATACCCCAGGACAGCCTCTGTGGTACCTGCAGCAATAGGAAGGGGGGTGGAAGTGAGGACTAGGACAGCAGCAGAGAGGACATAAATCAGACGGACCCCTTTGAAGTCACCTCCAGGCAACTGACAATAACCCCCTAACAAGAGAAGGATACAAGTGTCTTTAGCATAGTTAAGTGTGATGGAAGAAAGAGAGTTCTGGATGAAGGTCAAGGCCCCTGAGTTCTTATCCTGGCTATCTTCTGACTTCCTGCATGATTTCTGGGTCCTCGGTGTTACTATTTATAAAATGGGAGCTGGCAGGTCATTGTTTCTCACTCTGTGTCACGGAGGGTCTAAGGGCAGGATTGCCAGATTTAGAAAAAACAAGACAAAATAACAAAAACAAAAATGGACGTCCGTGCGATATTTGGGATATACTTATAGTAAAATATTATTTGTTTATTTAGAATTCAGATTTAACTGGGTGTCCTATATTTTATCTGGTGATCTCAGACAAGTGTCCAAATGGGGGATAAAGTGAGTTCCCCAGCCCTAGCCCAGACTCTGCTGATGAAATGTATGAGAGCAGACCTCTCAACCCCGGCTGAAACTTAGAATCACCTACAGAGCTTATACACCTAGTGACCAGTCTGTATTCCACACCAATTAAATCAGAATTCTGGGGTGTATTCAGGCATTAGTCTATATTGTTGTAACTCCCTAAATGAGTCCAATGTGCAGCCAAGTTTGAAAACCACAGGACTTTTTTTTTCTTTTTAATATTTATTTATTTATTTTGGCTGCACCAGGTCTTAGTTGCGGCATGCTGGATCTTTTTTAGTTGCAGCATGTGGACTCTTAGTTGCAGCATGCATGCAGGATCTAGTTCCCTGACCAGGGATCAAACCTGGGTCCCCTGCATTGGAAGTGCGGAGTCTTACCCGCTGGACCTCCAGGGAAGTCCCCAGGGCAAGGGTTCTTCAAGTGAGGTCCCTGGATGAGAGCATCAGCCTCACCTGAGGACCTTTTAGAACTACAAATTCCGACTTGCAGACCTTCAGAATCAGAAACTTGGGGATTGTGGCCCAGCAAGCCCTCGAGGGACTTGCTGTTGTAGCTAAAGTTTTAGAGCCAGTTTGAAAGTTCCTTTGTTGACAGCAGGTCACCTGATCAGCAGGTGGGTGCTAGGAAAGTGAATTAGTTGAATTGCTCTGCAGTGATGCATCTTAATGGTCAAACTGCCTGTCCTCTGGCAATTGCAGCCTAGATTAAGGGGTTTGCAGCCCACCAAGTGCAGTGATTTTTTTCAGTCTCAAACTTTGGTCTGTTGGCAGTCTTGAAGGCTACCATTGTCACCTGACAGCATGACAGGTTAGGCCAAGAAAAGCCAGAAGTGGACCAGAGGAGTCTGAAGGCACAAAATTCTGGGTTAGGCAGCCTGAAGGCACAGCAGAAGGGGCTTGGAGCCTGTGGGCAAGGAGGAAGCAGAAAGTGTAACAGTAAGGAACCAGACAGGGTCAGGGGTGCAGGAGGTCAGCCCAGGCCCCAAGGAGGCTGGGGGCAGTGAGAAATAAGGATATTTCCAGGGCTGGTTAGGCCAAGTCAGGCACTGCTTCTGCAAGAGGCCAGGGCCAGGGCAGGCTGGAGCTGAGGCCAACCGGAAGCGGAGGAGAAAGAAGGCTGTTTTTGTTTCGTGTTAAGAAGCAAGTGAAGACCAAGCAGAGAGCAGCGTTTTCCTGCAGGCTTGGGAGGCTGCAACGCGAGCCCACCAGCACCATCAGGTTTCCGTCTTTGGCGGGCCTCACAGTCCCAGGTTGATTTGTCTTGGGGGATACCAGGTGCCCAGGATGTGTGCCTCTCCTGTCCTTGAGAGACTTCTGGAGGGCAGGGAGCTGGGGCTGTGCCTTTTTTATTGCTCTCCACCCCCAGGATTCGCTCAGCACCTGCCAAACGCTAGCCCCTGAGTGACCGTGTGTGGAATTGTGTCCAATAGAGATTCAACCCAAACAGGGTTCTTAAATATAAGTTATCACCTCAGGCCTTGGTAAACCATACCAGTGAGGAACCGCATGCCAGAGGGCACTGGTCACCCTTGTAGCATCATTGCAGACTCTCCTCCCTGCCGCCTGCCTTTCTCCCTTCTTTCCACAGAGCACCTAGCCTGGGCAACGCCCAGCTGCCCCACACTGGAGGCAACAAATGAAAAAGAAGGCATAAAGGCAGCAAACATTGAAACCTCCCACATGACGCTTACCTGACTTCTAATGCGAACAGCTTTGTGTGCTAGTGTGTAAAACTATAAATCTGAGGCCTTTAATCTGATTCTCCTCATCTCCAAGATAAACTTTGGAGTTCCTGAAAAGGTACAATATTACTTTAAGCCCTACAGTTGGGAAAGTGATTTATTGCTTCAGTGTTAAACCACACACACACAAAAATGTTCTTCTGATGCAATTTGCATCCTCTCATTTTGGTTATAATATGTAAAGACGATTTTTAAAAGTCACTTTCCATGCATAATTTTCTCCCGCTATGTTTTATTTTTTCTTGGATGAAAGTGATTACCATGCTGCCATCTGAGGCTTTCCTGAGGGAGATGCATTGTTCTCAGTCAGAGCCAGGAAAGAGTTAAAGTTGCAAAGGGCAGTCTGTCATCTGTCTTAGTTTGGGGGCGGAGTGGGGGTGGAGACTGCCCAATTTTCTCTTCCCCTCCCTGGGGCTGAGTGCAGGATGTTGAATCTCCCAAAATAACTCCGACCCTGTGGGTAAATGCCTGCCCAGAGCCAGTTTGGAATAGAAGATTCTCAGGATCAGAGGGGAGCTTTTCCGGCCAAATGATCTGATCTCCTAGCTGGAAGAGAGAAGAGCCCAGCACCTCCCAAACCAAACGTCCACTAACAAGCCCTCACTGGGCCACAGGGACACCAACTGACCCCTGTCAGCTTCTTTCACCCAGATGACATCCCACAGAGTGACAGGACTGTCCCCAGAGAAAGCCCTACAAGGCCAGTGGGAGAGGTTCCATCAGATCCTCTCTGATGGGGCAGAATCTAAGTGAGTCTCTCTGTCACTGGAATTTCTGGAGCTCTTAGGGTTTGCAAGATGCTGTAGAATCACCACTTACTGCACAGGTCCAGAGGAGGGAACTGTTTGTTTTTGAGGCTTCCCAGAGTCATGGTGAGTGGAGCGGCTCTTTCTGCCAGGGCCTCAAGCCTGCTCTGATCCCTCTAGTCCCAAGGTGCAGACAGTGATGGATTTGGGGGTTCCCCTCTCCCCCAAGGCTGGGGCAGCTTTTCACTCACATACTTTGAGTCTGGAGCTGGCAAAACCCAGAGAGAAACATTGCTTTCCCAAGTCTCCTGCTTTTATCTTTATGTACAACTTCAGTTCGTATTTCCTTTTATTCCCATTTGTGGACGTTTTTGTGGCGGGTATAACCTTTTAATGTTATTATTAGGCTCTAACCACAGGAATTCAATTCCTCAATGGACCAAATTTGCTATAAAGTAGCACATTCACCCTGGCCGTGGTGTGGGTCAGGGGCACCTAAACTCTGAGTGTGCCTCGAATCACCTAGAAAACAGTGTTAGAATGTGCACTGCCAACACACTGCAGAGAAGCCAACTCAGAGCCTAGTAGGGCCCAGGAATCTGCATTTTTACATGAACCACAGCTGATTCTGCTAAGATGGGCCAACTATCCCACTTTGAGAAGCTCTGGCTAGTCTCTGAGCTCTAATTCACGGTGTGAACCAGCAAATCGTGGGTGGAGGCATTTTTGACTTTTGTCCCCAAGACCCGACGTCCAGAGGGTCAGCCAGCCTGCCTCTCAGGCGGTAAATGTCCCTGCAGAGTGTCATGTCGCCTCAACTGTGCATTCTACAGGACACATGGCTGTTCTTATCTATCCTGAGCAAATCTCCCTCAGTGGCCAGTGTAATGGATTCTGAGAAGTGAGGATTAGGCGGGAGGAAGGGAGGAGAACAAATGTGAACACAGAACACAAGAGCACGCTGTGCTGGCTACCATGCTCCAGGCTTTGGCGTCCCACAGAAGTGCACACTGTGGACGCCAACACCCATCTTCCAGCTCAGGACGCCAGTGCTCAGAGGTCACACAGCTAGGACGTGTTGGACTCAGGTATGTTTGACTTACAAGCCTCCTCTTTTTTCTCCTTTTTTTGGAGTGGGGATGGATGCATTAAAAATTTTTTCAACTTTTTATTTTGAAAAATTTCAAACTACAGAAAAAGTGCAAGAATAGTACAACCAACCCCACAAACCCTTTAATTGTTAACGTTTTGCCACATCTGCACTCTACCTATTGTCAACTGAAAAAAAACAAAAACAAAAATGCGCAACATGAGAGCTCTGAGTTCAGTTTCATTTGGGGACTCACTGAGGACTATGGCCTGGGAGACAGCCTCTCAGTTAGCTCTGAGGACTGCTCCAAAGAGGGGTGTGTGTGTGTGTGGGGGGGGTCAGTATATATATGATTTTGGGGAAGGGGCTGTGTGCGATCAAGCACTCGCCTGCAGAAGTTCGCTGCTGGTCACGGGGGCAGATGTCTCCATGAATGATTTTAGTGCTTTTCTAGGTAGGAGAAGATGCAAGAAGTTGGGTTCGTAAAATTTCCTCCTGAAAATATCTAGCTATCTGAAGGCCCGTTCTGCCAGTTTTCCTGGATCAGGGTGCCTCACTCCTGATTTCTGTCCTGAACTCCTTTCAGGGTGTGCTAAAGGTCAGCGACTGCAGTGGCTAGTGACTTCATTCCTGTAGAACCAGATAGTAAGCAACATTTTTTAGTTGTGTCCATCTATTCATCCATTTATCTGTCAATTTTGCTAATCCATTTGAGAATGACTTGAAAGCACTTGACTTACTCCTAAATGTTTCCGCTCGTCTCCAAAGAACAATGGCATTCTTCCACACAACCACAGTAAAATTATCGCACTTGGGAAGTTTAACATTAATACATTACTATTTGATATCTGGTTTACTTTACCAATTGTTTAAAAAGTGTCCTTTATAGCCTTTTTTTTTTTTTTGATTCAGCATCCAATTCAGGATTATTCCTTGTATTTAGTTGTCACATTTCTTTAGTCTCTTCTCATCTAGAGCTTGGCATTCCAGTCTTTATTTTTTGTCTCTTACGACATTGGCATGTTTTAAGAGACCAGGCCAGTTGTGTTGCAGAATATCCTGCAGTTTGGATTCGTCACATTCCTTCCTCATGAGTGTAGTCTCCTTAGGGCTTCCTGTCAGAGGGACAAAGGCTTTGCCCTTTTGATTGTCCTTCACTGCCTCTTACCAGGTAAGGGTCAAGGTTGGCCCTCTGTACTGTTATAAGGACCCGTGCTGGAAGAAAAGCAGCATAGCTTGGTGGAATGAGTGTAGGCCTTGACAGTTCGAGTCCTGGCTGTGGCCTCTAGCTGATTGACCTTGAGCATATCAGTTAATATTCCTGACCCTTGGTTTTCTCATTTGTAAATGCAGATAATTCCTGCCTTGTAGGGTTATACCTAACGTAAGTAAGAAAATTTGGCAGATTCTCTGATGTATAATTAATTGTAACTTCATAAATGGCCACTATTATTAAGTCCTTAAACGCAACATACCAAAATATCCTATTTCTTTTTTCAGTTCATCTCTCACGTGCGCCTTTTTTTGTGCTTTCACACCTCTCCCACTCCAGAGCACCTCTGTTGTCACTGTCTCCTTTCTGTTGCCCACACCCTAACCTGGCCCATACTACCACCACTGGTTGCCCTACAGTGTGACCCTTGCCCTCATATTCACCTGACTTCCTGCTTCCCCAGTGCATCGAGTCTGAATGCCTGGCATTCAGTGCCTCCCATAGTCTCACCTCACTCCACCCACCGGAACGTGCCTCCCACTGTTTCTCATGGGGCAGTGTGGTCGCTCTGGATTGGCCGCTAGCACATCCTTCCTCTTCTCTCCTCATTAGGGTTACCAGCCCTGTGCCACGCTCCACCCTTGGGGTGTATGCATGTGTCAGTTAGGATATGGTCATAAATGGGAACTGCTCAAAGTATTTTACGTAGGAAGGGATTTAACAAAGGGCATTAAGTCCTTACAAAATCATTGGAAAGTCTGGACAAAGATCAAGGAAGGCGGCCAGCTTTCATAGATAGGAATTTGAGGGAACTCAGGAAACCAGTAGGGATGATCGCAGCTTCCTCCCATCCTGAAGCCCAAAATTTTCAGGCAAATAGAGACCAGTGCAAAATGTCATGTCTGCCTAAGCCTAAAGTTTGACAGTGCCAGAGGAGGGAAAATCTGGCTTCTGCCTCATTCTGCCTTTCACATCTTAGCAAGTGCTTCTCCTTGAAGAACTGCTGTCTCTGAAGGCAGGGGTTCCGGCACATGCACTTCCCAGGCTTCTAGCTCCTTGATAAAGGGGAGCGCATAGGAGGGTCATTGCCTCTATCACGGAGCCAGTGGAAGTCTTTCCTAGGGACTCTTCGGATGGCACTAGCGGGGAAGTCTTCTGGGGTCACAGCCAGAAGTGCATGAAACTGGTTACCTTGGAGGCCATCCTCCCTGATTTTTAGAGGAAGCCCAGCTGTGGTAGGAGAGAATGAGGCCCTCAAAGAGTGAGAACAGAGTGAAAAACAGAGGTGGAGATGGAGAGGAAGAGGGAGAGGAAGAGGGGGGGGAAGAGAGAGATGGAGGTGGAGATGGGGTGGGGGAGAGAGGAAGAGAGGGAGGGAGAGAGAGAGAGAGAGCGGGAGAGCACGCTTGAGAAAGCTGATGACACTGTGACGTTGTCAGCCCTGGGTTTGGTCATAGCCTTTGCCACTGCTGTCCATGGCCTTCTCAATTATTTCAATTCATACATTTCTTTTTTGCCTAAGCTAATTTAATTTGCTGTTGCTTGCAACCAACAGGGTCCTAATGAATAGTAGGAAGCAGTCTCATGTAAACATTAGGGTCCGAGGGCAGTGTGTGCTCTGCCAAGAAGAAGAACAAAGTGAAGAAAGTGGTGGGAGCACTCAGGGAAGATAAGGGTGTTCGTCTCCATTTTATCTTTTATCTTGGAAATATTATTTTAGCCATCATGTTTTTCTGAGTTGTTACTTCTCATGGCTGTTACTTCCTTCCAGAATACTCTGCCTCTTTTCCTTCTTGTGATGTTGTGATTTGTAATAAGAAATACATATGTGGTCCTCATCTCTTTCCTTCCAGAGAACTCCTAAAACCCTTGGAATTTCTTAAGTGTTAAGAGCAGAAAAGTGAAATGGGTGTCTTTTCTTATTCCGAACAAGCCCCTTTCAACCACGCCTGAGCTTATGTTAATGAGGTGACTTTTGGAAAGCTCCTCGGGCTGGGGGCGGGTTGCCGGGGAACTAACCTCAAGATTAGAGTGTTGAAACTTTCAGCCCCCGCTTCCAGGAAGGGGAGAGGGGCTGGAGGTTGAATTGAATATCAATGGCTAATTTTTAATCAGTCGTGCCTATGTAATGAAACCTCCTTAAAAACTCAAAAGAGTAGGGTGAGGAGAGCTTCTGGGTTGGTGAGCAGATTTGGAAAGAGTAATGCTCTGGAGAAGGCATGCAAGCTCTGTCCCCTTCCCACATACCTTGCCCTGGGTCTCCTCCATCTGGCAGCTCCTGAGTTATATCCTTTTGTAATAAACCAGTAATCTAGTAATTCCTGAGTTCCGTGAGCTATTCTAGCAAATTAATCAAACCTGAGGAGGGTGTAGCGAGAACCTCCAAGTTACAACTGGTCTGTCAGGAGCACAGGTAACTGGACTTGCAGTTGGCCAACTGAAGAGGGGTGGGTATGGTCTTGTGGGGATAAGCCCTTTATCGGATCTCCTGGTATTGGATTAAATTGTTGGATACCCACTTGGTGTCACAGAATTGTTTGATGTTTGGAAAACCCACATATCTGGTGCCAGAAGTAGTGTGGTGGTAGAATGAAATTCAAGGAGACACGTAGGAGTATTTTCCTTTATTTATTTTAATTTTTTTGGCCGTGCTGCACAGCTTGCGGGATTTTAGTTCCCCAACCAGGGACTGAAGCCTGGCCACGGCAGTGGAAGCCCAGAATCCTAACCACTAGGCCACCAGGGAACTCCCAGGAGTGTTTTTCCTTTACACGTTTGTTCCTGAAATACTACCTTTCTTCCAAAAACCAATTCAAATCTGCTCTCTCCAGGGCCTCCTCAACTCTTTCACCTCATTTCGTAATTCTTGAAGTTCTTGGCACAGAACAGTTGAACATCAAATTACTAAAGTCTTTTTGTGCGTTTTGACTCTGCATATTGATTCTGAACTCCTCAAGGTCATGAAATACATCTTACATCCCCTCTGCAATCCTCCATTCCCAGGTTTATCACCACTGACCTGCGCTCAATTAATACCGGGTAGTTGATGGACTGATTGCTCAGTGAGGATGCTGAAGTTGCCATGGGCAATAAACTGGAAGAGTAGGCGTGGAGGAGATGAATGCTGTCCAGATGCCAGCCATCCAGGAATAAAGAACCCTTTCCAGAAAGAGTAATCAAGCTGGCTCAAAAGTGCTTGTCACGTATGGGTGGGTCGGAAGCAGTGCACCTCTCCTAGTGGCCACAAGGGGGCGGCAGAGGGCACAGTCCAGGTATCAAACTGCAGGTATGGCGACTGGATCTGCCAGCTGGTCAGCTAGCTGATCCCTGCTGGAAAGAAGATCTGGGTCTAAGTGATTTGCACAGGATAAGGTGGGCCTGCAATCAGAAGGTCTGAAAGCAGAATGCCTAGACAAAGGTTGGGAAAGCCAGAAAATGAACAAGTGGATGGCAGACATCAACAGGCATCTAAGAATATGAGCTGGACCTTACAAAATCAGAGCAATGAGTGATCTTTAAAGATAGATATTCTGCTGAGGACAAGGGGGCTGCCTCAGTGTTTTGGCCAAGGAAGAAGGAAGTCCAGGCATGTTATCTTGGCCAAGGCAAAGTTTAGGAGGGAGGAGTCTTGGAGTCCCATCTCTAAGCCTATAGGTCCTCAGCCCTGTGTCTATGGTGCCTGATGAATGCTTTTGCTATGTGACCTATGGAATGATCTGCCCCTCTCTGAGCCTCAGGTGTCTCATCCTATACAAAGAGGATTGGTGTGTAGAGACTCAGAGACCGGCCCTGTCTTTACACTGGGCTCCATGATGGCCAGGGATCCTTCCAGCTTAGATGACCTCTGGGTTTATAAGAACAAAGCAGTTCAGTTGGCTACAAAAACCTTCAATACCCTGTCTGTGTCCATGTGTTCTTTTTAAACCTTTTGATGGGTTCTGTCCCATGGGACCAACGCTGTTCAAGTACCTTTGTGGGAGTCAAGCAGTCTAACTTTTAGATGCACCACCCCATGTCATAGCACACATCAAAATGCTCCCATATTCCACTACAAATGCAATTATTTTGCTTTAAAATAGTCTTGAGGGCATTTTAAATAATTTAGTTTTCAAGATTATCTTGCCAACTTAATTTTTAGTGGCTATGATTTCTCAGAAATCATCGTGTAGAGTTAGGGATTCCTTGAAGTGAAAGAATCCACTAATTGTTTTTAAATATAACATTTTTGTGGATAACAAATTGAACAATTTAGGGAGTTGCCATAATACTGTATTTCATGGACATTTAGTTAAATTTCAATTTTGGAATTTTCATTTTGTATGTTGGAGTCGATGAGAATGTTTGTAGTGTGCAGTGATTTTTCTAGGGTCTTAGAAAGCTTGTACGTCCTCAGTCCTGTGTCTGTGGCACCTGGTGACTAAAGCCCTCCTGCCTGAAGCAGCTGAGACAGGGATGGGGGCGGGGTTGCTGCTTTCAGTGATTACATTTTGTCTTGTGTCTTCTGGCTGGGAGCCTGAGCAAGCTTTGAGTGCCTCGACAAGAAAAGGACGCCTCCTCCCACTTCCCTTTAATCCCAGAAAGTTCATTGTAACCATATCTTTCAACCGAGTCACATAGGCAGGCTTCTGAGGTGGCAGAATCTCCCTGCTCGGGGATTTTTTGTAGAGGGCACCTCCCAGTCCTCCCAGGCGTACCACGTTCAAGCCAGACACCCTCCCCATTGTCAACATTTCCAAAGAAATAGTTATCTCACAAAGGGCAATATCTCGCCAGAGAATCTGTTTTCTCTTGATGATAATTTCTCTCCATAAACATTTTTGAGAAAAATGAATAGGTGTACCTTTCTGGAACAGCAGGCAGATGCTGGGGCGTGAAATGACTTCGCGAGGCATGTTTTATGGATGACGGAGGGGAGGGTCCCGAGGACTGCCTCTTATTTCCCCAGCATCCGACCTGGGAGCTGATGGCCAGGTTCCTCTTCTGCAGGTGGCAGTCCTCTTCACTCGCTGCTGCTCACCTGAAGTTTTAAAGGCCCAGCATGGGTGGGAGCTACAGAGAGAGACTCCCAAAAGTTGGCACAGAATGCCACCAGCCTGTAATACTCTGGGGCCACCAGGGAGACCTCGGTCTCCTCAGAGTATTTCACAGCCAAGGCTACAGTTTTCAGATACTCCATTATGCCGGTATTTTTTTCCCCTCTTTCTCTCTCTCTCTCTTTCTGTCTAACAGCAAAGAAGAGAATGAATTCTTTTCCATCATAGTGCTAATGAATCTCAAAGGGAAAAAAAAAGGAGATGTGATCTCAGAAAAATAAAGAAGCTAACATAAAAACGGCGGACCCAGTGACCTTCAGCGAAATGAACAAATGTGGGATTTTTCCATCATCTCTGTCTGGGAGATGGGAGGGTGATTGTTAATAACAAAGTGGTACTGAATGATTCAGCGACAGTTCATCAGGGTCCCTCTGGAGCCCCGAGTCAGCAATGCCAAATGACTCAGGGAGGTGGCAAACCACACATGGGTGAGGTGGCAACACAGCTCAGACCCAGGGCACAGGCTTCAAAAGGGCTTATTTTCTCCCCAGGGTATGGATGCCAGATTCAGCAAAAGTAATATAGGGTGCCCAGTTATATCTGAACTTCAGGTAACAACTAATTTTTTGGTATATTTGAGACATCCTTGTACTAAAAATGTATATGTTTATCTGAAATTCAAATTGAACTGAGAGTCCTGTATTTTCTCTGGCAGCCCTACTCCAGGGACATAGCACATCTTTTCATTTCCCACTCCAGCAGGAAGAGGCTCTCTCCAGTCTCAGCTTCTTGAATCTTATACTGTCTTACAATGTGCAGCACAAACACCAGACTTTTGTGAAGACTTCCCCGCTAAATCGGCTCCTCCTTTCTCTCTGTCCCCTTGCCCCATAGCATTTTATTTCCCATTTTGGTTTATATCTAGTTGTTTATAAGGCTGTTTCCCCCATTAGGCTGGGAACAACCCAAGGGCACTTTATGTAGATTCTTTTTCTCGTGGCCCCAGTGTAGCTCTGCCTGTGCCTGATGTACAATAAGTTCCCTGAATGTTTGAGGAATGAACCATCGTACCTAATATACTTTGAGTGCCTAACGTTCTTTTGTGCCAGGCATGGGTCTCAGCACTTTACATGGATGTAAGTCCTTTAGTCTTTGAGTAGCCCTTTGAGATAGGCCCTCTTTTTATTTTCATTTTAGAGGTGGAGAAGTGGAGGCACAGAGAAGCTAAGTAACTTGCTCATGGTCACACAGCTGGAAAGGGGCAAAGCTGGGATTTGAACCCAGGCAGTATGGCTCCAGAGTCTGTGCTCTTAACCTCTGTGATATACTGAATGATTGGCTGCACAGAAGAATGAGTGGAAGAGCAAATGAAGGAGTGCAGGAGCAAAGGCAGCAAACAGGTATTAAAATCAGCAGGACACAAGAGGTGGGGGTCAAGGTAGGTGATGGAGAGAGCAGAGGCTGGAGGAGTCAGGGAGATATCGAGAAGGTGAACAAACCTTGGGGAATCAGTGACGTGCACACAAAAGGCAGCTCAGCAGTGAAAGGGTTGATTTCTTCTGGTTTCTGCTTTGGAAAGTAATCCTTGTGTCCCAAACTTTTCACATCTCTGCAGGGGCCTGACCATGACTCTCTCCCAACTGCGCAGCCCTCTTCTTCCCAGAGCAGAACTACCCTCTCCTCTCTTTAGAGGCTCAGCCAGCGAAGCTCAGAAGCCAATCTTGTCTCCCTCCCACCCCCACCCCAGGGCTCTCAGCCAGGAGTCAACAGGCTTGGCGACAGCTCCCTCTTTGTTCTTGGGCTCCAGTCCCTCCGGGTCTGGTGCACCTCTACCTGGCTCTCGCCGTGGGTATGACATACATGTTACGCAAAGGAACCGATGTGACCCGGTGGACTCCAATGAGAGCACTACCAAGGTTATTATAGTAATGTAGTAACCCTTCCTCTTCAAGTCTGAGGACACAATAGACAGGAACCTGCTCATGCCGTCAGCCTAGTCTTTTTGTTTTTAATTGTGGTAAAAATCACATAACGTAAAATTTACCATCTTAACCATCTTTAAGTGTATCATTCAGTAGTGTAAAATATATTCACATTGTTGTGAAACAGATCTTCAGAACTTTTTCATCTCCCAAAACTGAAACTCTATACCCATTAAACAACTCCCTTTCCCCTTCTCCCCCCAGCCCCTGGTAACTACCATTCTATTTCTATGTCTATGAATTTTACTTCTCTACATACCTCTCATAAGTGGAATCATGCAGTATTTGTCTTTTTGTGTCTGGCTTATTTCACGTAGCAGAATGTCCTCAAGGTTCATCCATGTTGTAGCATGTGTCAGAATTTCCTTCCTTTTTAGGCTGAAGACTATCTCCTTGCGTGTATAAACCACATTTTGTTTATTCATTTATCTGTTGGTAGGCACTTAGGTTGCTTCCATATCTTGGCTTTCGTGAATAATAATAAATAATGGGTATACAAATATTTCTTCAAGTCCCTGCTTTCAGTTCTTTTGGATATATATCCAGAATTTGGATTGCTGGATCATATCGTAGTTCCATTTTTAATTTTTTGAGGAACCTCTCGCCTGTTTTCTGTAGCTGTTGCACCATTTTACAGTCCCACCAGCGGTGCACAAGGGCTCCAGTTTCTCCACATCTTCGTCAACACTTGCTCTTTTCTGTTTTGTTTTTGTTTTTTGATAGTAGCCATCCTAATGGGTATGAGGTTGCCTGGAACCTAGTCTTCATGAGAAGGCTGTGTTTCTGGAATGGCTTAGGATAGCTCTAATTATTCATTGGCATCGAGCATTGGGGAAAGTGTAGCACCAAGTTCTGGGCAGACAACCTGATAACCAACACACAGGGTGTATCCCAATTTTGCCAAAGACTTTGTGACCCTGGGCAAGTTGTGCAACCTCTGAATTTCCATGTGCCCACCGAGGACAAGGCTTTCTTGATGACATAGCCTCCTCCCTCCTCTGCCCTGATGTTTCCCCCAGGAAAAGACAGGAAGTGAGAGATGGAAAATGACTTGTTAGATAACCACCTTCATCTCAGCCGCCATCACCCTGAGTGTGTTTTTTCCTTTCTTTTTATTATAAAAACAAGTCATGCTTATTTTTTAAAAATTAGAAAGCTCAGAAAAGCTTTAGAAACAAGGAAGTATTTATCCATCACTCCATCACCTGGAGGCAACCCTGATAATATTTCAATTTGTTTCTTGTAGTTTTTTTCCCTAAAGGAGGCAAACTTCTTTAATCCTTGAGAGTTCCTCTTTTCTTAGAGAAGAGCACCTCATTTTCACAGCAACCAGTAACAAAGTTAACTGAGCTCTCAATTTCTTAAATATATCTTTCTTTGTGCTATTTCACTTCTTAAATGTGTCACTTTGAGTGAAAGGCAATTAATTACAGTGGAAACGCTGCTTGGAGACGTCTTATGAAATTATGTTAATATGTATAGAGAGAGAGAAAGGAAGGGGAAAGGGAGCTGATGGGCAAAACAACTGGTCTATTTAAATGGATGATTTCCTTCCCTTTCAAGTTTCAGAGCTGAGGGTCTCTGTATTTATGAAAGGACGAGAAAGCTATTATTGTAGTTCCAATTTGTCAAAATCAGTAAAACTCATCTGAAAAGCAAAGTTGATCAACCAGTAAAAAAGCAACAAAAGAATGACTTTGGTAAATTGTCATGTCAAAAAAAAATTTTTTTTTTTAAAGAACACTGCTATATCAGTTCAGGAAAAATCTAAATAACCTGGAGATTTAAAAAAAGTGGAGTGTGGGAGAGCATGGAAGGTAAGGTACTTTCTCAGGAATTTTTGACCTTAGAAAATGATGCTTGGGGATCTTCTGGGATGGTGTTGTCTAAAGGAATTGGACTTTGGGACTGTAGGAGACTCGGAAGTTTTTGTCTTTATAGCCCGTCCTGGCTGGGACCCCTGGGGATGGCTGACCTGGCTCCTAGGCTGGTGGAATGATGCATGAGAGGTGTTTAGCACCTGGCACAGAGGAAGTCCTCAAGAACTGTTCAGTATAATTTCTATTATCTGGGGTACAGGAGGGAGTGGGCTTTTGGGTCTTCTCGGCGGTGCAATGGGGGTGGGAAAGAGTCGTATTTGGAAGAGAAGAAATGGTGGGGAGTGGACTGGTCCCTTGTCTTCTTTCTAATTCCTCTTTAATCTAGGCTTCCAGGCCCTGGTTGGGAAAGGCATATGTACGTATGTGCATGTGTGTATGTGTGTGTGTGTTGGGCAGGTAGGATGAGGAAGGCTCTGGGAAGTGGAAGAGTCAACTAATATTTATTAAGCTATATACCAGACACCATTCTGAGCATTAAAACAAACAAACAAACAAACAAACCCCAAAACAGCAATCTTGCAAGAGAGGTTAGGTAACTTGACTACACATTTGGACCAGGCTTGTTTGTCTGACCCTAAAGCCTGAGCAGAGACGTTCCCTCCATTTCCTGTGAACCATTAGAGAGATTTCCTCCTTGAAGTTTCAAGAGTTCAAGTCTAACCTTGCCTTAGGTAAGGTTACAAGACGCAGAGTTTTCCCTCATTTGGGGAGAAAATTCAGAGGCTCTCTGGTTTGGGGTGTTAAGAGGTTTTCTGTCAGTGACAAAGAACCACACCATCGCTGGCTCCCATCCAGTACTGAGGGCCTCTCCTCAAAGGGGCCAAGAGGGGCGTCCTGAAATGCTGGCGTGGGCTTGCCAGAAACCTTCTCCTGGACCACGGGATGCCGGGCGGTCCATGGTCCCTGCCTGGTCTGACACAAGCCCTGGGTAGAAGGGAAGCAAGCTCCAGCATGCAGGCCAACCCTGGCATACAGTGGGGCAGTGGGCAGACTGCCATCCTTGGCACCACTGGAGCCAAATTTCTTGCCAAACGGGTTTGAGTTTCAACACGTTGGGAGAACATAGGAGCCTGGAAGCATAACTTTGCTGTCTACCTTGACTCTGGGCCCAAGAAGACCCTAGAGAGTCAAACAGCACAGCAGGCGGAAGGTATGGCCTGGACACCGGGCTCCCAGGCACCCAAGCCCTCCCTGGGGGACTGTATTATACCATCCACCCCCAGGGACTTGGCCCTGACAAGGGTGTGTCGCAAGCTACCCCAGGATGGAGGTGGGCTTTCATCACCTGTTTGAACTGTGAGATCTTAGAACTTAGACTAGGAAGGTTTTTAGAAATGATCTCGTCTACAATGATCTCCCATTCCTGTTCAGCCTGAATCAGGAAATGAGGTGAACTATAATTAATAGATCCTGTTTAAGAAAGCAAGACATTTTTTATGCTTTAGAAAGATTTACATTCAAAATGATTGTATTGATAGTTCTTAATTTATATCCAAAGTAATTATAGTTTTTAACATTTTGGCCAAGGGAAAGCTTTAGTTATCAGTAAATTTCATTTAAGTGGAATGGAGAGTATCAGATTTTGCTGGGTAATGATAAGAGTCACACTTAATGAATGTTTACCATATCTCAGGCCCTGTTTTAAGTGCTTTACTTGCATTAACTCCTTTGATCCATGTAACAACCCTATACAATGATATATATATATTATTCTTGTTTTACAAAGGAGGAAACTGAAACACAGAGGGGTTTAGTAACTTATCCAAGGTCACACAGTTCATAAGTGGCAAACTTGGGTTTGAACGCAAGGAGTCTGGCTTTGAGCCTACGCTCTTAAAGCACTATTCTAAGGTGTCCCAGGTAATGAGGACTTACTTTCTTGGGATATTTTACTAAGTGATCATTCATGTAAAGTATTCCTGGGAACTGTCACAGCAACAGTTTGGGAGTCAGTCAGAACAAACTGGGAAGACTGAAAGCTTGATATCTTAACCCCTCCCCGCCTCCCATGAAATATTACAAATGAGAAAATGAAAGCCCAGAGAGGTATTAGTGACCTAACTAAGGTTACAGCATGAAATCTAACGGGAAGTCAGAACTTAACATCCAAGCGGGGCTTATCTCAATATATCTTTTTTTTTTTTCAGTTCCCCAACCAGGGATCAGGGATCAAACCCATCCCCCCTGCAGTGGAAGCATGGAGTCCTAACCACTGGACTGCCAGGGAATTCCCTATCATTCTTTGTTCTTAATGATCTGTATGTCAGATTCTTAAAGTTCTGAATTCTGCTCCAACCCCCACCTTTTCTTTTCTCTCGGTGTCACAGCCCAAATTCTTCTGAACCAGAAACTGCTTGCACTTTCCTCCCCGATACACTTAATCCCTGGTTCTGATTCCATCACAGACACTCCCTGGGCTCCTGCATGCCTGTCCTGTCTGCTTTGCAGGGGCTGTACCTGGAGGAAAAATACAGGATGTTTTGCTCTTAGAGTCAGGACCAGAGCAGAGGGGCCAAGAAAGGAACTTTAAGCCATAAGATCCAGACCACATGATTGGGGTGATGGAAGCCAGCGCCTGGCGACAGGCAGAGTCAGGACGGGCCACACCCATCACCCCATCAGCTCCTCCCTCAGCTGTTTATCAAATCACTCACAAGGCTGAGATGCCATCGACTAAAAAGTACTATAAGAAACAGGGACTTCCCTGGTGGTCCATTGGGTAAGAATCCGTGCTCCCAATGCGGGGGGCCAGGGTTCAATCCCTGGTTGGGGAACCAGATCCCGCATGCATGCTGCAACTAAAGATCCTGCATGCTGCAACTAAAGATCCTGCATGCTGCAACTAAAGATCCCACATGCCTCAGCTAAGTTACCCAAGCACAGCTTACGTAAATAAATAAATATATAAATAACTACATAAATATTTTTTAAAAAGTACTGTAAGAAACAAAGATCTGAGAATCATGGCTAGCTGTTGGAAGTACTGAAAGAGCTCTGGACTAGCTATTGGGAGGCCCGGCTCCCAGGCTTGGCTCTTCCACTGACCAGTTGTGTGGCCTTGGGCAAGTTGACAGGCCTCTCTGGGCTTCTTGTTTCTCATGTCTTACATGGGTTAATCAGCTGCTTGACCATCCTCCCAGGATTTCTGTGAAGCTAAAACAAGAGAACAACAGCGCTTTGGAAATGACAATGCAATGTAAAAATGCAAGGGATTACTGTTGTTGCACTGAGCTAGATCCAAACAGCCCAAAGTTCTGGGTTCCTGCCCTGGTAATAGACAGTGGCCTGAAAGACTTTACTCACAATCATCTACCATACCAGGACTCATTTTCCGGAAGGGATTTGGGAAGTGGGGAAACAGAGCCTAGCCTGGGGTTGCGTCCACCCCCACGTGCTAGCTCTTTGGAGTACTGTGCCAGAAGTCTGGAGCCCGGGCTCTGGACGCCCTCCCCTCACTGTAAACAGGCTGTGTGCCTCACGAGGCTCTTCGCCTCTCTGTGCCCTGGCTGGCTCTAAAACTCTGACGCCACATCACCAGCTTGAATGCACGGAGTTGGGTCAGCTCTGGGATCTGGGGAAGGAAGGAAGTGGAAAAATATGCCTACTAAGTGCCAGGTCCTTTCCGTGTCATCTGTCTCCTTTCATTCGTTCAGCCCCCGATTGTGCCAAGCTCTATGCCAGAGGCTGGGACCAGCTGTAGTAATCAAGACAGACCTGGCTTTCTGGGGATTCTGGTGAAGTGGGAGAGACAAGCATAAAGCAAATGTTCACACAAATTTAGAATGAAAATTGTGGGAAACGATAGGAAGGAAAATAACTATTGGGGGGACCAAACCAGCCTATTGTGGAGTTGAACTTGACAGATAACAAGAAGATGGCCAGCCTTCTGGGGACAAAGGGAACATGCCAAGGGAATAGGTGTGAAGGCACTTAGGTTGAAAGGAACATGGCATGGCCCAGAGACGGAGGGAGACAGCAAGTGTGACCAAGGAGTGGTGTGCATGCGGTGGACCGTTGTTGGTGTGGATGCCCAGAGGCTGGCCAAGCCCTTTCTTATAGGCCATGGTCAGAAGTGGAGGTCTTGATCCAAGCTTGGAATATGAGCTCCTCTGATCTAGGTCTTCTGAATACAATCAGAATTTCTTGTTTTCTCGACAACCTGATTGATCACATTCAACAAATTCAATAAACATTCACTGTCCTCTGCCCTAGAAAAATAGGACAAAAACAGAGACTTTGTCCCTGCCCCTCGGGCTGCCATCTGGAGGACAGGCTGGGGAGAGGGCAGCAGGTGGGCACTTTATTAACTGTAAAGCGAAAAAGACTAAGACGAGTGCCACAAAAGAGGTGCAAGGGCTAAGGTTCAATGACCAGCGCTGACAGGTACAGGAACTTGTCACGTTAATGGCCACATCTTTGAAATGTTTGTCACACCCATCGGGAGGGTTTCTAGGAAAAAAAGCACAATTTCAGCTGAGCCTTGGATAATGATAGGACTTTATTTTTAATATTTTTTCCCAATTTAAAAATAACATATGCTTCTTACAGAAAATTTGGGAAATGCATAAACGAGTGAAGAAAATAATTACAACCACGCTTAACCCAGAGAAACCAGCGTAAACATTTTAGTGAGTAACTGTCGAGGCTTCTTACCTACGTTTAACAACGGTGAAATCATCGTGGAGATATAATTTGGCAGCACTCTTTCTCACTTCATGTGTCAAGTCTTTTCCCATGTCATTAAATATTCTTCAAAAACATGATATGGAATGGCTGTTCAGGATTCGATTCTTTGGATTTGTGTAACCACTTCACTATCATCGAATATTTTTGTAGTTTCCAAATTTGTTGGTACTGTGAATAGTGCTCGAGTGAGCATCCTCGTCCCTGAATCCTATGCTGGCACCTGGGTGTTCCCTTAGGGCAGATCCTGAGGAATAGAACTCCTGGGAGAAGAGGGGGGTGACCATTGCTCTGGCTTTGGATTCCTGTGGACCATCACACTCCCACTGGTGGAAAAGGAGCTCTCCTATCTCACTGCACACTTGCCAACACTATTTTCTGATTTAAATCTTTACCATTTTGATGGGGAAGGGAGGGAAGCAGTGCTCTTTTGTTGCTTAAAATAAGCCTGACCTTAGCCAGCAGAGGAGGGGGCCTGGGGAGGTGGGGAAGGGCACAGAGAGAACAGTTTGAGGAAAGTCCTGACAAGGCTCCTCCCCAAGCAGCTCTTTGGAAGAGTCTGGTATGTTTCAGGGAACCACACAAAGGCTGCTTCAGTGTAACTCCTCCTCTGCTGTCTGGGGCCCCTGAATCAGGATGCTTTCACCCAGAAGGCAGGTGACTGCCTGAGACACTGTTTGCCCCAGGATGTACCTGTAAGGCAGGAACCCTTCTCAGCCTCGCCCACCCTGCTCCCCTGCAGGATAGATCCCTGCTCCGCCAAATTTCCCCAATGAGAGGGGGAGCCTACTTTCAACCTCCACAAAAACTGAAATATGGTGAGTTGGAATTTGGGAGTAAAAACTTCTTGGAAATGCCTTCAAAAACAGGACTTTATATTCCTGCAGGAGCATGAATTGTTTCGGCCCTTTCAGAGAGCATCTTGGTAATCAAACCGTAAAGTATGAATACTCTTGAACTTAGTGATTTTACTGTTAAGAGTGTATTTGAGGAAATAAAAAGGTAAGAAGGCAAAAATGTGCGCACAGGGATGTGTATAGAAGGAAGTACTGTTGGTATTCATGAAAACAAGATGGAAACAATCTCAGTGAGCATCATCTCCATGCCTGAGAAACAGAGATATTTGCATGAGAAATTTCGTGGAAGCCTGAGTTGAGGAAGGGGCTGATACCAGCTAAGCAGAAACTGTCTGGAGACTGTCAGGCAGGATCCCCTGACCAACAGCCAAAAGGAGCCCTACCTCCCAGCCTGGCACTTACAGCAGTCACGCAGTGCAGGGCAGGCACCAGGCCGGCTCACTTCAATCCGTGTCCACAAACAGGGAAGACGGGTCATTCTGCCAGGAAGGTGAGGGCTCTGTTGGGCAGCAGTCCCTCCTGGTGCTGCTCAAGCTGCTAACATGGCCAATAGAACAACAGTTAGTTCATCTTGGCCTGAGACATTCCAACAGGGAGTTGGACTATCCCCTTATCAGACAAGTGTCATGACCCCAAGCCCCACCATCATCTTATGTCTTTCATGTGATTCAAAAAATCCTAATCAGAGGATCAATTAGACTAAATTTTTTTCTTGGAAAGAGACATGTTGCAAGGAATAGAAGAAAAAAAATAATTCCAAAGGACAACAAGCTTTGAGAGGATGTCACTTATTCATTATAAAAAGCATACAGGGCGTGCCCACCCTGTGTTACCGTGAACGAAGCAGGCAAAGTCCCTGTCCTTGTGGAATTTATTTCTAGAGTGGGCACTAGATAACAAGAAGCAAATCATACATGGATTGAGTCGAGTGCTGTGAAGTGAAAGAACAGAGGAGGGGACTGTGAGCTGAGACCTGTTGATTGAAAGTGAGCAGCTCTAGAGACTTCCCTGGTGGCACAGTGGTTAAGAATCCACCTCCCAATGCAGGGGACACGGGTTCGATCCCTGGCCCAGGAAGATCCCACATGCCTCAGAGCAACTAAGCCTGTGCACCACAACTACTGAGCCCTCGTGCTGCAATTACTGAAGCCTGCGTGACTAGAGCTCATGCTTCACAAGAGAAGCCACCACAATAAGTCCATGCACCGCAATGAAGAGTAGCCCCTGCTCACCGCAACTAGAGAAAGCCCACGTGCAGCAACGAAGAGCCAATGCAGCCAAAAATAAATTTAAAAAAAAGAAAAAAGAAAGTGAGCAGCCCTGCAGGGAAGGGCACTCCAGGCAGCAGAGGGCACGAATCCTGGGACTCAACAGGGGCCAGTGTGGCTTCCATGCAGGGTGGGGAGACTGGTGTGGGCTGCGGGAAGAGGGTGTCATGCAGGGTCTGATTCAATCTAAGAGCAACTGGGAATTATTGAAGAGTTTTAAATAGGAGAGGAACAGATGCAGTTTTGTTGCTGACCCTTTCCAGTAGGGCCCCAATAAGAGTCCTCCTGCCTTGGTGTCGTTGGTGCCACTAGAACGAGACAAAGTTCAGTTCAGAAGCAAAGTTTTATTCTTTGACCAAAAAATGGAGAGGTGTGAGCTCTCGCTCTAGAGCACACGCTTCTCGCGCAGGCTACCTGCAGGGCTTTCTCAGGTTCTCCTTAGTCAGCAGGGAGGGGGTGGAGCTCTGGCGGGGGCAGCTGTGCTGCTGTAGTGCCGGGCGCAGCGTCTCTGCACACGACCCGCTGCCGCCATCTTGAATTGAGTGTCACGCGTGGCTTCTGCACACGGCCCTGGAGCTGAGGTGTCGGATGCAGCCCTTTTGCGCTAGGAGCTCTGGTCTGAAGCGCCGGGTGACAGGACCGTGCTAGCGGCCCCTATGAGCAAGTCAAACTAGACTAAGCACGAAGGAAGAAAAAAAGGTTAGACTTTATTACCCAAATTCTATTTTTATGTAATGGGCTTTACCAGAGACAGTTTATGGATTTTGCTATTGTTGCTTTTTGGTTTTTGTTGTTTGTATTTTTAGTTTACTGGGTATTTAAAAAAATTAAGGTATAATTAATATACCATAAAATTCACCCTTTAAAAGTGTACAAGTCAGTCGTTTTTATTATAGCACAAGGTCATGCAGCCATCCCCATTGTCTATTTCCAGCACCTTTCATCACCCTAAAAAGAAGCTCCATATCCATTCGCTTGACTCCCCATTTCCCACTCCCAGCAGCTCTTGGCAACTACTAATCCACTTTTTGTCCCTATGAGTTTACCTATTCTGGATATTTCATAGAAATAGAATGATACACTATGTGGCCTTTCTGACTGGCTTCTTCCACTTAACGTGTTTTCAAGTTCATCCATGTTGTAGCTTATATCAATACTTCATTCCTTTTTAAGGCCAAATAATATTGCAGTGTATGGATATACCACATTTCTCCTTTCCTCAGTGGATGGACATTTGGGTTGTTGCCACATATGGGTGATTATGAAGAATGCTGCTATGAGCATCATGTATAAGTCTTTGAATAAACATAAAGTTTCTTGAGTAAATGTTCCCCGAATTGTTGCAAGCCTTTGCTTAACTTCCAGAGTTCAGAAAAAGTTGATTCTGATAATTTTTGCCAGTGTTTTCATTGCTTGTACGGAGAGAATTTTTGGAGATCCTTACTCTGCCATTTTGCCAGTGTCACTCCGGATCACTTCATTTTAAACCCTCTATTAGAATTCGATGACTCAAAATGAACTGAGTTTCATTTTATTTTATTTTTAAGAACTTTTATAGAGGTATAATTGACGTACAATAAATTGCATATATTTAAAGTGTACAATTTGATGTATATTTTTTCTTATTAGTAATGTATATATGGCAATCCCAATCTCCCAATTCATCGCCCCCCCCCCCCTTTGGTGTCCATGTGTTTGTTCTCTACATTTGTGTCTCTATTTCTGTCTTGCAGATCTGTACCATATTTCTATATTCCGCATATATGCGTTAATATATATTTGTTTCTCTCTTGAAATGAACTGAATTTTAAAGGTAAATGACTCAGCTTTGTCTTCTAGATCATTGCTGTGGTCAGCAACGTCACCTGCCTCTATTTTTTAAATTTATTTTTTCCAGTGGGCCAAATGTTGAATGAAATAAGCCAACGAAACAAAGTTAGACCTTTAATCAACCTCTGGGTAGGGCTTCAGAGCTGGGAACAGTGCAGTTGTGTTTCTTGGAGACATGGCTGGGTTCCCACAGAGCAAGCTGCTGGGATGGGAGATGAGTGCCCTTGGCCAGTGGGAGGAGGCTGGCTTGTGGCCCTGACTGGCTGTGGGACCATCTTCCAGACCTCGAACACCCAGCGTTATGATTTATCATGGCCAAGAGTTCCCCGAAGCCACCAGGGTGCTTCACCCTGGGAAGGCTGTGTGTTGCCAAGTTATGGGGACACTTACTTGCACATGGAGACACTTTTGCACATCACAGCTTCTGTAACATTTCCTGTTCAGGTAGATTGGGGGTGTTGTCCAGCAGCAGAAAGATGTGTAAGTTGACGTCTCAGGGTCTGTTGCTCCTGGGGGATGGGGTATGATCACCTGGGTATGATCACTTCTCCTAGGTTGGCAGGAAAACAGATTATTCATGCCCAAATGGAAGATGGAGGAGCTGAGGCCAGAGCAGGGCCAGGACCATCTCAGCTACCCCTTACCTGCCTCTAAGTCCTCGAAACGGCTTGGCTAGAGTTCTTTCTGTTGCAGTTTCCAACTGTTTAGTCTTGTAGATGGCCGCATAGCAGGGTGGAGTTTATCCAGGATCAAAATCAAGTCTTACTCTTGGAGCTAAAAATCCAGTTGCAGGATTCTGGCTCAACAGAGGTAAATGAGAGAAAATCTCAGGTGATGGAATTGATGGAGATGAGTGGGAAATATGAGGGACCACCCTCAAGGGCCAAGAGGATCTCAGAATGCTTTAATGAAATAATGTCTGGAAGGACGGATGTTAAATTTCTATACACTCTGGCTGCACCAGACATTCCTGGGGTTTTGTGTCCTGGAGTATGTCTGGGGTAGGAGGGCAGCCTGGAAACTGTATTGCGTTAGAACAAGTGAAGGATTAGGAGCTGTCTAGCTGAAGAAGGACAGATTCAGGGGACATTGCCTACAGATCTCTAATGGGCTGTCCTGGGGCAGAGAAAGCTGGTCTTTGAGGCCCCCGAGAGCTGAGTTTGGTCCAGTGGGGGAAGCTGCAGGGAGTTAACCTTCAGCTCAGCATTGGAAAGACCTCTGTAACAGGCTGAATGTGCACACAGACAAGCATGGGCCCATGTCTGTACGTAGTGGTTCCTCAGTCAGCCCTAAGGGACCAGATCAGGGAAATTCTATAAAGAGTTTTGCACAACATCTGAAATAATGTTCTCTTAAAAACATGTTGAAGCTGGCCATGTCATTGTGTCGTCAGATCTAGCTCTCCTGCATTCCAGATCTCCGAAGGGATGGCCCTGCCCCCCATCTAGCATAAACCAGAAACCAGGCATTCTGCTTGACTCCTCCCCTTCTCCCACTCATGTCAATCAATTAATCAATCAATCACCAGGTCCTGACCAAGACAACTTTAGGATATCTCTTGCATCTGGCCCCCTTTCTCCATCCCACTGCTGCTGTCTTAACTCACATTTTCATTGTTTCTTGTCCTGGCCTTTGTTACCGATTCATGTCTATTCAGTGGCAGTCTTAACTGATCGTCCGTAAAAGTAGACTGATCATTTTAGCACCTTGTTTGAAATATTTGCCATCTCTCCATACTCTCAGGACAAAGCATAAACACCTTAACATGATATTCAACCCACCTCTCTGGGCTCACTGTTCTCCCAGGTGCTTCATGCTCTAGCCACATGTCATGGGCACCTGGCCCTTGTTTATGCTGATCTTTTTGTCTAAAGTCCTCATTCCTGGCTTTTTAAAAATTTGTTTGTTGGTTTTTTAGGTTTAGAGAAAAATTGGTCAGAAAGTACAGATTCCCACATACACCACCCCCTCCAGTTTCCCCTATTACTGTTACTGTAATATGTTTCCTACAACTGATGAACAAATGTCGATACATTATTAAGTCCATAGTTTACATTAGGTTCACTCTTTGTGTTGTACATTCTGACAAATGCATGATGACATGTATCCACTATTACTGTATTATACAGAAGGATTTCACTGCCTTAAAAAGCCCCTGCACTCCACCTGTGTATTCTTCCCTTTAATCCCTCACAGTCGTGTTTCCTGGCTTTTTATGTGTCAAATCTACCCATCTTTTAGGGTCTTATGTAGATACTACCTCCTCAAGGAAAACTTCACTAATTGTTTCAATTGAAAATATTTACTCTCTTCTCTTAATAATCAATAGCATATATGACACACCTTTTCTGTCCTGGGTACTACACCAATCCTCTCTCTCTCTTCCATATACCAACTCTGCTGAATAGATTTTAACTTCCAGGTGAAGAAACAGGGGCTCATTTATTCAAATGACTTGCCGAGGGCCACACAACTAGCAAGCATGAAGACTGAGATGTGAACCCAGGTCTGTTTGCAACCAAACCTGCCAAGAACCCTTTTAAGTCCTTGACCTCATTCACTGTTTGCTTTCCCCTCTGGACTGAGAACTTGAGATCAGGGGCCATTTCCTGTTCATCTCTGGGTCCTTAGAACCCAGCACAGAACCTAAGATGGATTAGGAATTTAAGGTAAATGTGAACAGACTGAAAAATATTTTGTTCACGGGAATTCTGATAAACTATTAGCTGGAAGTGCTGAAGGAAAAAATCCAGAGTCTTTGGTTTGTCTGCAGGAAGAGTTGTTTGCCCCATACACTCCAGCAAACCCTCTAGGTGAACGTGTTAATTCCAGTGACAATGACCTGGAGTGTGTGTGCGTGAGCCTGCTAGTGCAGGAGATCTCTCTCTCCCCTACATCTAGGACACTCTTAAGAGGGAAGTGGGCTCCCTTCATCTCAGCCTGGAGAGGGCTGGAGAGGCCCAGCTTTCCCGCTGGGCTCTGCTGGAGATGGGCCAGGCCCCAAGTGTGCTCACGTGTGTACACTTGAACTCCAGTGCCTTCTCCGGAGATCACACCACCAGGCGCGTAGTTCTCTTCTCTGCTAATGCAATTTATATGTCTGAACATGAACAGAGGATTTGTGAGCCTTCAAAGCTGGGGCTTTGGAAATTGCCTCAGCAGGCCAGGGCTGCTGAGTAGAGACCTAGGGTTTTAGGAGACTTTGGGGGAATTATTTTCAAATGTGCTGAGGCTCCTCCTGGTGGGAGGAAGAAACATCCCCATCCCACATCCTCCCCCAGGCCCTTCCTAGGGTTCCCTTTAAATCAAACCTGATAAGACTTTCTGGTTTAACAACGAACACGAGGGAGCTACACAACGTGACAGAACAAAGGCTCATTTAACAGGTCAGCTGTGTAGGGAGATGAGGGGAAACGGGAGCAGGTCGAGCTTGGGCTCCGGTCCAGAATTGGGCACTCACCAGCTGGAAGCATCAGCCAAGTTTTAAATCTCAGCCTCAGCTCCTACCTGATGAAGCTTAGAGGGATAAATATTGTACACCAGGAGGTAGTGTCTCATACCGAAAAAGACCCAGGCTTTTGTATCCAAATTTATCTGTGTGGTCTCAGGCAAGCTGTTTAACCTCTCTGAGCCTTCTGACATTTGTAAATTTGGAAATAATAACGGCTACCCTGCAGGACTGTTTTGAGGGACTAAATGAGATAGTATGTAGGAAGTGCCCAGAGTAGAGCTGGTACCTAGTAAGGGCTCAGTGAGTGTCAGCTGCTTTCTTTCTCTTAGCTTGTCAGTCACTGTCCGGCTCATTGCAGGCCCTCAGATACCACCTCTGTCTTAACGGCTTCTCGTTCACATCCCAGTCCAACCCCTGTCATCTTTCTTGACTGACAATCCAGAGTCTGCTGATTTTCTCCCCACTTGCAGGGACCTTATTGCCTTCCATGGCCTGCCTAGAAAGGCTCTTTCTGAACTGTTTTGACCATGTCTTTTTCCTGATTAAAAAAACCTCTTATGACTCCTCTTTGCCTACAACGATAAAACCTAAACTCCCTACCACTGTCCACCTTTCCAGTCTTACTTTCTCCTCCTTTAAGCAGATGTCATGATGCTGTGTCAGGTCCAATGACTGTGGCTCCCAGTTTTAAGCATTTGTTATCTGTTTTTCTTGGGTATCATTATTGATCTTTCTCCCTCCCAAAATGAGTATGGGTTTTGTAGTGAATTTTGAAAATGATGGTTTTTTTATCTAGTTTAAGAAAGAATTCTAAGGAAAAACAAAATAGCAATTTCTTCATGCCTCAACAGCCACTGGACTTTTGCCATGGATTTATTCATTGTTTCCCTATGAGACAGCCATAGCTGTAGAATGATCAGAACATTCTACTTCTTTGTAATTTCCCTGTGTCGAGTTGCAGGCCTGGAAAATGATAGATGCCTAAAATTGATCAGGGTAATCGATGCTACGTGAAGTATTTACACATGATGGATGTATCATCTGCCAGATGTGAGTCTTGGCAATGGCTTGCTTGTTTATAAAACCCCTGAGATCCCATTTGTATTAGTGACTAATGTTTGCACAGGGGGCCATTTGCAGTGTTTTAGAAATGACTATGCATTCGACGTGCCCACCTTTCTCCTTTACTTCCCCATTTATCAAAAGTCTTGCTGCTCTTTCCTACATAAAAAAATCAGAGTTTTCTTCAACTGTCTTTCTCCTTGACCTCTCTGATATATGTGGGTGGTTTTACTTTGCATTTCCAACTGGCCTTCCATCTCCCCTCTCCCTCTAATTCAAAACTTACATGCTGCTGGTGTCATCTCCTGAGACTCTGACTACTCATTACCCATTATTGCACCTGTAATATCAACTCCAACACCCCTTATGTGGCATTTAGAATCCTCCCCCATCTGGCCTTCGCTGATCTTTTCAGCTGTATGTCTTACTGAGGACCCCAGCACTGGATCGGGATATTCTTGTAAGTGACAGAAACTCAGCCTGACCAGCTTATACCCACAAAGGTATTTATTGAAAGATCCCAGTCTATGAAGAAAGACTTACCTAAACGAGCCCAGCTCTGGGGATCTCAAGGACTGGAACCAGGGTCTCCAAGACTCTTAGTAACTACCATCACGCCATTTGTTTTCCTGTCATTTCTGCTTGTCTTGTGTGTCATTCTCTCCTGCAGATAGGTTTTGTCTACCTTGCAAGCAATAAGGCCACTGTCAGCTGAACTCCTCAATGGGGAAAGTGTACCTCTTCCTGGCTGCCCTGGGGGAGGGACTCTGAGTGACCTGGCTTGGGTCCCCTGCATCCCTGGACCAATCTCACTATCTGGGGCATGAGGAGTGATAAATGGCCCAGCCGGCATTACTGGCCCAACCCTGTAGCCAGGAGGGAAGAGTGGGCTCCTAGAAGGGAGTAGGAGAGTGTGCTGGGCACACAGCACTGTATGGCTACCATCCCTACGTCCCAGACTAGCTACAGTGTGTGTTCCATTCAGTAATGAGCACTAGCACTCTGTGCTCTGTGCCAGGTTCCCAGTCCTCCCTTCACCTGAGCTCACAATCTGCTGGAGGAAGCAAATGCAGCGGATCATTACAATGCAGGGTGTAGAGTGTAGCAATAGAGACAAACTCAGAATGCTGTCAGAGCACAGGCGGAAGGCCTTGAATTCAAACTGTCTCAGTCAAGGAGAATTCTTTTGGAAGAGTGACAGGAACCTGAGTCTTACAGAATAGCAGGAGGGAGCAAGGTGATGAGGGAGGGAAAGGCATTCCAGGTGAATAACAGTGTGAAGGCCTGAAAGAGCAGCCAGTGTGCAGAAGTGTAAGCGGTTCAGGAAGGCCAGGGCCTCGAAGGGGAGGTGTGGTGGGGGCGGGAAAGGTGGGCAGGGCTCAGAAATGCCTCACCCTTGGCCTTGGCTTCCCCTTCACCCCAAGGGAAATCCAACGCACCTTCAAGTCCAAACTGTAAAGCTGTCCCGTCTTTTTTTTTTTTTCTTCTCTTCTCATTAGTTATCTATTTTATACATATTAGTGAATATATGTCAATCCCAATCTCCCAGTTCATCCCACCCCCTCTTTCCCCCGTTGGTGTCCATACGTTTGTTCTCTACATCTGTGTCTCTATTTCTGCCTTGCAAACTGGATCATGTGTCCCATCTTTTTGAATCTTGCAGTGGTGAATCACACTTCCTTAGGGATTCTGCAGCGTCTCAGGTGCCTCTCTGCTAGACTTCTGTTCTGTCTTCTTTCAGTTATTTATTTACATATCTGAGGTCCTTTACTACATCAAAAGACTCTTGAATGCAGAAACCATGCCCTAAACGTCCTTCTCTTTCACATAGCATGGCTTAGCACAGGGCCTTGTTCATTATCCAAAAAATAATTCTTCAATTGTGATCACTTGGCTAATTGGGCATTTTTCTCCCCTTGGGAGCAACTAGCAAAATGCTATTGGTTTCATGTGAGTAGAAAGAATTTTTTAAATTACTATCAACATATTCCCAGCATAGCCAGTTTTTTTTTTCTTTTGCCAAAACAAAAAGAGCTTTATAGATCTTAGTGATTATAAAGTAGATACATATACATATAGAAAATGTAAGCAATACATAAAAGCATTAGAATAAATTTAAATCTACACAAGATACTATCTCCCAGAGGCAACCACTGTTGACATTTCAGATAACAACCTTCCAGGCATTCCTCTATAAATCCAGCTGTAATTAATATACCACTTTGTAAGAAGGTAGTACAAAATGCAACATAAGCTAGCCTTCAGAGTAATAAGTTTAAAAGAATTTAACAGTTGAATCAAATCCTTTTCTTTTCTAGATAACCTAAATAAGTTCTTGTCTGAGGGATTAAACAACCACTCAATATTTGCTTTGGAAAGTTCTATCTGTTCTCTATTATTGAGATATAATTTACATACCATAATATTTAGCCCTTTAAAGTGTATAATTCAGTGGGTTTTAGTGTGCTCACAGACTGTACAACTATCACCATTATCTAATTCCAGAACATTTTCATCCCCCCCCCCCCCCCAAAAAAAACCCTCTACCCACTAGGCAATCACTTTCCATTCATCTCTCCTTTTAGCCCCTGGCAACCACTAGTCTTTCTGTCTCTATGGATTTGCCGATTTTGGACATTTTATAGAAATGGAATCATATAATGCAGTGCATTTGGTGTCTAGTTTCTTTCACTTAGCATTAAGTTCTCAGGGTTCATTGTGTTGTAGCATGTGTCAGTAATTGTCTTTTTTTATGGCTGAATAATAGTGCATTGTATGGATATACCATGTTTTGTTTATCTATTCATCAGTTGATGGACATTTGGGTTGTTTCTACTTTTTGGCTATTATGAATAATGTTGCTATGAACACTCATGTAAAAGTTTTTATCTGAACATATGTTTTCACTTCTTTTGATTGTATACCTAGGAGTGGAATGTATGGGTCATGTGGTAACTCTTTGCATAACTTTGTAAGGAACTGCCAAACTATTTTCCAAAGCAGCTGTACCCTTTTACATTCCCACTAGCAATGTATAAGTTTCCAATTTCTCCACATCCTTAACAACACTTGTTATTGTCTGCCTTTTCTATTATGACCATCCTAGTAGGTATGAAGTAGTATTTCTCTGCCGTTTCAATTTGCATTTCCATTTCCATAATGACTAATAATGTTCATGTGTTTATTGGCAATTTATATATCTTCTTTCTTCAAGTTCTTTGTCCACTTTTTAATTGGGATATTTGTTTTTTTATTGCTGATTTTAAAGGTTCTTTAAATATTTGAGATACTAGACACATCAGATATAAGGGTTTGCAAATATTTTTTCAAATTTTCAAATATTTTTTCCCATTCTGTGGCTTATCTCTTTAGTTTCTTGATTGTGCCCTTTGAAGAGCAAACATTTTTAAGTTTGATGAAATCCAATTTATTATTTTTCTTTTGTTGCTTGTGCTTTAGGCATCATTCTAAGAAATCATAACCTAATACAAGGTCATGAAGATTCATACCTATGTTTTTTGTAACTGTTTTATAATTTTAGACTTTACATTTAGGTGTTTAGTCTATTTTGAGTTAATTTTTGTGTATGATATGAGACAGGGATCGAACTTCATTCTTTTACATATGGATATCTACTGTTCCAGGACCATTTGTTAAGAAAACTATTTTTTCCCCGTTGAGCTGTCTTGGGGAAAATCAATTGATTATAAACATATGGGTTTATTTCTGGATTCTCAATTCTATTCCATTCCTCTATAAGTCTGTCCTTATGCCAGATCTAAATAGTCTTGATTACTGTAGCTTTGTAGTAAGTTTTAAAATCAGGAGGTGTAAGTCCTCCAACATTTTTCTTCTTTTTCAAGATTGTTTTGCATATTCTGGATCTCTTACATTTCCCTATGAATTTTAGGATTAGATTGTCAGTCTCTTAAAAATAAACAAACAACCCAGCTGATATTTTGATAGGAATTTTGATATTTTGATATTTGATAAGGATTGAATCTGTAGATCAATTTGAGGAGTATTGCCATCCTAACAATATTAACTTCATGAACATGAGGTGTCTTTGTATTTTTTTTAGGTCTTCTTAATTTCTTTCAATGGTGTTTTGGAATTTCAGTGTATGAGTCATACTTTTTTCTTAAATTTATTGCTAAGTGGTTTATTCTTTTGATGCTACTGCACATGGAATTGTGATTTTTTTAAATTAATTAATTTGTTTTTATTGGCTGTTTTGGGTCTTTGTTGCTGTGCTCAGGTTTTCTCTAGTTGCTGTGAGTGGGGGCTACTCTTCATTTTGGTGTGCGGGCTTCTCAGTGTGGTGGCTTCTCCTGTTGCGGAGCATGGGCTCCAGGTTCGCATGGGCTTCAGTAGTTGTGGCACTCAGACTCAGTAGTTGTGGCTCGAAGACTCTAGAGTGTAGGCTCAGTAGTTGTGGCACACAGGTTTAGTAGCTCCGAGGCATGTGGGATCTTCCTGGACCAGGGATTGAACTCGTGTCCCCTGCGTTGGCAGGTGGATTCTTAACCATTGTGCCACCAGGGAAGTCCCTGGAATTGTTTCCTTAATTTCATTTTTGGATTCTTCATTGCTAGTATACAGAATGCTACTGTATTTTGTATATTGATCTTGTATCCTGCAACCTTGCTGAATCTATTAGTCTAATTGTGTGTGTGTGTATGTGTGTGTGTGTGTATTCCTTAAGATTTTCTATATAGAAGATTACACCATCTGCAAGTAGAGCTAGTTTTACTTCTTTCTTTCCAATCTGGATGTCTTTTATTTGTTATTCTTGCCTAATTGCCCTGGCTAAAAACTCCAGTACAATGCTGTGAAGTAGTAAGAGAAGATCTTGATCTTGGGAGAATGCTTTCAGGCTTTCACCATGAAGACTTTCACCATTAAGTGTAAGGTTAACTGTGGGATTTTCATAGGTTAAGGAAGTTCTCTTCTATTCCTAGTTTCTTGAGTGCTTTTATCATGAAAGGATGTTGGAGTTTGTCAAATGCTTTCTGTGTGGCTATTGATATGACTATTTCCCCTTTATTCTATCAGTATGGTATATCTCATTGGTTGATTTTCGTATATTGAACCAACCCTGCATTCCTGGGAAAAAAGTTCCATTTGGTCCTTGTGTATAATACCTTTTTATATTTTGCCTGATTCAGTTTGCTAGTATTTTGTTAAGGATTTTTGCATCTGTATTCATAAGAGATATTGGTCTCTAGGTGGTTTTTTTTTCTTCTTTTGTGTAATGTTTTTGTCTGGATATAGAATTCTTGATTGACAGTTTTTTCTCTCAGTACTTGGACTGTGTCATCCCACAGGCTATTGATGTTCATGGTTTCTTATGAAAAATTATCTATTCTCCTTATTGAGGCTCATTTGTACATGAGTTGCTTCTCTCTTGCTGCCTTTAAGACGCCCCATTATTCTTTGGCTTCTGATATTTTGGTTATGATGTGTCTACGTCTGGATGTCTTTGTGTTTATTGTGTTTAGAGTTTGTTGAGGTTTTTGGATGGGTAGATGCATGTTTTTCATCAAATTTGGGAAGTTTTTGATTCTATTTCTACAAATGTTCTTTCTGCCTCTTCTCTCTCTTCTCTCCTTTTGGGACTTCCAGTATGTGAATACTGGAATGCTTGTAGTGTCCCACAGGTCTCTGAGGGTCTGTTTATTTTAATTCACTCTTTGAAATATTTTCTTCTTGAATTGGATAATTTCAATTGACCTAATTGCAGGTTTGCTGATTTTTACTTCTGCCAACTTAATTATGCTGTTGAACTCCTCTACTGAATTTTTCACTTTGGTTATAGTACTTTTCAACCACAGAATTTCTTTTTGGTTTGTCTGTATAATTTCTACCTCTTTATTGTTATTCTCTATTTACTGAGACATTATTCTCATACTTTTCTTTACTTCTTTAGACATGATTTCTTTGAGTTCTTTCAACATAATTAAAAGAGCTAATTTAAAATATCTGGATTTCTCAGGTACAGTTTCTATTGATTGCCTTCCCCCCCACGTATGACACATTCTCTCTTTTTCTTTGCATCTTGTATTTTTTGTTATTGTTGTTGTTGCTATTGAACACTGGACATATCTAATAATAAAAAAGGCAACTCTGGAAATCAGATTTTTCTCCCCATCCCCAGAGTTTGTTTTTGCTATTCCCCAGAGTGTGTCAGGGCGTGTTTCTTGATATGCCTTCATAGATCTGATTTTTTTAGCCCTGTCCCAACTAGAGCTCTCATCTGTACTCTGACTCTCCCTTCTGAATCTTCTAGGCAATGTGGGCACCTGCAAACACTGAGATTTCTTGTTACCCAAGGTTCTTCTGTGTTCACTGTTATCAGCACATTTTCACACAAGACATTTTGGACTGACTTCAAAACTTGTCTTGACATTTGGTTTGAAACTTCCTCCAACTTTGGCTTCTGTGACAAAGACTCTACTTATTCTCCCTCTGCCTCTGTCTGCTCCTCTCTGACTCCTTACTGAGCTCATTGTCTTGCTTGGGGTTTGCCATACTCTCACTTTTCTCTCTCTCCTCTCTACTTCCAGTTTATCTCTTCTTACTTCTTCAACTCTCTCCTCTGTAGCTCCTTGGCAACGGAACTAGAGCACACTAATAACAAGAGTAGGCTTTGGAGTTAGCCAGACCTGGGTTTGATATCTGGCTTGGACATTTACAAGCTGGGGAACCTTGGACAAATTTATTTACAACTCCATTCCTCAGTTTCTCATCTATCCAGTAAGGATAATAATTGTGCTGTCTCAAGGAGTTTTGTGAGGCTTAAAACTCTTCCCATGATAAAGCGCTCAAAAAATTAGCATTGGGGTTCTACCATCACTTAGAACTCAGCCTGTCCAAACCAAGCTCTAAATTTAACTCCAAACAAAGCTTTCTCTCTTCTGCCCTCTCCAGCTCCCCAGTCTCCTCATTTTGGGTGTTACCTCTAACCTGGTCTTATTCACTAATGATGAGGTCCCATGTGGATCCAACATCACCAGACCTTTCAGATGCCCAGGTTCTTGCTTTCTTTTTTCTTGGAGCATCATTCACTTTATCCTGCTAACATTTCTTTCAAAATCCCTCTCCTCATCTTTTCTTTCTGTCTTCACTGACTCTGCCCTAGCTCTGTCCTCATTGAACTCTGAGTGGAGTAACACCCCCTGTTACCATAGCTTCCTGCCTGCCTCACAGGAGCTAGAATTTCACACACCTTCCTGTGCTCCCTGTGGCTCTTGTCCTTTTTCCTGGCAAGGTGGAGCCACACACTAGTCAGACAAAATATGAGAGGGGGTAAACTGTGGGATTTGGAGGCAGGAGCTCTTGATTGCTGACGAGGCTCTGCCATGGGTTTGCTAGAAAACCCAGGCAAGCCCTTCGTGTTCCTTGGACCTTGGTTTCCCCATCCATGCAGTGAGGTTGCAGAACTGTTTTGGATGCACCTGCCAGCTCTGATGTATGCTGATTTATAACAAGTGATTTGTTTCAAATACAAGGCTCATTCATTGGGCTTCTGAGATGTCATTCTTCCTTCCTTCTTTCCCTACTTTGACAGACTTATCTTCTAAGGTGAATTCTTTACCAAATCTTACTCAGACCTCATTTCCTGTTCCTGACTCACTCCACTTGGCTTCTTCCCCTACCCTAGGGGGTGTGTATGCTGAGGTACAAGTTTATTCTGATTATTGGCACAACTTCTACTCCTGTGTTCTCTTGGTCTTTCTAGAGAATCTTTGTACTCTGTCTCTCCTAGTCCATCCAGCTGCTACATTGATGGCCAGTGGAATCTTTCTAAAGCATAAATTGGAGCTTGTCACTACCCTGCTGAAAAAGCTTCAATGGCTCCCCACATCCCCAGGATTAGGTTTATTTCCTTAGCCTCCTTTTGTAGGTTGCCACACCCCTCTACAGTCTGATCTCAACTCAATTTCTCTACTCAGCTGTTTCTGAAGGAATGGTCCCTCTACTCTTTTGCTCTCTGTTCCTTCTTCCTGGACTGCACCTTTCCCCCACACTTCTCTGTCTGTTGAAATCCTACTTATCCACCAGGTCTCAGATCAGCTATCATTTTCTTGTGAAGCCTTTCTTGATCTCTTCATTCAAAGCAAAACCCTATTGCTTCTGGATTCTCACAGAATGTTACTCATTCAGTAGAGAAGAATCTCTTTCTTTCTTCTTCGTATTATAGCAAAGGTAAAGACAGTGTCTGATTTAGGTCAGGTGCTTGGCACATAGGTGGTGCTCAGTAAACATTTGTTGAAAAAGGGAATAACTTCTCTCTAGTTTCCTGGCTTTAGATTCACTCCCCAACCAGGCTACTTGAGAGGCCCCCTCCAATCCACCTATCACAGATAGATATTCCCGAAGGGCTGCTTGGTTTATCTGCTGCCAAACCCAACTCATATCCATCCACATTTAAACAAAGAAACAGGAAGAAGCAAGGAGTCGTGCAAGATTCTACTCACTGAGCCCAGAGATGCCTACTGGCATGGGGAACTCTGGTGGAATTGCCTGCCAGTGTGCACAAAAGCAAGTGGTTGATGATGCCCACAGTTAGGATTTGCACTGGCTGAGCTGGGGAACCTGAACATCTGGATCCTTCCAAATACTAGGTTGTCAGAGCTGGAGCTGGTGTTCAAGACAGCCTGTCTAAATAGATACAGAAGCTGAAGCCCCAAGAAGGCTTCCCAAGGTCACCCAGCAGGTTGGAGCAGGGCTGAGAAAGAAAGAAACCCAGGGCTCTTGCTCCTAGGCCTGAGCTCCTTCCTCTCCACCAGGTCATGGAGTTTTGTAAGAGTTGTTGTAACTTCTGGATATCTTATTTCATGAACAGGATTTTCCTAGAGCTGGATTAATAAGACCTTGAAATTGGCACCAATCTTTTAAATTCCAAGAGCAGAACCACTGATGGATGAGTAAGAGAGACAGAGAGAGAGGGAGGGAGAGAGAGGAGGGGGGAGGAGATGAGAGAAGAGGCAGACAGAGAGAAACACAGAGAAAATGAGATATGGACAAAGAGACAGAAAGAGATAGAGGTGAAAAATGATCAAAGACCAACAGACAAGCAAAGAGACCAAAAGAGAGTCAGAAAGAGACAGTGTGTGAGAGAGACAGAATGGGGGAAGGCTATACTAACAGAGCCCTCCCTCTCTTCTTCCTATCTCCTCCTTCTACCCAGCCCTGGGAAATGCTTCAAATGTGAGTACGGCTGTTGTTCCCTTTGGGTTCTCTGAGGCTCACAGGATGACGTGGCCCCAGAAGTCCTAAGACTTCTTTATTGGTGGGGGGGATTTCTGCTCTTTAGGTGGTGTGTGGGCTGAAGCAGCTTTGTGGGTATGAGGTAAGACTTCAAGAAAAGCATTGGGGTTTATCCAGTTGGTTCTTCCAGGTTTTCTGGGGCTGCAGAAAGAGCTCAGCAGAGCAGGGATGGCAGGAACGCTGGCCCTGGCTTGGTGTATGGCACTGCTTGGCTGGGTGTCTTGAAAAGGTTTTCAACCCAGGCTTTGGACCAGCTGATCCCTGAGGCTTCTGGCTTTAAAATTCATGACTGAGCTATTGGATCTAGAGATAAAGGGTTCCAGCTCTTCTTGGATGCCAGTCATTACTTTGGAATTGTGTCTGCCATCAAGGATGTGAACAGAGAAGAATTATACATCCAAGGAGGCTGAATCCACATGTTGATGCCTCCAACAAAAAAAAAATCTTCTTGGTAGAAATGTTAAGTTACAGACCGTCAGAGCTGGAGGAGCACCAGACACATATTTCCTAATTTACTCACTGTTCCGATGGGAGACAGAGACCCAGAAAGCGACTGTTAGAACAGGAGCTAAAAGCTAGAACTTAGATCTGTTGGCTCCCAGTCATGTCCCAGGGTGTTAGGCTATATGCTGGGTGGCAGGGAGGGAAGTTGGAAGGACAAGACTGGGGTTTCATAGGCAGTGAGAAGAACCAAGGCACCAGAAACATCCCCAGAATTTGGGTTGGGTGGCACTGCTTCTCCCTTCCCGCTCCACACTTTAAATTAGGTTGTTGTTCAGAGCCCATTGGATAGCCCCACATCATCGCTTCAGGAACTGAGAGGCAACTGGTTGCACACTTACCCTTCATTCACCAAGAACTCAGACTTTCAGCTCCTCTGTCTCAAAGCCTTGCCCGCCATCTTGGCACTGTCTTGGAGGAGGTTGCTTCAGGCTTTGGAGAGTGCTAGACAGTGGCTGAAGAAGGCAGCAGATAAGGTAGTTGGGAAGATGAAAGAGATGTTAAAAAGATGAAACTCTGATGTACAAATCTATTTACATTACACACCACAAATCACCCAATGATGGAGCTCACTTTCATAGGCATTCTGGAGCTTTTCCTTCATTCCTTTCCTTATTCATTCATATACCTACTCATTCACTCATGTAACCAACCAACCAGTCATTCATGATGCACATTCTCAGGAATGGTGGAATGATGGTGGAAATGGGTGGCATTGGTGGTGGCGATGGTAGTGGTAGAGGGTGCTTTTATCGGTGGGTGGTATTGTTGAGTGTTGGTGATTGTGGTGGTGCTGATGTTGTGGTAGTGAGTGGTAGTGATAGGTTGTTAGTATTGGTAGTGATGCGTAGTGGTGGTGGGAGATGGGTGTTTTTCAGGGGCATGTATCGGTGGGCAGTGGTGATTGTGGTGTTGTTGATGGGGTAATGGTAGTGGTGCTGATGTGGGTGTGGTGGTGGGGGGTGTTGTTTATGGTGGTGGTGGGGAGGGGATAGTGACAGGTGTTGTTTCAGGGTAAAGGTATTTTTAGTGGGGGTAATGGTAATAGTGATTTGTTGCTGTTTATGATGGTGATGGTTTGGAGATGGTGGTTGTGATGGTGTTTTTGATGATGGTAATGGGGTAGTGTTTCGGAAGGTAGTGATGGGCGAGTGGTTGTGACTGTGGCAGTATTGTTGATGGGGGTTGTATTTTCTATTGCTCTCACAACAAGGTACCACAAATTTAGTGGCTTAAAACAACACAAATTTATTACTGTATAGTTCTGTAGGTCAGAAGTTCAATGCAGGGCTCACTAGGCTAACATTAAGTTATCAGCTGGCTGAGTTCCTCTCAGGAGGCTCTAAGGGAAAATCTATTTCCTGGCATTTTCCAGTTCTTAGAGAACACACATTCCTTGGCTCATGGCCCCCTTCTTCCACCTTCAAGGCCAGCAATGCCACATCTCTCTGATGCTCCTCTCATTGTCAGTCTCTCTAAACACAGCCAGGAAAGATTCTCTGTTTTTATGGACTCATGTGGTTAGATTGGACCCACCCAGATAACCCAGGGTAATGTCCCCATTTCAAGGTCCTTACCCTTAATCACATCTAAAAGTCCTTTTGCTATGTAAGGTAATACATTTACAGGTTGCAGGGATTAGGTTGTGGACATCTTTGGAAAGTAATTTTTCTGCCTATCACAGGGGTTATGGTGGTGGTGGTGGTGGTGATAGTGGTGATGGTGAGAGTGCTGGTGATGGTGATGTTGCTGATGATGGTGGTGATGGTGGGAATGGTGGTGGTGGTGATGGTAGTGATGATGGTGGTGGTAACTCTGGTGGTTGCCATTGGTTGTGGTGTCAGTGATGGTGAGTGTAGTGGTGGTGGGTGATGGTGGTTGTAGTGATGGGGGTAGAGGTGACAGTGATGATGTTGGTGGGTGGTGAGTGTGATAGTGTGGTGTTGTGGAAAAGGGGAATGGTGGTGGTAATGATGGAGATACTGGAGGTAGCAAGTTGGGCACTGAAGACCAAAATCACCCAGTTTGGTCCTCAGTGCACTCACAGTCTGGTTGGGAAGGGGGTATGACCTGGCCACAACACGTTAACTGCAGACATACAATGCTCAGGGATGTGGGAGAGGGAAATGAGGAGCTCTGGGGCCTTGGAATAGATAGAAGCTTTTGCTGGCTAGGGATTAGGACGTTCTTCCTGGACGCTGAAGGGTAAGTAGCCATAATAAAAGAAGAAATTTACATAAAAATAATATTTTCATTGATTTTATATTTGTAATACCTGCTAATTCAACAGAACCAAGAAGTATAGAAAAGTACAAATAATAAAAATTTTTAATTAACCAAAATCTCACTTCCTAGACATAAAGATGGGAGAGAGAGGTCATTTTTACACTCAGAGATGGAGGGTGAGAGGTTCCCGACTCTGTCCAGATGGAGGAAGCAGTATAAGTGATGGAATGAAAGTGTCTGAGGGTAGGGATTGTTCCAGAATAGCCATGTCCATCAGCAGGGGTGAGGGTCCTGCCCTCCCTCAGGGAGAAGTGCCACGGGGTAACGAAAGTGGACACACTGCTGACAGAGCCGGACGGGGTGGGATGGGGTCGGGTGGAGCAGAATGGGCTCTCCCTCTGCCTGCCCTTTGTCCTGTGACCCGCCTGGGTGAGCAGATAAGCTTCGTGGATCATCTCGTTCTGTGTGTCACTCCTGGGGAGTGTATCGAAGTGTATCAAAGCAGGCTGCTGCTGAATAACAATGAGCAAGGGAGATCTGGAAAGGAACAAGATCACGGTCCTTTTTTCTGCTCTCTTTGGCACTACGCCCTCCCCTTCTCTGCCCATGAGCAGAGCCTCCCAGAATCCCTGACATTTCTGTTTATTTGTGGATCTGTGTGACGCCAAAGGAGCGTGTTTAGCAGTGACCTTGGGCAAAAGTCCTCTTTGGGTCCTACTGAGACTAAGGGTTACTTGGAAGTTTTCAATGCAGTTTGGGAGCCAAAAAGTGTCAGAATTTTAAGAGCCTTTTAAAGGTGATCAAAGCCAGGTCTTTTGAGTCCTTCCATCATTATTTTTCAAGCTGTGGCATCCTTTTGTCAAGCAATATCTTCAGTGAAAATCCAACATGGACACAAACAGAAAGGAATTGCTCTGGTTGAAGCAAAGGAAGAAGTTCCTGGCTAGCTGAGCCCTTGATCCGCTCACCCCTAGCCATGATTGAAGTGTGACATGGGGATGATCACACCTGTCTTTCCAGGCTGTAGGAGGACGGAATGTGATGATGCATGCAAAGCTCCTGGGACTTCGTAATGCTGGGAGGTACTGAGGGCTTCTGAGTGGCTTGGGGTTTACTCTGGGCTCCCCTGGGGGGAGGGGAGTAGGAGTTGGAGCCTGGAAGATGTCCCTGGAGGATGCCCGGGCAGGCAGGTCATTATTTTCACAGTCAGCCCTGGCCTCCTCCTAGCTGCCTCCTCTGGCAGGAAGCATTCAATTCAACACACCCTTCTTCTCTTACCTAAGCCCCACCACCATCCTAAGCGACCTCAGTGTACCCTGGACTCACACTCAGCTTCAGCCCTGCAGTCTCAGGATCACCCTTTATAACAATAGCTGCAGCTAGTATTTACAGTGCACTTGCCCCATGCACTGTTCTAAGGCCTCCGCACATTATCTCATTTGGTGCCCCAACAACGAACTCCTCCAAGGGAATACTATTATCCTACCATGGTATACACAAGGAAAGTGCATCACAGAGAGGGTACATGATTTGCCCAAGGTCATACAGGTCCTAAGTATCAGAGCTGGGATTTGATGCAGGCATCATTGTGCCAGGACCCACACCCAGCAGGGCCTTCTGCATCCCTGAAAACTCAGCTGTCACATCTCACTCCTAGGCTACAGCTTCCCTCTGCCCTTGCTCTTCCACCTTAGAGACGCTTCGAGGTGCTTGTTGTACCATCCCCCATTTCACCCAGTCTTCTGGCCCTTCTTATCTTCACTTTATCATCCCAAATCCTTGGACTTGTACTAGCAACCTCATCAGCTCTCTGAAGCCCCAGACCTGCTGCCATGTCTGGTGAAAACCCAGTTTCACCTATCTGGAATGAGACAAAAACCTCTCGTTTGAACGCTGGCTACTTTGGAACCTTCTGAAAGGTCTGCCAAAGCCTTCTTCCAGAGAAAATTGCTCCTTTAGAGAAGCTCTTTTAAGAGCCTGTATGTGAGACACAGGGGGTGAGTGGGGCTGGGGCTGTCAGGGGAAGTTATTCCCAGGTTGGGCCTTGTGCACCTCTAGGGGCCCAGCCACAGTGCTTCTATATGAATGGCACTCAGCACATTCTGAAGGGTGTCCCATTCCCTCCCATCACCCCTGCCCAGGAAAGCCTCAGCAGGATAGATCACAAAGGATGTTTTTCCACACTACCCCTGGAATATGAGAGTAAGTTATACTCCTACCTTAAAATCCTCACCCATCTGTAAAATGAATTTCAGAGTCCTTACCTTGGACTCAAGTTCCTACAAGATCAGGCCCTTGCCTCTCCCATAGCTCTTCACCCATCAGAATCACACAGCTCCACCCACACCAGCTTCCCAGCTGCCCTCAAACACCAAGCACAAGGCAGCCTCAGCAGCTGCCTTTGCACCTGTGTCCCCCGTGCTGGACCATGCACCCCTAGTTATCCAAACAGCCTGCGCCTTCGTTTCATTCAGTCTTTGCTCAAATGTCACCTCTTCAGAAAGGCCTCCCCTGACCTGCCTAGCAAAAATTGCATTCTGTCGCTCTCTAACTCCTCACTCTGCTTAAATTTCCCTCAAGCCCCAATCAATGCCTGATGTCAAAGTATAATTTACAAAGAGTCAAAAATGTAACTCTCACACAAGCATCCAGTGGGATGTGCCAGTGACTTGTTTGACTCATAGTAAGGGAATCAGCAGGATGACAAAGCTGGTTCAGAGGAATTATGAGAAACGGATGTATATAGTCAATGGGAAAAGAACGCTGGAATAAGATTGCAAAGTTACATGCTAAGTTGGTTAATGTCCTATAGCACAACAAAACTGTAATCTTTGGGGTTATCCGTTCCTCTAGACAGAAATCATTTGCATCTCTGCTGGAGAAAAATCATTTGCTGCTTATCAATCTTAACTTAGCATTTTACTTCTTAGAGTCTGGGCCCTAATCAATAGCAAATAGTAAGTCAAACAAAAGTTACTCTCCTAGAGCAGTGCTGTCCAAAAGGACTTTCTAGAATGAAGGAAATGTTCTGTTCAGTTTATCTATGCCATCCAATATGATAGCCCCTAGTCTCGTGGGGCTAGTCAGGTCTTAAAATGTGGTTGGTGTGATGGAGAAACAGAATTTTAATATTTAATTATTTAAATCAAATGAAATCTTAATAAATTTAATTGATACATTAAATATACTTTATGTATATACCAATATAATATATAACAATATTATATAGTGTGATATAAATAATTTAGTATGATATAAATAGAAATTACATGTAAATATATAACTTATCATATTAAATACATTTTATTAATTAATATAACGTTAATAAGTTAAAATTTAAATTTAAATGGCCACCATAAATTTTAGTGGCTACCCTATTGAACAGCACAGCTCTGGAAAGTCTGATGACAGACAGCTTGCTATATAATGCTGTAGCTGAAAGGGCCTTATTTTCATATTTTGAATAATGTTTCTTAACTTTGACATCATATGTTTGCTTTTGTCTTCTGTCCCTACTAAAAAGTAAGCTTCATAATAGTGGGGACTTTGTGCCGTTTTCTGCATGTCCCCAGCACTTAGGAGGGGTGCCAAGAGCATGGAAGGTGCACAGTTGGTATTGTTGAGTGAATAAGTTAAGTGTAAGGAGGCTGGAGGCTTACCAGAAGCTGAAACAATAAGGGACTCCCTATGGTATGTTTGGCTGATAAGCTTTAGTAAGAGTGACACCTGATGTTTTACAGATGGCCAAGAGGCACAGGAAAAGATGTTCAACATCACTAATTATTAGAGAAATGCAAATCAAAACTACAATGACTTATCACCTCACACCGGTCAGAATGACCATCATCAAAAAATCTACAAACAATTAACGCTGGAGACGGTGTGGAGAAAAGGGAACCCTCTTGCACTGTTGGTGGGGATGTAAACTGATACAGCCACTATGGAGAACAGTATGGAGTTTCCTTAAAAAACTAAAAATAGAATTACCATATGACTCAGCAATCCCACTACTGGGCATATACCCAGAGAACACCGTAACTCAAAAAGACCACATGCGCTCCAGTGTTCATTGCAGCACTATTTACAATAGCCAGGACATGGAAGCAACTTAAATGCCCATCAACAGATGAATGGATAAGGAAGATGTGGTATATAAATACAGTGGGATATTACTCAGCCATAAAAAGGAATGAAGTTGGGTCTTTGTAGAGATTTGGATGGACCTAGAGACTGTCATACAGAGTGAAGTAAGTCAGAAAGAGAAAAACAAATATTGTATATTAACGCATATATGTGAAATCTAGAAAAATGGCACAGATGAACTTGTCTGCAAGACAGAAATAGAGACACAGACATAGAGAACAAACGTATGGACACCCAGGAGGGAAGAGGGGTGTGGGATGAACCGGGAGATTGGGACTGACATACATACACTAATATGTATAAAATAGATAACTAATGAGAGCCTACTGTATAGCCTAGGGAACTCCACTTTGCTGTACAGTAGAAACTAACACAACATTGTAAAACAACTATACCCCAATTAAAAAAAAAAAAAGAGTGATGCCTGATGTTTAATTTTAAATGTTTTCTTATTCTGTAAGGTAATTTCCTGCTGTGACCCTCAGATCTTTAGTGAAGATGTGGCTTTAATGGTTAATGATTCTGGAGTGGGGGTGGGTTCAAGGGCTGTGGGGAGAGGACCAGACCTGGAGGCTGGTGATGAAATGCTGGGAATGAGGGGTAATTGATCTGGATGCAGACACGTAGAGCTAGAGTGAACAGAGGACCACCCCCCCACCCCGAGAAATGGGAGTGCTTCCTGTGGAATCCTTAAAATACCAAGGAGAACCTCAGGCACTGTGCAGTTAAGGAAAGATGAATCTAGTTAGTATTTACTTTGGATAATATATTAGTCAGGGTAAGTTACCGCAGTAACAAACAGTCCTACAATCTCAGTGACTGAACATCAGCAAAGTCCCAGGACAGGGCTCAGATCTTAGAGGACAGAGTCTAGTGGGTGTAGAACAAACTCTTCATCTATTTACATAAAGTGAAGGTGCAGTTGATATAATTCACAAATAATTTTTCCCGTATTTGGGCTGCCTTGGGGCCTATGTTTATATGTGGGAGTTTTTACTCAGGGAGTTTACATGGGGTCTGGCAGGAAGCTCTGATGCTCTGGGTGCAGAGAAGCGGGGGGACCATGCCTCCCCTTTTCTGACCCTGTGCATTCCTCTATCTCTGGGCCAGCCTGAGACCGCACAGCTGACTCTTAGGTCCTGGGGTCTTTCCACAGCACAGATGCCTGCGCTGCTGAGCCACACCTTTCCTGGGGCAGGGAGGTGGTTGTTACTGCCCACACTCCTCTCCCCCCACTTCTCTGAGCCACATAAAAGATGCGGCCTGTATCCTGAGGATGGGAATTGTGGCAGGGTTGGCATGGGGAGGTGGCACAGGTCTCATCTGTAAGGCACCTTGGCTGTCTGCGGATGGCTGAAGATTGTAAATTGAGTGGAAAGGACTGTTTTCAGGATGGTCATCAAATGCCCCAGTAAATGAGATTATGAGGTTATCAAGCCGCACCATCCCCGGGAGAATGAGACCTGGATTGTCAGACATGGAGGGTCCTCAGCAGGCAAGTGTTCTCAACCCTCATTGTTCAGAGTCCTGGGCATGGAGAGGGGAAGGGACGGCTTGAGGGGCTCATAGCCGACAGTGGCAGAGCTGGGCTCCTGTCCCCTGGGGAGACTCATATCCCCTCCCCCATTGCCTAAAACGTCCCTCAAATATGCCTGTTTTTCAGACTTATCCCCTGTTCCTCCCTGCCTTTCTCCCTGCCATCAAAAGGGCCAAGATGAAGTGGGATAAGAGACATAGTAGGATGCAGAGAGATGCCTTAAAGGCTGCAGGGACTTCCATTCTGGGGCTGGAACTGAGAACTTGTTCATGAGGGCCTCATCTCTGGGTTTGGGCCCCCCACATCACGCTGCTGTCTGGAGTGAAGGGCTTGGGTTAGGGTGGCAAGCATTGGTCTCAGGCTGTGCCTGGGACTGGGATTCCAGCCTACCATATGGCTCCACACCCTTGTAGTCTGTACTGTATTCTCTCCTCCCACTCTGGGAATTCCCTGTTACCTCTCCCTTTCCATGTAACAGGGGAATCCTCCAACATCAGAGTTAGAAGGGCCCTTCGAAATCTTCCAGCCCCCTCATTTTGCATCTGGAGAAAGAGGCCCAGAGAGTGGAAGGGGCTTGAGCTTGGCCACATGGCCAGTCAGAGCAGAGCTGGGACTAGAGCCTGAGGCTTCTGAACCAGCCAGGGGTTTTCCAGTGCTTCAGGCTGTCTCTTGCCAATTATTGTATCTTGTCTCATCTTGTCTCATCTCATTAAAGATGAGGAGCTGGAGAGGTAGCACTGAGATGGGATCTTCAAATTGACTTTCAAATAGCTCTTGGCTTATACAGTGTATTATCTGAGACAGACCCTTCCCATTTCCATGCCCCTTACCCAAGCCCAGCAGTGGAAGCAACCCCAGGCCTCCCTCCCAGTGGCTTCTCTGCTGGCCAGGCTGTCTTTGTGAGGTCTCAGGACAAAGTCTGGGCAGGCGAGAAGTGAGTAATGGTGAGTACATCACTCCTTTGGACTTGTACTCCTGGAACCAAGGAGGATGCACAGGTAGCCCCTTGTTAGGATAGGTCCTTTGGGATTTTATAGAATTCTCTAGAAGGGAAGGTAGAGGGAGATTGGAGCAGGTGAAGAAGGAGCAGAGGCATGGCCAAGACTTCTTGTTGCCCCATGCACATGAGGGGCATAAATGGGACCTCTTTCTACAGGGAGTCTTCCCAGCTTGACTTCAGGATTCCTTAGGACGGAGGCAAAAGTCAGAATGTATTTGGTTCACTCAGTTAGGATGCTTCTGGTTATCACAGAAACCCAGCTCACATATGTTGAGCACAGAGGGAGAGGAGGTTATCGGGAAGATACTGGGCTTCGCTATGCCACTAAATCACGGAAGGGCCTCTCTCACATCAACAAATCATGTTCAAGTTGACTTCAGGGACACAGGAACTTGAATGCAGCCAGGCCCCCCTCCCGTCTTTCATCTCCACTTATTTGTGTGTCAGCCCCATTCTCTGACAGCTTCTTCCATGTTGGGGACACAGCGCTGACCATTTTCCAGTGTCCCGTAGCTCAGCGCTTTGCCACAAAGGACAGATGCCTTCTCTTTCCTTGGGTCCAGTTGGAGAAATCCCCAGAAGGACTTACACCATCCTGGGGTTGGGTGAGATATCCACCCATGGCCTGAAACATCGGGTATTGGGTTCTGTCAAAGAACAGAGACCACAGGGAGCTTAAGGGATCCTCCTTCCAGGAGCCTATGCTGGTTGATTTCTTTAGAGTGCTTGTTGATATCTCCTGCATGCCACACCCTGTTGGGGCTGAGCTGTGAGCAGCCTCAGATTTAGAGCCATCAAAGTTGAGAACAAAGCGCAAGGCAGGAAGTGCCCCAGGACTAAAAGAGAGAAAGAGGTGGTGCTCTGGGATGAGAGTATTTTTACAATCAGTGAGAGAGAGCAGAATGTGTAAAAGCTCAGGGGAACTAGGAACCTCCAGTGTATGGGGCAGGTAGCAGGAGGTGAGGCTTATGAACAAGGCTGCAGAGTTTCAGATTTGACCTGAAGGTAATTGGGGACCATAGAGGACAAGAAAGTGATGGGGTCAGACTTGTCTGACTCTGTCCTATGTGGCTTAGTGGTTTGTCTGGCATAGGGATGCTGAGTGGCCTGTTTTGGGAACTTCCTTTCAGTGATATGTGGAAAGAAGGGGCTGAGATTGAAGTCAGCAGAGGGAGCGGGTTGCAGTCATGAGTTTATCCTAGAGTGGCCTCAGCACTCCATGCATAATTATGGAAAAGCTATGTTAGCATAATCGAGTGCCTCTGTTTTGTGAGGCTATTTCTCCACCCGGGAGCCGGGAGAGAGACATCACTACTCTAAGGAAAGAGAAAATGGATTGCTCTGTGAAACTTAATTCATCAACCAAAGAAGTTGCTTTTGGTCAAATTCTAACATCTCACTTAGCTTTCCTTCCCTGGCCTTGGCTCTGCCATCAGCTAGTTGAGGTAGGCAGAGTTAGGTTCTGTCCAGCACCGGAAGCCTTGGGGATGGGGAGGACAGGGGAGGGTCAGACACATGGCCTCCCCTCATAGGGATTCTCGTGTCTGGGCTTCCCTCCTGGGTCAGAATAAACATAGAGCACCTTCCTGGAGCATCAATTGTTATAAAAGATTTTGGAAGAGAAAAATCATATATGATTTTTATATTGAAATTAGATGGATATATCAGTATATTCACATTGTTGTGCAATCAATCTCTAGAATTCCTTTCATCTTGCAAAACTGAAACTCTGTACCCATTAAACAATAACTTCTCATCCTCCCCTCCCCCCAGCTCCTGGCAACCATCATTCTACTTGCTGCCTCTATGAGTCTGACTACTCTAAGTACTCCATATAAGTGGAATACAGTATTTGCCTTTTTGTGAATGGCTTATTTCACTTAACATAATGTTCTCAAGTTTCCTCCATGTGATAGAGTGTGACAGGATTTCCTTCCTTTTAAGGCTGAATAACACCCCATTGTATGTATATACCACATTTTGCTTATCCATTCATCCATCTGTGGAATACTTGGGTTGCTTCTACCTTCTGGCTATTGTGAATATGCTGCTATGAACATGGGTATGCAAAGATTTGAGACCCTTCTTTCAATTCTTTTGGTGTATACCCCAAAGTGGAATTGCTGGATCATATAGTAGTTCTATTTTTAATTTTTTGAGAACTGCCAATACTGCTTTCCACACTGGCTGTAACATTTTACATTCCCATCACAGTGCATAAGGTCCCAGTTTCTCCACATCCCAGTCAACACTTGCTAGTTTCTTTCTTTTTCATAGTAGCCATCCTAAAGTTGTGAGTAGTAACTCATTTTGATTTTGTGCATACATTTTTACTTTTAATTTTTAAATTTTTTTTTCTTTTATAATTGATTGATTGATTGGCTGTGTTGGGTCTTCATTGCTGCACACGGGCTTTCTCTAGTGGCAGTGAGCAGGGGCTACTCTTCATTGTGGTACTTGGGCTCCACATTGCGGTGGCTTTCCTTGTGGTGGAGCACGGGCTCTAGGTGCACGGGTTTCAGTAGTTGTGGCACATGGGCTCAATAGATGTGGCTCACGGACTCTAGAGCGCAGGCTCAATAGTTGTGGCACACGGGCTTAGTTGCTCCGTGGCATGTGGGATCTTCCTGGAGCAGGGATCGAACCCATGTCCCCTGTATTGGCAGGCGGATTCTTAACCACTGTGCCACCTAGGAAGTCCAATTATGGATACGTTTTTAAAAGGAAAAGAAACATCTTGCCTCTGACGGCTGCTTTGAACCTCACCTTCAGAGCCCGGGGCATGTGCATTTAGGCTCCTCAGCCCCCAGGAGCTTTCAGATCAGAGGTGGAGAGAGCATCCAGACCTGGACTCAGCACACAGTGGGTCTGCAGGAGTTGCTGCCCTTCCTCCTCTGCACCTGCCATCCATCCTGCTCTCATAGCTTACAGGGCAGGATAGACCACATATAATTGTGATATACAGCAGGAAGAATTCGTTTTGACAAGAGTCAAAGCATTAGGCTCAGAGGATGGGGCAATCCTTCCCATCTGGAGACATCTGAGGGACAGCTTGTGGAGAGGTGATAGCAAGTTGGGCAGTGAAGGCAGAGAGGACTTTGCAGAAAAGTGGCATTAGAGTTTCTCCTTCTGTTAGTTATAGGAGCAGGTCTGAAGGATTCCAGTGGTTCTGCACTTACCCTGCCCTCCCCATCCCCTGCCAGCCAAGTTGCCCTTCCTTTTTAGGTCAGGGGAGCCAGTGTCTTTAGGCTCCTTCTCCAGACCTCTCCCTGGATGCAGCATTTGGCCCTGCAGATCACTTTCTTTTTCTTGAAACTGTTTCCTTGGTTCTTCGACACCTGGCTCTTTTGATTTTTCTCTTCTCAGCTGCTCCTCCTTGTCTTCCCTGATTTTTCTTCTAGCTCCTGAAGTGTTTTTAAGGGAGAAGGCTTGGCAGCTTTCAGTGTGATATGTTTGTGCAAACCTGTCATCAGGATCCCAGGGCAGGGGCTGTCAGAAGTTGAAGGGGTGACCAGCCCAGTGCATTTAGCCTTGATTTCTGGTGCCCCCAGAGGACTCCCACTGTGTCCTCTCACCTCTCTTGCCCTAGATAAAGCAGCAACTGCTCCTTTCTGGCTGAGTTCAATTGATTCACGCTCCCACAGGCACCTGGGCATCCAGTTAGGTGGACAGTACTAGAGGGCATCAGGCAAAGGCATCAGGGGTCCTTCTTGCATCTGGTCTTGTCATGAGGACAGAGATGAGTCTGCCTGGCCCTGCACTCCAAGAGGAGAGTCGGATTTGGGAAGAGGCGGTGACAGTCACTGTGATAGGCAGTGTAAGGGAGACGTGCCCCTTTGCAATGGGAGCTGGAGGAGGAAGACATCCATCCAGCCTCAGGCAAGGCTTCAAGTAGACTTGACAACCTCCCTGGAGAGATAAGCTGTGTGAACACACAGGCCAAAAGCAGTATGTTCTTAGAGGCATCAGAGATACAAACGAGTACTTTGGGTTTTGGAGTAAGAGGACATTTTTTCCTATTTGGGCAAGAAGGTGTCACAAAGACATCCCAGATGAGACAGAGTTTGAGCCACACCTTGGGAGAATGGAAGCAGAGAGGAGGTGGAAGTAGAAGGACGAGGGACAGGAGTCAGAGGAGCCCCAGGGGCAGGAACCTGTGCATCATGTCCAGGGAATGGCGTGGATCTCGGATGGCTGGAGCATTTTGGAGGAGGAGGTGCACAGAAGGTTCTTGAAGAGTGGAGTGGTGGGGTGGGAGGTGTGCAGTGATTAGCAAGTCACCTCTAATGGCAGTGTTGGGACTGCCATTAGCTAAAAGTATTAGGTTTGAGAAAAGTGAAATCCAATCTGTGTGGACTCATTAGCAATGATTTCTGGGCCAGTGAAGTGGGAGCAAGTCTAACCTTTTGGAAAGTAGTTGCTTGAGGCATCAACGCACAGCTCCTGTTCAGCTGATCCTCACTCTTTCTAAGGATGCCATTTTAACCTAGTTTCCTGGAGCTTGTACAACTGAATATTTGATGCTTTAACAATTGAATTGGAAAATCTCAAACAGGGTAGAAAGAGCTGTCATTTTAAGCTTCCTATTGGCTCAGCTTTTGCCTGGGTGTCTAGCGGCTGGAGAGGCTGAGAAAAGAGACACAGATGGAGGAGCAGGTCTGCTCGGGGAGGGGAAGACATGTTTAGTTCTGGCCTGAGGTGAACAGTGGCTCCCAAGTGGAGATTTCCAGCAGACTGTTGTGTTTATGAATTTGAAGTTTCGGGTATAGATTTGGGAGTATATTAGCCAGGGTTTTTCTAGTTGTGAGAGAGAGAATTCCAACTTTAACTGCATGAAGCCAAAAAGGCAATTTTTTGGCTCATGTAAGTGGAAAGTCCAAAGGATGATTGGTCCTGTTAGGCATGGCTGCATCTAGGGGTTCAATGATGTTGGAGCTTTGTCTGTCTGACCACATCTCAGTTACGCTGTGGTCTCTGCTTGACTTCATTCTGCTTGTAGCCTCTCTCTATCAGACAGGCTTGGTATCTCCAGTGGAAAGAGGCAAATTTCTGCCAGCAGCAAAGTCCTAGGAGAACTTTGATTGGCCAGGACTAGATATGGATAAGGGTACTCAGCACTGGGGCACAGGATGGACTGCTAGTATGATTGGCAGTTCCACTATGACCATGCTGAGTGGGGAGAGAGGAATTCTCTGAGGTAGAAGTGGGATGTTGCTGCTGGGGATGCATGTGGGCCGACGAACAGTACGGCATTCAAGGGCTATGTCTGGGCAGCTTCATTGCACAGGTGGTGATTCTGAAGCTGGAGGAGTGGATGAGTTCACCTCAGGAGACTGCAGAGAGATGAGAGAAGAGGACTAAGGCTCAACCTGCGCAAGTTCAGGGCAAGAATGCAGGCAGAAGACTGGCAATTAAGAGTTGTCCAGGAGCAGCACAAGCACAGAGGGTCTAGGTCAACCCAAACCCAGGAGGAGATATTTCAAGGAGGAAGTGATGATGTGATTCACTGCAGATAGCTCCAGTGAGTCAGCAGTGGAAAGGTGTCCATGATGTAGCAATTAAGCTACTGAGAAGCTTGGAAAAAGCCAGGGAGGGGTGGGATGGAAGCCAGTTTGGAGAGGCTATGAGAGGAACAAGAGAGTGAGGGAACCAGAGAGGTTGTTGAGTTTTTGTTTTTGTCTTCATGAGGAGATACTTGATCATGTGTTAGTGCTTAAGGGAGAGGTTGAAGTTTAGGGACAGTGACGAGATGCTGGAGGCGTTGGGCAGGGCTGGAATTAAGGGCAGACGCAGCAGGATTACCTTTGTCTCCAAAAGACCCCTTGCACACAGCCACACTACATGCAGAGTGCGCAATTCCTCTTGTTTTGGCAACAATATTATAGCATGTGCATTTCCCATTTGCTTTACAGTATTTATACTTATCTTTTAAAATTAGTTTTTAATTACAAAAATAACATTTGTGTATGATAAAACAGAATGCAAACAATTCAGGAAGGAATAAAGATGTAAAATGTCTTCTCCGTTTTCAACCAGGATGCCTTCCTCAAGGTAACTGCTTTTTAAAGTTTTCTTGGGAATTCTTCCAAAAACTTTTCATGCATATGTAAATGTATATATGCATATATTTAAAAATAGACAAGTGGGATTCTACAATGCATTCTGTTCTGCACCTTACTTTTTTCACTCAATGATGTATCTTAGAGATACTTCCTTATTAGCATATACTGAGATCACTCATTCTGTTCCAAAGCAGGATGGTGTTCTATTGTGGCATGAAGCAGGGTCTGTTCAACCAGTTCTCCACTGTGTGAACTTACTGTTGTCTCCAATCTATTGCCATTAGAAATAATACTTCAGTGTACATTTTACTACAGGTATCTTTGTGCACAGAAAGAACTATTTTTGTACCTTAAATTCCTAGGAATGGAATTGTTCGAGTATATAATAATATATACATTCAAAGAGAATATATATTATTAAATGGAATTATTGGAATATATGAGTATATAGTTTTAAAAGAGTGATAGCTAATGACAAATTGCTCTTCAAAGAGGTGCTATAGATGTTAATATTTCAAAATCTGAGTTGGAGATATGCAGATGTTTATTATATTCCTGTCCATGTTTTTTCTGTATGCTTGGATAGTTCACACACACACACACACACACACACACACACACACACACATGCACACAATATTTACACTCCCACGAACAGTAAATGAGCATGCTCCCATTGTCCCAGGAGGACATTAACAAAATTTTTAATCTTTACTAGTCTGAAAAGTGAAAAATGGTGTATCTCTATTGCTTTAATTGCATTTATTTAATCACTAGGGTGGCTGATCATTTTTCAGTGAATTGCTTTTTCCATTTCTAATGAGTCACACTCATTTAAGGCCTATAGAATGTTTCATTTTATGTATGTGTCCTAATTTACTTAACTATATTCTTGTGGGTTATTTATGTTGTTTCCAAATGACTGTGAATATCTTTGTACATAAAGCTTTTTTCTATTCTTCTTTTAGACTTTTTTCTTAATGTACCATTTCAGAAGATGAATTGCTGGGTCAATAGTGTGGACGTTTTTATGCCTCAATACATATTGTCAAATTACTTTCTCAAGGGGCAGTACAATACACAGTACCCCTAATTTCATTATACTCTTATTAGCTTGGGTTTGTTAATAAAAATTAATTTTTGCTAATTTTATAGGTAGAAATAGGGTCTTAATTTCATTTCTATTTTTTATTACCAACGAAGTTGAATGTTTTATGTATGTTTGTTAATTAACTGAATTTCACCTCTCTGAATTGCCTTTCCCTCTTCTCTGCTCATTTGATGGATAGCACATTCTTATACAAAGAAAATAAGATGATGTGTTATCAGGGAAACCCTTATTTCCTCAGGCTCTGTGACCTTCTGGGACATTATTGACTGATATCAGATTATCAAATCAGTCTCTTTCATGAGAACTTGAGGGTGGCAGTGGTTGAAAAGACTTAGAGTAGTGTAGACTGAGAACTGAAAGGCTAGGTAATGACTGTGGGTTGCAGAGATGAGAGAGGGTGGGAAGGAATTTGTGAGTAAGGATAAAAATCCATGGTCAGCACAGAGAGCATGCTGGGCTCAAGGGTTCTTCATCTCTGAGCTTCTCCATGAAACCCTGGGTGACCCGGGTAGCCGTGGCTGTATTTCAGAATTCCAACCTGGGTGTTACCATGTCTGCTGTTGAGGCCTTCTTCCAAGGCCAGTGCTATAGAGTAGAGAAAAGGTTGGGATGAGGGAGGATTATTGCTACTGTTATTGGTTATTGAATACCCTTCCCCAGGTTTATCCAGACAGCCATTTATTTATTTAAATTTTTATTTTATATTGGGCTATAGTTGATTTACAATGTTTCGTTAGTTTCAGGTCAGCCAGCTATTTAGTTCCACCATTATTGAACAATCTTTGTTGATTAATTTAATATCTAGAGTTGTTTTCATTTGTATTTCTTTTATCACTATTTTTTATATATAAAGACCTCTTTTATCATTTCTCAAATTCAGGTGTATGTGTGTATGTGTAGTCCCTCTTTTGGAGGAAATTTTTCACATTTACTTTTCTTTTCCTTTTGGGATGTTAAATTTTATTCATTTCCAAATAATCTTTATATATTACAGTTAGACTGTCATTTTTAACAAATATTATTTCTAATTTTTGTCTACTAATTTTTTTTTCACTTTTTGTTATTGAGATGCACAGAGCATGTTACATTTGATGAGTTTTGACAAATGCATATACCAGTGTAACCCACATTTCTATCAAAACATAGAATATTTCTATTACTCCAGAAAGTTTCCCTGTGACCCTTCCCAGTCAATCCTCAGCTCCCGTCTGCTCTGCCAGAGGCAACCACTGCTCTGATTTCTATCACCATAGATCCCTCTTGCTTGTGCTAGCATTTCATGCAAAGGGAATCATGAAGTGTGTATTTTTCTTTGGCTGGCTTCTTTCACTCAACATAACATTTTGGAAATCCAGCCATGTTGTTACTGTTGATACACTTTATTCCTTTTTGTTGCTTAGAGGTACCCCTGCCTTTGTACGAATACACCACAGTTTATTCATTCTCCTGCCCGTTGACATTTGGGTTGTTTCTAGTATTTAACTATTATGAATAATGCTCCAATGCACGTTCTTGCACCAGTCTTTTTGTAGACATATGTTTTAATTTTTCCTGGGTAAATATCTAAGAATGGAATTGCTGAATTATATAGTAAGTATATATTTAACTTTTTAGAAATTGCCAAACTATTTTTCCAAAGTGATTATACCATTTTACATTCCTACCAGCAGTACGTGAGGTGCTAGTTCCTCCATATCCTTGTCAATATTTGCTGTTGTAAGTCTTTAAAATTTTAGTCATTTTAGTGGGTTAGTGGTGTCTCACAGTAATAATAATTTTCATTTCCCTAGTGACTTAGGACATCGAACACTTTTCCATGAGCTTGTTAGCCATTCATGTAATAGTAAATTTGACTTAGAGACTTTAAATTTAATGTAGTCAAATTCATTAATTTTTCTTTTATGAATTTTATTGCTTTTACACTGAGAAATTCTTCTTAATACCAAAAGCTAGTAAATATTTTTACTTATATTTCCTTCTACCACTTTACTGATTAAACTCCTAAACATTAAACGCTTTAATCTACCTATAATTTTTTTTGTTTGTTTTAAGTTGTAAGGAAAGTATTTGTCCTCATAAAATTAATCAACTGAACTATATATTGAATAATCACTTTTTTCTTTACCCACTTATTTGATTTACCACATTTATCTTAAATCAATCTTTAACATATAATTGGATCTATTTCTATGCTACTGTCTTACTGTTGATTTTTCTACTCATAGTATACTTTTAACTATTAGAGTTTTAGAGTTTATCTAGTAAGCAACTTTACTTTCATTCCCCTTTATTTCATCAAAAGTTTCTTAGCAATTCCAATGCATTTATTTGTCTAATCTAGCTGTAGTAGGCTGAATAATTGCCTCCAAAAGATGTATGTGTCCTAATCCTTGGAACCTGTGAATGTTACCTTACATGGCAAAGGGGATTCTGCAGATGTGTTTAACTTAAGGATCTTGATATGGGAAGATTATCTTGGATTATCCAAATGGGCTCAATATAATCACAAGGCTTCTCACAAGAGGGAGGCAGGACTAGCAGGGAGGGAAGATGATGGATCCTCAAGCCAAGAAATATAGGCAGCCTCTAGAAGCTGGAAGAGGCAAGGAGCAGATTATCTCCTGGTGCCTTCGTAAGAAACAAGCCCTGCCAACATCTTGATGTTAGCTCCTTAAGCTTCACCGCAGATGTCTGGTCCTCCAGAACTGTAGGAGAATAAATCTGTGTTATTTTAAGCCACTAAGTTTGTAGAAATTTGTTATAGCAGCAACAGGAAACTGATACATTAACTTAAAGTTTTTTTTAAAATTAAGTTCTAAATGTTGTTCCACTGTGTTTTTGATTGGATTGTATTAAGCAGAGAATTTAATTTGGGAAGGACTGACATTTTTATACTATTCGGTCTTGCTATACAGTCTGTATAGGTGCTCCCATCTCATATCTCTGACCATTTCTGCCCATTGCCTACTATCTTTATTTGAGTTCCCCAGAGGTAGACCTGAGTGCAAGTAGTAGGAGAGCTAGAAGGGAAGGTAGGGAAGGGAAGGCAACCAATGAGATGCGTCATCAAGCAGGCACCTCTGGATTCCCCAAATCTTTTTGAGAGAGCAAATGTATCACCTCAGCCCTGGCAATGGAGGGGCATCAGGGTGGAGAAAGACCATCAGACCTGGTGATATCAGCAGGTGGGTCCTGTCCTCATAGCCACTGGCTGTGAGGGCACTCACTTTCTTCCCTGGGGCGCAGGGTCCACACAGTCCCTGCGCTCTCACAGGGAGGCACGTTTACAAAAGGGGATCAAGCTGGCCTAACTCTGCACAGGACGTGGTAGCCAGAACAGCTTCCCAGGGGATGTGAGCTGCTTGCCAGGTGTCTAAGCAGCTGTAGCAGAGGATCCCTGTGCCCTTCCCATTGTGATGACCACCTGCTTTCCAGTGTCAGCATCTGCATCTCTTTTCCCAGGGCCTTATCCTGCTGGCTAGAGCCCATGGCAGGTCAGAAGTGCCAGAGAACTAGGTGTCCTCCCCAGCATCCTCCAACCAATGACTGAGGGCAGTTGGAGAACTCTGACTCCTAGAGTTCCCCAGTGGGTCGAAGCTGGACCACGCACCCTTAGTGGCTGCCTTCCCTTTCCTGCCTCCAGTGGGTGCTCACCTCCCAAATATATATTTATGCCTGAATTCTTGTCTCATGGTCAACATCTGGGAAAACCCAAGTAACACAGTAGGCAATGGACCTAAGTGGCCAGAAGGGTGAGATGGAGGCATTCCAGGTGTGGGAATCAAAAGCAAGCCCCTTGGAGCTGAGAGACAGAGATTTTGAGCCTAGGGTGTGAACTGAGAGGATTTTGACCTTCTTTACACTTGATGTTTTTATGGCTTGCCTGACCTGATGTTTTTTTTGATGGCTCCATCATTATGGTGCTTGGCTGGCTGGTCACCATGCCTACTATTTGGGGTCTGGCCTGAGACTGGGGTTCTGGCCCCTGGGAAAGCCCTTTGGAGCTCCCGAGAGGGGTAGGAGTACCTGGAAAGTCATTCAGTTTCATTGAAGCAGCAGGATCCACAAGTCCCCGACTTCATTTTGGCAGGAGAGCTGAGAACAAAGGTCTCTGGTAGAAAGAACTCTCCATTCCGCAGGATTTAATGCATTCCTGGGAGGGGAGAAACATCAGTGGAGAGTGAGCTAGTGCTCCAAGGAAGATGTTCCGCTGGGCCCTCCCTGGTAACCATGGGGATGGAGGAGAGTGGGAGCCTGGCAGGATCCATATCCCATAAAAACGTTGGCGGCTAGATTGCAAGATGAAGGGCCTGCAGATACCCTCTGACACCACGTAATTTATGGGGTAATCAGAAGTCCTCCTGAAGGGCTGCGAGGGAAGAGGAGCTGTGATTCAGAGCCTGAGGGCCTTGGACGTTTAATGAGGCACTGGGAGCCCATAAAGATTTAGATCAGAATGATTTGCCCATTTAGGATGCTGATTTTATCTTAGCATCGCCCCTGAAGGATGCCACTTCTTTGAAACACTTGGAAGTCTCGATATAGAAATCAACAGCCCAGAATTTGAGGGGTATCTTATAAGGATACAGTCAAGGGGTCTGTAGACTGAAACTCTTCATTTTGACACTGGAAACTGCCTACCACCAAGAAACTGAGAGAAGCTAAGAATCTCAAGCTGGAAAAGCCCTTATAGAAGGGGACACTGAAGGCCAGAGAGGTCAAGTAACTGGTTCAAAATCACACAGTACACCAGGGACTGTTAGCACCAGTGATAAGATCAGGTGGAAGGAAAAAGAACCTTCAGTGTATGCAGGGGAAAGAGCTGGAATGATTCCTTCTTAGAAAACAAAGAACAGTCTACAGCATGCAAAAGGCACAAATAATATCTTTTGGGGCTTTAAAGCTTGAACATTTAAATTGCTTTCCTAAATACAAAATATGTACTACAACATTTTCAGAATCTCTTATGGTTGGTTGAGCAGTTAAGAGACAGCCTGTTAATATACGGTGACTGACTCATGAAATTGATTAAAAATGGCATCTGTGTGCCTTTAAGCTGAGACATTTCCAACGTCTGGAGACACAAGGGCCTGAAACAAGATGTTGAGTGAATATTCACTGGATCAAAGGATGAGTGAGACTTGGCCCTCTTAGGGGGAGCTGGCCCTGGTCAGGGAATCTTAATTTTTTTCCCTTTCTGACTCTAAGTTTATTGTAGAAAATTTGGAAAATACAGAAAAGTATGTAGCAGAAAAAAAAAAGTCAGCTATTAACCACCCCCTTCCAACCTCTCCAGAAATAACCATTCTTAACATTAGGATATATTTCCAACAAGCCTTCTTCTTCTTCTTTTTTTTCCAGTATATATGTATTTTAAAAAATTGGTGTCAGCCTTAAGAGGTTTGAATCTTGATTTGATTCTAATTTACCATTTAACAGTCTCCAAAGAGATGAATTTAGGTAGCTGCATTATATTCCATTGAAAGGTTGTGGCATAATTTATTAACCTGTTTCTAGGTCATTTCCAACTTTTCAATGTTGTAAATAACATGATGATAAACATCCTGGTGCATAAATCTTGGACGCTACCTCTGACTGCAGTGGAGGTCCATTTCCAGCAATGGGAGCAATTGGAGAATCCTCACCCTCCCTGCACTTCTGGCATCAGGCACTCAGAGGCTTCAGCTCCAGCAGTGCCCGGTTCAGCCCCGCTATTGGCCCCACAGCCTCAGCATCCTGGAAGATGACCTAACAGGGTGGAAGAGAAAGCCTGAGTCCGTGGGAACTCGCTGACTATGCTGCTGAGCTGTGTGCCTTTGGGCAAGTCCTTCTGACTTTCTGTAAAAGGAGGAACATGAACTAGATCATTGGATTTCAATTTTATTTTTTAAAAACCCTTTCCTGTTCAAAGGAAAATCTACATTGAAGCCTGTTATGTAAAACAGAAAAGAGAGGCTCTCCTTTGACTGGAGTCAGAGTTATGCCTGATTGTTCTTTCATCCAATAAAAATCACTGAGGGCCTACTAGGTGGCTGGCTCTGTGCTAGGTGCTGGGAGCAGAGTATGAGCAAAAATATTTGGCACTTCTCTACATCCCTAGGTCCCTTGCATGAGCGGAGAGGCGGGGGTGCCACGGGGCACTGCTGACTGTACTGTACTAAGACTGACACCATTAAGCACACCTACTTTTTGTGACATTCATTATTTACATACTTGATAAGGTAGCCTCTGCATTAGTTGAATTGCCCCAGGCTCTGCTCCCTTCCAGGAACAGCCCTGCCTGATTCCACCATGTCTAGTGGCCCCTGAGCTCTGGGGTACCTCCTCGGAGCCCCAAGGCCCTGCAGACCCAGTCTGAAACCTGTGGCCTCTATGCATTCTGGGGACACCACTGTTGACACCACTCATGCCGCTGTTACTACCCATAGCACCTCTTGTCCCCTGAGTTCTCCCTGCTCACCAGGGACCATACTCAGTGCTTTACGTGCATTAACTCACCCAGTCCTCACAGCCATTCAGAGGTGGTGTCTACATCATCCCCACCTTACAGATGAGGAAACTGAGGCTCAGGGGTGCTAAGCCCCTTACCTGAGGGTACATTCCATCTGCCTCCAGAGCCCCTGCTCCTGCTGACCACATGCACTGCCTCTGGGAGCTTCTCTTGAAGTCTCAACACTCTCCCACAATCAGCTTGTGCCCTACCCCCAACTGCAACCCATCATAGTATCTACTTGCACTACAAAGAGGGCTGAGAATGGGGCCTGTTTATGCAATGATGCTGGCTCCATCTGGGGACAGCCATGGTCCTGAATGACTGGGTCTGACCAATAGTGTGAGTCAGGCTGAGGGACCCAGGACCAGGTGTCTCTGTCTGGAGTCCCTGACCCACCCTGAACCCTGCTTGATACCTCCACTACCTCTCCTCCTTTGTGGAAAGCTATTGGCAGCTTTCTCCTTTCCTGCCATCTCAACCCAGGATCACAATGAACCCCAAAGTTTTCTTGGCAAAAAATTAACTTTGGGTCTAGGGTTCTCAGAGAACACTGGCCTGGGAGACCGGGGTCTAGCTCAGCCACCTACTGGCTCTTGGGCCCCAGCTTCCTCCTCTGTGAAATGGGAAGCTGACTTTCCCCTTCCTCCTTCTCAGGACTTTGGGGCTCAGAGAGTTGCCTGATGAGAACATGCTGTGTGAACCCCAAGTCCTGCACTTGTATAAGGAAGCCCAGCTGTGACTAAGGGAACGAAGCTACAGGAAATGGCATTCACAAATGAGCGGTGAGTCCCGCGGGCCTTTAGCGTAAAGCCGAGACCCTTTCTGGCTTGCAGAGCTTGGTGATTGTCCAGCAATGACCCCCCACAGCCCCTCTTTGAGCCTGAGTCTCCTTATCTGAAAGGTGGGGTCATCCTACCGACCCAGACAAGAGTCATGAGGATGAATAGAGATAACACACAATAAGGTCTTAGCACCATCCCAGCACCTAGTAGGTGCTCAGCAAGTGGGAGCCCCTGCCTCCTCCTCCTCCCCTTCCCCAAGATTCCTGCCCTGGACAGAAGTGCCTGAGCAGGTGACAAACTCTGGGAGCAGTTGTGAAGTTCAGGGGCCAGATCCCCAGGCAGGCCCTGGTCTGAGATGGGTAAGACAGCAGTGGTACTGCACCAGGGCTGTGGCAGCTGTCCATGTGGGCCTGGGGGGTGGGTGTCCGGAATGGGAGCACAGAGTTCTTTTGTCTGTTGCTCCCCATATCTCAGCAACTGCTGGGAGAGCAGGTATTAAGTCCTCAAGATTTCTACCTTCCAAAGTGGGGAAAGGGGTGTGGTGTGAAGAGGGAGAGAATGCTTGGGTTCCCGTCCTGGTTCTGCCACTGATCTCTGTGTGGCCACGGGCAAGCCCCCTCCCTACTTTGGCACACAGTTTCTGAACCTGTAAAATCAAGGTTTGGTTAAATGTGTGTTTAGCAGTTGTGATTCACGAATGAGTCTCCCCAACCTGGCGTCTGGAGGTGCTTTGTCGGTGTCTGAGTCTTGCATGTTAGTGGGGCAGTTATGTGTCTGCAGCTCACCATGCCCACTGGCCTGTGAGATCCCCGAGGGCAGGGACTGTGTCTGATCCATCTTGTCTGTGCCCCCCAGGGCCAGCCCTGGCACTGCTCAATCGTGTCTGGCTGAATGAGGGAAGGAAGGGCCCCGTGCGGCAGGGTGGAGGGGGACTGACCTGCCGGTGTCACCATCTGCCTGCCCTCTCCCACGGCCAGCCAGGCTCCAAGTCTGGGGTGGGTGTGGTGGTTGTCGGGGGCACAGGCAGTTTTCGTATGATCTTGTTATTATTTCTCCAATGTAGTGGGGTTTGTCTGGGTGACACTAGACAATAGCATACAGGGTTTCTGTTATCAGCTTCCAGATCTGTCTACTTGGCCAGGCTGGGCTGCTGGAGGTCAGGGGCCTGTTGGATTCCTCTCTTCGTCCACAGCGCCAGTACAGGGTTTGGTACAGAGGCAGTGCCCAGCGAGTGGGCAGAGAATCCACTTCATTGCTGAGCTCCCTCTGACTCCATTTAGAAGACCTTCATTTGACAGCCGCCTGGTAATGGTCACCAAGAGCCAAGTCCATGTTCAGGCTGTGCTGTGGGGGGACAGAGGTGAACCTGACTCAGTGCTGATCCTCAGAGCACTCCCAATGTGGCTGGGGAGAGCTAAGTGGACAGTGTGTTAGGGGGGTGTTGGAGGACAACCCGGAACTCTGCGAGCACAGAGGAGGGAGAGCACGAAACTCGGCACATGAAATAAGCCTCTGAAACCGCAGGCCCTGGAGCCAGACTGTGTGTGTTCACATCCCAGTTCTGTCCTCTCTCAGCTCTGCAGCCTTGAGCAAGCCATTTCATCTCTCTGTGCCTCAGTTTCCTCACCTGCCAAACAAGTACTATAAGTAGGGCCTTAGAACTGTGCTTAGCAGATAGTGAGTAGTCAGTAAATGTCAGCCAAAGGAGGACAACAAGGGGCCAGCCCTCCTTAGGGCGGGAGAGGGACTCCACCCTCTCCCTGCAGTTCCCAGGACTATATGGCCCCTGGGCGCCTCTTCAGAATTCAAGAGCTCTGCCACCGAGTTTTAACACTGCTGATCTAGGGGGAGACAGGCCCAGAGAGGGGCAAGGACGTGCCTGAGGTCACACAGCCAGTGGCAGAGCCAGGACTGAACCCATGAGCTCCTGCAACTCAGCCCGAAGGGTCTTCCTCTTTCCCAGGCCGCCTCTCTTGTAAAAGCCCCACATCTGTGTGCTTGGGTTGATCACATAAGGGCCATGTGAAATGCAGCTGGATGCTCTTCAAAATTCGGCTCAAAAGCAAGTGTGCAATCTGGATTTCACTGATCATTGGACCAGTCAGAATCGTGCTGGTCTTCTTGGAATTTAAAAGCATTTCTCAGGCTTCCTAGGTGGCGCAGTGGTTAAGAATCCACCTGCCAATGCAGAGGACATGGGTTCAATCCCTGCTCTAGGAAGATCCTACATGCCGCAGAGCAACTAACTCCGTGTGCCAAAAAAGTAAAAAACAACAACAACAAAAAAGAGTTTCTCTTTTTAAGTGAATTATGTTGGTTGGCTTTTGCCATTTAAAAACACATCCAGGGCGGTGTGATCAAATGGCTTCCTTTTCCTGTGTGTGTCACCTGAATCTGCTGGAACCTGGATTGTAGTTTGTGGAAATTACCTGCTCTCTTTCTACATCCCTCCTCTTCACTTTCTCTGCCAGATTAAGGCCTTTGTGGGCATCCCTCCACCTGTCCTCTCGTCCAGGCTCCATTCATCCTCGTTCCTTTTCTGTGTTATTGCAACCACTCTTCCCTGTATCCTTGCATGTGGTTTTGTGCCTCCCATTTCCTTTTCTACTAACCTGAGGTGTATTTTAAACATCTATTCATATCATTTCCCTATTCCAAACCTTCTACGGTTTCCCAGAAACTTCAGGGTAAGGACCATAATTTTTTTTGTTTTTGTTTTTTTTTAATTTATTTATTTTATTTATTTATTGGCTGTGTTGGGTCTTCATTGCTGCACATGGGCTTTCTCTAGTTGCTGAGAGCAGGGGCTACTCTTCATTGTGGTGCGCGGGCTCCTCATTGTAGTGGCTTCTGTTATTGTGGAGCACGGGCTCTAGGCACATGGGCTTCAATAGTTGTGGCACATGGGCTCAATAGTTGTGGCTCACAGGCTCTAGAGCACAGGCTCAATAGTTGTGGCGCACGGGCTTAGTTGCTCCGTGGCATGTGGAATCTTCCCAGAGCAGGGCTCGAACCCGTGTCCCCTGCATTGGCAAGTGGATTCTTAACCACTAAGCCATCTAGGAAGTCCAGGACCATAATTTTTAACTTGTTTAAGGTCTTTCACGATCTGGCCTCAGTTTACCTATTCAGTTTCACTCCCCACTTCTTCCTAGAAACAAATTCTTTATACCCTATAGATAAATCAGGGAGAAACTAATTATCCAGGCCTCCGAGGCTAAGAAGGTTGCTGCCACTGAAGTCAGGTCCCTGGCAGTCAGGGTTTGTCCTAGTTCCCTGTGGCTGCTCTAATAAATTACCTCAAACTTAGTAGCTTAAGAAACAGAAATTTATACTCTTAGAGTTCTGGAGATCAAAAATCCAAATTGAGTCTTTTTTTTTAATTAATTAATTTATTTTGTCTGCATCAGATCTTAGTTGTAGCATGCGGGATCTTCGTTGAGGCGTGCAGGGTCTTTCGTTGCCACACACAGACTTCTTTCTAGTTGTGGCGCACAGGCTCCAGGGCCCATGGGCTCTGTAGTTGCGGTGCACAGGCTTCTCTAGTTGAGGCACGCAGGGCACTGCGGCATATGGGATCTCAGTTCCCCGACCAGGGATTGAACCTGAGTCCCCTGAGTTGGAAGGCAGATTCTTTACCACTGGACCACCAGGGAAGTCCCCAAATTGAGTCTTATAGAGCTAACCCCCATCCCTCAGAATGCTCAAGGGGATACTCCATTTCCTTTCCTCTTCCAGCTTCTGGTGACTGTGGGCATTTCTTGGCTTGTGGCTGCATCACTCCAAACTCTGCTTCCGAGGTCACATTGCCTTTTCCTGGTCTGTGTCAAATCTCCCTCTGCTTCGCTCTCATAAGCTTCCTTGTGATCACATTTAGGGCCTGCCTGGATAATCCAGGATAGTCTCCCCAACTCAACACCTTTAACTTAATCACACCCGTGAAGCCCCTTTGCCATATCAGGTGACATTCCCAGGTTTCAGGATGAGAGCCTGGATATCTTTGGGCTCAGTCCTCAGCCAACCACAGAGTTCCGAGGGGAACAGGATGCATTTTAACAACTCTTACGGAGTTGTTACGGAGAATTTTTCCTGCCACTCTGAAGATCATTACTTACCGGCTGTGTGCAGCTTTCTATCCTTTTAGCTTATATTTTATGGGATGAGGAAGATAAGATTATTCTTTTAAAGTGGGCTAGATTGGATTTTGGCTAACACTGGCTATGAAACAGACAGAAATACTGAGAAATTAATTGGTGTCTTGTTTTGTTGACTCCTGTGGGCTTTGCAGAAGGAATAAAAGCGTCTTCTCTCCAGGCTTTACCATAGCCCTGCGTATCCCTACCCAGGGAGGAACTGGTCTGTTTTTCCAAAGGTATGGGACTTTTACTTTGTTTAACCATTGGTTGGGGAAGGAAGCAGGTTTACTGGTGTCCTCTGGCCAGAGTGGAGAATTGGCCTTGTGGAGGTTAACTGAGGCTCTCCTTGAATGGGGATGGTTACCCGGGGGGATGTGAGGGGGGAGGTCTGCAGAGAGGGTGTAGGTTTTGTGCTCTGGGGGTTGGAAAAAGGAGTGTGCAACCGTAGGATACACTGCTTGCCTGTTTCCCCTCCCCTGTCTCTACCCTGGGAAGGGTGGTGGCGTGGTGGGTTCCTAATCGCATGGAGAGGCCTGACCTCACCACAACATGGCTCCTGAGGGAATGGCCTGGGGTGGGGGTGGCTGAATGGGAGTCCGGGAGCCCCAGGAGCCTCAGCAGAGACTGTCTCCTCATCCCGATGGCTTTTCTTGGGGCAGAGGGGAGTAGGATGACCAGCAGAGTGACCTGATTTTGGATGGCCCCACAGGTCTGAGCAAGAACATAGGCAGCCGTGACCATGAGGGGCAGTGGCCCCAAGACCTGGACTATATAAACCTGGGGGCTTCTTGTGCCATCCAAGGGAGGTGGAGGGACTTCTTGTTGACCATGGACATGTGTGGGCAAATGAGCTTTATTACAGAGAGCATGCAATTTTTTTCCGTGGCGCAAACCTCAGGTGAATAGGACCAGCACCTTGCTTTAGAAGCGGGGTGGTAATCCATGCCAGTGTAGCCGAGTAGACTCAGACACTGTCAGCTGCAGCTGTGCTCTCCAGGGCCTCTCGTGTCTGTTGTCTCGGGCAGACACAAACAGCCATGATGCTGGGATGCAGAGCTTGTCGTCCTGAGACGAGCACGAAGAGCTGGGGCAGAAATGAGGGGGTGGAGGGGCATGGGACAAGGGCATGGTTATATCCCTTGGTGCCAAGATCAGAAAAGACTTCTTGGAAGAGGGCCCATTCCTACTGAACCTCAGTGGAAGAGAATTTTGTCCCAGGAGAGACAGAGTTGGGAAAATGATGTCCCAGATAGGGGATGGGAGTGGTGCAGGAGCCAGAGGGCACATCCAAGGCATGAGCCACGTTACAGGGTGATACGAGGGAGCAGTCAGGACAGGAGGTTGGGGTTTGGCTTTGGAGGGGATTGGATGCCAGGCTGAGGAGGTAACAAAGAGATGGCAGAAGTGATGTGATCAGTTCCAGCAATGGTTAAAGCTAAAGCTGGAAAGACCCTGGCTGGGTGTCACCTCTTGGAGTATGGCAGTGTGGGGGGACACCCTATAAGGCATGGGTGTGGTTACCTGGCTGCTTGGTCTTCCTAACACCGTGGCTGTCATCTATTAGGGACTCCCTCTTTCTAGATTCTGTGCTAGATACTTTACTAATATCATTTCCTTCAATCCTCAACACCCCTGTAAGACAGATAATAGTTTTATTCTCATTTAACATTTGAGGAAACCAAGCAGCGAGAAGTCAAGTAACTTACCCAAAGTCCCCCAGATCATTGTGGCTGCACTGTTGAGCTCTCAGCAGATCTTACCATCAAGGTACCAGGTCAGTCAACAACACTAAGAACAAAGGCTCTGAGCAAGCACCTACTCTGACTACCCATTGAACAAATGGGGAAAGTGAGGCTGAGGGGCTTGACCAAAGTCTCCCAGTAATTAGAGGCAGAGCTGGAAACCCAGGGTCTCAGACTTCCAGGCCAAGGCTCTCCCTGCTTCCCTCAGGAGTCGTCATGCCTGTGGATGCTGCAGACAGGTGGGATACCTGGATGTGGTGCTGGCCAGGGTCCAGCCTACCATCTTCCATCCACTCCCGGCCCTCAGTCATGGATATGTTTGTGGGCAGAGCCCACAGGGATCACCTGAGGACACTATTTGTTGCTCACAAGTTAGTTTGTGGTTGAATTTTTCAAGATGTTTATTATGTAATTATATGTATATGCATATATGTCTACACACACACATACACACATAAAAACAGTCTTTGTGATGTATATATTCATGGCAAAGCCTAATAGTAAAATTAACACTTTGTGACCCACCTTTGGAACTAGAATTTTCCTGGCATTCTTGCATGTGTCTGGGTGCATCTTCCCTATCTTATCTCCTTCCTCCAGGGGTGACCACAGTCCAGATTTTGGTGTTTGTCATTTCCTTCCTATTTTCTAATAGTTTTAGCACATATATGTAGATTCCAAAGCCATATGTTATTTACTTTTGCCAGCATTTGAACTTCATAAAAATAGTATCATACTCTATATTATCTTCTGTGAATTCTTCTTTAAACTCATTGTTTTTTTCTAAAATCCATCTGTGTTGATACATATAGCTATAGTAAATTCATTTTCTCCACTGTATAATATTCCATTGTGTGGAATGCCACATATTATTGATCTGTTCTTTTGCTGTTGGATATTTAGTTTGCGTCTAGTATTTTGCTACTGTGAATAATGCTGCAATGAACATTCTTGGACATGTCACCCAGTGCACGTGGAGATTTCTCAAAGACCTACCTTAGAGTGGCACTGCTGGATCATATAGTATGTGAACAGTCAAACCTATAGGTTAAAGCCAAATCGGCAAATACTCCCACCTGCAATGTGTTTTCCTTTCTCCTCTACCTTGTGGCCTCCCTCTAGTGCCCCCTTTTGACAGAGGCTAAGAAGATGCCAAATAGCCAAGCCCAACAACAACATAGTCTCAGGTCCAGCATCACAATGCAGAATTGAGAGGAGTAGGGTTAGAGATGAAGGCATAGCAACTAATTTAGAAATGTGTGATCACTGTGTTGACTGAATAAAAAAAAAATGGGCCAATGTGACCCAAAGCTCTCCAGTTTAAAACCTCTGCAGTGTAACCCATTTCCTACTGATCTTCACTCTGTCCTTCTGCTCTTGCCATGGGGAATGGCTCTTCTTTCTCCGAACATGATGCTCTTCCACCTCCAAGCCTTTGTTTCTCTTTCTCTCTGTCTCAATTCCCTCCTCGCCTGGATACCTTGTTCCTTGTTCTTCTTGTTGCTGAAAGCCTCTTTCAAATGTTGTGTCCTTCATGGCTTTTCCTCTGACTCTCTAGTGGAGGTAGTTAAAAATATCTTTCCTTTGGGTTCCATGGCCCTGTATCTACCTTCTGTCTGGGCAGCAGGCACTGTTTCACTCAGCAACACAGTTGTTTTAGTTTATGACTCATCTCCTCACTCAGAATTTTTTCTTAACTTTAAGCAATGCAGCAGTATGGTAACAGAGAGAATAATCACTAAATATCCCACTGCTGGCACAACTTTTATCATTTTTACGTATTCCTTTCTAGTTTCTCTGTCCACGTGTTTGGAATATGTAGCACACTTGTAATGTTGTAGCTGATTTCTTTTTTATCCGTGTTAGGTCAAAAGGCTTTTCTCCTATCTGCTTCCATTATCTCATCACAGTTTTTAATGGTTGTGCATCATTCCATTGTGTGTTACTAACCTTTTGGTTCTAAGTGACAGAGACTCAACCTAAACGAGCTTCAGCAGAAAGGGGATCTTGATGCAGAGGATACTGGGGCATCTCACAGAAGCCAATGATAAGCTTCTGAGTGGGCCTTGGGGACCCCCAAAACAGGGAGGCAAATACCATGACGCATTATCCTAAGTCTGTGTCAACTTCATTCTTTCCTCCTTTCCCCAGCTGGTCTGCTTCCTCTGATTTTCCTGTCCATGTGGCAGAAAACACCCACACATCACACACAAGCTTTACGTGTGTTAATCCAGCCACCCCTCAGAGACTGGTCCCTCTTTCTCAGGAGCAGACTCCTTGTGTAGTTAGAAGCAGGGTCACATTCTACTAAATGTGGGTCATCCTTGAATAACCAGGTAGCTGGTGTAGAAAAGGGATCCTGGGAAGAGAATCCCATGGTGAGATTTTATATTGCCTGCAAATAACTGCTACAGTGGTCATTGCATGTATTAGCATATAAACTTTTCCTTATTTTGAATTATTTTCTTTGGTCCAATTCTTAAAGTGGGATGGCTGGATCATAAAGTTTGTGCAATTTTATATATGATATTATTACCAAATTGATTTCAAAGAGTTATTCAATTTCACTCCCATTGTGTGAGTGAGCCATTTCATTGTACCACTGAGAGCACTGAGCATTATGACTTGAAATAGATTTTTTACGATTTTAATAATCATAAAAAGATATCTCTGTAATTTTTATTAGCATTTTTCTGGCTACTAGTAAGGCTGAAGATTTTCCCATATATTTGTTTTATTAGAGTATATTCCCTTTTGTGCATTGTCTTTTCCTGCTTTTGCCCATTTATCTAGTGGCATGTTAATTCTCTTCAGATTTAACTGCCTCCTTCTTTTGTGTGTGCGTTTCACTTTCTCTTCCTTTCTGTACCTATCTGCATGGTCTAGCTTGTATTATTGTCATTTGTCTGATCTTTCTCATCGGACTATGAGCTCCTCGTGGACCGAGCACCAGCCTAGCATGGAATCCTAGTAAAGACCTCGATGATGATTAATTGGATAAAATAAGCCTATGGTTAGAGTCTCCATTATGCAGAAGTAACTACTCAGCCTGAGTGGTGTGCATATAGGCTACAAGAATGCAAGAAGCATAGATCTCATTCATTTAGACTGAAGATCTGCTACACGCTAAGGTCTAGGAGTGCCTTGGAGCCACAGGACAATGGGAGAATTAAACATCAATTGCAGAGCTATGAGAAATCCTACTTATCCCACAGAGTTCCAGAGAGTTCTATGAACTCTAATGGGGAAAGAGCACAGACCCAACATCGAAAAGCAGAGATCAACAAACTTCCTGTAAAGGGCTAGATAGTTTATTTAAGGTCTTGCAGGCCATATATACGCTTTGTCACATAGCCTTCCTTGTGATTTCCTCCCTTCCTTCCTTCCTTCCTTCCTTCCTTCCTTCCTTCCTACCTCTCTCTCTCTTTGTCTGTCTCTCTTTTTTTTACAGCCCTTTAAAAATGTCAAAATAATTCTTAGCTCACAGGCCATGCAGAAATAGCTATGGGATTGATTTTTTCTGCAGGCTATAGTTTGCCAGCTGGGTCTAGACTGCAGAGTTACAGAATATAATAACCGGAAGAGCCAACTCCCTCTTTATCATACAGATGGGGAAACTGAGTCAGAGAGGGCAAATCTGTGTTGGGTCACCTTGTTGATGCCTGTGCTGAGTTGGGCAGCTAAGGGCTTTGCTTGGACTTTGGCAGGTCCCTTCTGCCTATCTTCTGGGATAACCTGCTCCCTTCCCTACTTTTGTGCCACGGCCAGTGCTGCTCCAGGAGTTTAGGGGGCGGTCTGTTAGTAGAGCACAGGGACCCCTTCTGGAGGAATATTTCCTGTCCCTCCCACCATGGGATTCTTTGACCCTGTGTCCTCCTGTTGAATTGGGGTTGGGGGTGACAGAAAAGATGGAATGTCAGCATTATTAATTAATGCTTGTGTATCCTGAGGCTGAGAATTTTGTTGAGTATAGAAGTATTTCCCTTATTACAATTGATTTTTACAGTGAAGGTGACATTCTTTTTCCAGCTGAATCATATATGGGGCAGAAAATGCTAAATATAGTTGCTTCTTATCTCCTGAGATAACTCTCCTGACCCAGTACACACAACAACAGACGGGACCTCAAGCTGCCTGCTCTGTTTCCAGAGGCTTCGGCAGGCTGAGGGCCTCACCCAGCCTCGGAGCTGGAGGGGCCATGGGGTCTCCCCCCTCTCCCCTCACTATGCAAAGGGAGGCAGACCAGAGGAAGCATCCTCCTGGAGCTGCCCCTGGGTGGTGTGCTACCCTAGGGTCACAGGCCTGGGTATTCAAGGTGTGCACTTTCTGGAACATCAGGCCTTGTGGGAACCAACGACTGCTCAGCCGAAGATCTCTCCTGGGCTCCCATCTCTGCTCTCAGTGAGCTCTTTCTTGCAAAGAACAGCTACCGTCATCCACAACCTTGTGCTCTTACCACTTTCCGTAGGAATGTCTTGATACCCCAGCTTGGCATGGGCAGAACTTGCAAGCAGCGAGGAATGATTTGACCTGATAATCAGATCATTAGTTAGGGGGCTGAGGTTCTGGTGTTCACACTGCTTCTGCCAGCAACATGACCTTGGGTGAGTCTCCACCTCTCTCTCTGGGCTTCAGTTTCCGCTTTGGTACTAAGGGAGGACTGACTTTGTTCTTCTTTAGTATACTGTTTCTGGCAGGCTTGTGATGAGGCTGACTTGGGATCAAGTTTAGCCCTGAGGACCACCAGAGTGCTTCTGGGTCCCAGGCTGCCCTTCCTCCGTGCTGCCCTTCTCCTGCCTCCATGATATATATCTCTGGGCTTTTCTTCTCTGTCCTCTCCTCCTTGCATTTCTGCCCACTCATGCTAAATGACCCATCAGAGCACTCGTTCCTCCTGGCCTTTGTACCTGCCTGCCCTCTTCCTAGAATGCCCCTCCTTCCCGCTTCACGGGATAACCCCTGCCAGCCTTGCTGGAGTATCCCCTCCTCTGGAAAACACCCCTCCAATGAGTTCTTTCTGCTCCTCCCATACTGGGTTGCAGTGGTGGGTTTTGGGGGGAGGTGGTAGCCCCAGCTCTGATTCCTTTTGGTACTCTTGCACCTGTCATGGATCTGGACATCAGGTAAGGAGAATGGGTGGACCTGGTAGGGGGCAGAGCAGTCATGGGGAGCAAAAAAGGTTATTTATGGAAGGACTGAGATATATTTTATTTTCTAGTGGCTTCCTCCCTGCCCGCCTCTCTGCCCACTCCCTCCCCTGGTTCCATCACCCTGAGCTCCAGGAATCTAGGAATAGTAACTCACTTGAGGGGCCTGCATGGGGAAATGAGGGCAGTGAATATAGGCACCTCACAGCCTGGACAGCAGCACCTCTGGCCCCTCTTGACTGCGGTTGGCATGTCACTGGGCATTCTTGGCCACTCATAGCTGTTATCTTGTGCTGGTCCCCCCTAACTTTTCCAGGAAGGCCCAGCAGTAGGATCATGACTCTAGCAGTAGCGAGAGAGGGGCTTATTTTGGGGGCCATGAGGTAGGAGGAGCCCTGGCCCTAGAGTTAGGTAGGGTTCAAGTTCAGCTCCGCCTTTGACTTGCTGGGTGACCTTGGGCAAATTCTATCCCTCTCTGGGCCTCAGTCTCCCTTCTGCACATTGAGGTCAGAAGGAATGATCTCTAAGACATCTTTCAACTGAAAAAGGAGGTCCTTCAACTCATGTCCTGTGAGGTAGGGTAGAGATAGAAGCCACCCAGTGGCAAGATGACAAACACTGTGGTGATTCACTTGTCCTGAGGCTGTTCTGGGAATGAGTTGCCACAGATGAGTGGGAGGGTTCAGCATAATTCCAGCAATCTGGGAAGATCTGGAGACCGCCACATACTGGCCAGGATAGCAACATGTGCACTACTACACCTGGAAATGGACTTCTGAGTGCTCCTGACATGGCACCACCACTGTCACTCAGGAGAGGGCGACAGATGTGGGGTCCAGGAGGTGGCCCCTGCTCAGGCCTAGATGTGCATGTGTGTGTGGGTGAGCGAGCCAGCGCGCCTCTAACTGTGGCCCTGGGTGTGGACATAGGTTACTGCATGCGTGAGAGAACATGTGTGCATGAATGAATGAATGTGAACATGAGTGTGTTCGTGTATATTGAGGACAAAGTGTTTCCCGTAGCTTGGCTCTGTTGCAAGCACACCAAGAGCTGGTGTTTCTTTGATTATTTTCACATACCTGTGTGTGTGTGTGCACGTGTGCACACACACACACACATACACACACACAGACCTTTGAGGAGTCAGCTTCAAGCAACATCCCTGCCTCATTCACCATCCCCATTCCTGTGAGGAACCTCATTCTTGAACCCCTTTCCTTGGACGGTGCTTTTCAAACTAATGTGCACGGGAACCACCAGGAATCTTGCCAAAAATGCAGATTCTGGTTCAGCAGGTCTGGGGTGGGACCCGAGAGTCGGCATTTCTAACAAGCCATCAGGCAGAGCTGATGCTGCCAGTCTCCACTCCATACTCCGAGGAGATTTCACTCTGGGAGCAAGGCTCTGTATATCAGGGTCGGCAAACTACAGCTCACCAGGCAAATCTGGCTCTCCTCCTGTTTTTATAAATCGAGTTTTTTTGGCACCAAGGCCAGCAACACAATTTGCAGAGACCAGGGTAGCAAGAGAATGTGGGATCCTTTGTTCAAAAATGATTAAGAATTTCAAGATGGCAACAGCAGAACTTCAGGCTAAGCTTGTGGCTCTTTCCAGCATGGGAAACCTGTGCAACTCTGAGGTGGCCGTAATTGGCACATGTCCACACGAGTTTGTTTACGTTTTCTGTAGCTACTTTGCTATACAACAGCAGGGTTGAGTGACAGAGACCATATCACCTATGAGGCCTAAAATATTCACTCTCTGGTCCTTAAAAAAAAAATCTGCAGATCACTGCTCTAGATCACTGGCTCTCAGACTTGGCTGTGCATTGTAATCACCAGGTGAGACTTTAAAACACTGTTGCCTGGGTCCCTCATGCAGAGATTCTGATTTAACTGGTCTGTGGGGGAGGCCTGTGCATAAAGTGTAGAGAGGTGAAAGCTGCCCTGTTCATTCTAACAATAATCCCTACTCCAGGCTGACCACATTCAACCCAACTTCACTTAACACTGAGGGTCCTCATTAGAAGCAACTAGGTTCCCAGAAGCTTTAGGCAGCAAGTTTACCATGAACCCTGCCTTAGACTACAGTCCTGAGGAATTTTGATTCTTTTGGTGTCTTCTCAGAACAAACATGGATTTCTGAAAGCCTGTCTAAATCCACTGATGTCTATACAGGGACCAACCATCCTGGTTTGCCCAGGACTGAAGGGTTTCCTGAGACGCAGGACTTTCTCTGTTAAAACTGGGACATTTGGTCCCCTTACCCTTGGGTACCTCTGATTTGTTCAGAAGAGCAACTATAGCCAAATTCTGTGATGTCTCTGCCTCCCTCAAGTCCCATTATATTGGTGGTGTTCAGCTATGGAGTGACTAGTTGAGGGCCCTGAACTAGGGCATCTGCAGAGCTGTGTCCTCCTGGGGCAGTTACAGAGAAAGTCCCAAATGCCTATCTCAGAGTGGTAAGTTACTTTTGACATTAACCCATTTATAGTCTAGGTTTTGAAATGCACAGGGACTAGATTCTCCTGAGATGACCAATTTAATCAAATGATTGATGTGGAAGAAGCACACGTCAATAAATAATTTGCTAACTTGACCACTTATTTAGGATAGTAGCCAATGAGCAGAGCTGATGATGGAGTCCTCTAGTTCATCTTTTTCTTCCTTTCCTGCATTTTTGTTGTTGCTGTGGTTGTTCTCTTCCTCCCTCCTTGGACATCTATTGAGCTCCATATCACAAAGAGCATCAAATAGGATGGTTAGAAGCTTGTACTTAATTCTGTGGTTCACAATAAGCCCCTGGAATTTTCTGAATGAGTGAGTGAAGGGTTCAAGGCTTTGGGCACTTGCTGTTTTTGCTGTTTAGTGGTTTAGACCTTGGCCTTGAGGAGATGTTATTGGCCTCCATTGTTTAAGGTGGTGGCCATAGCTATAGGCCACCATAGCTTTTGTGAGCCAGGCCTTCTTTCAGTGGCTTTGGGTCCATGGACTCCTTTACCCTCCACAGCCCTTGGTGCTAAGTGCTATTATTATCCCCACTTCACTGATGTGAAAACTGAGGCCCAGAGCAGTTAGGACACTTGCCTTTGGCCACACAGCTACTAAATCAAGCCAAGATTTTCACCAGGCAGTTGAGCTCCAGAGTCCACACCCTTTGCCACATGCTCTCCTGCCTCTCAGAGTGCAGGGGGAACAGAAGGAGGAATTTGGGGGCCTGAGCAGGCCTTGTAACTGCTGGGGTGTGTGGGTGAGGGAGAGGGCAACTCTGACATGACCCTAGGCTTCTGGTTTGGGCCACAGAGGACAGTGGATTCCTTTGATTCGGCCTTGCAGATTTCAGGGCCTGCCTTGGCCTTGGCCTAAAGCAGTGGACCTCATCTCCATTCCAAGATGAAGTGTCTGGATATCATTGTACCCTTCGTAGTTTCCTGGGAAATTTCAGCATATTTAAGTTCATGATGCAGATGAGAACGAGAAACAGTTTACCTGTAGGAAACATGACTCTGTTCTATGTGTGCAAAATATAGTAAAAACCATACGCTCCTGGAAAAGTTGTTGAACTTGCAATTTTATTCTGTTTCCCATTAATATTCATTTCTCCATTTGCCACTTGTTCACTTATTTTTGTTAAAAAAAATCTTTGCTCAAAAGTAGACGAGCACTAGTTGCAAGTACTAATCTTAAGAAATGTATCAAATAAAAAATTTTAGTTCAGAAAAGTCTCCCCATGAACTTAATGTTATTATCATTATTTAGAAACCATTGAGTAGATGACCCTATCCAACTTTCAAAGCAACGAAGTTGGAGAACTGTGTCCAGCCATCTCATTCTCTCTGGATAATGAACCTATGGAAACAGTCTCCTTAATTCCCTGGTCTTCACTCACTGTGGGTGCAAAGGAAGTTACATTAACAATAATAACTTAAATTCTGCTAGTTCTTCAGCCACCTCTTAAATTCTCTCCAGGTTGTTCCCTGAGCATGTCCCACACGTGTCCGCACAATAGAATATAAATAGGGATGGTATATAAACCTTAAGGAAGTGCCATTAAAAGTAGGAAGAGATCCCCTATATTACTTCTTGCTTGCTGGAATGCAGCTGTAATAGCTGGAAGTCCAGCAGTCACATAGGACCATGAGTCAACTTTAGGAATGCAAGGTAGAGTAGCAAGATAGAAGGAACATGGGTTCCTGATCCTATGGTATGCCATACCAGCCCAGTATTTCTGATTGTTGGACTTCTCAAAAGTAAGAGAAGAATAAACTTTTATCTTGTTTAAGACACTATTTTTAGGGCTTGTCTTTTCCTCAAAGCTGAACCTTACTTTAACCAATACTGGTGCCAAAATGGAACTGTGTTCTTCTCAGTCCTCCTGAGTAGAGCCTCTCTGGGTCCATGCTGGAGTGAGGCAGTGAGCCACTCCCCAGCTCTGCTGCTTGCTGTTTTACTTGGGCTCCACAGCAAAAGGTCTTGAGCTTCCCAGAGTAGCCCTTTTCCTTACCTTCTTTTTCTTCCCTAGCAATGTGTTATTCCAGGCTTCTCATACTTTAATGTACATGAATCACCTGGGGAACTTTTTAAAATGCAGATTTTGATTCAGTAGGTGTGGAGGTCTGCATTTCTAACAAGTTTTCAGTTGGCCTTGCTGCTACTGGCCCAGACCAGGATTTGAGTTCTAAAGCTGTTGGAATGCTTGGCTGTGAGCTGCTTGCAGGCGCAGACTGTGTGGAATCTCGCCGGTTTCCACAGTGCTTGGTGCACAGTAGATGCTCAGTATATGCAGAATGACTGACTGAATAATAGGCCATTAGTACGCAAGACGCCAAGAGGTCCTGCAGAAAGGAAACTGACCCTCTGTTTACTATGCATATCTCAAATTTATTTTCACTGGAATCCTATTTTCAAAAATACCTGTTGACATTCTGTGGAAGTAGTGCTCTGAGAAACCCAATTTGGCAGACCCTGACTTACAGTGGGGGTCTCTGCCAACCCTATAGCCAGAGCAAGCCAGTTTCCATATGGGAGCCTCATATCCAGGATTCTATTTGGGTGTCTGCTTCAGCAATTAGGAGAAATTGTTTCAGCTCAGACTCCCTGTACCCCTAAGGGCCTGCAAACTCCTTGAGGGGACATATTTGAATACATTAAAATCTAGGCACGGGTGCTATTGCCAAGGTGTTCATTTTTTTCTCTTCCCCTGGCAGTGCCCAACAGGCCTATGACCCCCTCAGGGCAATGGGAGCCTGAGTTGTTAGCCAGTTAGCATGTTCCTGTGGATTTGTTCAAATGTCTTTGTTCCCAGGCTGAGGCAAGGAGGAAGTGCTGGGGAGAAAAGCAAAGGAGTTTGAAGCTGGGGAAAAGGCTGAGTTTCCCTCCAGGGATGATGTTGACTGGTTGAAGCCCTAGAGCTTTTTCCTGTAAAAGAAGATTCCTAGGCTCTGGAAGGTCTGCTTTACCAGCCTCAAGGGAAGGAGGGAAGCTAGGTAGTAGGACTTTGTCATTCCTCTGTGGGAGCATTCTCAGAAATGCAGGCCTGGCTGTCTGTTCAGGGGCCCCACGAATGCCCTGAATCCCCCAAGGAGACAAATTCATAGGATCAAGTCTGGGGTCTACAGGGGCTGCATCCCCTGAACTTGGGCACCCAGCCCTTCATCCTCATTTTGGGTCTTAACATCAACTCTGGATCAATAAAGAAAAACCTATTCAATGTTCTGTTACATATATCAAAAGATATGGCCCCTGTGAAATAAAGGCTTTCAAGCCATAGGAATAGAGGGACAGACATTCTTTAAAAAGCCACAGAATGAGATTAAAAAAAAAATTAAATGAAAAAGGAATTAATGAGAAAAGGAAACACTGTGATAGAAACTAAAGATGTAATCACAGAATTAAAACTCACCAGTAATCCCTTGGTGAAATTAAAGAATATAATTTGTGCTGTAAAATATTAAATCAGTGCTATAGAGGTCAAGGTTGAAAACTCTCATCAAAAATGCAGGGGAAAAGATAAAGAAATTAAAATGACAAGGTAGGTATACAGACCAGAGAATAAAGCAGTACGACGTAGACACTCCATGCTTCTGTGGGTGAGGTGGGAGAGAAGCAATCATCTAATAGACAAGAGAAAACAGAAGGAATCCTGAGTGCGTAGCTCAGAAGAGACCAATGTGTGCCAGGCAAACATTGCTGAAGATGGAACTATACCTAGACACCTCATAAAAATGTTTGAAGAAGCAGGATCTTAAAAATCCTGCAAGTATATACCCAGAATAAAGAGGAACCTACAAAGGAAGAGAAATCAGACTGGCTTCAGACTCTTGTTGCCCTCAGTTTTCAAAAGAATAAAGAAAAAGATTGCAATCCAATTATTCGATGCCCCACCATGGTACATTTAATGTTTGAAGTCTCAAGAAAGATACTCTCAAATATGTAAAAGTTTAAAGAACATACCACCTTGTAGCCTTTTGGATGAGGAACTTGAAAAATTGTTAAAAATTGTCAAGAGATGAAGCAAATTTAAGAACCCAAGAGTGGGGAAGCCCTGGTACAAAAGGACAGGGAGCAAGTGCCCATTAAACAGGGAAAAATATAAGTTATAAAAGTGGTACAAAATAGTGAAAGTTAAAAATATTCTCAAAAAGAGGCAAAGAGGACTCAGAAAGTACCCCTTTACTCTTGTCTGATACTTAGAAAAAATGTGAATTAAAGAATACTTTTTAAAAAATTATAAGATACATTATACATATCATATATATATACATTATATACATTGTAACATAAAATAAGATACATTATAATGTATAATACGTGAGATATAATGTAATATGTATGTGTGTATACTCTGTCTCTCTGTCTCTCTCTCTCTCTAGGGAAGATAAAAAGCAAAGAATACATGATCCCACACCAAACAGCAAACACTAGAAAGAGCAAGAAAGTGTTAAAATAATCTTTAGGTCTTTCAAGATCTACTCTCTTAGTAACTTTCAAACATGCAATCCAATATTATTAGCTATAGTCACCATGCTGTACATTACATCCTATGACATTTATTTTATAACTGGGAGGTTGTGCCTTTTGACAAGGAGAATAGGTTTTAAAAGTTCTTATCAGAAAAAAAAGCTTTTAGTTATCTTTAGGTGATAGATATAATACTAAATATATGTTACAACAATTAAGGTAAGTGGATTACATTTCCTTAAGACAAAAATTCTTAGATGGTATGCTATTTATAAGAGAAACTTTCAAAACAAAGTGAAACAGGAATTAAAAAAGCAAATGGGATCCATCAATTCCACTCATAGGTATGTACCTAAAGAGTTGAAAGCATGAACTCAAATGGATACTTGTATGCCAATGTTCATAGCTACATTATTCACAATAGTCAAAATGTGGGAACAAGCCAAGTGTCCATCAACACATGAATAAATAAACAAAATGTGGTGTATAGATAGAAAGGAATATTATTCTCCCATAAAAAGGAATGACGTTCTGATGCATGCTACAATATGGATGAAACTTGAATACATTATGTTAATTAAAAGAAGCCAGACGTAGGAGAACAAATTCTCATGATTCCATTTACATGAAGTACCTAGAATAAGCAAATTCATAGAGACAGACGGTAGATAAGGGATTGGCCAGTAGATGTGGTGTTTGGTAGTGCCTTTAAACTGGTAGGAACCAGTGCCTCCATCATTCTTTGAGTTCTTCCTTACTTTCCAGGCTCATTTGTACTTTCCCTTTCTAAACCCTGAAGTTACCCATTTCTCCAAGGAGTCCTTGTTCCTTTTAGTGGAGACTGGTATTTAGAAGTCAAAATCTGGGCAATAGCTGTGCTCATTGCCGTTGGGGTATTGCTGCTCCCAGGCCCCTTCACTGGAATTAGGGAATTACCCTGGCCTCTCAACAGTGGGGTCCACAATGGCTCTCCCTTTGTTGAATGTGATAGAAAAGAGGGGGCATGCACAAAAGGAGCCTTTTTCTCAACACCTCTCTATGAATGGAACAATTTTGGCAAAAACCTCCATTTGAGTCACCACCGAGGAGAAGACTAAAACCTCCTAGATCCCTGTGATGAAAACATCACTTACTTATCCTACTCCCCCTAAGCTCCATGAGGGGCCTTACCCTTACCTTGGCTGAACTCTTTTCTCTTCTAGTTGACGGTCATAGGGCTAAGGCACGGCAGGACCTCTTCCCAGTGGGAGTGGGTGAAGGGGCAAGGGTGAGGGTCACCAGGAAGCTCATGTCCCTCAGCAAGTCTTCATTCCAATCAGAGGCAAAGAAAGGAGACAAATCCCAGCTCTGAAGTTTCTGCTGTTTATTCCCACTGCAGGGAAGCTGCCAGTGCATGGGCCCCTGCAGCACAGCCAGGGCTGGGAAGAAGCTCTGATATTGGAAATCCAGAGGAAACATGACTTCAGAGTTAATTTCTAAGAAACAGCCTTTTGCTACCACAGGGTGTCAACTGCAGGCAAAAATTATTATTTTTCATAGAAATATTCCTTTTCTGTCTCCCTTTGTTGTCCCCAGACCAGCACCAAGTAAGTGATTCTCAGAGAGGGGAGGGCAGGAAGAGGAGCCCTGTGACCTGGGGGGCAGGGGATACCCTTAGGCCTGAGTACCCCAGTAGTCATGATCCCCTTCCTCCCATACTTCTGAGGACTTGGATGTGCTTTATGTCTCATGATCACTGATTCCAACCTTCCCAGCTATGCCGCTGCATGAATCAGACGGTCACTATGAATTCAGACATCTCACACCTACAGATAGGGATCTATTGTACCTTAGCAAATTGCTTTTCTTGTATGCTGTAGTTGGGAGTGTCTCTCTCTCTCTCTCTCAATAACTTTATTGAAAAATAATTCGCATACCATACAATTCACCTGTTAAAACTGAGTACCACATTCAGTGGTTTTTAGTAAATTCACCGATATGTGTAACCATCACCATAGTCAATATTAGAACATTTTCATCATCTCAAAAATAAAGAAACCCTGTATCCTTCAGCTATCATCCCTCTATCTCCCACTTCCCGCATCCCCCTGTCCTGAGCAACCCCTAACCTACTCTGTTGCTATAGATTTCCCTAATCTGGACTTTCAGATGAATGGAATCCTGTAGTATATGGTCTTTTGAGACTGGTCTCTTTCACTTAGTATTAGGTTTTTCGGGGTTGTCCATATTGTAGCCTGCATCAGCACTTTGTTTCTTCCATATTTCGCTTGAGGGTGGTGAGCAGGCCAAGTGTGGATCCATGGAGCAGGGGAGTATCTCCGAGACCACCACGGCCAGTCTCCAGGTGAACGTGGCTCATTTCAGGGCATTTCATTCACTTCCTCCTCAGGCGGTTGGTGGATCAGAGATCCGTAACGTCTCCCAGAAACTCCTTGCCAGCCTGGTGCGGATTGTCTTTGTACTTTACAAGTAGGTTTCTGCCCAAGGCGACCGTGGTCACCACCTTGATCTTGCCAAAGGAAATCTGCTGTTCCAGGTGTTCTGAATGTCGTCCTCAGCCTGCTGTAACTCACACTGGCAATGAAGAGGATCAAATAGTATTTGTAGGTGCCTGCACACTTCTGAAGCTCTTCTGTGGGGTTCTGAGCCCTAAACATTTCTCAGCAGTCTTAGGTAAGGAAACGTTCTTGACAGTGGACTTGGATGTGACGTTGCCTATATTGTAATAGAAGTTTTAAACCTGTAATAGGTTGGCCTAGACTTTTTTTTTTATTGGAAAATAATTGCTTTACACTCTTGTGCCAGTTTTTGAGGTACACCAAAGTTAATCAGCTGTATTTATACACATATCCCCACATTCCCTCCCTCCCTTGTTTTTTTTTTTTTGAATTGTTATTTTTTGGCTGCTTTGGATCTTTGTTGCTGTGCACAGGCTTTCTCTGGTTGCAGAGAGTGGGGGCTACTCTTCGTTGTGGCGCACATGCTTCTCACTGCGGTGGCTTCTCTTGTTGCAGAGCACAGGCTCTAGGCACGTGGACTTCAGTAGTTGCAGCACATGGGCTCAGTAGTCGTGGCTTATGGGCTCTAGAGCACAGGCTCAGTAGTTGTGGTGCATGGGCTTAGTTGCTCTGTGGCACGTGGGATCTTCCCAGGCCAGGGATGGAACCCATGTCCCCTGCATTGGCAGGCAGGTTCTTAACCACTGCGCCACCAGGGAAGTCCCTGGCCTGGACTTTTTAAAAACTAAAAGTGACCAGAAAGCCATGTGATCTGTTCAAATGCCAATATGAAGCAGGAAGGAGGGATTTGACAGAATTTGTTTGAAGGTAAGCAAATGGACAAAAAAAAAAAAAACACACAAAACCATTTTATGTTTATGCCCTGCTGACTTCAGACTGTTTGCTAAACTCGTTATACACTTAAGAACACAGAGGTATAAATCCCAGATAAAATAGTGTTCAATCCAGTGGTATGTCAGAAGAATAATACCTTATCGTCAAGTCAGTTTTATTTCAAGAATGTAAAGATGACTCAGTGTAGGAAGTGCATTGATGCAATTTATCACAACAACAGGTCAAAAGAAAAGTTTTGGCAGTAGTTTGGGAACCTATTCACACAAGGCATTTTTATTCCTCTAGCACAGGTGCCAAACAGAAGCCAATAGGACAAAGGTAATGTCTGTTTGCTGCTTTGATAGACTTAACCTTAAAGAAGCCATTTGATTTTGGGGTGGTGACAAGGGTGTTTCATGTGACTAAAAAGCCAACTTGCATCATTCTGTGGCAGCAGAGGAAGTTCAGCCACGGGTGAACAATTTTTTGAATGTGGAAGAGAGTCTCAAAGTTTAAGGTGACAAGAATTGCATTTGAGAAACTCTTCAGGCTCCATCTATAGTTCTCAATGGAGCTGTTTAAGGTGCTTCCAAGAACGGAAAAGGGAAATTGCTGAACACTGAAACAGCAAAAAAATGTGGTCCAGTGAAGGTGAGGCCAGAGATGATCAGGGCAAACACGAACATGGCTTCTAGACATCTCAAGGCCACAAGTGAGTTTGCTGCTTGATTTATAGACAGTTCTATTGTTATATAATTTATATACACTATCTCCAATTTTAAGTGTACAGTTCAATGGGTTTTGACAGATGTTTTCAGTCATGTAACCACCACCACCACAATCAAGGTATACAACTTTTCTGTCATTCCCAAAACATTCCTGGCATTTTTTTTACAGCCAATTCCCTTTGCACACCCTCAGTCATGGGCAACCACAGATCTGCTTTCTAGGTGTGTCTGCTGTGGGTCTCTGGAGCTCCCTCGGAGCACCTCTGCCATCTTTGGCATTCTGTACTGCTGTTCTAGCTGCCTCTGCCTCCTTGAACTCTGATCTGTCCCTCAACACAGTAGGTTTGCTGGTCTTGGTTTGGATCCCCCTCCCTTTGCTGTGGCTTGGAAATTCCCTCCAGGCAGTCAGCTGGGATAACTGTAGCCTCAGCTGTGGTTTTTCCTGAGTCTGGAATCACAGTCTTGTATCCTGTGTCCAATATGTGTATGAGACATTTTACTCATTTTGTTTGGTTTTTATTTGTTTAGGTTAGGATGGCAATTTCTTTTTTTTTTTTGTTTTTTTTAAGCTCTTTATTGGAATATAATTTATTCCAATAAAAATATATATTTGGATAGAAAGAAAATATTTGCAATATTTTATATTATAAAATATTCCATTAAAATATTCCAATAAAATATTATATTATAAAATATTCCAATTGCTTTACACTGTTGTGCCAGTTTTTGCTGTACAGCAAAGTGAATCAGTTGTATTTGTACATATATCTCCATATCCCCTCCCTCCCAGGATGGCAATTTCTTTAGCTGTTAATCCTTGGTGAGCAGAAGTGGTTTGACTTAGAGTTTGCTATTTGCCTAATGATCTCATGTTACCTGGAGTCACCAGAAGCTACATGCAGGCTGGTGGCCACTCCCTTGCAGCAGGTGTATAGTTTCAGCTAAAATGAAACAATTATGTTTCCAGTTTGGACCCCATTGCCTCCTCAAGACATGAAGAAACATACAGACATGTTTTCATAATAATAATTCATTTTGAAATAATTTCAAATTTAGTGAAAAGTTGCAGAATCAGTTGTACAGAGAACTCCCATTGTCGTCAGCTGTCCCACAGAGTCTCTGTTCCCTCTCTGGTCCAGGACCAACCCAGGCTGACATGTTGCACTTAATAATCAAGTCTCTTTAGTCTTCTTCAATCTGGAGCCATCCCCTAGTCTTTCCTACTTATGCACATCCCCGACAGTTTTAAATGGTACAGGCCTTTCATGCTGGAGCAGGTTCCTCGGCCTTGGTCCATCCAATGTTTTCTCGTGTGCAGGCTTAGGTCATGCTTTCTTGGCAGGAATCACATAAAAACTACACTGGTCTCTTTCAGTGCACTGCATCGGGGGAATGCACTGTCAGTCACTGAACCACTGTTGCTCCACAACAAAAGAAGCCACGGCAATGAGGAGCCCACACACTACAACGAAGAATAGCCCCTGCTCGCTGCAACTAGACAAAGCCCATGTGCAGCAACGAGACCCAACACAGCCAATAAGTAAATAAATAAATAAATTTATTAAAAACAAAAAACAAAAAAAAATTTATGACATAACTTTGCCCTAAAGAATAACAACAGAACAATAACTATCATCCACTGAGCATTTATTATGTGCCAGGCATCATGCTAAGCACTTTCCATGTCTTAACTTAATCTTCGAACACTGGGAATTAGCTACTACTATTATTCCCTTTCACAGATGAGAAAATTGAGTGTGTGTGGTAATGATTTGGGAGCAGGACACACTAGATGTCACCCAGCTCAGTCTTCTTGAGAACTAAAAATATTTTCCATTTAGTGCCCCTCAAAACTGTAAAAGACATTAGCTAAGGAAGTGTTAAAAGAACCAAACAGAAAAGGTTTGAATTTTCCCCTTGTATCTCAAATGATTCTGTTTTTGGCAACTGTTGACCCAGAGGTTCCATTTGACGCTTTAGTAGATAATACTCCTTAAAATCTGCAGCCATTTAAAAATTGGGTCAAAGACCCTTATTTAAAGCCACCAAAGTTGTCAAAAATAAACCTACTAAACCTCATTATTTCTACTAATGTTAGGTCAGGTCATAAAGGAAAATGAAGGGTAGTGACTAAAAATGTCAGCCCAGTCAAAGCCATCTGGAAATTTGCCAGTGCAGGGACCAACCCAAAAGAGACCCAGAATACTGTCTCTGTGTATAAAGAAAAACCCCATCACAGGCATTATTAAAATATGAGAATTGATGGAACAATTTTGATGCTGGTAAAAAATTATGACACAAATATTTTCAAGTACCCTTGAGAAAGAGACCATAATTTTCTCATGTATTAATTATAAATTAAGCACTGTCTATCAGTCTCTTAATGAGTATTTTTATCTGAGTTCATTTTTATTAAATCTCCCATGGGAGAAGAATGGTGGATTTACAGATATTTCACCAGGGCCCATTTATCATGGGCCATTTGCTGTGGTCATAAATTTTGCAGTTGAATGACCATGAGTGAAGCGGGAGTAGAGCAAGAAGTGGATTGAAGCTGAGAGATAGGGTGGGATTAAAGGTGGGTTTACACAGAAAACAAACAGCTTTTACGTTTTGATACAGCTCAAAATGACCTGGTAAAAGTACCACATGGAAATGTCCTTGGAATGAAAATAGCAACATTAAAATGGACTGCTTCACTTATATGCCCACCTCAGCTCAAAGGATTCACAGGCATAATACAGATAGTTTTGGCTGGAATCCTGGGTTGTAAAGCCAACATGCTGAACCAAGATACTGAGCTAGTGAGTGAACCTAGCTGACTGCCTGGCTTCCAATTCCCACTGAAGTTTTGGTGTTCTCAGTTCATCACTTAGGGAATGACTCTATTTAAGTGATAAAAACGTTGTTTTACTTTTTTGTTTGTTGATGTGTATGTGTGCACATATATATAATAAATGGAGATGAACAAAACTTTAATGAAATCTTCAAAAGGCAGTTAACTAGTAGTGGTGATACGGGGCAAGTGAGAACATTAAATACCAGTGTCTTGTTGGGAGTGTAATTCTATAAATCATGAGCCTACATATCTGAGTTCATTATTTTGGGGGTTCAGAAGTGTTGTGGAAAGTGTGACAGTAATGGCTGATTTTTCTTTCGTGTGTATAATAGATAGTTGAGGTTTTTTTGGCTGAACATATGTCTGCCCAGAAGAAAGACTACATTTCCCAGACTTCCCTGCAGCTAGTTAATAAAGTTAATAAAGCTGTGTAATAAAGTTCTGCCCAATGGGATGTAAGTGATGTGTGCAACCTGGAGGTTGTGCCCTTAAAGGGAAGAGGCATGTTCTCCTCTGCTCCTCCTAGCTGGCTGGAATATGGACATATGGTGAGTCATTTTGGACCAGGTGAATGGGGAAACCCTAGGATGACAGCGCAACAAGAGAGAGGAAGCCTGGGACCCTGACAACTTCATAGCCAGAGCTGCCATACCAGCCCAGACTTATGGTTTCTGACATATTTTTTAACAAACACCATAGAAAGTCAAGGATACATTGTAATTGTTTCCATGCTTGTCTCCATCAGGAGGCTGTGAGCTTCTTCTGAAGCTCTCTCCCCATATTTCTCTCCAGTCCCTCACTGTAGCCCCAGAATTACTTTGGGCCCTGGCACAGAATAGGCCCTTGTGAATGTGTTTCAAATGAATGAATGAATGTACTGTGATGCATACCAGCCTGTGATGGGAGCTGTGATAGCTGCATCAGAAGAACTGTGGAGGGAGAGCCACCTCCCAGTTGGAATTTGTGTTTGGCTGCTTATAACAGAAAACCCAAATAACCTAACAACAGTGATTCATTTTCTTCACATAGTAAGGGTCTGGGGGTGGGTGGTTTCTAAATTGGGTTTAGTGCTGTCAGGCGTAAGTTTCTGCCAGTGACTTGGCCTCATCTTCATGGTGGCAATATAGTAGCCAGACTCCAACCATCATGTCTATGTTCCAGGAAAGCAGGAAGGTCAAAATGGTGAAAGGGAAAGCCAACAAGCCTGTCACCTCCTAAAGGGCTCAGGCTGCTCCAGATATTTGCAAGGACCAGGACAAGTGTACGAAGGGAGACCTAGCTACTGTATGTTTATCTATAATATTTAAAAGTTGTTAACAGAAGGACAAATATTGTATGCTAACTCATATATATGGAATCTAAAAATGGTACTGATGAACTCAGTGACAAGACCAAGGACTCAGATACAGAGAATGGACTGGAGAACTCGAGGTATGGGAGGGGGCAGGGGGTGAAGGGGAAACAGACGAAGTGAGAGAGTAGCACAGACATATATATACTACCAACTGTAAAATAGATAGTCAGTGGGAAGTTGTTGTATAACAAAGGGAGTCCAACTCGAGGATGGACGATGCCTTAGAGGACTGGGGTGGGGAGGGTGGGGGGGACTGGAGGGGTGGGGAGTCAAGGAAGGGAGGGAATACGGGGATATGTGTATAAAAACAGTTGATTGAACTTGGTGTACCCCCCCAAAAATAATAATAATAATAAAAAAGAAAAACATAAAAAAAAAAGTTGTTAATTCAAGCCAGCAGACTATTAAATAACATATCTTCATCTTATTGCTGTGACAAAAATACCTTCAAAATGACAAAATCTAGAATATATGTCAAGCTATAATTTTTATATGACTGAAAATCAACAAAGCACCAAGGACAATTGACTGAATATACCTGAGTAGTCTGTTGATAAGCTAGCAAAGTCTGAATGAATAATAAAATCAAGGTGCACATAATTCATAAGTTATTATATATTCCATAATTTTTTTTTGCTTCTCAGGAAAATTCAATAATTATGTTATCATCAAGGTTTTCACAAATTTGTATTCTATTGCCAGTAATGATATAATGATCTAAAGCAGAGGTTGGCAAACTCTGACCGGCAGATCTGTTGCCTGTTTTTGTAGATAAAGTTTTGTTGGCACTCAGCCAGGCTCATTTTTTTACATATTTTCCACAGCTGTTTTCATGTTACAGTGTCAGAGTTGAATAGTTGTGACAGAAACTGTATAGCCTATGAGCCTGAAATATTTGCTTTCTGGCCCTTTAAGAAAAAGTTTGCCAACCGCTGATCTAAAGGATTAAAACATAAAATGTAATCGTAGTGAAGTATACAGAATTTGGATATATTTTAATCAAAAGTGTTAGTTAAAAATAAGTGAACATAAGGAGTACCCTGGTGGTGCAGTGGTTAGGACTCTGTGCTTCCACTGCAGGGGGTACAGGTTTCATCCCTAAGATCCTGAAAGCTGTGCGGCGCAGCCAAAGGAAAAAAAAAAGATGACAACAAAAGCAATAAAAAATAAGTGAACATAAAAACCAAAGAATTAAAATCATTTCTCATATACATATTCTAGAGAAGTTATTTTTTCTAAAGTCATAATTATTTAACAATTAAAAGGTAAAATATAAATTACAATTCATGTATAGCAATATTTTTAAAACACATTTATTTTATTTTTAAAAATTTAGTTAAACAAATCTTATTAAACATTTCTATAAAAGTAAAACTTGGCATTCTGTCAGTCAACATCTACATGATTGCCAAGGTAAATGTCTCACATGCTTTGTGTACATTCTGTTTAGACTTACACGTATACAAATTTGAGAGTGATAGGAATTGTTGAGTATGGCAACATGTTCTTCAGCTGCCATGTGCAACTGCTGTGAATGCCCTGCTAATAGTGAGTACCTCCAGAAAAGGGATTGGAACTGGGAAAGGAGCAAGGAAATGGAGGCTTGGCACAACAGGGAAATGATACTTTGGTCTGTAAGAATATAACATTCATGCTCTGTGCTGGAAAGGAATTAACAATTTTCACCATTACCTAAGCTCTTCTGACACTCAGTCCTTCCTGATTTCAGAAGCAGCATTCATCTCCAGTGTCATCAGGTGCAGACACAGAATTTCCAGACTCAGTATTATTTCAAGGAAACAGGGCAAGGGATGTGGAAGCGTATTTCCCTGGTGCCTGAGCGGTGTTTGTAATAAGAACAGATGTTTAGGGCATGTATTGCTTGTGTCAGTGTTAAGCATGTGATCCCAAATGACAGAGACTGTTTTTGTGTTCATTAGGAAATGTGTGTGCTTGTGTGTGCACGTGTGTGTGCTTGCATGATATACAAGGTCCACTAAATCATGGGACCCAGAGTGGGACCCGAGGACAGACAGTACTAAAAAGGCTTTCTTGGAAACCCACCCAAATGACTTCTGCTTACATCTCATGGGTCATGACTATACGCTGTGGTCACTGATGGCTGTAATGGAGCCTGGGCACATTGTTAACTGGAAAACCAGGAAGAAGGGGAATAACTATGACATTGCCTAGTGAGTAGTCTCTGCTGCACTGCCCTCTCCTCTCCACTCTTTCTCTCTGGCCTCGATGTTCTCCTCCAGCCTCTTTTCCATGCCCCCATATAGAGGTCCTCCCTGCAGTGCCTCCACCTTGAGCCAAGAGCCGCCATCTCTATGTCATTCCCAGCCAGGGCTGAAATGCTCTGGACAAAGAAGCTGAGAGCAGGAAACCCCAGGTAGCTCCTCAGTGCTCCCCTAAGCCACGCCTCCAGGAGCATGCCATTGTCCGTGGCCCAATGGTTGTCACAGAGCTAACTGGCATGAGCCGTACAGGGACCAGGTGCCACCACCGCCCAGCTGCCCCTTCCCCCAGGTGTGGAAAGACCTTATCACCAACTGGTTATGGACTGTTGTCCTCTGAAGAGCTGCCAGAAGGGTGTGCTGCATTCCTGTAGACCAGTGAGCTGTGTGTCTCTGGGAAGGTGAGGGCCCACTGAGACCAACCACAGGGATCCAACTCCAGCTGAGGGGTGGGGGTGGGGGCCTCAGTTAGTTCTCCTCCCCTCTGGGACTGTGCCCCTTTCAGAGTTAATGCAATAAAGAGAACAAGGTTTTTGGGACATGACTCAAGTCTGGGAAGGAAAGTGATATCTTTTTACATAATTAGTTACTGGAGATATGCCAACAAGAACCATCTTTTGTGGGCTCAAAAGTATGCCAGACTTTAGATATTTCACCTGAGGCTAGATCACAGCGATCTCACCCCGCTTCCCTTTACTCTTGAGACTTGGAGCATTCACTACTCTATCAAGTGGCAGAACTCGTGCAAAGTAAATGGTGACTGACAGCTGAACCTGGAGACTGGGACCTAGGATGAGGTGGGAACTCTGGCGGAAGAAGTGGAACTCAAAGGAGCCTGGAACTGTGGGGGTGAGAGAATGAGCTTGTGTAGGAGGTTGGCTTGGGGCAACTATGTGTATTTGGCTGCCGAGGAAGGGGCCAGGCCACTCTTCCCCTTGTGACTTCCTCTTCTTTGGGACCTGCCATGCTGGAGATGCACATGTGTGCAGGGGGCTGGATTTCCGTGGTGTCTTGATAGACAGCCTTGTCAGAAATAGATCCGTGTTTGTGTGTGTGTGTGTGTGTGTGTGTGTTTGTGTGAAACCCTGTGTTGATGGGCATGTCCAAGAGTGAGTGTGCAGTACATGTGGGAGCCTGGGTGCAGTCAGACCCTCTTGTCTTCCTTGTGAGTAGCCTCTATCAATTCCATCTTTGGCTCTGAATGCACAGGTGTAAGAGCTGGGGCCCCTAAAGTGTCGCCACTCAGAAAAACGAATGTAGAGAACAGTAACTCAAGCCGAAGCCTCAGGGAAGCAGCTTTGCAAGCTGAACACCCTGCAGAAAACAAGCCACAGGGCTCGTGCCAGGCAGCAGCTGGCCTTCACTTTCCACCAGGGGAGACCTGCCGGGGGTCACTGATGAATGTCAGTGACAAGCACAGAATGGCCACAGACCCCAAGGGGCTAGGGTGGAGGTGAAATGAGCTGGTTGGAGACGTAAAGCAGGAGTAGACTTTTCCTGTGCCTTCCTGGCTGCATCTTACACAGAGAAGCCAACAAAGGTCTTGCTTTTTCTGTAGGAGAATTGTGTGGTGTGTATATGTCTATGTACGTGTGTGTATCAGTGTAAGTGTGCTTATGTGCACACAGAGCATGCGTGCAGGTATAGGCACATGTATACATGTCCACACGTGTGTGCAGGAGGGTGTGTGTGTGTGTGTGCACATGTAGGCACACGTGCTTGTGGGTGTACTCTAAAAGATACTTAACGACAATTGCCGTAAAGGGTGGGGGACCCGTATCCTCCTTTTAGTCCAAGAGTTCATACCAGAGTCCATGCTTGGGTGCTCATGAATCCCCTGAGATTACGTGCTAAAATGTTTTTTGTGTGTATTTTTCTTCAAGCGAAGCCCTTGTTTTCCTTAGGTTCTCCAAGTTCCCAGATGATTTAGGACCGTGATAGGCAGAATAATGGCCTCCCACATCCTAATCCCCAAAACCTGTGAATATGCTATGTTACATAGCAAAGGAGAATTACGGTTGCAGATGGGATTAAAGATGCTAATCAGCTGACCTTGTGATGGAGAGAGAGAGCATGCTGGACATTCAGGTGGGCCCCGTGTAATCACGAGAGTCCTTCTAAGTAAGAGGCAGGCAGAAGAGGCGTATGGGAATAATGGCGTATGAGAAAGACCCAACTAGCCATCATTCACCTTGAAGAAGGAGGGGGACCATGAGCCTCTTTAGAAGCTAAAAAGGCCAGAAAAAAGATTCTCCCCTAGAGCTTCCAGAAAGGAATGCAGCCCTGCCAAAACCTTGATTTTAGTCCAGTGAGAACCATTTCAAACTTCTGACCTCCAAAACTACAAGAAATTTGTGTTGTTTTAAGCCACTCGGTTTGTGGTGATTTGTCATAGCAGCCAAAGGGAACTAATACAAGGACTGTTTCTTTACTTAATCATATTACTTCACGCTTCCAGGCCCTGTACTGGCTCCCCAAGTCCTCCCCATGACTCTAGGAGTGGGACTTGCTCCTCTCCTCTGAGCAGTAAGGAAACTGAGGCTCAGCTAGGTGAAGCGGCTTGCTGAAACTCATTCAGATGTTAAGTGGGGGAGGTCTCTTATATGCCCAAGGTGGGTGAGGGGTGGGTTTAACCAGAAGCAGTGTGGGGCAGTGGGCAGAGCTGCACTGGGAGTGGGAAGACCTGGGTCATAGCCAAGGCTCCATCCTAACTTGTTGTAGGACTTCAGGCAAGTCACCACCCCTTTCTGGGCCTCAGTTTCCCCATCTTTAAAGCGAGAGAATTGTACAAGAGCACTTTCAGTCCTGAAGCTCAGTGACCCCAGGCAAGAAGATATATATATATATATATATACACACACACACACTCAAGTGGTTTATTAAGACTACAAGAACAACCAGAGGGAAGGAGGCACTGCCCTTCCTCACCCCCACCCCTGCTTCCCAGCCTTCATGTCACATCTTATTGCAGGGGCCGCAACAGCTGGAAGGGGGCCCAGTGGTGATGGTAGCAATATTGCTAAGGGGAGAAGAGAGTGGAGTAGTTAGCTGGGGTGTGAAATTAGAGCATGAGAGAGAGCAGGGGAAAGGAGACCCCTGGGGGGAGCGCAGTGTCTCCCCACCTTCAAATCCCCAAGATGCCACCTGGGGTCATTCTAGTTCTGCAGTTTTGATGGTGAGGTTTGCTTTCATGAGCAGTCATATGCACACAGGAAATGGCCTGATTTGCTTCTACTACCTGCTTGCAGGGTCTGGTGGGCTCCTCATAGCACCAAGTAGACAAAAGTCCTGGACTTAGAGTCAGGAGGCCCAAGTCTACCAGCCTTCCTGGTCATTGCCTCCGTTGGCTGCAGGGAGGACCCAGGAGCTATGGAGGTGAGGAACTATTGTTCCTGAGCTCTTTCCCTCATCCTGGAGAACCATAGCTCCTAATGTATTTGACTCATCAAGTGGCAAAGAAGACATCGTACAGCTAATGTAGTGTCCATCCACCTTTGGACCTGGGCCTGGCACTCCAGTCCCTTGCTCCTCCCAGAGTGGTCTGTGGCCGGCAGCATCTGCATCCCCCAGGAGTTTGTTATAAATGCAGGGTCTCCCCATCATGTGCATACAAGTGTGAGAAGCTCTACTGCAGAGGCTGTGGCTCTGCCCTTCTCCTCTGGTACTCCCTATAAGTGATGAGGATCACTCAGAGTCCAGGCCCTTTCTGCACCTCACTCTGGCACTCCCTACCTTGGGATTTCTTGCCCAGAGGAACCAAGCCTGCATCCAGGGCTTGTACTGGGCTCTTCTGCAAAACTGTTACACCCCTACCCCCAAAGGATGATCAAAGTGTGACTGTGAGAATAAGGAAGGGCTTATGGGGGTGTGGGGTGGATCTTGGGCATGAAGGCTTAAAAAAGAACCTTACATGTACACAAGATCCTTACAGTGCAGGATGGAGTCAGGCAAGAGGGTGGAAAGAGGGGAGCAGGTGCTGTGGGCTGCAAGACTCCTCTTTTACTTGTCCTGTGTTCTTAAATAGTCAAGGGTGGGCCTGTGTGACTTTATAAAATAATTGTCCTAGCAGTGGATTGGGTACATATGTATCTATGGCAGTCTATAAGTTGAATAAGTTGACTCTTAAGGTAGGGATGGTTAAAAGATTCTGTAGAAGAAGGGGCATTGAAGCTAGGCTTTGACAGGTGAGTAGGAGTTCAGTTGGTTGAGATTGAGGGAGCAAGGATGTGGAGGTAGAAAAGTATGAGGCATTTGTGGGAAAAGATGAACTTTATACTGGAGTATTCTTACTGTGGGACCAAGTCGTGTAGGGGAGGAGTTGGGTGACAGGGACGCCTTGAGGATTATGAGCAGGGAAACTGCAAGGTAAGGGAGCATTTTAGGAATTTCAGATGGAAGCATGGGGAGTAAGTTGGAGCGGGGAGGGGTACCAGCAGTGTGAAGACCAGGGTTTAGCCTGAACTGAAGCAGAAACAGTAGGAACTGGGAGTAGAAGTAGACTCCAGGGACATTGGGTAGATGTCTGCCTGGACTTGGTGATCAATCAGGTAGAGTCAGAGTATGAGTGAGAAAAGACATGTCCTGAGTCATTAAACTGCCATGACCGGGGTGCCCTCGCAGAGGTGGGAGATGTTGAGACTGAGATGCCTGGAGCAAGGAGCACCCAGCTGGGGAGCTCCAGAGAAGCCCGGCTGGAGAGAGACTTGGGAGCCATCAGCAGACAGTGAAAGGAGGGAATGAGAACCTGAGAGGAGAGAGGACAAGACTGTACTTCAGTCTTCACTGGAGGGGAGGCCACTGAGAGTCGCTCAGAAAGGAGGATCTGGGAGGTCATCAACAAAGTCTGACTGTCCTTGTATTAGGGCGCCAAAGAGGCTCTGGTGTGATCGTGACTATCCTCACCTCCATAGAAAGGATACCAAACTGGTCACAGGGACACCTGTGGTCTCCTGAGGAGGGGGTTTGAGAGAGGGTGACTTGGAGGCACAGGTACAATGAACAGCCTTCCCCAGCCCTGGAAGCTCAGGGGTCTTGGGCTGCAAGTCACTGGAAATCTGACCCAAAGTGAGTGTATTGGCTCAGGAACAGCTGGATATAGGGGCTCAAATAGCGTCAGGATGCATTCCTGTCTCTTTCTCTCAGTTCCTCCTCGTCAAGTTTGACGCATTCTCAGATGGGCTTTCCCCTTTGAGTTATAAGATGACTTCTAGCACTCCTTGGGCCTACATCCTTTCATGCTCAAACTCAGCAGAAAGGGACAAGACTCTTTGCCCAGCATTCCCATCAGAAGTTCTGATGTCCATTCTGACTGGACTACTTTAGATTAAGGGGTCGTTTCAACCCAGTCACAGTGGCCTAAGGAATGCAATGCCAATTGCTGGGCCAGAGAGTAAGGGTCTACCCAGATCATCTGGACTAAAAGTGGGGTGCATGGGCCCCCAGAGGAAAATCTTGGCTGTGGCTTTTGAAGATGGATACTGTGAGGCAAAAATAAATGTCCACTCCATCTTCTTTCCCAAGAAAATTTTCTATAAGAAAGAAATACAGAAACTTTCCAATAACATAAGCAAGTTTGTAGGGCAAAATGATAAATTCATAGCCATTATTTTTTAAAAAAGGAACACACATGATACAATAGTTTAAAATATTTCCTAAAAGGGAGGTGAGTAACCACACTGAGTGTGCCGGCAAACTTGCATCTAGAACCATGGAACTGCATTTAACGCTGAGCTTTCTAGTGGCCAAAGCAAAGAGAAAGTCCAGTAATTCACAGAGCTCTTGTTGGCTGAGAGAAACAGATGACACTGAGCACTAATTCCATACCCAAATAGGGGGCATTGCTTAACAGGTCAATAATGTCCATTGTTGATTTTTATGCAAGATGCTAGAATGTTCTCCCATGCCTCCTCCTTCTAGATTTCCTCCTGCTAAGCGGACAGCAGAGCAGAGATCACAGTTCAGGGTGTGGAGATGTGCAGATCCTACACCTACTTTCTGATGATTTATTCAGATCCAAGAAATATGCTGAAAGAGTCAGGGGAATGGCTAGGTGCTCAGCAGACCCTCCGAGCTTCTTGGACTGTTGCAGGTTGCTCTTTCCGCGTTAGAACATTAAAGCAAGGGGCGAGGCCCCATGTAATCAGTCGAGCAGTAGTGGGAGCAAGTGCGGGGAGCTTGCCTCAATTCCTAACTCATCAGACAAAATGGCGCCCAGCCGCCAGCGAGAGCAGCCTTGGAGAGGCTGGCCACACTGGATTAGCAGACCAAATGTCTGTCCTCATGCCTGGAAGATGGACGAGGCACTTATTACATGGTCCATAGGCAGGGATGTTTCGAATAGTTAATCAACCCTTCATTTCCCTCCTCCAGGGAACAGGGAAGACTCTGTGCCACCCATGGTGAAAAATTACCAATCCCTGCAGGATCTCTCCCTGCCATTTTCACTGTACAATGTACATGAATTATAGCAAGAGCCCAGGGAAGACAGTGTAAGGATATTTGGCAGTGGAAACTGCATAGGTCTTGGCGGGGAGAGGACCAGAGTGTGAGTCCCGCCTCTCCCACCTGCTCACTGTGAGGCTGTGGGTCCATCATTCCCCTCTCTGGGCCTCAGTGCTCCCTGCAAGGCTTCCTTGCTTTGATGAGCTTAAAATAGTACTCTGAGGATGCTTACAGAAGGCAGCAGGCAAAGTGGCTTGTGTAGCCAAATGCTTTTTTCTGGGGTGAAGACTTGCCCTGTGGGGGAGCGTGCCCTTGGATTTTCACTTTGTGACTTTAATTCAACCTTGGCCTACAGGGTGGAAATCCCCTTCTATCCTCTATCACCTTTCTTTCCTCATTTCTCAGTTAAGAGACTTAAATTTTAGAGTCAGAGAGCACCAAAGAAGCCTTCGGGGGCCTCTCTGTCAGAGTCCTGGAGGCATCTCTCTCTAGTCCCTGGTAAGATCTCCCCCAGTGTGGCTTTTGAGGTGGGATTCCCTCCTCCCCGGCCCCCACTTCTCTTGCCCAAGGATGACACCCTTGATTAAACCCCTTTTTCCCCTTGAAGGAGAAACAAAAGGTAGGGCAAGAGGGTCCCATGTTAAACTTTGCATCAAGGCCCATTACTGCCAGCTACATGGTGACTTTGACCTCAGTCACCCCAGGCCCATCCTTGTACAGTTTGGGAAACCGAGGCCCAGACATGGGAAGAGCTTTGCCCGATTCCAGGCTGAGTTTGCCATGGAGCCAGGGCTGTTCCTCTCCAGCGCACTCCTCCTGCTTGCCATAGTCCCTTCCACTTAAGCCAGGGGTGGGGCCACCATTGCGCCTGGTCGGCAGGGACGCAGTCACAGTGGAGCCCACCATGCTTACCTTGAATGTCCCTCTCCCTGTCCTGAGGTCTGAGATCCCTTCTTGGTCACATGGATGGTCGCTTTGCAGGCTTCTGTGTGCACTGGAGAGTACCCTTTGTTCCTTTCCTCCCAGGAGCGTTTTAATTAGAGCAAGCACTCCCACTCCTCCCCCCCCCCCACCACCCCAAGGAGCTGCGTGGTGGGACCCACCAGGTTTTAGGTGGGTCTACTTTACTTCAAAGAAGCTTAGTAAGCCTTCCCATAATAATCCTTATTAAGAGCCAATATAAACATTAAAGAAAGCAAGATAAAGTCCTGGTGAAAAAAAAACAACAAACGAATCCCACAAACTTCTAGTTAAAATTTGGGCTCCATCACTCTAATCCTTCTATTATCCATCAGTACTGAATGTAATCCCGCTATCATCACCACACTTCAGGAGAATGCTTCTTTCAAGCTGACCAGAACTTTTTTTTCAGGCAGGGTCAAACATTTTTACCTTTGATATTCCTACTAGTAGGGGGGCTCGTCCTTACTCTTCACTGGGATGCCAGGTGCAGCTTTCACCATTCAAGCCTCTCTGATTTCAGAAGAATGACAGACAAAACAATTGGAAAGGGGAGTAAGATAGCATCCCCTTGGGCTCTAGCCACCCCTCCTTCTGTATTTAAAGAATCAAAGGGAGGGATGAGTTATTGCCTCAGCCAGTTGGGGTGGCCCTGTTCCCTGTCCTTCCTGGTAGGAGCATATTTCTTAACTGATTTATTTACCTCCCTGGCCCTTTCTTCATCTTTCTGATTAATAGTTTAGTTAGAGGTTCTGGGAAATTTACATTCAATTGTTACCATAGCAACGAGCTCTCTTGCACAGGATCCCATAGAGAATGCATTTTGGGCCTTCTGAAGGAGCTGAGTTTACAAGGATCTCAGCATATACCAGGGCAGAATGGGCACGATGATGTTCTACTGATATGAGTAAGAATTATGAGCAAGGATATGAAATGGTCTTGCCACACCGTAAATTGGGAAGAATGGTTTTAGTACCTTCCCTCTCCCCTTTTCTTGTCTCTCTGTCACTGGATAATCCTCCCCCTCAACATTCTCTCTTGGGTCCCCAGAAAGTTAGTTCCCCATGGGACAAAGGCAGGACCAGTTCATGGAGGACGTGCGGAGGCCCATTTTCCTTTAACATAAGAAAGAATTTGTAGGAGGCAGAACAATTTGAAGTTCCAATGGGCAGCCTTGGGAGGCAGTGGTCTCCCCATCATTGGAGGTGTGTGGACAAGGGCCTGTTAAAAGGCTCAAGGGAAGATTGCACAGGATGAGGGGTGGCATGTGTGGAATCTTTGGGTCCCTTCAGCCCTAGGATGGAGGAGTTGAACTGAGTACCTTCCCCCAAGCTAAGCAGAATGTGAGATTTGAGCATTTTAGCTCCCTGGGCACCTGGGATGTACTTTGTATTCTTATAAACTCAGTGCCCAGCACCCTGCCTAGCCCATGGATGAATGAATGAATTTCTTAGGGTTTTATTCTGTGTGGGCAGAATCTACTGTTTGTGTGTTCCTTTATTATGATAATAAAAATCTACATTTCAAAGCATGGCCAAATAACAACTTAAACTGGAAACAAAAGAAAAATGATGTTGCTTGTAAAACTCTACCCCATATGCTGGAGTCATTCCCTGAATTATAGTTGAAGCATGAAAGTGTTCGTCCTCTGCAGCCATGTGGAAACTGGGAGGCCATGTGGTGTAGGTGAAAGCTCCGCCCAAAGGGACAGGAAAGCCCTCCTCGGACAGGTCCCTTACCATCCTTGTGCCTCCGTTTTCTCTTCTGTGAATTGGGTGTAATGGAAACCATCAGGAATGACCAGCTGGTTTTCATTTATGGCTGACTCCAATGGGTAGAGGCTGCCCACAGTGGTGAGTACAGGAGGATTCGGTTGTTTCTGGGCTCAGCCAAAGAGTGTACGGTAATAGATGAGCAATGTCTGCCCTGAGCACCAGATGGGAGGAGGGTGGTCCATATGTCATATATTTTCCATCCCTTGACTTGGTGATCCCAGGGGGCCCTGATGGCTCCAGATGCCAAGACTTAATGCTTCTAGGTCACTTCAGTCATTCTTCTGCTTTCAAGCCAACCATCTTGGCCATTCTCTACTCTCAAGTTTGTAAAATTATGAAAAAGCTGTGAGGCTGCTACTTCAAAACCTTGTTACATTTTTTTGTTCTAAATAGAATAGTCCGTGTGAAAAACCTCAGAGTTGGTTTGTAAATTATGCAGATTAGTGGAGAAATACAGGATTTAGATTCCAAGGAACACTTGGCTTGCAGCAGCTTGCAGGAGAGCAAGGGGGGACATGCAGAGGGGGGATGGTTGAAGTCTTTGGGAAAGAGGACAGTGGATGGGCTACTGCAAGGAGCAGACAGAATCAGGTCTGTAGGGATTTATTCTGGGTGCATAGCTGTGTTCCAGGACTGAGGTTCCTCCTTGGCAGCAAGAGGCCATACCCGCAAGGGACTGAGACTTGGCTGCCTTCTAGGGTAAAATACCCTCCACTGTTTTCCCCCAATATCCTCTCTGGCCTCATCTGCCTCCACACTCCCCCACCTACCCTGGGCTGTAGTTACACTGGCCTCTGCACCATTCCTAGTTGTACATGTCTTTTCTTAACCGCATACCTTTGCCAGCACTCTTCCAGCTGCCAGGCATGCTCTCCTCCACCCAGCAGACTCCTATGCATGCTTCAAAATCCAGCCTTAAAGTTATCTCTGAGAAGCCTTCTCAACCCTCTGGACCATATAGAGTCCTGCATCCTTATCCCCTTCTCTGTGTTGACTGGCAATGTTGTCTGGCTTCTTGGTAAATCCCTACTTTGCTTGGTTCTGGGTGAGCCTGGACATAGTGGAATGAAACATCTTAGAATGCAGTCATTTTGTGATAGAAAACAAAGATGGCTTAATTCTCTGATGAGAGCAGGAAATTCAGTTTCTGTAAGGGCCCTCCCTGGAAGCTCATCCCTCAGCCGAGGGCTGCTTGAGGGTTTAGAATGAATTCCTTTGGCCCATGCAGAGGCCTCTCCTGCGGGCTGTGCTGTGCTGGGGGTGCCCTGTGGCTGGGCTGACCTCATCAAAGGCCTCGTATTTCATCTTTTGATGTTATCTCCGAGGGAGGTTACATGGGTAATGTCCCATCACAAATGTACCCTGACCTGATGAAAGCAAAGTAGCATTTGCTTCTCATTACCGAATCACACTGCTTGTGGTTTACTATAAATTAACATGCTTTTAAAATAAATGCATGATTATTTTCTGATTAGCAGTTATACTGCATTGCCTTTTTCTTTGATATTAAAAGTGATCACTTAATAAATGTAAAGATTTAAAATATGTCACCATTTGTGTAATTGTTTCTTCATGTCTTCATTTACCAATATACAAAGCATCTCAAAAATTGGAAGTGGCCCAGGCCTCTCAGCCTCTGAGAAGCCCCACTTGCCTCAGGTGAAGAAAACAATAGCTGAGTGACCTTGGGCAAGTTGCATAAACTGTCTTCCCAGGCTCAGTTTCCTCATCTGCCCCACTTGCAAAATGATGAAAATAACTCTGCCTTGCAGAATTCTGACAATGAGATAATCAGATTCCTGCATGGAATACATAAAGTACTCAGCACAGTTTCAGATATACAAAGTACCCAGTAGACAGTAGGTGCACAGTGATTAGTAGTGGTGATTGTTGTGTTTGTTTTTCCCTTTTCTTCTGTTTCTTCAGATCTTTAGATTGTTGTGTTTTATTGAAGTACCAGCTTATTTCCACTTGTTTTGATGCAGAATATTCTTATATCTATTATCTATTACTGTTAACAAATTGCTATAAAATTTAGTGACTTAAAAAAAACCCGTTTATTAACCTCAAGATTCTGTAGGTTGGCCATTTAGGTTGGGCTCAACCAGTAGGTTTTCTGGACTCAGCTGGCATCCCTCCCGCTTCTGTGGTCAGCTGTGGCTGGCTTTGCTGATTTTGGCTGAGCTCTTCACATGTTTTGGGGCCTCTACTGGGACAATTGAGTAGACGTTAACTTATCTCTAGCAGCCTTGCCTGGACTTGTTCACATGGCAGGGACAAGAGTCCCAAGAAAGCAAGTGGCAAAGTGCAAGGCCTCTTGAGGCTAAGGCTTGGAATTAGCACAGTGTCACCTCTGCCACAGTCTATTCGTCAAAGCTAGTCAGTCTCATGGGGTGGGGAAACAGATTCCATGTCTTGATGGGAAGAGATGGGAAGTCACATCTGCGAAGCAGCATAGATACAGGAAGGGAAATAATGGGGGTCACTTTTGCAAACAATCTACCATAATTCCCTCTTTTTAAACAAAAACCAGAGCTTTGAGTTTATTCCCCGTGTGCCCCAGTGAGCAGGTGGGGATGAATTTTGTTCTTTTCCACTCTCTGATTCAAGGCTATTTTTAGATCTAGTCTAATAAAATGAATTTCACACCTGGGTTACTCACCCACCAACAAACACTTTGTTCTTATCAATGCCTGAGACAAACACCTAGGCAGCCTGGATTTGTAGTTCCATTACCTCCAAGCACAATAATTGTTAATTACTTGCTTTATTTGGTTCTGTTGCATTTGCCAATAGTCAATTACCTATGTTAGGTTTTCTTGTGATCAGTGGGGCTTATCCAATATTGCAGCTCAGCTCTGTTTTTGTCTCAGAGATGTCTTTTCCAAGAGAGTTAAAGAAAACCCTTCTTCTCTAGTTTATTGAATATTAGCCTTTATCTGCTTATTTCAAAGCCTTCTTATTCACTGCTGCAAGCAGCAAAGTACTCAGGCTGAGCTCTTAGAATCGAACAAAAGACTAAAGACAAGCCTCCCCTTTGCCTGATCTGGCTAAATCTCGGTACATAGTAATAGAGGGAAGAGCGAATCGTGGGATCCTGGGGCATTTGTTTAGGTCAGGCCTGAATCTCTGAAACCACCTTATCCCTCTAATCCACCCTCTGCATTGTGGCCAAGAGACCCAATGCATAGATCTGACCTCATTGCTTGTGCTGGAGCACATTGACAGACCTGTTCCTCAGTGCTCCCTGCTCCCTATGCTCACGTCCTTCCTCATATGACTTTGCAGGCGCATGCCTTTGAATCCAGACCAGGCCACGTGATGTCCTTTGGTCAACAGAATGAGTTGGAAGCGATAATGTGCCAGGTCTGAGCCCAGGCCTCAAGATGTCTTGCATGTCTCCTTTTGCACTCTTGTGCCTCTGCCATTGCCATGAGCAAGACATGCTAAAGCTGACCTATGGTCACAGCAGGAAGATAAGAGACTCATGAAGAACTGAACCAGTTCATCAAAGCCCAGCCAGAACCAGCCAGCCCCTAGCTGACCCCAGATGGGTAAGTCATGAACACTGATTGTTGTTTTTAAATCATTGCGATTTGGGGTGGTTTATTATGTGGCAAAAGCTGACTCATCATTCTTGTGATTAAACCCCAACACTGGTCCCCTGTAGCATGAGGCATAAAGTCCAGGTGAAACCTCACAACATCTGCATCCAGCTACTTCTCCTGCCTCCAGATCTCCCTTTTCACTTTACACTTTAGCAAGACTCGCAAATGGCTTGCAGTTCCTCAAACACATCATGCTGCTTTACATTTCTATGCCTTTGCACCTGGTTTGCCCTCAGCCTGGAATGCCATTCTCCTCTCCTTTGTCTGCAGGGAAAACTCCTATTCAGCTGTCAAAACCCAGCTCAGAATTGTCTTTTCTAATAAATCTCACTGTTCTCTCTGTGGCAAATCGTCTTCACTTCTGTGAGAGGTTTGGACTCATAAATATTTCTGTTGTTACCATGTGACATAGTATTATGGTATGGTCTTTTTATTTTGTTTTTGCCTATTTTTACCATCTATTGGACTGATTCACTTGAGGACTAGGGCAGCCTTAATTCATTAGTGTATCTCAGTTCCTAAAGCAGTACCTGGTTCCAACAATGCTTGATGACCAAAGGAGGTGTTCGGATCCCTCCTAGCCGAGGGAATTGCCCACAGCAGGAAGACGGTTATTTCTTGATTCCTTTCCCTCCTCCCTCCCCCCCGCCCCCAACTCACATGGTGGAATTTGCTTATGTTGTGTCTCTTTGCACTGAGGTTCTGACTCCACTGTAGGGGCGCTCAAATGCTTAGTGAACAAATGAGTCCTTGGTCCTGTGGGAACCCCCACTGGGCTATGAGCTCCTCCAAGGCTAAATCTGGGTTTGTCCACCTCTGCACCCATTGTATTGGCACTGAGCCTATACATGGGGAGTTTCAGAATCCATTTATTCAAAATATTTATATTTCTGGAATATCCATCAAGTGCCAGGCACTGTTCTGGGTGCTACTGAGATAGACACAGGTTCCCGCTTTCCGTGCTTTCCAACTGGGGAGACAGGAAAAAGAAAAGTAAACAACTTAGTTAAGTAAAATGTCGTTTCTCTCTGTTTGTTCCCATGGCTGGAGGAATTTTCTTTGCCTTTGAAGGTTGTTTGTGAGTAGTGTCCAACTTAAAAATTAGCCATTTGTGAAGAGTGTTTGGGACACTAAGGGGCATCTCAAAGAAAGAGCAGTTAGTTGTTCTCCAGAAAAGTGAGCTCTGAGATACAGCTAGAGGTCAGTGACGGCTGATGCTACTACAATGGCCAGGGTACACTGTGGACCAAGAAGGGATGATGGTGTTGAGGGGAAAACACTGTTGTTTTGAATATGAGCCCTATTCCGAATGGCTCTAAGGCACATTCCAAATTGCAAGCGCTGATATGCAATCGAGCTGTTTTTCACTTGGACAACTTTATATATTGTGCTCCAGGGTGAGCAGTAACGACGATGTATTTACTTAATGATGTGGGGGAGACCAACCAGTAAATAAAATAATTACAAAGTGTGACAAGCACTTTATAAAGGAGCCTGAGATGAAGTTGTGGGGGAGGCAAGGGTCAGATTCTGTGGGGCTTTGAGACTGTGGTGAGGGCTTTGGATTTTAATGCAAGTGCATGGGAGAGAGAGGATCGCGTTTAAAGAATATCACTTCCGCTGCCATGCGGAGTAAATTTTTATTTAATTGAATCAAATATTTCTGGAGAGCATCCCAGCAAATTGGCTTCTAGTTCTTGAAGCCACCACCTCCCCTTGCTGAATTTCACTATCTCCTCATAGAACTTGGTACCCTAATTTTTCAAGGAGACAAACACTCAATTTCGGGTTTAGAATTTGCATTAGAAAGAGACCTTAATTGCTCTGATCTCTAACACCTCTGAGAAGCTGATTTGAGCTTTTCAGATGCAAAGAGTGTTAATTGGTTGAGGGGCCCAGCTGAGCGGAAACCCTTTCTCACCAAGTGGGTGGGGGATGAGGCTGGGAGATGGGGAGGAGGGTAGAGAGAGGGGGGGACACCTCACATTTGTCAAGTTTTGCTGGAGGTCTTCAGAGGGGAATGAGGGGAATCAACACACAGCAGCTTTCTCCTTGCCCTTCAAGATCCAACTCACTCCCAGTACTCCAGTGAGCTCCCCCGACCCCCCACCGTTTCCCCCACCTCAGGACCCCTCCACCCCCACCCCCTTGCCTCCAACTGCTTCCTGGGTAGCCAGTGCCTCACTTCCCCTCGCATTGGATTGTCTGTAACAGGGCGACCCTTCCACTTGAAGGGCAAAGACCCATCTCATGTGGCTCTGCCTCCTTTTACAGCCAAATGTGGAAATGTGAAATGAATGAACAGTAGAACACATAATAGTAATAATGTTAATAATAACATAATAATAGAAGCCATCTCTTATATAGGGCTTCCTTTTTCTATGCTGTTTAGTTTCAGAGTTAGAAGACATTTAATCCTGTTCTCCAATTTTTTCCAGAGCACATGTCCTGCATGCATCAATATTGATAGTTATAATTTTGTGGGATCATTTAATATTTACCACCTCATGAGGACAAGATGCCTGTCTTTTATTCACCACCTGATCTGCAGTGCCTAGTCCAGTGCCTGCCATATAAAGGCTCAATAAATATTGTTGAATGAATGAATGCTTGCATACCTCAAGTGACGGGGGAATTCACTATCTCTTGATAGTCTTGCCCATCTTTGGGACCTTTTCTTGTTAGCTGCGCCTTTTATTGAAGCCACATTTATTTCCCTGGAGCATCTATCTATCTATCTAGTCCTGGCTTTGGACTCTCCCAAAGACAGATTCCCCCTCCTCGCCAAGGGTGGAAGGCTTGACCTACAAATGTCTCTCCTTAACTCCCTCTGTTCTTCCCTGGGTATAGCACAGATAGCACAGTCAGTTCCTTCCTCATAATGACCCAGCATCCAGTCACTGCCTTGTCCTGGTCATCCACTCTGGACACAGTCCAGACTGTCCTGATCCCTCTCACGCTAAAGACTTGATATATATAAAGATGGGGGAGTCTCACTTCCAAAATTCTGAAAATTACATTTCTATTAATGCGACCCTTTTGATGTGTTTACCTCTACCCTGTTTAAATCGAGAGATTAGGCATTCAATGTGGAAGGTTGGTTGACCAAATGGGTCTTTTCTATTCTTTTCCATAGGATTAGAAACTGTTGATGGTAGGCATGTGAATGTTCACTCAAAAACTTTTTTGACTTTTTGGTGTGTTTGACATTTTTCATAATAAAATGTTGGAAAGAGAAGAAAGTTCAATAGAGTAATTAAAATGGAATACTAAAGATATTTTGATTAACTCCAAAGAAGACAAAAGGACAGAGAAAAAGAAAACAGGACGAATAGACAGCAAATAATAAAGTGGCTATCTAAAGACAGCCATGTCAAAAATAATGTTAGAGGGACTTCTCTGGTGGTCCAGTGGTTAAGGGAATCTGCCTTCCAGTTTGGGACATGGGTTCCATCCCTGGTCAGGGAATGAAGATCCCACATGCCGTGGGACAGCTAAGCCCACGCACTGCAACTACTGAGCCCTCAGGATCTGGAGCCCGTGCACCACTACTAGAGAAGCCTGTGTGCTGCAACTAGAGAAGCCCACATACCACAATGAAGACCCAGCGCAGCCAAAACAAACAAAACAAAAACAAAACAAACAAACAAACCCAAAACTCATGAGGATGTACAACATTGATGGAAATAAAAATTAAAAAAATTACATGTAGAACTAAATATTTCAATTAAAGGCACAAGTTTTCAGACTGGTTAAAAGAACAAAAGTTAATTAACTGGTATGTACAGGTGTCTGCTTTCTGTGGACACTGCTGTCTACAAGTGAGAAAAAGGTTGAAAGTAAAAGGCTGGAAAGGAATGTACTTTGTAAAAGCACTAATTATAAGAAAGCTGTACTATCTATATAATATCAGATAATATAGGTGTTAAGGCAAGAGGTATTATCAGAGATGAAGTACATTTTGTAATGAAAATTGGATCAATTCATCAGGAAGACGAAACAATTATAATTGTGAATATGTGCAAAAATAGAGCTTCAAAATACACAAAGCAAAAATTGATGGAGAAAAAGATAAATCTACAGCCATAGTTTTTACTCTCCTGGTAATTGATAGAATTATTATAACAATAGTGAGGATATGAAAGATTTCAACAACATTATCAAACACTTTGGCATCCAACAATTGTAGAATATTATTTTTTTTCAAGTGCCCATGGAACATTCATCAGGATAGACCATATTCTGGGCCAGAAAATAAAGCAAGTGTTGATAAATTTTAAAAAATCAAAAACTTACAAAGTATGTTCTCAGACTACAAATAGTGATGAATATAAAGGTACAGATTAAGAAGCTCGATGAGCTCCAAGAATAAGAAACATGAAGAAAATGACATCAAAGCATATCATGATATAATTGCTCAAAAGCATTGATAAAGAGAAAATTTAAAAAGCAAAAAGAGAGGGCTTCCTAGGTGGCACAGTGGTTAAGAATCTGCCTGCCAATGCAGCAGACACGGGTTTGATCCCTGCTCCGGGAAGATCCCACATGCCACGGAGCAATTAAGCCCGTGAGCCACAACTATTGAGCCCATGTGCTCCAACTGCTGAAGCCCACACACCTAGAACCTGTGCTCCACAACAAGAGAAGCCATGGCAATGAGGAGCCTGAGCACCACAATGAAGAGTAGCCCCTGCTCACCACAACTAAAGAAAGCCCATGCACAACAATAAAGACCCAACACAGGACTTCCTAGGTGGTGCAGTGGTTAAGAATCAGCCTGCCAATGCAGGGGACACGGGTTCGAGCCCTACTCTGGGAAGATTGCACATGCCACGGAGCAACTAAACCTGTGTGCCACAACTATTGAGCCTGTGCTGTAGAGCCCGTGAGCCACAACTATTGAGCCTATGTGCCACAACTATTGAAGCCCACACACCTAGGGACTGTGCTCCATAACAAGAGAAGCCACTACGATGAGGAGACTGCACACCACGATGAAGAGCAACCCCTACTCTCAGCAACTAGAGAAAGCCCGTGTGCAGCAATGAAGACCCAACGCAGCCAATAAATAAATTAAATAAATAAATAAATTTTTAAAAAAAGACCCAACACAGCCAATAAAATAAATAAATAAATTTTTAAAAAAAGCAACAAGAGAAAAAAGACACACAGAGGAACAAAGATGAGGACAATAGCAGATTTTTTTAATCAGAAGTACAAGCAACAACACCTTTGACATACAGTATGATTAAATAAAAGCCTGTCAACCTAGAATTTTATATTCAGCAAAAATATCATTTAAACTAACAGCAAAATACAGACTTTTTCAGACATATAAAAGCTGAGGGAATTCATTACTAGCGCACCTACACTAAAAGAAATGCTAACAGAAGTTGATTAGACAGAAGGAAAATGACACCAGATGGAATTTTGAATCCACAGAAAGTAGTGAAAATCATTCAAAATGGTAACTATATAGTAAGTATATGCAATACATATTTATATTATTTAAAATTCTCTTAATGAGTTTACTGTTAATATTAAAATAACTACAATGTAATGTGGAATTTATAGTATATGTAAATGTAAAATGCATAACAACAATAGCACAAATGTTGGCAGTAAAGGAATGAGTGTATACTATTGTAAAGTTCTTATTCTATAAATTAAATGGCATATTACTTGAAGGAAGACTGTGATAAATTAAAGATGTATTCTATAAACCCAGAAGCAACTATTAAAACAAAACAAAGAGAAAACAAAGAGTTATAGCTAATAAATCAACAAAGGTGACAAATGGGATCATAAAATATTTAATTAATGAAAAGGAGGCAGGAAAAGAAGAAAAAGGGAACAAAGAATAGCTGGGTCAAATAGAAAAATATCTGAGCACGTTAAAATTAAGCACATTAAATGTGAAGTTTCTTAATGCCTAAACTAAAGGGCAGAGATTACTAAATTGCATAAAAAAGCAAGCCCCAACTGTATGTTGCCTATAAGAAAAACACTTTAAATATAACTATACAAATAGGTTAAAAATGGATTGATGGGAAAAATACTATGCTAACACTAGTCAAAAGAAAGCTGGAGATATATTAATATTGAAATATATTTTGGAGCAAAAAATGTTACCAGAGGTAAAGAAGGTCATTTCATGATTACAAGAGGGAGTCAATCAAGATAACATAATCCTGGGACTTCCCTGGTGGTGCAGTGGTTTAAGAATCCGCCTACCAATGCAGGGGACACAGGTTCCAGCCCTAGTCCAGGAAGATCCCACATGCCACAGGGCAACTAAGCCCACGTGCCACATGCTGCAACTACTGAACCTGTGCTCTAGAGCCCGTGCTCCACAACAAGAGAAGTCCCTGCACTGAGAAGCCTGTGCACCACAATGAAGAGTAGCCCCCACTTGTCACAACTAGAGAAAGCTGGCACACAGCAACGAGGACCCAATGCAGCCAAAAATTAATAAAAATAAAATAAAAATTAAAAAAAAAGACAGCATCCTAAGTGTTATGAGGCTAATCATAAGGCTTGAAAATTCATAAAGCAAAACTAATAGAACTAAAAGGAGAAATAGAAAAATCAACAATTGTTGGGAATTTAAATAATCAACTCAAAAATTGATAGAATGAGCACACAGAAAATCAGTGAGAATATAGACAACTTGAACAACACTATTAAGTAACTTAATCCAAGTGACATTTACTGAACACTCCTCCTAACAGCAGCAAAATTTACATTCTCACCAAGAGCATATGGCATATTTACTGAGATAAACTCTATTTGGGACAAATCTCAACTAATTTAAAACAAATCACATCATACAAATCACATTGAAATTAAATTATAAATCAATAACAGAAAGATCTCCTCCATAAAGTCCTCAAATGTTTGGGAACTACTTAACTCCTAAGTAACCCATGGATCAAAGAAAAAATGAAAAATGAAATTAGAAGATATTTAGAACAAAATGAAATAAAAATACAATACCAGAATTTATGAATGTTGCTAAAGTAACACTTGTGGGGAGATTTCTAGCACTAAATGGCTGTATTAGAAAAAAAGAAAACTCTGAAATCATTGACCTCAATTCCTACCTTAAGAATGGAAAGGGGAGAGCAAATGAAACCCAAAATAACTGAAGAAAGGAAATAATAAAGATCAAAGTGAAAGTAAATGAAACAATATAGAAAAACAGTAGAAAATCAATGAAACCAAAAGCTGGTTCTTTGAGAAGATCAGTAAGAATGATAAACCTCTAGTTAGACTGACCAGAGAAAATAGAGCAAAGATACATATTTCTAACATCAGGAATAGTAGGTGGTATCACTATAGATTCTCCAGATAATAAAAGGATAATAAGGGAACATTATGAACAACTTTATGCCAAGACATCCAACAACTTAGATGAACTGGACAAATTCCTTGTAGGTCACAAATTACCAAAGCTTACTCAAGGAGAAATAGTTAACCTGAAAAACCCTTTATCTATTAAAGAAATTGAATTTACAAGTTATAAAAACTTTCTCACACTGATGAATTCCACAAAACATTTAAGAAAGATATAATACCAATTTAACACAAATTCTTCCAAAAAGATTTAAGGAGTGGGGGAAAGGGGGAGGAAGTATTTTCCAATTCACTCTATGAGGCCAGCTTTACCCTGATACCAAAAGCAGATAAAGGCATTATTAAAAAAAAAGAGAACTATAGTCCAATAATCCCTTATGAACACAGATTGAATCTAATAATAGACTAAAAGGATATTTGCTTCAGGACCAAGCAGGGTTTTTTCCAGAAATGCAGGATTGGGTTAACGTTAAAAAATCAATCAGTGTGATTCACCATACTAACAAACTAAAACAAACAAACAAACAAAAAACCATGATCATCTCATAAACACATTTGACAAAATCCAACATCTATTCCTGATAAAAACTGTCAGCAAACTAGAATGATTAAGGACATCTATAAAATCTCAATAGCTAACATCGTGCTTAATCGTTAAAGACTGAATGCCTTCCCACTAAGATCAAGAATAAGACAGGGATATCCTTTCTTACCACTTCTATTAAACATTGTACTGGAGGTCTTAGCCACCACAATCAGGCAAGGAAAGGAAATGAGACGTTCAGATTGGCAACGTAAAACTGTCTTTGTTCACACACAACATAATAATCTACGTAGAATGTCTACTGGAATCTACAAAAAAACTATTAGTAGTAATAAATGTTTTGCAAAGTTTGCAGAATACTAGATCAATTTACAGAATTTCAATGTTTCACACACTAGCAACAAACAGTTGGAAATAGAAATTTAAAAATGTACCACTTAACAGTAGTATCAAAAGATGTAAAATAACTAGGGATATATCTAAGGAAAGTTGTAAAAGACCTGTACCCTGAAACTATAAAATATTGCTGAGAGAAATGAAAGAAAACCTAAAAAAAAGTTCAAAGAATCAATATTGTTCAGATGTCAATTCTCCCCAAATTGTGATCTATAAATGCAGCACAATCCCAATCAAATTCCCAACAGGTCTTTTTGGCAGAAATTGATATGTTGATTCTAATCTCGTATGCACAGAGTCCCTAATAGCTAAAATAATTTTTGAAAAAGAAGGACAAAACTGGAGGGCTTGGGACTTCCCTGGTGGTCCAGTGGTGAAGAATCCACCTTCTAATGCAGGGGATGAGGGTTTGATCCCTAGTTAGGGAACTAAGATCCCACCTGCCACAGGGCAACTAAGCCCATGTGTCACAATTACTGAGCTCACGTGCCTCAATTAGAGAGCCTGTGTGCCATAAACTACAGAGCCCACGCACTCTGGAGCCTGTGCTCCACAACTAGAGAAGAGAAAACCCACACGCCACAACTAGAGAGAAGCCTGTGTGCGTCGCAACAAAGGGCCCTGGTGTCTCAACGAAAGATCCCACCTGCCTCAACGAAAGATCCCACATGCTGCAACTAAGACCTGACACAGCCAAAAAAAAAGTCCACCTCAAAAAAACTTAAAAAATAAACCAAACCTGGAGGGCTCACACTACCTGAATGAAAGACTTATATAGTAATAAAAATCATGATATTGGCATAAAAACAAATAAATGAGACAGAATAAAGAGTCAGAATAAAGAGTCCAGAAATATAACCACAAGTATATAAGTATATTGACAACTGATTTTTGACAAAGCTGCAAAGGAAGTGCTGTGGAGAAAAAGGTAATTTTTTAGCAAAGGCTAGAACAACTGGATATCCAAATTAAAAAAAAAAGGCCAAGAAACCAAAAATGTGGATTTATATCTTATACTATATACAAAAATTAATTCAGTGGATCATAGACCTAAATGTAAAACCTAAAACTATAATTCTTTTTTTACAAGGAGGCATAAGACAAAATCTTCATGACCTTGGATTAGGCAGAAATTTCTTAAATATGTCATCAAAAGTACAGTCCACAGAAGCAAATTTGATAAGCTGGACTTGATCAAGTTAAAAACTTCTCTTCAAAAGATATTGTTATGAGAACAAAAAGGTAAGCAACAGACTGGAAAAAAAATATTTGCAATTCATATGTCTGACAGAGGACCTATATGTGGAATACAGAATGAATTCTCAAAACTCAATCATGTGAAAATAAGGAATCCAGTTCAAAAATGGACAGAGGAGTTGAACAGATGCTTCATCAAAGAAGATATAGGGATGGCAGATAAGAACATAAAAAGATGCTCATCATCAGCAATTCATCAAGGAAATGCAAACTAAAAACCACAATGAAATGCCACTCACTGGTACTGAATATAATACCCACTGGTTTGAATATAAAATGGTACTACTATTTTGGAAAATAATTTGGCATTTCTTAAAAAGCTAAACTTAACACCTACTGTATGATCCAGCCATCTTCCTCCTAGGCATTTACCCAAGACAAATGAAAGCTTATGCCCATTCAAAGACTTGTGCACAAACGTTCACAGCCGTGTTATTTATCCATCAACAAGTAAATGGATAAACAAAATATGGCACCTCCACACGATGGAACACTAGTCTGCAATAAAAAGGAATGAATGATCTCTACAAACATGTGTCTGTCTCATAATGAATCAAAATAATTATCCTGAGTGAAAGAAGACAGACAAAAAAAGTATATGTATCGTATTCCATTTATAAAATTCTAGAAAATTCAAGCTAATCTATAATGAGTGAGAGCAGATCAGTGAGGATGGGGCTGGGAGGAAGGGATTATGAAGAATATGAGGAAACCTTTGGGAACGATGACTGTGCTCACTCTCCTGATTTTGGTGGTTTCGTGTGTGTGTGTGTGTGTGTGTGTGTGTGTGTGTGTGTTGTGTGTGTGTGTGCTGTGTGTATGTATCTATCTTCAACCATATCAAGTTTATACTTTAAATATGTCTCGTTTATTGTATTTCAGTTGTATTTAATAAAGCTGTTTAGGTACATTTGAGCCTTAGTAAGATATACACACACACGCATGCAAAGTTCCTGAACCCTGTCCTAGGTCTACTGATTATGTGGGGAGGAGGCCTAGGATGGCAGTTTTCTAATTCTGATGCACACCACAATTTGAGAGCTGAGGCCCCATCCTGTTGAAATTCCTTCCTGCAGAATGTGAGGCTCCCCTCCTCCTCTCCCTGCTTCCCTTGAAAGCCTCACCTCTCCTACTCCCCATCTCATTCTCTAACCTCCAGCCAGCCTAGCTGTCTGAGGTTCCCTGATGGGTACATGCTTTTATGACCTTGAGCCGTTGCAGACTCTGTTCCCTACCTGGAATACCCTTGTGCTCTTCTTCAGTTGACTCATTCCTACTTGTGCTTCAAAACCCTACTCAGGAGGCACGAAGCCCTCTGGGGAAGGCTTCTGGGCTTCTAGGAAGCTTTCCTAGGCATGCCACTCTCTGTTGGAGGCACCCCCACATATGCTTTTTTCCAGGCGACCTTTCTGAACTTCTTTTTCTTGATCTGTAAAATGAGCTTAAGAATAACACTTACCTTGGAGAATTGTTTTGAACTCAGTGAGCTAACAGAAAAACTATTTAGTGTACATTCTGGTGTATATTAGAATTCAACACATGGTGGGCACTGTCATTGTGGCTGTTACTCTTTTTTCTCGTCACTGCCATCACAGCCCTCGGAACATATGCTGCGTACCATTCAACACACTGGTGGCCGCTGTTTGATCTTCCTTCCCTAGATGGTGACTTCCGTGAGTGTGTCACAGACATTCAGTTAGACCACAAGCATTTTTTGTGCACCCTCTGGGTGTCAGACTCTATCCGAGGTGCTGGGGACAAAGATTAGGAGGAAGGGAATGGACAGCAGAGGTGAAGGCAGCAGCCAGTTATCAGAGGAGAGTGTGAGGGGCACAGACTTCTGAACCATCTGCTCTATCACATGTAGCTGTGTGACCTTGAACAAATTACTTAACCTCTCTGTTCCTGTTTCCTCCACTGTAAAATGGGAGTAAAAGATTACCTATTTTAATAGGTTGATGTATCATTTTATTTTACTTTAACCACACATACATAGTTTTGCTCAATTGATCTGATACCTGTAAAATACAAAAAACAAAGGCACTGGAACTGGCAATTAGCAGGGCATCAGAGATGTGGAGAGAGCTGTTTTAAAGGAGGCAGAAATGGAGAAGTGAGTGACCTGAGAGTGAGAAAGGGACGTGGAGGCAGCTCCTTAGAGCTGTTTGGATGGGAACAGGAGGAGAAGAGGGAGTGGTAGATGGTGTGCAAGGGTACTGAGAGAACGAGTGTTTTTAAGTTGAAGAGAAGGTTCCAGTAGGATGGGAGTGACTGCAGATACAGGAGAGAGCAAGGAGGACAGAAGGACACAGTGAGGGGGAGGCACTGCATGCAGTACAGTGGTGAGAAGGGGTTGTTAGTGCTCCCTGCCCTCCCCGGAGTTTACCCTCCGTGGAGCAAACTCAGCTGTGGAGGGGGAGATGGGTGGTGTGTGGAGGGTGTTGGGGAGGGCTGGAGAAGCGTGAAATAGCTCTTGAGGGTGTGAGGGAGGGTTACAAAAGACTGACAGGCAGTGCTAAGCAGAGACCAGAATTTGGATAGCTGCCAGTCTGTGGGGAGTGGAGAAGGGAGACTGATTCACCTGCAGCTGCAGCCACTGGGGTGGAGGACAGAGAAGGTGGGGGGTAGCATTGCTTTAGGATTGGGCTAGGTCACTGGTAGGAGGGCCAGCTGTCTCTGTTTGCCTGGGACTGTCCTCGTTTTAAAACCAGAAGTCCCATGTTCCAGACATTCCCTCAGGTCAGTTGGTCACCTAACTGGGCAGAGTAGTGATAGCACGGGGATCCAAGGGCTGTAAGGATGCTGGTTTCCGGGATCAGTGCCTGGATGGAGGTCTGTGTGAGGGACGGCAGTGTGGCCTGGACACTCAGGATGTGGCAGTAGGCGGTTGGGAGGGAGGTTAAGGACCTAAACGTATTACTCACCTGTCTTCCCAGTGCCTGAATAGTCCCTGGCTCTCTACTGAGACTCTAAATACTTTTCCAGAGTATTTAGGCAAAAGCAGACATTCACATGCTACTTTTAATATTTGCCATAGCCACACAGCTTCTGCATTAACTTAATGTTCTTCAAAATCAGCTCCTTAGTAAATGTCTTACAAGGAAACAATCTCTATCCTACATGGAGAAAAACAAAACACACCGCCACCAAACAAATGTTGGATTCTAACTGGATCTGCTGCCTGACAAAGGATCTGAGCCTGAGAATGCTCCTTCTCTGATAACCTGAGGGACACCAGCATCAGGGAGGTGGTTAAGATGCACTGTGCCAGGCAGATCTGCTCAGGGGGATGGAGACTCCACAGGGACTCAGCACTCCTGGGGTACTGAAGTCTGTGTTGCTTTACCACCTAAAATCATCTTGCTTTCCTACTTTTGGAAAATGCTGTGGTAAGTTATTGAGACTGTTTGTCCTCTTGGTATTCTTAAGAGTCAACAACAGCTGTGCATTTAAATACCGAGATGTCACTTTGATGGCATTTCCCTGAGAAGCCACGTATAGGCTCAGAGAATGTTACAGGTGAAAAGGTCCCAGAGGACTCAGTTGATCTGACCCCTCTATCCCAACCGTGCGTGCAATTTTTTCAGAGGTAGAAAGTGAAGCCCCAAGAGGACAAGGACTTAACCAGAATCACCCAGTTGGAGCTGGGACTCACCGTCCCCCCTGTCCTCCCAACTTGGCCATCACACCAAGTTGGCTGCTTTTCCCAATCCTTCCCCACTTTGCCTTCAGAGACAATTTTGCTTCTTGATTTCTGACTTCTTGTCAGCTGTGATTAATGAGGACAGCTCTCGCATACACGATTTTCAGCTGTACCCAGTTTACGACAAACAGATTAGACCATTTAAGTCAGAATAATGCTATTTAGCAAGGCTGGATTTAGAGCTGGCAGAAATTAAGAAGATTAATTTAAAGGTAAAAAAAGGGGGGGGTGACAATCAAAGATCAACACCTGAAAAATCTCGCTGCCTGTACACATCCCTAATGAGAAGTGTGTGGAAGATTCCATCCGTGAAATTCAATTATCATGCAGGCCAGAGGAAGCAGCTTCCCTGGGGAAGAAACTAGGCAGCCCAAATCAAAACGACTCCACCTGTCTGTTTTCGTGTCAAAAGAGTGAGAAAACCTGCCTTGGTAATGGTGAAATATGGACGGTATACATCAACAGTAATGAAAATTTCTAGGGGTCCCTTTCCGTAATGAGATTACCTCCCCAGCTCCTCCATCAGAGGTAAGCCCAGAAAAACCTCCGAGGCTCCACAAACCCTCTGGATATTGCTACCAAGGACAGACGGCACCAGCACCCCTTTCCTGACATCCTTTCTACCCCCAGCTTCCCGGCGAGACTGGATCGGGTTCACAGACAAAAGGCACTCTCAAGCCCTCACACCCCTTTCACTGATGAGGGGATTTTTTAACCCAAGCAATCAACAGAGACAACTGTAATGATTACAAATGAGCCGATGGTAATTGACCCGCCTTTTAACTGCAGGGAGAGGGGGTGGGGTGGCAGATTCGTCAGCACTTGCTTTGTCTCTCCAATGGCTGAGATTCACCCGGGATCATACAGCAACCCCTGATCTGCAAAAGAGCTGGATGGAATTCCTTTTTGGTTAACTGTTCTGGGTGGTCGGGCTACTGTGCTTAGAGGTTAGCAGTTTGCAAAGTACTTTCACGTTCATCAACTCAAAATTCAACTCTGGAGACCCTTGAGATAATGTCTCCCATTATACAGATGAAGAGACCGTTAAGTGATTGGTCTCAGTTGCTTCAAAGTTCGTGGTTGGATTCCAATCTCATGTGTGTCTGGTACTGCACTGGTTAATATAGAGGAAGGCGCAGTCTCAATTTTTCAGGGGCTCGTATTCTGGAGGAAAGAACTAGACACATACTGGGAAGATCATTATTGAAGGTCAAATGTGATATGATCATAAGAGCTGGTGCTCAGGGAGAGGTCAAAGACCAAAGAGACTGCATAATGAAGAAAACACCCCCAGGGACAGGGGTCAAGTCTGTCTTGATTACCGCTGTTGCATCAGTGCCCAGCCATAAATATGCTTCACACAAAGCAGGTTTCAAAAATACTTTTTGAATAAATGAATGAATGACGGTGATACCTCTTGAGACAGGCCTTGAAGGATGTAAAGAATTTGGGGGATTTGGAAATGAGCAACTGTGTTGGGAAATTATTGATCAGGAGAATGGAATATGCAAATCGTAGGATATCAAAATTGCAATAATCTGTTTGCTGAATTCGTGCTGAGTACAGACAAGCTCTGGTTGATAACAATGTGGTTTTGCTAATCTATTGAAATCCAGCAAATCTTTGCAGCATTATCTCATGGAGGGTGACAGATAGGTCTCTGGTTCATGTGCATCTCTCTTCTCTCAAAGTTGCTGGGAGCATTGCTTCAAGAATCACCTGTACCTCTTCCAGTGACTTAGAGCTTCCAAGTTATTCTCTCCAGGAATGATTTTGAATTCCAGTGGCTAGTCCCAGATTAGAGCAGAACTAAGGGGAGAGGAGAAAACTCAGGGGGAAGGGAAAATGTTTGTGTTTAATTGGAGACTCGTGTAATTTTCAGTGTAATGAAAATGCACGAAGACAGCTCTTTATGCGGCCTTTTGAGTCCTCAGGAACACTTATGAAGGGAGTGTCTAGTGTCAGGGCAGACTCTCTGGTGCTACCCAGGAGGAGCTCGCTGAGCTGGAGAGGATGGAGAATGTGGTCTCCAACCTGAACCGTGATCTTCACATTTGTCTGAGACAAGAGGCCTCAAGGGGTTCCAGGTCAATGTGAGAGTTAACAACTTTCTAGATGCATGAGGCAGTGAAGAAAATTTGCCTGTCCCTGACTATAGGATTCTCATTTCAACCTCTAACCGATAAATAACAGTGGGTTTGTCAAGCCCTGATTAGGAGGGGTTTGTAGGAGAAATTTGATGGTTCTTCTCCATTGCAATTCCCTTCCATTCCAGTTTCTGACCCCCACGGAATGCACCCTCTCCTTTGCCCTGGGACTTCTGGTTAGGTTCAATCTAAGGAGGCAGCACAGGAGGTGGGAGGGTGGAAGGCGGGAAAGGTCAGGTATTTCTTCCCCACTCCCGTCCTGCTCTGGCATCATGTCTGTGCGAGGGTCTGGGTCCCTCCGCGACTGCCGTGAGCAGGCAGCTGCCCCTCTGTAGCTTCAGCTCTCATGAGACTCTGAGAACACCACTTCTTCCCTCTACCCCTGCAGGCCTCGGGGTGGAGTGACTCCACCGTGACGAGTCTCTGGGTACTCATCCTGCTCACATCCCTGCGCCTGGTCCCTTTGCCAAGTCTCTTCAGTGAGTGGATTTATATTTCCTGCAAAGATCCTGACTGAGAGGAGGTTTCAGGCTGGAGATTAGGGTTCCTGCCTGGTTCACCTCTGGACTCTGGTCTGATTGCAGAGCCTGGCTTTAGCACTCTCAGTAAATAGATACAGAAGTCTTTATCCTCCAGGAACCTACCTAGTTTGAGAGAATCCCTGTCCCCTGCCTTCTCCCTCATCTCATCCTGTGAGGATGGCCCTCCTGCTGGGCTTCTTCATAACAGGGAGCCAGGGCACATCAGGATAGGAAATGCTCACACCACCAGGGCCAGCTGACTTAAGATCTTGGCTGTTGGTCACAGTGTGTAGTACCTCTGCGTTTCACCCCCCAGAGCCCAGCCTTGGGGTTTCTAGAAATGACAGGTATATCAGGTGGCTCACATGGGGCGGGTGAGGAAAACCACTCGGTCGGTGAGGAGAAAGGCCTTGTCCTGCCTTCAAGCTTATCACGTCCAGGTGGAACCTGGTTTCCGGGAGAAGAAACAGCTGACTTTTAGGATTGGCTAGACCTGAGTGTGAATCCTGGCTCCTCCTCTTACACACTGGGTGGCCATGGGCAAATCACTACATTGCTGAGTCTCTTTCCCCATATGCAAAATAAGAGTGGTACCAGCCTCCATGCTCCAAGCTGACCTTGAGGATTGCCCATGGTATAGACGGGAAGGGGTGGGATATGGGCGGGTCCTGTGACCCACGAGTGCTCGTCCTTAGATCCTCCCCACTTGAGTACAGTGCTCCTGGAGAAAGCAGTTTCCCCATATCCACCTCTCTCTCCTACAAACTGACCTTCATAATACTGTGCCCCAAATGCAGCCTTTTACGTTAAGATCGACTCAAACCCCCAACCCCCATTTCTGAGGAGGATCCAAGGCTCCCCAGGATTTCTATAAATTCCATGGTCACCTTTGGCTCTTAGTCCCATTTCTGGATCATCCTTTTATCTCTCCCATGTTGTTTCTTTGCTATACTGTTAATGAGATACAGCCCTTTGCACAATTTTTGCAAAACCAGACTTCCCCAAAAGAGAAAAAAGCTTGCACTTTGCCAACACAGGCTCTGGGCTTCCCCTCCCCAGTCCATCTCCTTTCCTCTCCCCTTCCTCCTGATTGCCCTGGGAGCTCCAAATTCTCACTGTTGTGCTGAGCTCTGCAATCTGGTGCAGCCCCTGCTCCCTAGTTCTGCTGCAGGCCACCTGTCCTGCCTGAATCTTTTAAGTGTACCCAGGAGAACAGAAGGGCCTTTCAGCTTATGCTCCCCTCCCCTTTGTACGGCCGCCGTGTACATAGTACTGTTTTCTGTCTGTGACATAACCAGGGCAGGGCACAGCGAGATCTGAAACCTCTGTCACCAGTAAGGCCCCCTGTCGTCTGTTTGTTCCATCTGCGCGCTTTCTCAGGGGGTCTTTCCAGAGGTGGAAGGAGAGGTGCTCTTTCCAAGCCCTGAGTTCTGGATTGGAGCCCTAGCACTGCCATTCGTGTGTTGGAGACCTTGGGAAGTTTCAGGCATGAAGCACTCCTTTGAAAGCCTGCCTGGAGAATAGTTACCATAGGCAAGCCAGGGCTGACGGTAGACTTCTGTAAGAATGTATGGTAGTGGGTGGCAAGGGTGGGACAGCCCTGGGAGCCAGTCCACAGGCATCGCCCACTGCATGTACAACAGAGTGTAGCTAGGACTGCGTGGAGTATGGCGTGTCCTTCGGGTGCGTGACCGGGTGACCCTCTCTGGGCCTCAGTGTCCTCACTGTTGGGTGATGCTGTGAGGCTGGGCAAACAGGAGCCCCAGCCCAGCGCCCTGAGCCTGGCGAGCTGGCCGAAACACAGACGTCCTGGCACAGGCTGGTGCACACACGCTGCCACGCAGAGCCTGCATTTTCTCCTGATCACGCTTTCTCTCACCTTGTCCTTGTGTCACTGGAAAGGATCCCATCTGTCACACGGAGCCATCTGCTTCCTCTCCTGCCATCTCTACTGCCCAACTCTAAGGAAATTAAAAAACAAAGAGGCAGGAAGCCGCTGACAGCCACATTTATCCTCATTTCTGCGCCTGGCAATGGGAACTGAAGGGCCGGCTTCGTGGGTCTGAATTAAAGATTAGTTCGGGCTGGGAAGGAGGGAACAGTCCCATGACTGTGACATCCTGACCTGGGATGACACCACAGGTGGCCACAAATGCGGGCTGGGGCTGAGGAGGACGGGACTAAGGCCAGCGTGAGGGGCAGGGACGGGATATCCGCTTTGAAGTTGGGCAAAACTGGGGTCCAGTCTGGTGTGCTGCTCAGGACTGGGGGCTTGGAGAGGCAGCTCCCATTCTAGCTCTGCCTGGTAAGTGACTGGCCTCACAGGGTGCTAGGGAGACTGGGGAGCACGTGGATGGAGAGCAGGTATGTGCTTGTGCTCCATAGGGAGCAGGTGTTTCTGGGGACTCAGGGTAGGCTAGGAGGAGGATGGGGTAGACAGGGAGCCCCTTGTCTAGGGAAGGGCATTAGGGAGGGGTTGGTGACCTGGGGCCCCTCTGTGGGCCTCAGTCTCCACATCTCTAAAATGGGACTTTGGGGCTAAACCCTGGGGAAAGTTTAGAAGGAGCAAGAGAAATGGGACACACCTGGAGGACATGTAGGTCAGAGGAGCAGGAGACCTGGCTTGGGAGCCACTGCTGTGGCTTCTGATGGGATGGCTCTGTGGCAGATTGTGTTACTATTTCCCTTGTTTTCTGCGCTCCTTGTGAGATCATAATTGCCCCACCTCACTGACATCTGATTTGCCCATGTGACTTGCTTTGGCCACTGCAAGTGAAGGGAAGTGCCATATGCCATTCTGAGTAGCAGCTTTAAGAGCTGTCAGATATTTCTGTTACTGCTCTTTCCCTTCTTCCACAAGACGAAAATAAGGTGTTCTCATCTAGTCTGGGTCTTGAAATGAGGATGGAGTGGAAAAGAGCCATAGCTGACCCACAGCAGATATGGATGTGAGCCAGAAATAAATGTTTGCTGTGAGTCATTGACATTTCAGGGCTGCTGGCAAAATCTGACTAATTCAGGCCCTTTCGAATCCAAGCTGGTCCCAACCCGCATCTTGGAAAAGGGGTGCAGCCTGCTCCTGCCTAGGTTCCTGCAATCTCTGGTTTTTGCCAAGTGAGGCGCCATCTATGACTCTCTCTGGGTCTCAGTAATTTACCTGCAAAACGATTGGGTTGTAGACAATTGAGAGTCAACAGGGAGGAGGAGGGTGTAGGGCCACACAACTGTGTCATCCCAGCCCCAGAGGACCCTCACGGTGTAGGCAGGTATGCGGTACAAATAAGTGATTGGTCATTGTGTCCTCCTTGTGCTCTCAATTACATAGCTTTTCTAAACTTATAGATCACACCACTGCAATTGCCAGAGCCCAGGAGGCAGGCCACACTCTTCTCATGGCAGGTTCCCCCAATTAGAGAGAGGCCTCCATGGCTCATTCCTAGGACGTAAGCTTAGACCTCCCTGCACATCAGGGTCTAAGTCCTTCCTTCCTGATCTGACCGAAAAGAACTCATGATTGGGGAATGGCCAGGTTCTAATTGAGACATGAAGGTGTGCTGGGCAGGCAGATAGTTTAACTCAGCTGCAGAATGAAAGCCTTGGCATTTAGAAAGAGGGGATAGTTGATGGCAACATGAATCCTCTTTCTACTCTCCTGCGATATTTAATTCTGGCCCCAAATGTGACTATTACATTCTGTAAGACTAGAGCCCTGTTGGTAGCCAAGTCTTTTTGGAGTGGATATCAAACGTTAGAAAGTGTCCTGGCTTCTGAACATCTTGCCTGTGTTTGGGCCTGACTCACTATAGAAGCAGAAAAGCTGGACACTCGCTTCCCAGGCCTCCCTTGCAGTAGGCCATGGGCACTCAGACCCATTTGCTCCAGTGACACAAAGAGACAGTGGAGGCTGCATCCTGGTGCAGCAGCACCCAGCCTCCAGGGGCCATGGCAGCAGTGGGGTGGGTGGTGGCATCCAGTGCCCAGTGAGCTGTGGCTAGCAGGACTTGGGGCCAGTAGTTAGTGTCCTTGATATCCTGGCTCTGTAGAGGCATTTTGGCTGTGGTCCTGGCCTCTGCGCATTTTCTAATCCCAACTCTGCATCTGTCCCAACCACACTGAGTTTCTCACTATGCTTTCACTAAATTTACTTTCTGCTTATTATCAGCTAGAGTCTGTTTCTTTTGCTTGCTAGCAGGAGCCCTTACACTTATCCCACCCTCCTGCAAAGGCAGGTCAGCATCTTATCCCAAACCAAGCAGGTTGTCAGGGGATATTTTCCAGGCATGCATGGTTCTATCGTAAGGAGCATTCTGGGAAATACATTTAGTTATATTTCCAGGAATATTTTAGCGCCCCTTATAGATTACCATCCAGACTGCTGGTTCATTCCATATTCTGGTTCCAAGCATGGCTGGCCCCATTCTCAGGAGGTAGGCATGTTGGGGTACAACATAGATGTGGTTTGTAGTGCTTCCAGTCACACAATAGAGCCAGCTCCCACTCTGAGCATTGGACAGGAGGGGGCATCTGTCATAGCTTCACAGGTATCAGTCCCAGAGAACTCCTTAAGTTGGTCTAGTCAGGTAATTTTCAAAATGGTGCTGGCAAACCAACTGTATCAGGATCACTTGAGAAGCCTGTTGAAGATACATGTTCTAGCGTCCCATTTACTGAACCAGTGAGGCCTGGGGATCTTCATTCTGATGCTCTCATCCAACTCTCTGACCCCATTACAGGTGAGGAAAGAAGAAGGCAGGTCTCCTGACCCTCAGGTACTCAATAGCCCCTCTGAAGCCCTTGAAGTAGATCCAATCCCACCCCGCTCCTGCCTGTGAGGCAGGAAAGCATGATCCAGGTTGGCTGTCAGCAAGGCCATCCTGGTGGGGAGGGGATGCGGCTTCTGGAAAAAAACTGTGATGAGTATGGAATTTATAATCTGGCTGTTTCAGCGAATATTTGTGTACTTTGCTGAAAGGTGCACTTTCAGATCTATTCTGTACTGCGTCTTTTTCAAATTATTATTCTAAGCTTGCAAAATTGAGTTTATTACTAATGTAAAAATAATAGACTCGGGAGTTGTTCATTACTTTACTTTCCACCCTCAGGAGTCAGTCCAGTTTGTGAAAAAGTCAGGAAAATCCAGAATGAGCCCAGGTTTCCTAAGTAAGGGACTGGGAGATGAATTGGGAGCTCAGTAGAGGGACAGATTTGGGGACGTGGGACATGATTTTTTAAAAAAATATTTATTTATTTATTTATTTATTTATTTGGCTGCATTGGGTCTTTGTTGCTGCACACTGGGCTTCTTCTAGTTGCGGCAAGCAGGGGCTACTCTTTGTTGCAGTGTGTGGGCTTCTCATTGTGGTGGCTTCTCTTGTTGCGGAGCACGGGCTCTAGGTACACGGGCTTCAGTAATTTCAGCACGCAGGCTCAGTAGTTGTGGTGCATGGGCTTAGTTGCTCTGCAGCATGTGGGATCTTCCTGGACCAGGGATCAAACCTGTGTCCCCTGTGTTGACAGGCGGATTCTTAACCACTGCAGCACCAGGGAAGCCTGGACATGTTGATTTTGTGGTGTGTGTGGAATCATCATAGGAATATTGGTGAGCAGAGGCCAAGCAGGTCTGGAGCTTAGGAGAGAGGTCTGGTTTGAGAGCAAAAAGTTAAAACTTTAGCATAGGTGAGATGGCTCAGAGACATCGTTTTCTGTGATAAATGAGACCAGGCTTCCTCAGCCCCTTGGTCCATCAACAGAAAATGGGGGTGCTATAGGGAAGGAAGGGTGAGTGGTGAGAGGCTGGAAGCAAATGGTTTATAAATTTCCTCTAGCACCAACATTCTGCTGCTCTGTGCCATAAACATTTGTGAATTCAATTCAGCTCAACAGACCGAGTCCCTGTGCTGAGCACAATTCAGTTCATCCACTATTTATTGAAGACCTACAAAGTTTTAGGCCCTGTGGCTTATCACGGAACCTGAGAGGGTCTTCATCCTGAGTGGACTTCCACTTGTCATATTTGGCAGTGGGTGAGGGTGTGATGTTTAATTAAACATGTCAGGACTGAAGTCCAGAGAGAGGAGACAGCATTCCCAAGGTCACAGAGCAAAGGGGTGAGAGAGGTCCAACACAGGATTCCTGACATCCAGCCTAGTGCGGGAGATTTCTCTGAAGCATGGTACAGCCAGGAAAAGGAGGTAGGATGTGAATGGTCAGTGTAAAATATGATTAATATTTGATTATTTACACAGAGGAGTAAATAACTAGGTTGGCTTTGGAGTCCCATTGAGAACAGCAACAGGGTTTTGGGGCTCACTGCAATAATTAGGGTCTCTTGAGCTGGATGAGTGGATGAGAGAATCTCAGGACTCAGGGGTCATCCCAATCAATCGTCTGCTGTTTAAAAACAGTGCTGCATGTCCTCAATGACGAGGAGCTAACTGCTGTCCAAGGTAGCTCATCTCTTATTTGGGCAGCTCTGACTGTTGGAATTTGTTCTGCAGTGAATTGAGGGCTCTTCTGCTGGGGTTCTAATCTGTTCATTTGCCTTAGCTTAGCCCCTAAGTAGCGCAGATCATGTCTGCTCCCTTTGTCCCGTGACAGCGCCTCAGAGCCTTGGAACTGACCATGTCCCATTGAACCTTTTCCAGGTTAAGGGCCCCAGATCCCTCAACCGCTGGATCCTCTTCCCGTCCTGTCCTCTCACCCCTCATGCATTATGGTTCTCCATTGCCCCCTCACAGAGCTGAGCACAGCACTTCAGAAGTGTGGGATGGACATAGCCTGTGATGAATGTGTTCTTTTAATGCTTATTGCAGGACTAGGAGCTGCCTGTATATCAGCCTGAGACAAATGACCTTGTGACCCAGTGTCCATCTACCAGTGACTCCTTGCTTACACTTAAGGACATAGGCACCTCCTGATTCCTCTCTGTATGTGGGGGAGGGGTGGGACAGGCAGGGCCCAATGAACGTGGTTTCAACCCTGTGCAAGAGAAAACCTGAGAATATGGAGGGTGGTCTGTAAATTCACAGCATTCATTAATGACTGGGCCAGCAAATAAGTTTCATTCTCTTGTTGTTCAGAGTGTGGTCCATGAACCAGGAGTATCAGCATCACCTGAGAGCTTTCTGGGACATGCAGAATAGCAGGCCCCACCCTAGACCTACTGAACCAGAAGCTGTGTTTTAACAAGATTCCCAGGTGACCCATGAGCCCTTTATTTGCCTTTTATGAACCCGCCGAGTCATGCTGCTTGGCTTAGCCTCCAGGGCATGTGGGTCACACCAGGATGACCTTCCTAAAACTCCAATCTGGCCATGTCACTCTGCTTGACTACATTCTTTCAAAGGAACCCTACTGATTTCAGGATAAAGTCTAATCTCTTAGGCATCACTGTCTGGCCTGTACCAGTCTCTAAGGGGTATTTCTCTACTCACATCTGAATTCCCAGTCGTACCAAATTACTCCAGAAAGTCTGGACTGTTCCCTGGAAAGGCTAGACCATTTCACATCTCTATGTCTTTAAACATGCTGTTCCCTCTCCCTGGAATTCCGTCCCTAGACTTTCTCCCCTGAGAAATTCCTCCTCAGCCTTCATTTTAGCTTCAATATCACTTCCTCCAGCTGCTGCCTGATTTGTGCCTGCATCAAATCTAGCCCTTCCATCTAATAAACACATAACAGAGACACACCATGCTGTCATCACTGACTCACAAGTGTCTTCCTCATCAGGCTGTGAATTCCTTGGGGCAGAGTCTGTGTCTGGTTCATCTGAGGGTCTAGGACACAGTAGGTGCTCAATAAGTGCTAAACTGCTGAAGCAGTTAGCAAAAGCCCCAGTGTCCACAGGAGAGCACAACTGGAGGGAAGGCTTATTCAGAAAGGTTATTCCTCATAGTACCCATCTCCCTGCTCCCAGGTGAGGGCCCTCTCTGCCCACGAAGAGTCCTCAGAGAATCAGCCCATCATCATTCCAACACTGCTAAATTATACAGCAACAGCCAGTGCCACCAAGAAATGCCACTGTCCTCAAGGGAGTTTCCTGGATCCTAGGCCATTTACAATTCATCCCATTTCCCCAAGCCCACTATGCGCTGGGCTCGACTACCAGAAAGCCAAGATGGAGCAGATCTATTCTCTGTCTTGGAGAGTTCACATTCTGGTCAGGAATCAGGCTCAAATGACTTGTAAACTGTGTTCTGGAGGTTTGAGGAAGGGAGGTCCCCACTGGGGAGGATGTCACTAGGCAGGGTCAGTGGTGGCATCCAAAGCCGAGGGAACAGCGTGAGCAAAGGCCTAGTACAGGGAATGGTTATTTGGCTGGAGTGGAGCTATGTGAGGCAGGAAGCAACAAAGGTAGACTGGGGACAGGTTATAGGAGGAGGGCCTCCTAAGAAGATACATTGTCCACAGGGCTCCCATGTGTGGCTGTTCAGGTGTGTACTGTACAAGGCTGTCATGTCCCAGGGTGCCATTTGTTTTGCAAGCAACTTCATTGTTTTGAAAACTAGAAAACATTATTATTATAAATTTTTTCACTCTAAATATGGGTAGCATATACATTTATCATGACAGTTTTCTGGCAGATGGAAGTAAATATCTTGTTCTAACCAGGTTGATACATTTGATCCAATTCTACTTTTTAAAAAATATTTTATTTATTTATTTAGTTTTGGCTGTGTCGGGTCTTAGTTGTGGCACATGAGATCTTTGCTTGTGACATTCAGGCAGGCTCTTCGTTGTGAAGCATGGGCTTCTCTCTAGTTGTGACATGCGGGTTTTCTCTCTAATTGTGGCACATGGGCTTTGTTGTCCTGTGACATGTGGGATCTTAGTTCCCTGACCAGGGGTCGAATCTGCGTCTCCTGCATTGGAAGGCGGATTCTTTGCCACTGGGCCACGAGGGAAGTCCCCCAATTCTACTTTTGAAGAAGAAATAAATTTTATAATCGAAAAACCTACTTTATAACAATATAGACTGAAGAATGCAAGCTCAGACATACTCTTAAAAAAACCCACTTTTAAATTAATTTTCTTAGTACCAATTTGATACGATGTTTTATGTAAAATTACTAGTGTAAATAAAAGGATGCAGGAACCAAAATCAGTATACAAAATGCTTTAAAGCATGAAAGGAATTAAAACATTCCTTCAAGAAAAATTAAACGATGACATTTAAGAAAAATATGTTCTTGATGCTAAACAAATTGGAGATCATTGATGCCAACTTCTCAAAAGAGGAGAACATGGGAAAAAAAACCAGAAAAAGACTCATTTTAACCGTGAATTCTATGATTAGTCCGTTTGAGACCCATACAAAATTTCAAAGTCAATTTCTTTTTAAAAATGCTGGATACAACAATATTATTTTTAGAAGAAACATTTGTAATGCTGAAAAATATCATGGCCTTTCATTCTTCCAAGTGATATATGTGATTTGAAGAATTGTGATGAACTTGAACAACTGAAACTGTGTGAAAATTTACAACAAATTGACCATTATGCTATTGAGGGGTCATCGATCTGTGAGGAACTAAATCCTTAAACTGCTTTTTAACGTCTCCTTCTGACGTTTAGCAACTCGCTTGCATGAATAATTTACTGGACGCATTTCTGGATACTTTTGTACCTCTCAGAATATGTTTAACTTTGACAACATTTGTTGCCAGTGGAGAACATTGCTTCTTGAAATTAAAATGTATTCTATCCAGAACCAGGACTAGAATGTGCCCATTGGGTTTGTCAAAAAGAGATCAAACCCGAAGACAAAAAAATAACAAAGGAAAGACACCACATAAGAAAAGGGAGGGACTTCCCTTGCGGTCCAGTGCTTAGGACGTCACCTTCCAATGCAGGGGATGTGGGTTCGATCCCTGTTCAGGGGGCTAGGATCCCACATGCCTCACAGCCAAAACACCAACACATAAAACAGAAGCAATATTGTAAGAAATTCAATAAAGACTTTAAAAATGGTCCACATCAAAAAAAAAATCTTTAGAAAAAAAAGGGAGATGGGGGCTTGCCTCATCCCCAGTTTGACCACATAAAAACCAATTGGTCAAATAAATATGGATTTTAAATTACTCAGGATTTATAGTGGGTCAAATCTAGCGATCATTTCTAGAGAAAATAAAATATGGGAGGAAATAAGCATTAAAATGATCATAAATATTTTGTTTCCGTGAAAGTGAGATGCATGTCTTAGCCTAGGTTCCCCTGAAAGGCAGAGGCTAAGACTTGAAGGTGGTTCATTTGGGGAAACTGACTCCAGAGAACTGGGAAAAGTGAAACAGGAAGGGAGGTCCCTGTTCTGTAGCTGACATCTGCCGTGAGCAACTGGGCTCTCTCTGGCTGGGACCCTGAGAAGCCACGAGGAATGCACCCCATGGGGCAGAAGAAGGGTGTCCATCCCCCATGGGTCACAGGTTGTTGCTCTTTGAAAAATTAACCCTCTTGTGCTTCGAAGTCTGCACATTTGTCAGAATGTCTTCTGTGACCACATCAACAAAGTCCCAGTGCAGAAAGCAAGAAATATGGGTGCCGCTGAGGTGACATGTTTGCTCTCAGGTGACCCTTACACGTGGCTGGTTGCCTCAAAAACAGCTGGAGTAAAAAAGCGGCCCAGAGGATGTGAGGTGGAGCATGAGAAGTGTCTGATGCATGTGTAACAACTTAAAACAAATAATTTTAGTCTAGTTCTAATTGTTGTGAATAAAAGCTCAAATTTTCTATTTTTTTACTTAGAACCTTTAATTTTTGGTTTAATGAACACATGGTACACAAATCTTAAGTGTATGGCTCAATGAATTCCAAGTATTCTTTTACATTCTACTATTGATTTGTTTATTTTACAAAAAATGACTGTTATAATTATTATTTTTAAGAAGTAAATAAATAGTGTACCTATTTAAAACTGTACATCAGAGATGGGTGGCTTGTTCTAGTTTACATTAAGGTGCCGTATGGACTAGCAGTGGGGCCTCTGAGCAACAGTGCTGCGTGTCCTAGCAGGGTGGAGAGGGGCACCGCTTCACCCAGTAGGTGAGGTTTCGAAAATTGTAGCCAAACTGACTTTTTATAATTGAATGTTTTTGAAGCCTCAACTAGGAGAATTTGCCATTTTAAAGTCCTTATAATAATAAGGGGACCCCTTCAAAAGAGGGGAGCTTGTATGCTTAGCTTTTGGAGCACTGAAATTCCTTCCCTCCCTCCTGGAGTTCCTTGAAGGTGTTTGTACTGGAGAACACTTGGAATTGCAGGTCCAGACTAAAACCAAAGCATGTACCAGAGCAGGGCTTCTCAACGTAGGGATGACTGATGTTTGGGGCCAGAAATCCTTCCTTGGGGTGGGTTGGGGAGGACCTTCCTATGCATTGCAAGAAGTTTAGCGGCATTCCTGGCCTCTACCCATTAGATGCCAGGAGCAGTCTGCCTGCTCCCTACCCTGTGTGACAACCAAAAATGTCTCCAGACATTGCCAAATGTCCCTGGGGGGGGGGGGCAAGATAGCCCCCATTTGAAAACCACTGCTTTAAAGGGTGAAGGATCCATTTGCACAGCTAGTTATTATTTCTCTCGGAAGGAAGGAAGGAAGGGAGGGAGGGAGGGAGGGAGGGAGGGAGGGAGGGAGGGAGGCCCGGATGGTATACTGTTTCCTCAGTTGGAAGATTTAGTGAAAATCACAATTCAGGGGCCTGCAAGATGAGATGGCCAGGCCAGTGTCTGAGGATGCCCAGTTTCTGGATGTTGGAGCTGGGCAGTGAAAATCTGGAAGGGGAGTCGGGAGATTTAGTGACTGACCAGTTTACACTGTAAGAATAGCAGGCGGGCGGGAAGGTGTAGGGGTGGACAGTGGGGAGGGAAGGCCTGAGGGGCCCAGCATGCATCCACATGAGGTGGCCATGACGCAAGAGCTCATGGAGCCCTCTGGGACGCTGCCACATCTGACTGCAACCATGGCTGCTGCTGTGATATCCTGAGAAAAATGGCATCTGCTTCACTTCCGTCTTCCAAGAGTTCCTCTCCTTGACAGACTTTCATCCTACAAACCCTACAGGAAAGGAGATTACGGGAAATGTAGTTTCAAGTCTGATAACAGGAGCAGTGGTTGCTAGAAGATCCAGAAGAGCCCACTGTCAACTTGGCATCCATACACACTGCTTTCATTGAGACTGACTTCTGAATACAGACAATAACAACAACACACTCCACCTGAAATGATGCCTCTCTCCTCGGTACAACTGAAGAGAAGCTCACTGCCCCCCTCCCCCTGCCAAAAGGGGAAACACAAAGCCTCATAGGAAACTTTATCCATCTCTGAATGATGTTTACTCATCTATCTGGGTCATTCTCCCCTCTTTTATATGCTGTAACTTAATATGGAGATACAGGATTAAACACTATTAATGCACTTCATATTACCTAGAAGAGAATGGGAGAGGGGAAAACAGAAAAAGAAGTGGTGAACATATTTAAATATACTCATATCAAAGCGAGGAAACAAGAAAGCAAATAGTTTCCATCTTGGCAGCTAGTCATGTGGTTGTAGTTGGGATTTGACTTTTTTCTTTTACTACTCATTCCTTAATCTTTTTTGCTCTTAGCAAGCATTTTGACTAGTTATGGTTCCTTGTCTGGTGGAATAACTCAAACCTTCATTCCTGAGGAGTCTATGTCATTAGAGTATGCTGATGTTTTCCATGCACTTTTACCACAGGACATGAGAGTATTAGAAAACATCCAGAAAATCTCCTGGGTCCCAGAAAGACTCCTCTTTATCCCTGTGTTAGTCTGTTTGGGCTATTATAACAGAATACCCAAGGCTGTTGTATATAAACAATAAACATCTATTTCTCACAGTTCTGGAGGCTGGGAAGTCAAAGATCATGGTACCAGCAGATTCAGTGTCTGGTAAGGACTTGCTTCCTCATTAATGGCTATCTTTTCACTGTAACCTCACATGGTAGAAGGGTCCAGGGAGCTCTTTGAGGTCTCTTTTATAAAAGCACTAAATCCATTCATGAGGGCTTAACCCTCATGACCTAATTACCTTCCAAAGGTCCCAACTTCAGATATCAGCATCTTGGGTGATGAATTTCAACATATGAATTTTGGGGGGGGACACAAACATTTAATCTATAGCAGGCCCCATTGTGAAGTAGCAACCTAATTTCCCCATGGTAATCAGGACTAATCGTTCCAGTAATACAGAATGGCCTGTTGTTGCATCCTTTGAAGGAAGTAGTCTTCCTCTGGGAACAAAGACTTCTATGCCAAAGAGCCAAAGTCATGGGGATAGACGTAAAAATGTTGCTGGTATATCATTAAGAGTAATAGTGAGGTGAGCCACTTCTATTTTCTCCTATTGATCCCCAGACCTCTGAATCCTGGCTGTGGGAGATACAATATCATACGTGGGTTACTGAGTTAGAACATATACCCCATTACCCCAAACTGCAACATCTTGTCACGCAGCTGGTACCTATCAGACCTACTGTTTCAGAGTGATGGGGAACACAGTCAGATCAGCAAATTCTGGGAACTTGAACCCAAAGATTATTTCAGAGCAGTCACCAAAGCTTTATGTTTTCTTACTAAGGCCTTGAGTTGGGAACCTAAAGCCTGAACTCAACACTTTCTTTTTTCAAATTCTTCAGCACAATTACAAGTAGCCAACTAACCCCTCAGTCCTTATAATATTTCCACCATAATATTCTATTGCAGAGCTAGTTGGTCACTTGACTTTCTTTCCACAGATACCTGACTTCAGATGATGACAGGTAATAATTTAAGCAAATGTTTTGTCACTTTATGCCATGGATTACCATGATGTAGCAGTGGTGTCGTTAGTGTGCTTAATTCTGCTATTAGTGACAGAATTTCATACTCTCATCTTTAAGGCTCTGTTTCTCGAAGCACTGGTGGTTTCAGTCAGGAAAACAGAGCCATTACAAGTATTACAAGATTAAGGGGTTTAACATAGGAGGTAGGGCTTATGCAAATCTGAGAGTAGCCATTGGAGTGAGGTTCTAGAAGGGGAAAGTTGATGGGTTTGCGAAGCATTTGCTGACCACTTCCACCTGATTACAAGTGGCACAGGTGGTGCAGGTGGCGCAGGTGGGGAAGTTTGAGAAGCTGCACCTATCTGGCCCCAAAAGTGGGTCTGTGGGATGGGAGCTCACAGGGAGGTCTGCAAAGCCACTGCATCTGTTGAAACTGCCATACCTGGTGACTCTGCCATCATGTCTAACAACGGCTTCCTGTTGGCATCTCACTTCCAAAGTTTACACGGGTTACTCTCATTGGCAGTCTCCATCCTGGAACATTCAGGAAACAGCATACTGGGAAGTGTAGTTTCAGCCTGTAAAAGGAGTGATGGTGCCAAGTTGACAGCAAGACAATCCGGCACAATATCCAACAATGGGGGTTCGGCTAACTAAATTATGATTTTACTATATGAGTAAAATCTACACAGCCTAAGTCAGTGAGGGTTCAACAAGAGAAACAGAACCAGTAGGAGATATACGTATTCAAAGATTTACTGGACTACATAATTGGGGGCTCTGGTTAGGCGAGTCTGTAGGGCAGGCCACCGGGAAGGGCACAAGTTGAAGCTGCTGTCCACAGGCACAGTTTCTTCCTCAGTGAAGCCTCGGTTGTGTTCAGGTTTCCAGCTGGCTGACTTAATCACAGCTACAAAATACCTTTATGGCATTACCTAGATTAGTGTTTGACTAAATAACTGGGGACCATAGCCTAGCCTAGTTAACCTATCAAGTTGACCATCCCACAAAATGAAGGAGACTGTATAATGTGACAATTCATGATGCTCTACAACATTTAATGATACAGAAAAGTGTTCATGAAATATTAAGTTTAAAAAGGCAGGTTATGATTGGGATTGCCATATATACGTTACTAATAAGAAAAAAATATCAAACTACACTTTTAATATATGCAGTTTATTGTATGTCAAAAAAAGGCAGGTTATAAAATGACATATAGAGTATTCTGTTTGCATGAAAGCGTATCTATTTAAGCATAAAGAAAATAGGCTAAAATAGCACATGAGAATGTTCAGAGTGGTAATTACCAAATGCTGAGAGACTGGGTGATGAAAATTTTCTCCTTTCTGCTTACGTGTATTTCCTAAATTATTTACAATGAATAAATGATACTTTATAATAAGAAAAAATTTAAATATTCTATTTTAGACACGTTAGGAAACCTTGCTAATTAAATACCAGTAGGTTCCTCCTGAGGTGTGAGGGGTGGGGAGGGAGGGGATTTCTCTCCCCTCCCACTCTCTCGGCCTTTCCTTCCCTGCCTGCTTACAGACACCAAAGGTACTAGCAAAATAGGAGGCTCTTAAGTCTTAGCATGAAAATGCTTTCCTCTTATTCCTCTCTTTAACAAGTATGAGTGGATGTGGCGGTAGTAAGTGTCGAAAGTAAGCATTTAATTTAGTATACACGATGGAGAGGACCTGTAATATAATATTAATTCCTTCTGCAAATTAGCAAGGTTTTAATAACCATGCAAGCCATCGGGAATCCTGGTGTGACTCAAAATGACATCTGCATTAATGGTCTAATTAATAATGTATATGTTAATAAGAATCTCATTAAAGCCAGGGTACAATTATCAATGTAGGATGCAATTCCTTAGCATCTGTGGGCCAGTGCAGTGCTCTGGTGATTCCAGTTGCAATTTCCAATGATAAATGACCTTTTAAGTCTCATTAATTGATTAAGGAGGCAGCGATTAGTGTAAAAACTTAACTGCTTTGGAAGTACAAAGACCACTGGTAAGACAGTGATGATTACAAATCAGGAGGAACTGGGCCAGCTTGTCACAGGCAGCGGGGGTGCAGAGTGAGTGGTAAGAGACAGCACGCGGGTTAACCAAGCCCACTCATCCATGTCTCCCCTACGGCACCCCCAGTCTGGGCATTTGACTCTGCTGTTACTAGTATTTTAATAAGAAGTATATCAACACTAATTAATTTTATGAAAAAATTATTTTTCAAAGCCAGCACCTTAAAGTTAATGGACTTCTTTAGTCTATTTTCCTCTTTAGTTTATCTTTTCTGAAATCTTATTGAAATTATTTCAGTCAAGGCCATTGTTTCACCATGAAGACTTGGTTTATCAATCAGTTTTCTTTCTTTTCCTTTTTTTAAAAAATTGACTCATGATAGCAGCTGCCATCGTAGCTTTGCTTTTCTTGGCCACTGTTTTGACCAAGCCCAAGTTTCTTGGGTCATGTTTAGCAAATCAATATCAAGAAGATTTGATGCTTTGCTCAATTTTTAGTCAGTGAAATTTCCACCATGTGGCGTTTTAGCCTTTGTCAATTGTGTTTTATGCTGATTACTGCCACCAGTCATCCTGGCTGTACGTTGGGTAAATGAGAGCTAACCTTTGTTTCTAAGCTAACCTATGAAAAAAAATGTGAGCACGTTTATGAACCAGAGGCAGACATTAGGGGAGAGGGAGGAGGAAGGGAAGTGGGAAAGGACCCAGAAGGGAGGGTAGATCCAGAGGGGGAGACACAGACAGATGGAGACAGACAACGAGAGGTGGTAGCAACTCTAGCTTATTGGCCGCTCTGCTTTTGACTTTTCATCAGAGTCAAAACATCAGCTTCTCTGCTCTGCTAATTTCAAGGTTTCTGAGCCTCTGCTCTGAGGTAGATCCTGGGCCATGGGGAATGGAGCTGAGTAGTGTAGGGGGTCTGCTTGCAGGATCCCCAGTCAAGGGGGCCAGGCATGGAGGCCAAGGGTGCCACGCCATAGAGGTGGTGATCCAGGGCAAGGAGCCACCTGGATGCATCTCTGCTCCCCCAGCAGCTGGCACAGGGCCTGGCCAGGGAACGTGCTCATAACTGTTTACTAGCATGCGTTGAGACTTTACTATGTCCCAGGTACTATGAAGGTCCGAGGGTACAGCCGCAGAGCAAGCAGTGCAATGGGAGAATGAGAAGGAAGGGGCGGAGAAGAAACAAGCATGTTGAACATATAAACATATGAACTCAGATTTTTTTTTAAAGTAGGCAGGAATTTAGTACTTAATTTTTAAGACTGAAGCCAGTGATGCTAAACTGAGGGCTTGTGTGGCGAGGGGGTAACATCTGGCACAGGTGAGCAGCATGCCTGGTGGGGTGATGTCTGTGATAGTTTCTTCTTTCTCGGCTCTTGGGTCTATGTGCCCAAAGCTGTTATCCCATCCTGCCTCTTGGTTTCCTCTCTTGGGAGGCCCAGGAAGGACTTGAGAAATTTGGATTCTTGCCCTGCCTCTGAATGCTTTCCTCCTGGCTGTGGCCCACAGTTTCCCCATTTGTAGCTCCACTCTGCCCAGTGCCCCTTCACACGGGGCCACCAGTCCTTGCCATCAGAAGGTGCCCAGCTGGACCCTGCTTAGAGTCTGTGGCTCTACCCACTGGTCCTTGACCCCTGAACCCCAGGTCTTGCCTGCTTAGGGATGATTCCAGACAACTGAGACATCCCCTACTGGGACTCAAAATCTTGGGCATTCAGTGAGGGATTTTGGGTCCTCTATCACCTGATTCAAATTTTCTTAAATTCTCCTTGCACTCACCATCCTATACCTACTTGTCTTACTGAGATGATTTTCCCTGAGACTGTAACAGTGTGGGGCCGGGGTCTTTCTGTGGGAGATAAAGCCAGGTTCCTGGAGTCTGCAGAACTGTCTGGGCTCTGTTGAAAGGCTGACCTGTTCACATCAAACTGAGGCTCATGAGACAGAGACCTAACATTTATTAGCCACCTGCCACGGGCCAAGCTCTGTGCTAGATTTTTAAGTGTCATAATCTCAACTACCCAGAATTGTATTTATTGTTCACATATTGTGGATGGAGATACTGAGGCTCAAAGAGTTTAAGTGTCCTGTTCAAAGTCCTGTAGGTACTAACTATCTCAGCTTTGCTTTTTGCTGCCCCAGGAATCATTTTGGGGTCTGCCCAGTAGCCAGATCTCCATTGGCCCAGAAGCATTTGGAGGCCGGCAGGACCTCACCAAGTGATCACCTCCAGGAAAAGCAGGGACAGATGGGCTAATGGGCTTCAGGTGGTAGCTCCTGGCTTTGCTCTTTCCCTCATGGAGGCCCCAGAGAGAAACAGAGAGAGAGCACCATAAATCAATCCCTGTGGCCCCCAGATCATGTTAACCAGGGACACTGTGAATCCCCTTGACTGCCACACAGCACTTATTATCTTAGAAAGGAGAGACCCTAGGTGGTGATCTGGTTCTGCCCCTTACTGTTCAAAGAGGGGAAGGCACCTGCCTAAAGTCACATCAGGGCAGGGCTGGGGTCCCACCTACACCTCCTGATGGTACCAGCCTGGTTCTGTCTCCGTTTCTCCATGGTTCAAAAGTCAATAGAGGCACAGCTCAAGAGAGCTTACAAAGGTTTTCCTTCCTTTCTCTTCCTTCCTTTAACTCTCCCTTTAAGAGTCACTTTCTGCTTTCCTCTTGATAAGAATTTCACAGCAATTCACACACCCTGAGGGGTGAATGCATAGCAGATTGCTAAAGCCAGGCTGTAATTACCCATCCTTCTGCTCCAAGTGAGGAATTCACTTGCATTGGGATGAATGCTGCTGGGTCTGTCAGCCGTGCTATTGTTTCCTGAGCACTCCTCTGGACTGGCTCTTTGGGTGCCCTGCATTGGGGGGCACAGAGATGAATCAAAGAGTGTTGCCCCAGGAGTTCCTAGTGCAGCAGAAGACTGGAGATGGGCCACAGAAAGCTAGGAGGAGAGAGAGCATGGCAGGTATCCAAGGTGCAGACCCATAAACCCCTGCAGAATCCCCTGGGCTTTGGACAATGCTGGAGGCAGTGGGGGGCTTGGCACAGGTTGCAGTAGGGAAACCACAGGAGCAGAGATGTGAAAGTGGCAGTTGCAGAATGGGGTTTGGCTGTGTAAGAAGGCGCATTGTGGGAGGCGAGGTTGGAAACTTGATTCGGTCTGACGGCAAGCCTTAAACACCTACAGCGTTGGCCTTGCGCAGGGGTTGTAAAGTGGCTGCCCCAGGACAGACTGAGGCCTCTGATGAGTCAGTGCCCCTGCCGCCCCAGGGCTTTGGTTTTGTTTTTATTTTTAATATTTCAGGTTAGTGACCAACCCTTAACAACCAGAGATTTCACATGAGAAATGGATTTCCAGCTCTTTGGAAATACTCAAAGAACTGGCAACCCTGGGCCTGCAGTTTTGTCTGGTGACACAGCTGGTGTGTCCTTGGGAATGTGTGTTTTCTGTGCTTCTGTCAGATCTTCTGGGGGGTTCATGACACCTCCAAAAGTCGGAACCATGGTTTAAGAAGAATAGAAGAATATTGAATAACATGGAAGCTATTCACAAAATAATAAGTGGAAAAATGGTAAAAAGGAATATTAACTGTACAATGACATTTTGGAAAAATCTATATATATTCTTAGGAAACATTGGTTATCTCTGGGAAATGTGATTAAAAGTGACTTTTATTTTCTTTGCTTGTCTCCATTTTTTACAAGGAATATTTATGGCAAGAAAATGATTTTTAAAATCAGTTTTTAAAGTAGATTTGAGCTGGTTGATAGTGTTTAAAGTCTTTCAAAGTTTTTCAGCCACATGTAGGAAAAAACTCGAACTCTTTAGTCAGCCTCTGGAAAGTCTTCTCTGTATCTTTGTCTGGACATTTGAGAGCCTTTGCACACTCCAGGTATTTGGTGTGACATGTCTCTGCCTCCTCCACTCTCTCTCTTCCCTGCTAAGCCCCTACTCATCTTTCCAGGGTGGGTTAAGTGCCACCACTTCATGGAACCTTTATCCATCCTACGCCAACAGGGCCACCTGCCCCTTCTTCCACATAGGGTTGTTTGTGAAGTATGTGTCTCACTCTGGCACTGGACTCTGGGCTTCTAGAGGGCAGAGACCATGGTATCTTCATTTGTTGCCTTGTTCACTGGGGCTTGTGTGCAGTATGCGATCAGAAAAATGCTTGTTGAAGTCAATTGACTAGAAATGAAGAGAGAAAAATGAGGGTTTCAGTTAAAAAACATGGATTCAAATTCCTGCCCTGCCTCATAATGCCTGTGTAATTGACCAAGACAAGTCCTTAACCCACCTGTCTACTTGTTCATCTGTAAAAAGGGCACACAGACCAGCTCTGACAACTAGATGAAATGATGTGTGTGAAAGTACTTCGGAAACTGCGAAGTACTAATGAATGATAAGTTACTGCTATTGTGCATTTCCATTTCTTTAAGGCAGCTCTTCCTGCATGTTCTGGATGGTATGGACTGACTTACTCATAGTCACATGGAAAGTCAGTGGTGGAGCTAAGACTAAAATTCAAATCCTTCTCTATTTATGGGCTGTTAGCTGGCCTGTTACAGCAAGTGTTAAAAGAAACTATAAAATGAAGTCAGGAGCTGTTGTTGACTTCTCTGTGCAGGTGTTGTGGTTTCATTTGCCGGTGGAGGATAATTGGGAGCTGCTCCAGCCATTGCCATGTTGCAGCCACCATCTGTCCTGCCCAACTTAGAAGCAGATGTGAAATGCCCGGTTTAGGCTCTCCTTGCTCTTTGAGCCTTCAGTATCCCTGTCGGATGCTGAGCTGAAGGCTGGAGTGGGATGGGGTGGGGAGGCCATTTTGCTTGGTGCCTATAGTGGGATGGGCAGTTAGGACTCTGTCCAGAGAGAGAAGAAGGTGAACTGTTACTGGACATACTCCGTCCGGCCTGCAGATCAGCCAACCCACAGAGGTCAATGGCAGAAAAGATGCTGAGCTGTGGGAAACAAGCTCCCAGTGTTTGTGCAAGGCATGGATGTTAGGCCCCATCACCAAGTCCTTGAAAAGATGTGGTAAGTGTGAGCAGAGTGGCATACAAAGTTGGCAAACTTTGGAGCATAAATTCTGTGCTAAATTAGGCAGTGTATCCCCAGGGCAGTGGAAAGAGGCCTTGCATAGGAGGTCAGGACCCCTCATTTCTGAGGTTCCAGCTTTGTGAACTGGGTGAACCACCCAGCCCTCTTGAGTCTCCCTATTCTTTATCAGATAAGAGATTCCTTCATTGGACAAATATTTATTGAACACCTACCATGTGCTGAGGAAACCTCCGTAAACAGAACAGACAATATGCCTGCTCTCAAGCAGTTCATGTTAGTGTGATGGCCATAATTCCTGACCTGCCATCCTCCCAGTGAGGAGACAGCAGACACAAGAGTGCTTTGTAAACTGTGGTGTGCCTGTGAAAGGTTGTGGTCAAAATCCAGCCAGGTTTATAACTCAGTTGATTTTTTTCCATTCAGTAAACTGGGTTCCTCCAACAATTAGATACTTGAGGTTAATGTCAGGAAGTCTTCCTCATGTTTCAGTTACCTTTTAAACAGTGAGTTGAATCAAATTGGTAAAGGCCGCAGGTTTGGAGCAAGTGTTAGTTGTGAAATCAGTTGCTCACAACCTCTCTCATTCAACTTTCAGGCATGTATTTGGTGAACACCTGCTGGGGATCTGAGGTGGAGATGGAAAGGAGAGTGCCTGCAGGCCTGACACAAGCTAGTTGGGCATCAGACAAGCATTTAGACAATGACAATGTCCTGGGATAAAGGGCAGGAAGAGGCAGGGAAGTTCAGGTGACCACAGGGCCCCTAGCCTGGGCTGGGGAGGGAGTGGTCAGGGAAGACTCCTTGTAGGAAGTAAACTCTGACCTGAAACCTAAAGTTTAAGCAGATGGGAATTGGGGGTACAGAGAGGAAGGACAACCCTGAGCCGTGCCTGGGTGGAGAGGTGGAAGCACTGAATGGAGAATCATTGTGCAAAGGCAGGAACGTGAGCAACACATGGGAGAAAGGCCGTTAGTGGTCCAATCTCCAATTTTACAAGTGGAGAAACTGAGGCCTAGAAAGGTCTTAAGCTTTCTCAAGGGTAAAGTGGAGAATATGTGACCTAAATATTAACTAAGACCCCTTAGAACTCTAATGATCACAAATATTTTGGTCTAGAGAGGTTGTTAATATTCCAATTTTACTTTGAGGAAATTGAGAAAGTAAACCAAGGCCACATAGCTCGTTAGCAGCAGAATCAGGATTAGAAATCGTGCCCTAGATTCTAAAATGCCACGTGAGTCCTACTGTGTCGTGTTTTCTCCAGTACTGATTCTGAAGACCTCCGAAGCTGTCTACACTAATGGTCCTGGGACTTTGCAGTCCATTAGAATCATGTAGATAGGTTTTAAAAACCCAACGCCCATGCAGAATCCAGGAGAATTCTATCAGAGTCTCTGGGGGTGGGACACAGGCATCTGTATTAAAAAAATCTCTCCAAGTGGTCGCAATGTTCCTGTGCCTATGTCACTTGGGGATCTTGTTAAAATGCAGATTCTAGAGTGTGACCTGGGTCTCAGAATTTTTTTTTATTGAAGTGTAGTTGATTTATTTTATTTTTATTTTTATTTTTATTTTTTGGCTGTGCCAGGCAGCTTGTGGGACCTTAGTTCACTGACCAGGGATTGAACCTGAGCCCCCTGCATTGGAAGCGTGGAGTTTTAACCACTGGACTGCCAGGGGAATCCCTGAAGTGTAGTTGATTTTCAGTGTTGTGTTAATTTCTGCTGTGCAACAAAGTGATTCAGTTATATGTGTGTGTGTGTGTATATATATATACATATATATAGTTTTCATATTCTTTTCCATTATGGTCTATCACAGGATATTGAATATAGTTCCCCATGCTATACAATAGGACCTTGTTTATCCATTCTATATATCATAGTTTTCATCTGCTAACCCCAGACTCCCACTCTCCCTTTCCCTCCCTCCTCCCCCTTACAACCACAAGTCTGTTCTCTATGTCTGTGAGTTTGTTTCTGTAGGTATGTTTGTTTTTGTAGATATGTTCATTTGTGTCATATTTTACATTCTGCATATAAGTGATATCATGTGGTATTTCTTTCTCTTTCTGACTTACTTCACTTAGTACGATAATCTCTAAGTCCATCATGTTGCTGCAAGTGGCATTATTTCATTCTTTTTTATGGCTGAGTAATATTCCATTGTATATATGTACCACATCTTCTTTATCCATTCATCTGTCAGTGGACATCTAGGTTGTTTCCATGTCTTGGCTATTGTGAACAGTGCTGCTATGAACATAGGGCTGCATGTATCCTTTTGAATTATAGTTTTGTCTGGATATATGCCCAAGAATGGGATTGCTGGATCATATGGCAACTCTATTTTTTAATTTTTTGAGAAACTTCCATACCGTTCTCCATAGTGGCACCAACTTACATTCCCACCAACAGTGTAGATGGGTTCCCTTTTCTCCACACCCTCTCCAGCATTTATTATTTGTAGACTTTTTAAAAATTAATTAATTAATTAATTGGCTGAGTTGGGCCTTTTTGCTGTGCACAGGCTTTCTCTAGTTGCAGCGAGCAGGGGCTACTCTTCGTTGCAGTGCGTGGGCTTCTCATTGAGGTGGCTTCTCTTATTGTGGTGCATGGGCTCTAGGCATGTGGGCTTCAGTAGTTGTGGCACACAGGCTCAATAGTTGTGGCTCACGGGCTCTAGAGCACAGGCTCAGTAGTTGTGGCGCATGGGCTTAGCTGCTCCGAGGCATGTGGGATCTTCCCAGACCGGGGCTTGAACCTGTGTCCCCTGCATTGGCAGGCGGATTCTTAACTACTGTATCACCAGGGAAGTCCCTATTGGTAGATTTTTAATGATGGCCATTCTAACCAGGGTGAGGTGGTACCTCACTGAAGTTTTGATATGCATTTCTCTAGTAATTAGCAATGTTGAGCATCTTTGGGCTTCAGAATTTTTTAAACTCTCTGGGTGATGATGTTGCTGCTGGTCCGGGAGGCATACTTTAATTAGCAAGAAGTTTACAAACCACTGTATGCCCTGCAGAACCCTTTCTCTGACAACTTTCCTGGTTTTATCTCTCTTTCAGACACACATATGCACACATATATACAGACAGACAGACACACTCACACACACATATGCTGCTCCTCCCTGGCCCAGGGTTTTAAGTGCCATGCTTCAAACCAAGAGGAATTTCCCATGGACACTGAATCCCACAGAAGGTGGCTGCTCCTGAAAACTGGCTGCACTGCTGACCTGCCAGATGGGGGAGGATGTGGGTATTGTCAGCCCCCAGAGGCAGAGCTGGGACTGGGGGAAGCAAGCCAGACACTAGGGCACAGTTAAAGAGACACTCCTCTCAGTTTCCTGCACACACCCACCCGGCACCTGCAGGAGCCTGAGAGGGGGTCTCCTTAAGTTCTGCTGCCTAGGCACCTTGCCTTACTCTAGTCTGAACTGCCTCCCCCCTCCGCCACTTCCCCTGAGGCCAGCACATCATTGAACCTTCCAGTTTTTTCGACTAGGTCCTTTTCCCTTCCTTCCAGATGGCAGTTGTTATCCCTGCCTCCTTAGCACCATGTTCTTGGGCTTTGTCCCTGATTCCTAGGCACAAGGAAGTTTCTTAAAACAACAGTTTCAAAGTGTGGTCCCCAACTAGCAGCAACAGCATCATCTAGGACCTTGTTAAAATACAAACTCTCAGGCCTCACGCCAGACCTACTGAATCAAACCTGGGGATGGGGCCATCAGGTGTTGATTCAACAAGCATTCCAGGTGATTCCGATGCCCACTCAAGTGTGGTTGGGGCAGGGTGGGGGGCAGTGGGTGTAAGGTTGTCAGCTGCCCTAGATTCCAGGCCTGGCTCTGCCCTCTCCCATGCAAGGAGGATGTGGCTTAGCAGACATCTGCAATGACTCTTCCAGCCCTGACCCTCAGGACTCGGGACGTGCTTGTCAACTTTGCTCCACTCCAGGCTGCAGCGCCTCTGGCAAACTGCTCTCCCCAGGGCTGACACCTGGGGCAAGGTTGTGCATTGCAGCCTCGGCTCTCTCCACGGACATCATTAGCTGAAGAGTGTCCTGGCTGAGAAGGGTTGACTTCAGAAACAAAGTCTTAACAAAGAGAGGGAGTTCTGAGCTGGCAGCAGGAGAGGCACCATGAGCTGTGGGAAAACTCAGCTCCACAGAGGCCTGGCTACAGCTCACCCTGCCAGGGGTCAGGGCAAATAGGAAGGGGTTTGAGCAGTGCACATGTGCTTGGCTGCAGGCAGAGGTAGCTCCAGTGTGTCACAGACTTTCCTCCTCTCAAGTCCTGTGTCCATGCAAGACAAGGCTTCCAATGACCTAAGTGCATTCATGCAGTCACTTGTTCAGCAAACAGTCCTCTGTGCTATAAGGTGCTTGGGGGAGGCTGAGAGCACCGCGACCCCTTGGTGGCTCCTGGCAGACATCGTGGGGAGATGGGAGGTGTTAAGCCTGGACGAACCAGGGGGTTGGATCTGTGCCTGCAGCCTTGGACCTGGCCCCAGGGGGTTCACCTGAGTGCCCTGCCTCCCAGTCCCTGCCCCAGCCACTCTGAATGGGCCAGAGAATGCGGACTGGGGGCCATGGCTGGTCAGATCTGCTCATGGAACATTTGGACTCACTCAGTGTCTGAAATCAGATTAGAAGCCAATGTTATTGCCTAGGTTCGATCTCATAAATTGGTGTGAGGAGTCTGGAGGTTCCTGGGGGAGAGAGGGGAACATTTCCAAGGAAGCAGGGCCTCCTCGAACGAAAAGGATGGAGACTCCCCTTGACTGTTGTAGTTACTGAAGTATACCTGGTGGCCTGGAGAGGTCCCGACCAAGGCCAGGTGACAAGGCTGAATGGGGAGGAGGGCCCTGAGAGAGCATTCACCCTGAAGGGAGAGCAATGGCTCCTACAGGCTGGCACCTTACTGGAGCAGAGGAGGGGAGGGGACGTGGGCCAGGTCCTGGTAGGGTCTGGGTGTGGGCAGCCCTGGGTCTTTCTTAGAAATCTAAACATTAACCTGCCCTATGAACCAGCAAATCCAGTCTTAGGGATTTACCTAAGACAAACAAAAACATGATTTTTAAACATTGTTTAAAAATAATTCATAACAGCTTTACTCACAAATAGACAAAAACTGGAAACATCCCAAATATTCACCAACAGGAGAATGGACAAGCAAATGGTGGTATATCCATATAAAAGAACATGACTTAGCAAAAAGAAGAAACAAACTACTGATATATGTAATAACTTGGGTAGATCTTAAAAACACTGGGCTGACTGAAAGAGACCTTACACAGTATGACTCAATTTAGATGATGTTCTAGAACAGACTAAACTAAGTTCTGGTGGAAAAAATTCAGAACAGTGTTTGCAGGTGGAGGTAGAGGCAGGGAAAGGTAATGAGGGAAGTTTCTGGTATGAAAGTGATGTTCTATACTTTGATGATGGTTTTTAGATTATACAGGTGGATGAAATTTGGCAAAACCCATTCAACAGTAGGCTTAACATTTATATTTGATTATATGAAAATTTACCTTCAAAAAAGAACTGTAAACAAATATGGAACTCTAGTTAATGATAATACATGTTGAAGTGTTTCTGGGTAAAGCATATTGCTGTCTGTACCTTATTTTAAAATGCATGCAAAAAACAAGATGGATAGATATATGATAAAGCAAGTAAAGCCAAGTGTGGGTAAACAGGTATTCACTTCACAGTTTTTTCAATTTTCCCGTGTGTTTAAAATTTTTCGTAACAGAATGTCGTGGGGGAAAATAACTGGTGCAAGTTTTATTTCTTGACTGGACCCTGACTAACACAATCTATGTGTGTACTATAATTTATTCACAGATTCTTCTGTTCATTGATACTTAGACTGACATTGTTCACTGTTGCTAGCAAGACTGCCATCCTTAATTGTGTGTCTGTGAACAAAGCTACCTAGAAGTAGCTTTGCTGGGTGAGAGGACCTCCAACAGTTTATAAGAGGCAAGGGGAAACCAGGCCCAGAGAGGGTGATGATTTACTCAGGCTCTCACACAGGAAGCCCATGGTGGAGCTGAACCTGGGCTCTTGCTCCCATGCTTTTGCTACAAAAGGTGGAGTCCTTTCCTTGCTTTCTTGGCCTCCGGTCAATTCCCATCTCTGCCTGAAAGGAGACAGAAATGGCAGAGATAGGGCTCTGCCTTCTAAGAGTTCAGGGTTAGGCTGGGTGGCAAGATCCTTGGAGGAAATTGATCAGCAAGTGGAAGGTCGAGAGAAGGTGACTGCTGTCACCCTCAACCTCACCAGGGCCTCCACACCAAATCAGAGATGCAGCAGGAGAAGCAGATAGGCAGAGAGAGGAGGCTGCACCTTTCCTAACATGCACGCCCTGGTCAGTGACCACCAGCAGTAAGTCTCCATAACTGGGCTCGTGGAGATGACACTGCTGTTCTGGGCAGGAAGCTGCAACTCTGATCTGGAAAGACCATCTGCTACCCAGGGGTGAGGTGTTCAGATAATGTCTCTCCACAGCCTTCTGGGGCTACTAGGGGAGCAGCAGGTGTACAAAGGCAGCCAGAGCCAGGCAGGCGAGGGGTCCGTCTCCTCTTAGTGTCTTTGCGATTGTCATGAAGGAAGAAAAGAAAGAGGAGAGGAAAGAAGATCAGAAGCAGGGAGACCGCCATGAGGTGGATGGGTAACCTGGGTGAGAGTGGGGCTAGTCCGCAGGGCAGGTCCCATGATGTTAAGGAGGTGTAACTAACAGGGAGCTATTTAGATGTAGAGAGGTGAAAAGTGGGGGACAGCGTTCCCCCAGGACGCTCACCTGGACGTAGCATTGCTGTTCAGCTTCCAGAACCAATGTTCGGGGTGGAGAACGATGATGATTCCTTTTTAGACATGATGAGTGTCAGAGGGAGTTCTTGATGACTGAGGCTAATTTTTTTGGATACAGAAAAAAGGTAACAAATTAAAAAAAATTTTTTTTCCCTAAGTCTTTAAGTTTAAATTCAAATATTACTTTCCTAATTGTAAATCCAAATTCCCTTAAATGGTCCCATTTACAATTTATTTCGTTAGGTTATTTTAAGCATTTTGAAGTGCATTTATAAATTTGATGCCTCCTGTTTTCATCCAGAGAGCTTCGTGCGCCTGACCTAACAAGCAAAACCTTTCCAAGCACTTAAACTACTCTTGTAAATTTAATAAATCAAGATCCTAAATATGGTGATTCTTAAGTTCCCATAAACATCCCATTACTGTTTACAAAACTAATCAAAGTCTCTTACAGCCTTTAATTTAAAATCACAAGTCTAAAACCAATTGCTCAATTACACATTTACAATGAAATCTCAGGTACACCAAATTTTCTTACATATCACAAACCCTGCAAATACCAGGTATGTACAGGCCATTCCTAAACTTAATGTGTTAATATTATGGGATTTTGTTGATGTTGTTATTTTTGTATTTAATTTATACCTTCCAGGGATTAAAAAAACAAAAAAACAAAAAAAAAATCCTTTTCACTAAGGGAACAGCTTTCTCATCTCAAAAGAATTGAGGTCACCACTCTGGGAATACCACTCTCATTTCAAGTGAGCTGAGGTTCTTGGTCACTCATTCACAGCCAGGCCCTAGTTACCATCTCAGAGAGCAATCTCTGCTGGTTGCTCAGAGGTGTGGCTGGCGTAGGAGACTTAGAATTGTAATCATCCTGAGTGATATCTCGCAGGTACTTTTTCATGTGACATCAAGGGATTCTGAGTCCATATTGTTCAAATGGAGCTGGATTCACAACCCAGGCCCCCTAGGTGCAAGTAACACCATCACCTAAATTATTTAGCTGATTTGAGTCTGTGAACATCACCCCACCCCACCCCACCCCCCCAGCCAGTGAATCACTTTGTTCAATACCTAATTGAAGTCCCTATTCTTATCCTATGTTTCCTTTTTGACAGGGAGGCTAGTCCTTAGGAGGAATGATCCCCATATACCACAGTGAGTTTACACAGTGATGACTCGTCCTTCTAAGGCCCTGTGCCCGTTCACTCAGGTGATTGTAAACTGGGGAGCGCCACACGTAGCCTGTTGCAAGTACTCACCTCTGCCACTGTATTGAGCAAGCAGCAGTGGGCAATACATGAACAAATGAGTGGCTAACAAACCAACAAACCTTATTTATAGACACTGAAATTTGAATTTTATATCATTTTCACGTCACAAAATACTCTTGATTTTTCCAACTATTTAAAAATGTAAAAACCATACTTAGTTTGCAGGCAGTACAAAAATAAGCAGTGGGCTGGATTTGACCCAGGGGCCATAATTTGGTGACTCCTGTTCTAGTGTGTTAACATTTGTCAATTTCACATTGTTAATTTTTAAAAATTCATATTACCATCAAAGAAGCTGTAACTTTTTGGAGAGTCATTAAGTGATTGTATCTCCCTAGGCCCACGCTGCTCAGGTTTACCCTGCTAGGGGACGAAAGCCTTTTCTTGTGTCTTCTCTCCCATGTCTTAAGGTCCCCCCAAATCTTGCTTTTGAGATCTCAAAAAATCTGGAATCAGTTAACTTCATAAACTCTCTACCCAAATATGACCTAATGTTACTGTATTATGTGTATTACGTATTAGGGTTTTGTTTCCATTCATCCATCACAACCTCCACCACCGTCCCCCACTCCTCCAAACCAAGTCATGGGACTTGTCTTTAGATAACAAAGGTCCAATAGTGTGTTTTCCCAAACAGAGTACTCATCCATTAAGGTGAACTTGGCTTTCATCTCTGAAATGCAATGATTCTGGCAAGCAGTTTTTAGAATAATAAATTTAATCTTTACCATACATGACCAGACTGATCCTCACCACAATTCTCTGTGGATGGAAAAATAAGGAAATTGAGAGTTTGTGAAATTGTATAGAGACTAGCATCAAGCCAAACATTTCAGCGGATAGATCAATGAAGATGGAAAATGGTTTGGTTAAACTGAAAGCATAAAACAAATGTGGCTGTTGTTTTCTTCACTGTTATTATCCTGTCCATAGAAAATGATTCGCCTGTCACAGGGGTTGCAGGCTCAAACGTCTTCAGAGTCCAGACTGATCCCCGAAAGGACCAGGTATAGGAAAACAGAAAATGATAGGGAATGGGCCAAACTGAAACATGCACTTCCCATTGAAATACATTCAAAATAAAAATATGTCCCATACAGCAGTGTATTTGTTAAATAAAACACATCCATGAGACAGATGCAACTCTCAGGCCATCAGCTCTTAATCTCAGTGTCTGTCCTTTCCATTTGTCCAGCTCATTCATGTGTGAGGCTATGAAGAGTGACATCCTGAAAAGTGCCTCCTTACACTCCTGGGGTCCAATCCCTTCATTGTAAAGGCCAGCAAACTGAGGTCCGGGTCAGGGAAGGGACGTGTCCAGAGCAACACAATCAAGCTGCTGTAGCTAAACCGGGAGACAAACCCAGTTCACCTAAGTTCCAAACCAGTGCTCCCTCACCCCCTTCATCCATCTAAAGGAGTTCAAAACAGGAGGGTGCTAAAGCCAGCAAAGGGAGGCCTATAGCTGCTCATTCTGGCTGCATCACTTAATTAATTCACCCACCAATTGGCCGAGGGGATGAAAAAATGAGTCAGCTGGCATTATGAGTAAGTGGCTCCCAGCTGCTCCCGCCGGCCAGAGCTGCCCTATATTTGAAGGTCAGACATCAGAGTCCCAGCTCTGCATGTGGAATTCAGCCACTGGGGCCCACATGACTGCAGTCAGCCAGACTAAGGAGGAGGGGAACGGATACTCACAGACTTGGGATTCCAAGGTGCTCAGAGGCTGTGCAGCCACCTCCCCACCCTCCCACGTGGCACTCAGATGATTTAGATATCACAGCCACAGGAGTCAGACACCCATTTCAGTGTCACCCCAGTTAGGGGGCCTGTAAGTTTGGATGGGCCCTGAGGGAAGCAACAGGGATGCCTGCTCAATGAGAGAATGAGGGTCCCACAGCCTCAGACACCCAGCACCCAAGGGTTCTTCTAAGGAAAATGGAAAACTTTGGGGTCCAGCTGTGCTATGGGATCTTAAGCAAATCCCAGCCCTTCTGTTGGCCACTATTGTTAAATGGACTGGTAGGATCCTTACTGTGCGTATTGGACAGTGTTCTCATGAGAAAAAGAGGCAAAGGAAGATAAAAATACTATGTGAACAGTGCAGCAGTGAAGAATTTGGGCTATTAGGAAGGGTCCATAAGGTAGCAGTTGAATGGGAAGGACGAATAGAAATCTCTTCTAAGGAGTTGAGGTGCTGTTACGGCTGTCGTTACTATTGCTGCCGTCTAAAGGGCTCTGTTCCAGAAGAGGGGCTCTGGAATAGCTGTGCTCTGTGGGTACCCCAGAGGTAGAGTGAGAACGTTGAGTGGCAGGCAGTTTGGGGAACAGTAGGAGGCAGACTTTTTCAACAGAGCTGTACACAGTGCAGAGGGACTTCCTTGAGAGGAGAGGCCGTGAGCTGGCCGTGGCTGGGTCCAAGGAAAGACCGGGGGGACAGGAGTGTGCCCCGGCATGTGACGGCAGAAAGAGGTTTGCACTGAATCCCCTCTAGGTCCCTTTCAGGCCTCATGCTTTGAATTTCAGATTTTGGTGGGGGTAGGGAGAGGATAGTAAAGGAGAGGAAGTTAAACCAGAAGCCAGGAGCCCTGGTCTAGGCCAGGCTATGTGCCAGCTCGTTGGACCTTCCCACAGCCTCCACCCTCCATGCCCCACCAGGCTCTGCAGCCTAACAGGAATGGCTTTACCAGGTCAGTGCATCTGGGACTCGCCTTTTCAGGCTGCCTCTATGTGGAAGGCCGTACTCTGGACACTGGGCAGAGTTGCTTGCGTGCCCTTCCCCTCTGGGGACCTTGGTGGTCCCTTTTTGCAAAGTTGGGCTTGGAGGAACACAGTTTGGAAGCCATGGCTTGGAGACTAAAGGCACCTCAGCTCTGAGAGTCCTCAAGCTTTCCACAAGTATCAGGATTGGGTGCCCAAATCAGCGGGGAGTACAGAGTACCTGTTCACAGACTCTCAATTATGTCACCTAGAGACAGCCCTCTCAGGACCCTAACCCCTGTTCTTCCCCCATCCCCAGCCCCTCTGCTCCCAAACAAAGGTGGGCCTGTGGGTTTGCACAGGAAAAGACTTGATTAATGTCCCGGCTCTGTTAGAGATGTAGGATGAAAGGAGACTGTCAGAATTAGGAAAACATGTCTGTGTCCCTGGGGAAATCAGTCCATTTGATATCCTGGGCTTGCAATTAGTCTGTGGGGAGCCAAAGCCCTGTGATTCCTGAGTTGTCTTAACCATCCCGCTGGCAAAAGGCAGACAGCAGCCCGGTTTGGGGGTGGGAAGTGAGAGATGCAAATTAGGCTTGATAATACAAGCTCCCTCCCTCCCATGCACGCTTCAGTTCCTAGTTTATAACTCCTCATTTTGCAGGTGATCTTCAGAAAAGTGGAGGCAATTAATTACCCCAGATCACCTGTGAATATGAATTTCCCTTTTGGCAAACACATTCCCCCCCTCGCCCCCCGCCACCGCCTTGAGCTCCTTGAATACAGGGACGGTGCTAGTTTGTGAGGTAGATGGTGGAGGGGGTTCCACCCAGTGCTCCCCAGAGGCCTTTTGCTGGCTCTGTGCTCCTCTCCTCTGCTGCCTCCTATTTCCTGCTTTCAGTGGTCCACACCTGTGACTCTCCTACAGTGGCCTGCCCCAGGCTACTGGAAACTTCCCACAATGGCAGACAGACTGAAGTGCCTGGGAATTCAGCTTCTCCTTAGCTAATGACTTGCAGGTGCAGGAGTGTGGAGCCCAGCTCCCTGGTCTTGGGACAGGACGACCCTGAGGCATGGCTTATACTCCAGAGCACCCTGTGGGATCAGGCTGAAGCTACTGTCTGTGAGACGTGCCTAGAAATCACTCCTTCCCAGTTTCTTCTCTTCCCTCTCCTGCTTCCCACTTCCTTACTAGTTTTCCTCGGAGCACCTTCTTAATAAATCACTCATGCATGAACCCTTGTCTCAGGGACTCATTCTATATCCCCAGTACCTAGGACAGGGCCTGCCATGGGGAAGGGATTCAGTTACTGTGGGGTGTATTAAACGAATAAAGCTATGAAAATGACCCTAGAGACAAAGCCCAACTCCTCATCCCAGAGATGAAGAGATTGAGGCCCAGAGTGAAGGCACTTTGCTAAGGTCTCAAAGAAGGCAGAGGCTGAGCCCGAGTTAGAATCCAGTTCACTGTCCAAGTCAGGGCGTGTCCCCATTGCTGAGCAGCTTCTCTCCAGCAATCCTGTTAGAACTAAGATAAAAAGTGTCCCGAGCCTTGAGAGGTGAAGGCAGAGGGCAGCAAGGGCTTACAGAAGGGAGAGGTCTCTGCCAATGTGGGGAGGAGGGTGTAGGGCTTCCTGGAGGAGGCAGCACTTGAGCTGGGACTGGGAGGATGAGCAATCAGTGGTGGTCAGATGGGATGATGGCATTCCTGGCAGAGGGAACTGCATGAGTCAAGGCCAAGAAGCTGGAGAGTATAGAATATGTTTGAGGACCAGAGAAGAATAAATTGATCAGAGACTCCTGACAACTTAAGTCTGATAGGACATTCCAAATATCTATTATCATAGTAGCTAAACGGTGGTGATGGGGACTAGAAACTGGGAAGGGTGGCATGTGCAGGTGGGGGGCCTTCTCCTGCCTGTCCAGTGTCCCCAAAGACAAGTACTGGGCCCTATAACCTCTTCTCTTGGAGGCTTCCTGCTCCCAAGTTTCTCCCCAGCTTTGTCCCTGCCGCTGAGAAGACTGAATGAGAAGGCTTTGGGCACTGGTGGCCTCACAGGGGTTGGAATTTCTGAGCACCCAGAGATGTCTGGGCTAGTCCTGAGTCTAGCAAGTGGGACATTGGGAGAAGACTGGTGGGGGCTCCCAACAGAGAAAGGGAGTTTGGCTAAATTAGTTCTTTATATCCCTTCTCGCATCATGCCAGGCTGCCTCAGTATACCAATCTGTATAATGGGGGCATGAACTGAGAACACTTTGGGGACCCTTCTCTGGCATTCAGTTCCAGGGATCTGTTCTGTACTTGAGCTGTGATTCTAAAAATTCTCCTTTTTTAAAACAGTTCAGCATCGAGCTAAATTCATCAATACCAGGGTTTCTGGTTATAAATACAAGGGCAGGGGCTGTTGTCAAGTTGTTAAAACTAGAGAGGAGGAGAGGCCCTTGTCCTTCTTAAGGAGGCTAGAAAATAGCAAAAGACAAAAGGGTCTCAGTTCTGATGGGTGGTTATGGACAAATGACCCACGGGCAGAGGTGGATCTGATTTGGGTGGCTCAGAGTGGGGCAGGGTCTTGCCCAGTTTCTCACATCAGCTCAGGGGCAAGGCTGCAGAAGGACCCAAACTGCCTATCTCCCAGGCTAGGGCCCGGTCATTTTGCACTGAAATTGTTCCTGTAGCTGGCCTTCAAGGCCTCTCAAGGAAGAGAGCACCCAGATCTACAGGGTTACATAGGTTGGAAGTTTCCACAGCTGAAGGTGCACGCATATTCCTGGGGACTTCCTGGACTGAAAGAAGATCTCTGACAGTATCCCTGGTGAAGCTGATTGTCTCTAAAGAAGACTGCCATCGATCCCTTCCTTCCCTGTGTGTGTATGTGACTCCAATACCGGGAAGTAGTCTGTTTCCCTTCCCCTTGAATCTAGACAGGGATTCATGAGTTACTTTGAGCAAATGAATATGGCAGAAGTGATGTTTTGAGACTTCTGAACCCAGGCCTTAAGAGGACCAGAAGCTGCCACTCTCTCCCTCTTGGAATGCAGTTGCCATGTAAGAAGTCCAGTTACCTTGAGACCACTATGCAGTGAGGAAGCCCAGGCTAAACCTTGGAGAGATCACCCGAAGGACCACCAAGGTACCAGACACCTAAGGGGGTCTTCTTGGGAATTTGCAGCCCGTCCTAGCCATCGGCTGAATGCAGCCCAATGGGTGACCTCAGCTGATGCCATGGGTGGTAGAACTACCCACCTAGCCTCAGCCAAACCACAAAATCACGAGAAATGTTTTTTATGCTACTACACTTCGGGCTGTTTGTTTTACAAGAGATAACTAAAATATTTTGTTAAAAATTTTTTTTCTGACCCAGAGTTTTCAGTAGTTTAGTGAAATAGGTGGTAAGGACAATTTTGTAGAGCACAGCATGGAGGGACCTGCCAGGTTTGTGCCCTTTTCCCGGGCCCTGCTGCTCTGTTTTGGACCAGGAAGATTCTGCTTCCACCACTGCACTGCCTTCCAACTCTCCCTTGAGAGGACCACTGTGGGGTGTGAACATGACCTTGGAGCCTGCTGGCTGAGAGGATAGGACAAGCTGATGAATGGTGCAAAGATTAGGCTAGGGGCTGAAGGGTGGCTCCATAGTGACCCTCTTAACCTATCCTTAGGATGAGGGTCATTGATGCAACAACATTCACTCACATTAGGCTTCGTGGAGGAGGCTGGGGAAAGGTATGAGCCAGAACACATCCCTGCCTGCACCAAGTGCCCTGGCAAGAAAGACTCAGAAACAGAATATCTTGGCAAAGGGCTGAACGTGCTCAGAAAAGGGAGGAACTTGTTCTGCTTCAGATGGCCTGGGGAAGGGTAGATGACATTTGGTCCAGCCTATAAAGTGGAAGAGAACTTTGGTCCAGAATGGTGGAGAGAGAGAACCCAGAAGGAAGGATAAATTCACAGAGGGAAATTTGGCTGTGCTCCCTGAAGAGCAGAGGCTATAAGGGCTGGGTGGGTGCCCTTTAGAGAGAACTTTGACCAATCTGACTGAAAAAAAGTGACAGGCAGAGGCAGAGAGGCATCTGGAAGAAGCCTGGATAGAAGATGCATGGCTAGGAAGCCTCTTCTCAGTGTTTCTGAAAGGGAAGAAATAACAGAGAGGAGGCCACACCTGGGGGCACGTGGAGCTTGGACTCAGAGGAGGGGCCAGGTGTTCTGACCACCTGTGTGAGCTTGGGTACATTCCTACTCCTCAACAAGCCTCAAATCTGAGTCAACAAATGCTCAGTGAGTTTTGGGTCTCAGGCCCTGGGAATCACAAGAGAAAGAAGGCAGGATTCCTGCCTGGGAGGAACTCCTTAACCAAGAGGGAGACAATGGTCCATTTCAGTATATTGCAGTCAGGACTGGGTTCTGGGATGAAAGGAGGGCTGGCCTGATCTGTTTTAAGTGGGGACCATTGGTGATGGGGATGTGAGGTTGGGGGGAACATCACACTCTGGTTCCCAAATGACATCCTGAGGTCCTCTGTGGCAGCCATCTAGGCCACCCAGTTGGCTTTAGGGTGAAAAGATAAAACAGTAGATCAGTGGTTCTCAGAGGGTGACCCCCAGTCCAGCAGTATCATCATCACCTGAGACTTATTAGAAATGCAAGTTCTCAGGCCCCTCCTCAGACCTACTGGATCAGATACTCTGGAGGTGAAGCCCAGATATCTGAATTTACAAGTCCTCCAGGTGACGCTGATGCCTAGTAGAGTTTGCAAACCGCTGCATTAGATGACAGTTCTCTGTTGGCTTGAGGGCTTAGCAATCAGTATTTGGTATTTGCAGTTCGTAACAGGCAATCAGGTGTTATTGATTAGTTCAATGAATTCTGGAGTTTGTTTTATTTATCTACTGCTTGATTTATTGGTCCAACTGTTATTGGCTTCTGGTCCCATAGCACACCCCTCTGCCTGGCTCCTAACGCAAGATGTTTTTGAGCACCTAATATGTGGTCCAGGCAAAGCCTTATCCTTTATTGGCCTCAGTTATTTCACCTGTGAAATGAGCCAGGGGAGTTGGAGTGCATGAGCTCCAATGTTCTGGGTGCTGGTGGCTGTTCTCAGGGGGCTTATGAGCTCGTTGCACCTACTTCGGGCTGGCAGGAGCAGAGCCTGAAGTAGAGGGCAGAAGGCAGGGAAGGAACACAAGCAGGAGCATGTGGAGCCCAAACGCCAGCTGCATCACAAGATGAGGACAAACCCTGTACTGAGAGCACCCAGGAGAAACAGAACTTCATTCCAATGGGGTGAGGAGATGCTTCAGCTCTCCATGATCTCCATCAGCCCCACAGAACCAACCCAAATAAACACACAGTCTAAGTAAAGACAGTCAACAAGTTGTGCCGAGCTTTTAGACAAATCTCCTAGTCCCCCTGCCACCCCACCCACTAAATACAGTGCTGCCCTGAGACTTTCCTATAAAAATTCTGGAGTTTCTGCTGTGAGGGATCATAGATAGCTTCTGGGAAGAGGTGAAATCAGGGGTAGGCCCTGAGAGGTGAGCGGGAGTCTTCAGGCGTAGGGAGCAGCACGTGCAAATGCATGGAGGCCTGAGTGGAGGGGGCACATTGGGGGCAGTGAGAGGACCACTGTGGCTGGCATGTGGGGCATATGAAGAGAGGGGAGGAAAGGCTGAAGGCTTCAAATGCCAGGGTAAAAACATTTTAAATTTATGTTCTAAGCCAGTTTTCCCCCCTGCATTCCTTAGCAGCCAAATCCTCCTGAAAAAAGGACATCTTACACCAATTTCTCCTTATAAAATGGATAATAAAGGCTAAGAGTTATCAACTGTTTTCTATGTGCCTTACGTAGATTGATTCCCTAAGTTCTCACATCCCTCCTTGGCAGGAAGTATTGCCATACCTGGTTTATATCTGGCACGAGCGGGAGGTGGGATTTGAACACAGACACCCCAGTGTCAGAGCATCCTGTGCTCTGTACTCATCATCTTTGTCTGGAGTCGGGCTGGGAGCTGGTTCTCTGCTTGTTCAATCTCCCCTTTCCCCCACAGTGGGCCACCAGTTTCCCCCACGTGACATGGTGGCTCCAGGAAAAAGAGGTTGAAACCACTGTTCTGATCCACCTCAGGGTTTGGAAGGAGGGAACTTAATCACAGTTTGGCACTGCGTGGAGAGGGAAGGATAGGAGAGGGAGGAGACCTGGACCAGGTGGAGGCAGGAGACAGCTGGGGCAGAGTCCTTATCGCCTCTTTACAGCTGGAGGTCAGGGGATCTGGCTTCTAAGCCAGTCCTGCTGCTGACTTTGAATGAACAAGTCTCTGTGCCTCTCTGGGGTGTGTTTCCCGGTTGTATCACGACGGGCTTGGACTAGCTCAGTGGTTTCCTACCGTTTCAGCACTAATATTCAAACACATTTGTCGGTAGAAGTCCATTATAAAGCTGACAGGAGTGACATTATTATAAATGTATGTTTCAGTTCAGATGTACAAGCACTACTTATTATAAAATCAACCAATGAGAATAATGAAGCTATTTCAATAACCTAAATAATTTGAAGTTGGATGTTATAAATAATAGTTGCAATCCAGTATCAACATCAATATCCAATTTATTTCAGCATTTAGATTTGGTTTCACTGTATTATTAAAATCCTGATCCAGCCCGAAAAACAGTTGCAAATGATAACAGATTTTCAGAATACTTTACTTTCCAATCTCAGGACATTCTCCAATTAAACTGATCCAGGTATTTCAAGAGGAATAATAGGCAATTATTTTGTTTCAGGATTGAATTATTAATAATACCAAAGCCCAACTCATTCCTTAAGCTGTGAGTATTACATTTGGAGGGAGATGATGAGTCGGTTTCTTAGTTTAAATATTCATTGTTTGGCAGAAAAATACTTTTCAAATGTAGCTTGAAGGATGTTCAGGGTTGTCATTTAAGAAACTCTCACGCCTCTTTGCCCATCTCTGACAGCTCTTCACTCAAACTTTCTGAACAGTCAGATTTACTTCTTTTTGCATGTGAAGTCCAAACTTTAGGATGTGACTTTATGCCAAACGTTATCTAGAATCGTAAGCAGGGTAACCATGGGACCCTATATTGCCAAACTGAGCTCATTGGCATTAACAGAAGTCGGACAAGAAGTACCCAAACTTACTCTGAGCACTAAAAGAGTTTTCCCCATGTGATAGTATCAAGACCTCTGGCACTTTTACCCACTCCCCTGCTAGCAGCAAGCCCTTCTGCAGTGTCAGGAGCAGGCCTCTAACTGAGCGGACCTTGAATCGAGCGCTTCGCCTAAGCCACCTAGAGTGGGCTCATAGGACGTTGTGATGTGAGGCTGAATTACCCAAGGAGGGCAGTGTAGGCGAGGCGGATGAGCAGCCTTCCCAAGCAATGGAGCTTCTGCTCAGAATCTGCAGGGAGGCTTAGGCCGCAGAAGCTTTACCCCCAGGGCCACAGGGAATCGCACTGTGCAGCATGCTGGTGGCCCCTGTGGGCTAAACTTTGGAAGCCTACACAGAATTTTTGCTTCAAGATTTAAAATAATTAAAAAAATATACTTGGACAATGCTTGGAGAAGTTACTAAAGGTCTTCTTTGGATCCTACGGGGCTCCCAAAATGCCAGTTTGGAAACTGTAAGTCTAGGCAGTGTCTCAGGGATCTCCTGAGCAGACATCCGAGGGTCCTCCAGCCCTCTCTGGGCACTGGCATTGCCAATGAACGACTGATTCTATTTTATCGTCCCATCCCCCGACCCCGGATGTTTCCAGGAGTAGAAAACCAAGCCCTCCCAGTCTCCCCCAACCACCAGCCTGTGGGATTCCCTTCTAGGAAAGTCATTACTGCCTCTCTTGGTCGTCTGCCAGCTCTAAAGTGTCTTTTTAATTGCATCTAATTTGGCCTCATCTCATTAAATCCTTAATTTAAACCGGAGCGATCCCTCCAGCTCTGGCTGCCTAATGACAAAGGGGCCTGCGTGCCCTTCCCCCTTCAGCACAGCTCCCCATCAGGGCTGCTCTCATTTCCAGGTGGTCTCTCTGGGAGGCTTCTGACAAGTGGCTGTCGTCCTCGCCATGCTGCGCATGGAGCCCAGCCAAGAGGGCTTCCCGGGAGCGGTAATTACTGGTAAAGGCTGAACCCTCCACCCCACTGGTGCCCCGCTCACAGGCCCAAAATCGCTACAGCAACAGCATCCAATTCTAATGGTGCAGGAATGGGAGCACAGTGAGGAGAAGCACTGAGATTAAACAATAACAAACCCAAGGTAATTACAGCAGCCACTGTCAAATGCAGGACATCATCCTCATGAGGGAAGGTGTCACTGGCCTCATGCTGAAGGTGAGGAAATTCGAGCTTGTAAATGGAAAGTGACAGGCCTCGGGATATAAATGCAGATTTGTCTGGCCTGGAAGGGAGAACACTTCTATCTCACCCAGTCCAACCTCATCTCCTACCAGACTCACCCTTGTCACTCCTCCTTAGCCACCTAGCCATCTCAATGCTCCTAGAACATGCTAGCACTCCTACCCCAGGGCCTTTGCACTTACTGTCCCCTCTGTCTGGAATGCTCTTCCTCTACAGTTTAACTGGCTTATGTCCTCTTTCCATCACATGTCAGCTCAAACCCACTGTCTTCAGAGAAACCTTTCTTGACCTCCACCATCACTCTCTATGCCCTCACCCTGTTTTGTTTTTGTGGGTTTTGTTTTGTTTGTTATTGCTGGTAGCACTTATTACTAGCTCTTACTAAATTATACATTTATCTTTGAAAAATGAAACACTATAAGGGTAGAGAATGTTTCTGTCCTCTCACTTCTCTGTGCCTAGTACCTAGAACACTGTCTGCCACAATGATCACTTCAAGAAGGAGAGAACAGCTTTTATCCCAGTTTGTCAAGGCTGCCCCTCCTGGCCCACATAGGGTCACTGCCAGATGCCCTGTGGCCACTGAGCCTGGATGCTGATGAGGCAGAGTCCAGCCTTTTTGGTGGTACTCAGCCATTCCCTTCCGAAGCCTGTCACCTCCCCTGGCACTGAGGGAAATTGGGTCTGACCCTGGCTCCTCACTGGCCTGCTGGGGAATATCCCTTCTCACAGGCCAGCTCCTCTCTCCCCTTTGCCCTTCCAGAAACCCCTCAAGTAGCTCAGGTTTTCGGAAAACAAAGGCCAGGAAAGAACTGATGCCTGCCAGCAGCAACTCCAGAGTCAAGGAAGAGCAAAGGCTGGTTCCTTCTTGGAACTGGGAGGGAAAATACAGTTAGAGGAAATACAGATATACAAATATCTAAATGTATTATCTGCCAGAAACAGGCATATATAATTAAAAAATAAAATCACAAGGCTCTGCCTAATTCTAGTGACAATGCAGAGTGAGCCCCCTTCCTTTCTGAGGCTGGGACACTCAGAAAAGCCATCATCTTTTTTTGATCCTCCCACACTGGGGAGAAGCAGGGACTGGGTCCCCCCTCCGCTGCAGGGTGATGAAGAGGCAGGTAATGAGGCTCCGGGCAGCAGACTCGATTTCACACTTATTCCTGATAATTGGTCACCCCTTTCAAGAGCAGGTGGGTCCCGATGTAGTAATTGGCAGGGGACAGGGCCAGTCCTCAGGGAGTAGAAAGGTGTTAATTGCTCTTTCTCCTCCCCTAGGTAGATCCCTATTAGGGAGGAGCTTTAGGGCTATGGGATGTCCAGGAGAGGCCTGGAGGATGCAAAGGGCAGTGTTAGCACTTCCCTCTGTCACTGCAAAGAGGGTAAGGTTGATGGCCAGTCCGTAAGAACCTGCTGAGGCCTCCCAGCTGGTGAGAGGCAGAGCTGGGACTTAGAGACCAGGGCTGTGAGAGCAGAGCAGGAACTTAGAAACCAGGGCTGCCAGAGCCCAAAGGTTGTGGTGTCACCACTCTGGGGTCCTGTTTTTTGTTGAATAGAACTGATTGGAGAGAGGGATCTAGCTCAGGTGACTCTCAAATCCACCAGCCTGGGGGACCAGAGCAGAGATGGTGGCTGAGTCCCTTTCACCAGGGGCTTCTCCACAAGAAGTGTTTGTTCAGGATATTCTCCCCTCTTAATAACACGCCACACCCAACACATCGCATTCATTGGAAATCACCTTCAGTCCAGCATTCTATCATTCTGACCCACAGAGTAATTGGAAACAGGTGGATTTCCCTCCAACGGATATCGGTCCTGGAGAGTATGGATTACCTTCCCTCAGAGGAAGTGCGGGGCCTCACTTAGTCTGCAGCATGTGGCAGTGCCAGAGGTCGCTGAGCCTTGGCATTCTGTGCTGCCCAGGGAGACCAGCCAGGGCTGGAGTGGGCCAGCCAGCCCTGCCCTAGTCCCCGTGGGGATGGCAGCATGAGAGCAGCTGACAGCACCCCCGAAACCCAGACGGTGGGCATCCTGAAGAAAGGACTTAGAGATAAGACCCCCCCTTAGTTGGGGGCCGCGGCTCTGCCCTCCACCTGGTCGCCCCAGCCGGAGTCCTGGGAGTCGTCTAAGCCTTCTCCTTTCCTTCATGTCCTCTACCCAATCAGTCCTGTCCCTGCCAGTATGGTATTCAGGCCTCCTCATCTCATCAGGTTCTCCATAGCAGCTTTCTTGCTGGTGTCCCTGACCTCAGTTTACTCCCTCCTCTAGGTCCCCTTCCTTGTAGGCAGAATAATCATTATGAAATTCAAGTCTGATCTGACTGCTCCCCAGTCTAAAGCCCTTCTGTGCTTTCCTGTCACTGAAGCAAGACATACAAGGCCTTCCTTATTCTGTCCTCTGCCTCTCTCCTGTCTCAGCCGCTTATTTTCAAGCACGGTGTCCTCCCGTCATACTACACCATCTCCCACCTCCAGGCCTTTGCTGTTATTGTTCTTATCACCTGGAATATTCTTTGCCCTGCTCCAGAAGCCCAAATCCTATTCATGCTTCAAGGACCACTTCTTCTTCTTCTTCTTTTTTAAATTGAAGTATAGTTGATTTACAACATTGTGTAAGTTTCAGGTGTACAGAATAGTGATTCAGTTTTGGGGGTTTTTTTGCATATTATATTCCACTATAGGTTATTATGCATTATTCTTATTATACACAAAATATTGTGTATAATTCCCAATGTCATACATAAATCCTTGTTACCTATTTTATGTATGGTAATTTGTATCTGTTAATCCCATGCTGCTAATTTGTCCCTCCCCTCCTCCCTCTCCCCTTCCGTAACCGTAAGTTTGTTTTCTATGTCTGTGAGTCTGTTTCCGTTTTGTATATGCATTTATTTGTATTATTCTTTAGGTTCTAGTATGTTACATCATATAGTATTTGTCTTTTTCTGTCTCACTTATTTCACTAAGCATAATATTCTCTAGGTCTATCCATGTTGCTGCAAGTGGCAATATTTCATTCTTTTTTATGGCTGAATAATATTCCATTGTATATATACCACATCTTTTTTTTTTGGCTGCACTGGGTCTTTGTTGCTGCACATGGGCTTTCTCTAGTTGTGGTGAGCAGGGGCTACTGTTCGTTGTGATGTGTGGGCATCTCAGTGAGGTGGCTTCTCTTGTTGCAGAGCATGGGCTCTAGGCATGTGGGCTTCAGTAGTTGTGGCATGTGGGCTCAGTAGTTGTGGCTTGCAGGCTTAGTTGCTCCGTAGCATGTGGGATCTTCCTGGCCCAGGGATTGAACCTGTGTCCCCTGCATTGGCAGGTGGATTCTTAACCACTGCACCATCAGGGAAGTCCCTACCACATTTTTTTAAGCTGATTGTCTGTTGATGGGCTCTTGGGTTGTTTCCATGTCTTTCTTAGCTATTGCAAATAGTGCTGCTATGAACATTGGGGTTCACGTAACTTTTCAAATTAGAGTTTTCATTTTTTTTTCTGGGTATATACCCAGGAGTGGAATTGCTGGATTATATGGTAGTTCTATTTTTAGTCTTTAAAGGGAACTTCATACTGTTTTCCATAGTGGCTGCACTAATTTGTATTCCCACCAACAGTGTACGAGAGTTCCCAAGGACCACTTCTAAGGGGACCCTTAAGTCTTCCTGGCAAAAGTGACTCCTAGTCTTCTTGTTATTCCAGCCTTGGGACTTTTATGTCTGTAGTGGGTTGAATAATGACACTGCCCACCCCACCACCACCACCCCACCTGCCACAAGATGTCCAGGTCCCAATCCCTGAAATGTGTGCATGTATTACCTTACATGGCAAAAGGGACTTTGCAGGTGTGATTAAGTTAAGGCTGTTGAGGTGGGAAGAGTAGCCTGGATTATCCAGCTGGTCCAGTTACTCATAGGTTTTATAAGAAGGAGGCAGAAGTGTGAAAGACAGAAAAGAGATGTGACAGTGGATACAGAGGTCAAGTGATGTGGGGCCGTGAGCCAAGAAAAACAGGCAGCCTCTAGAAGCTGCAAAAGATAAGTATTCAATTCTACCCTACAACCTCCAGAAAGGACCCAGTCCTCCTAATACTTTGATTTTAGTCTATTGAGACACATACTGGGCTTCTGACCTCTAGAACTGTACGATAATGTATTTATATTGCTTTAAGTCACTAAGTTTATAGTGATTTGTGACAGCAGCCATTGGAAACTAATACAACATCATATTAGAGGTGATTGTTCATGTGTCTGTGAGTCGCTGGACACAAAGGACAAAGGTTGAGACTGGCCCTTCCCTGTGTCTCTAGCTCCTAATACAAGGTCTGCCACAGCAATGATGCTTAGTAAACATGGGATAAATGAATGAGTGAGTGAGTGAGTGAGACACTTCCTTCCCCTGGTACCAGCAGACTCACTGTGGATACCAGGTGTTCAAAAGTTCTTGGGCTGAAATGAAATGGAATTGATTTTCTTTCATACCCAGAAAGCATGGTTCCCTATTCCCCACCCTGCCATGTCCGCAAAGATTAGTTACATTGCCTCAAAGACACCCTCCCTTGGGCTGTGAGATCACTTAGCTTTCCTGGCCCTGGCTCACTTCTAGTAACTCCCATGTACATCAACAAGGACGTTAGACTCTGAGGCTCATGGTACATCAGGGCTACAGGAGCCTCTACAATCGACTCATCTCACCTCTTCATTTACAGATGGGGAAACTGAGGCTGAGAGAGGGAAGGAGCTGAAGGGGTCAGATTGTGACCCTGTAGGGCCAGGAGGAGAATCCAGGCCAGGCCTCTTTCACCTGCCCTTCCCCAGGACGCAGATACTAGTATCAATACCCCTATTCTACAGATGAAGAAATGGAGGCACAGAGAAGTTGGTCACTGGCCCGTGATCAGCTAGTTGGTGGTGCTGATTTGAACTGAGCCTAGTTCCAGAGTCTCTCCTCTTCTTCTCTGCACTATACTGATGGATGGGGAAACTGAGGCCCAGGCAGTGGTGGCTGGAGAGAAAGCAAGTTACGGGTTAAGTTCAAATCAGAGCCCTCCAAACCCATAAGGTGGGAAGTGCTTGGGCTGAAAGGAGGCCTTGGGAGTTTGCCTTCTTCAATTAGGCTGTTTGCTTCTCTGAGTCCGGGGGATAATTTAACTAATGGCGCTGGTTTTTTGACACTATCGATCGGTCGAGATTAAATATGTTTGTCACAGTCAAGTGAACTAATCACTTTATTGTATTTCAAGTACTAATTTCATCAGATAGATGTCGGGGGGGAACCCAGGGGAGGTGCAGGGAGATGAGCACGTGCACAGATCGGGTGGGCAACAGCGCATCGATGCGGCTGATCTGCCTGGAGGTATCTGGAATACTGGGTTTCCTGGACGCCTGTAGCCATGCTGCTCAGACCGGAGGAATCTGCATTTCCCCCGGCCTCCTCCATCACTGGTCCAGAGCCCTCTTGAAATTTCTCAGGAGAGGCAATTTCTCAAGCATTATTGGAAAATGGTAGATGTTTCCAAATAGCTATCCTAAATCACCCCCTAGCCACTATTCCCACAGCCCCTTTGACACTGCTGGATGCAAATACTGCCTCTCTGAGCCATTAGCCATTCCAGGAACCACCGATTCATGGCAAAACCTGAAAATGAACTAATCTGTCTTTCAGGTTTGGAAAGGCTTTGCCATTTCCATAGCTCAGCATGTAGGACAAGAAGATCCAGGGCTTATTAAATCATCCCCTGGCCCTGGTGCAGTCGAGCAAACCTCCTTCCTCATGAGACAGGGTGAATATACATACACACATGTACACACATGCATGCACACATACAAACATGCAAGTGCACACACATGCATGCACACACAAACACACATACACACAAATGCACATGCGTACACATACACACCCATGCAGCATACACAATACATATAATACACAGCCCACAGATGCTCACTCATGCATTCACAGGTATACACACTCACACACAAGATTCAGAAGTTTTCAAGGGACAAGATGTTTTCTAAAGACAAAAACTTGTTTGTCCCATGCGCATAGAAGCATAAGAGATGACTTGACTGGAGGACAAGGCTAATTTCTCTAATTCTGGACACAAACCCTGCGCCACATCTCTTTTCTTGAACACAGGCCATCGATTGTAATCCCTGCAGCCAAAGAAAGTCAGATAATCTCTTCCACACTTGGGTTTCTGAGGCCCAGTCCTGTGGTGATGAGATGAGGGAGGTGCTGGTTTCCAGTTTACCCCCGGGTGCTGAGAAGTAACCCACCACAATCTTCATGAACATTCACTTAAATGGAACAGCCTCAATAAAAAGAGTCCTTTCCAGAGGAAAACGCGTGCTTCTGCTCAGAAGAACCTTCTGTAGCTGCCCATAGAGCCCCTCAGGCTGTTTGGACGTGTTTAGCCAGAGCCCTGCCACCAGAGAACTGGTTCTTTCTCACATCTGTACAGCTTTCAGCAGCATCTCTGGAAGCAGTAGGACTTTGGAATTTATCATCCTTATTCTATAGATGTGAAAACTGAATCCTAGAGAGGGGAAGAGGCTTGCTAAGGGCATCCAGGCAATCAGTGGTGAATTGGAACTGGAATTTGGGTTTCTGACTCCAAGACTGGCACTTTGTAAATCTCTGGGCAAACTCTGCCCAAGCTTTCAGAGCCTTGTAAAGCAGCCCCTTTATCACGTGCCTGTGTCCAGCCTTCTACTCATTGCTGGACTTTCTGACTGCTGTTATGCCCTTAAGCAGAAGTTCCCATACACTGTTCATTATGGGCTGTTCTTTCCAGTGATCTTCAGGCCTGATATCAAGACAAAGGCTTCCTGTGGGGCTGGGTTGAGCGGGCCAAGACCTGTGTTCTTGCCAGGCAAACTCTATTTTTAGAAGCATATTTATGTGACTTAGTATCTGTGAGATCTGGGGCTTTCCTGGGGAGCTTGTTCAAGCTTTTGGAGATACATCCTTCCCTAGGAATCCTACTGGGTTAAACAAGACAGAAAAAAATAAGTGGCGGCTCCCCAGGGAAACATTGAAAATCAGAGCAACAACAAACAGATTTGCTGAACATTCTGAATCTTTGAGCATCATTAAAACCTGAGAGCTGCGTGTTGAGTGTGTAACCTGGCCTTTAGTCTCTTTTCATGCTATGTAACTCCAGATGTTTTACCCCCTAAAAAGACATGTTTTTCTACATGATGGAGTACCTAATTTGCAAAAAAATAACCTGGTACCCACCCCAAGCCAGCAAAACATCAGCAGCATGCCAGCCTCCAATGCGTTTGTTAAAAGCCAGACCTAGGAAATGTTTCATGCATGGGTTTTGAGGCCTGGTGGATTTGGAATCAGGAAGCCTGTGCTCTAGCCTCTGCTTTACCTTCAGCTTGTAGAGTGAGTTGCCTGAGGCCCACAGAGCATGAAGCAGAGTGAGAGTTGAACACCCAGCTATGTTCCCTTTGAGCAAAGAATCAAATCCAAGATCAACATATGCATCTGAATATAGGCTGGGAACAGGAGGAAGCATGTGTGCAGTAATTATGTTCAAAATATCTCCTGGTCAAGGTGTCAGGGAAGGAAGTACTCCCTTTCCATTGTCTTCCCCTCTATGTGGATTCCTGGGAGCTACAAGGTTACGCAATGGCCACGGTCCTGCAGGTGGATGCTGAGGGCACAGTGGGATCCTCCGGCAGATTGGCATTGATGTTTCAGGAGGGGTTCATCAGTGCTGTCTCTTCAGCTCTCATCAGGATCACCACCCAGTCCTCTTCTCTGGTGTTGGCCACTGGCCCTCTGTCATGTGCACTATTGCCCACTACCCAACTCCCTGTTCTTCCTTGGTCCCCAGGATCCCACAGTTTCCAGGTGTCCCCTCTCTGTCAGTTCCCTCTTTGTATCTGCAGTTATCTTTCTCCCACCAGTTCCTTGAAGGTTGGTGTTCTCCAGGACCATCTTCTTGTGTGTGTGTGTGTGTGTGTGTGTGTCTGCCTGTCTGTCTGTTTGTCTTTCTATCTGTCTGTCTGTCTGTCTATCTATCTATCTATCTATCTATCTATCTATCTATCTATCTATCTATGTATCTATCTACGTATCTATCTATCTATCATCTCTCTATTCCCTGAGTCATGGCACCCATCCCCACAGCTTCCATCACCCCCAGCTCCAGACTTATCCATCTACCTGTCTATGTAAGTCCTCCATTTGATGCCCCACAGGGACTTTTTCTCAGATGATGAGTTCAGAAGCAGGCAGTGTTTGGCACTGACTCAGCAACTCAAGCATTTCAGAATTGAGATTTTTGTGGTCTCTTGAGCTTTTCCTTATGGTGGCATGAAGGCAGCTGTAGCGCCAGCCATCCCAACTGCATTCTACACAGAGAGAAAGATGACATGAAGGGCAAAGGGGCTTCCAAGAAACTCCATCAACAGCTTCCACTTACATCTCCTTGAATACTCCAGGGTATGAAGGGTGGCAGAGTGTTCTGTCTGCATATAGTTTTAGTTGGCATGCTGCCATTCTCACTGTGGGAACAATAAGGAATAAGAGGAGACCTTTCCCCAGACCTGTCCCCTGACTGAATCAGGCTTCTCCCCACAACCCTGAATCTGCACCCTCATTTCTCTCCATCCCTCTGATGAATGCTCATCCACAGCCAGAATGATCTTTCTCACATGATTCTCTGGTCAAATCACCCTCTCCAGCACCTTCACCAGGGTCTGCCCCATTCTGGATGCCCCTAGATAAGACTCACTGGCCTGTAGGGTAAAATTCTTGACTTGGCCTTTAAGATCCTAGAGAACTGTATTATCTTCAGAAACTGAAAGTTCTGTTTCTTTGCTGCAGCGTTCCTGGTGGATTTCAGACAAGTGCAGCCATCCTTGAGGGGAAAGCGTGGCTGATAATAGAGTATTTAAAAATACAAATACATTAGCTCTGGCCTGCCCAGATAATGAATAGAGGAGAAGGTTATCTATCTCGCTGATTTACATTGTTATGGTTTCTTCCATAGACCAAAGTGGGACTGTCTTTACATCTCCCGCCCTCCACATTTGCTGCAGCAAGGAAATCACATTTTTCATGAGCCGTGGGAATTACTAAATGGTAGTGGTTTTATTTGTTAAGGATTGAACTTGGCCATCTCTTCTACCAGGGGCTGAGTCCTGCTGTTATGCACAACTTCTCATCCAGAGAGACACCATGGAGAATAAATCAGGAGCAGGACTCAGTGTGACAGCCACAGTCTAGCAGGACCCTGGGGTTTGGGGGCTAATGGGGTCTCACGGTAGGGAGGAACTGCTGCCAGCCGGGCTGAGGAGGAGAGGTAAGGTTGAGGCATTGAAAAACAAATGGAAGAATTTTGCCACTTCATAAAACTGATGTCAGTGGGTGAATCATAGATCGTGCAGTGACTATGAGAGCTGGCAAGGCCTCCATGATTGGTGAGCTCTGGGCTGTGGCGAGGTTTTATGGGGGTCTATGAACCCATGAAATTGTGTGCAGTTTTTCAGTGCATATGTGCATTTCCCTGGGGTTACAGTTCACAGCTTTCATCAATTCTCAAAGATTAGGAACCACTGGTCTGGTTCAACCCACTCACCATACAGAGGAGAAAACTATGGAGCCCTTGGAGGAGAGGGGAATGGTTGAGTTCCCCTAGTAAGAAAGGTGCAGAACTGGAGTTAGGAATAAGGAGACCCAGATTCCTGGTCAGATACTGGCTGTGTGAACTTGGGCTGGTCGCCTCACTTCTCTGAGTGTTTTACTACACATGCAATTAAAGGGTGTAGAGAAGATTAAATAAAGCAATTAATGGACTTCAACACCTACCCACAAAGTTAATATGTAATTGTTTGTCAATACATATTCTTTGCATCACTGAGTAACTTCGAAAATCATTCTTTTCAGCTGTCTTTCATTCATTCAGCAAATATTTATTATATCTTATATACCAGGATCCTGGATAAACAAAGCGGGCATAGTTCCTGCCCTCACAGAGCTGGGAGTTAAGTAGGAGACACAGTTAAGAAAACAGACCATAGTTATTGCCTTAACAAAGATCTATTACATTGTTGATGTAATTGTCATAATACAGTGTGATGAATATCCTTCCAAGGTCAGCACAGAAATCTGGGGGAGCATGGGGTGGGGGCATCTAACCAAGGTGGGGTGGAGGAATCAGGAAAGGCTTCCCAGAGGTGGCAGCAACTAAGCTGAGCCCTGAAAGAGCAGGAGCTGGCCAGGTAAAGAGAAGGCTGGAACATTGTGCAGAGAACAGCATAAGCAAAGGTCCAGAGGCAAAAGAAAGCTTGGTGCATTTCTTTAGGGAAGTAAGAATAGATCAATCTTGCTGTTTTTGGCTGCTGCAGGCAGCCAAGAGAAGCCACACTGAAATCAATATGCATACTCAGCCCATCTGCATCCTTGTCACCTTTCATCATTTATCTTTGCATTCCTTTATTTAATATTGGCACCTTTATACATGATCACATCCTCCCTTTTGATCCGAATGGTGCAGCCTCTCTCTAGCTAGTCCTGGGAACTCTGTCAAAGCCCCCTCTTTACAGGTGAGGGAGCTGGATGGGTAGTTGACTTACATCAGGTGATGCTGGAATTAGAACCCAGGCAGGGCAGTCTGATGAACTCTTGCTATCAGAGGCAGACAATCATTGTGTGGTTTGTTGGGCTGTCCCAGGCTGGCCGAGCCCCCTGGGTTGCTGTCCTGCCAGGGCCAGCCTGAGTAATCACCCCGGAGATGATTAATTCCTGCCTCTCTCAGCAGGCCCTGGGTCTGCAGCCAAGTGCTGCTGTCATCTCTTTATTCTTCTGCTCCACTGTTATTGAAAATCAATAAGCCGTCCAAGCCGAATGAAGTTCAGTGACTGGGACTGAGTCCATAAATCAAATAAAAACTAAATTATATTTAAAAAGGGAAATAGGAATAAGGAGGCTGCTTTGAGGTGGAGGTGGGATCCCGGGAATCCGTTATCACAGAGGCAAAAAGATGACAAAGAAACTGGTACTCCCTGGCCAGGGGGTAAGGTGTTAGGGCTAGAAGTGCCTCAGGGAACACTTTATCCAGCCCCCTCTGTTCCAGATCAGAAAATCGAGGCCCAGAGAGGAAAATTTCCCCCTGGTTGCATAGCTATAGGCAGAGTTGGCTCTAGACCCAGGGCCCACTTACATTCACCCTCTACCAACTGGCATGCAAATCATTGAGAAACAGCAGCTGAACTGAAGTGAATTTAAGAGAAAAATAAAGAGAGAGGCTTTAAATTTTTTCTGTTGTGAAATCTATCACTCATTTTCTTTACAATTTCTGCCTTTAATGTCATGCTTTAAAGTCCTAATCAAAGATGTCTGTTTCCAGACAAGGAGTAGACAGAATAGTTCCTGGAGTTCATGTGAGGCTAGGAATTCTTTATGTTCCTACTAACCAGAGTGGAAAGACCTTCTTATACATGAGGCATTGAGTAGGGTCCTTAGAAGGATATTACCTTAATAGTGAGGCCAAATTAACCCTAGACTAAAGACTGTGCTGCAAGCCTGGAAAAGATCCAACTAATTTGGGCTCCAGAACAAAATCCAATGGAATTTAAAGGAATACAACAAAATCCAGCAATCAACAATGTGAAATTGACAGTGTCCAGCATCCAATAAAAAATTTCCAAGCAGGCAAGAACTAGGAAAATATGGTCTGTAACCAGACAGAAAACTAATCGTTATAAACAAACCAAGAAATGATAGAGACAGTGGTTTTAGGAAAGAACATTAAGGTAGCTATTATAATCCATATATTTGAGAAAGTAGAGGAAAAGTGACCAAGATGAGGAGAGAAATGGAAATTTTTAGTTTTAGATCCAAATGGAAGTTCCAGAAATGAGAAATATAATATCTAAAATGAAAACACACAGAATGTTATTAATGCCATGTTAGACTTTGAAGAAGGAAAGATCAGGGGATTTGAAGCTATAGCTTTAGAAACTATCCAAAATGAAACATATGCTTACCATATGACTCAGCAAATCACATTCTTAGGCATCTACCCAAGAGAAATGAAAACATACTCACATGAAGACTTGAATATTCATAGTTTTGTTCATAATAAAGAACTGGAAAGAACCCAATTGTCAAGTGATAAACATGTGATATATCCATTCATTGGAATGGAATAGAATACTCAGCAGTAAAAGGACTTAACTATTGCTACCTGCAGTAACATGGATAGATTTCAAAAACATGATGCTGATTACATTTGTATGATATTCTAGAAAAGGTAAAACTATAATAATAGAAAGCAGATCAGTGGTTGCCTAGGGTGAGGAATGAGGGGAGGGAACTGACTGCAAAAAGGCATGAGAGAACTTTTGGGGGTGATAGAAATGTTTTCTATCATAATTGTGGAGATGATTACATGACTGAATATATTTGCCAAAACTTATTATATTGTGTGTGTTGGGGGGATGGGGGAAGATAGGTGTAGCTATAAAAGGGCCCCTTGAAGGATCTTTGTGGTGATGGAACTGCTTAGTGTCTTGACTGTGGTGGTGGATACATCAGTTTACATGTGAGATAATATTGTATAGAACTAAGAACATACACACAAATGAGTACAAGTAAAATGGGGCAAAGCTGTGTAAGAACCATGGATGTTATTAATGTCGATACTGACTTGTGATACTAACTGTAGTATTACAAAATGTTACCATTGGAGGAAACTGGGGAAAGTGTACACAGGATCTTGCTGTAGTATTTCTTACAATTACATGTGAATCTATAATTATGTCAATAAAGTTTCAATTAAAAACTCATTGTACATGGATAGACTTGGAGGGAATTATGCTAAGTGAAATAAGTCAGAGAAAGGCAAATACTGTATGACATCACTTATGTGTGGAATCTAAAAAATACAGCAAACTAGTGAATATAACAAAAAAGAAGCAGATACACAGATATAGAGAACAAACTAGTGATTACCAGTGGGGGTGGGGAGGGGGCCATATAGAGGTGGGGAAGTGGGAGGTACTAGGCTCAGGATGTATTGTACAACACAGGGAATACAGCCAGCACTTGGTAATAACTATAAATAGAAAGTAACCTTTAAAAACTGCATAAATTTTTTTAAGGTTAAAAAAATTCATTGAACAAGTAAAATTGCTAAATTATACTGTATGCAAATTATTTTTCAATGAAGCCAATTTTTTAAAAGCTCTATATGACCCCCTAAAACAGAGCTATGTTTCTGTTTATAACCTGCTCTTTCATGAGAGTTTCAATGGGACTTTTGCTCTATTTGTATGAATAATTACAAATTAGGAATATTTAGGAGTTCTGTATGTTTTTTATTAACATGCAGCAAAAATGATGATTTGTCCATCCCTAAAATAATAAAGATATTTTCTTAAATGAAAGTCCTAAACTACCACAGGAAAATATAAATATCCGCCCATATTTTCTTGTCACCTCATGTTTTCCATTTGGACCTTGTCTACTAATGAAATTTTTTTGGTCCGTGCTGTTTTAAAAAAGGCTTTTGTTTTTTTTTAAATTGTTAGCTAATCGTCCGGATACCACTTTCCCCCAAACCCCAACATACATGTTTTTTTTTTTTTTACTTAATTAAATTATTTATTTATTTATTGGTTGCATTGGGTCTTCATTGCTGTGTGCAGTCTTTCTGTAGTTGTGGGGGGGGGCTACCCTTCGTTGTGGTGCACGGGCTTCTCATTGCAATGGCCTCTTCTGTTGCAGAGCACAGGCACTAGGCACACAGGCTTCAGTAGTTGTGGCATGTGGGCTCAACAGTTGTGGTTCTCGGGCTCTAGAGCACAGGCTCAGTATTTGGGGCACACAGGCCTAGTTGCCCCACGGCATGTGGGATCCTCCTGGTCCCCTGCATTGGCAGGTGGATTCCTAACCACTGCGCAACCAGGGAAGCCTGACATACATGTTTAAAAAGTTACCTTTATAATATACTAAATTTGCATCTAAATTTGTATCTATATATGAACTTTACTCTGTTCCATTGAGCTGAATGTACCAAATTTTTTTTTTTACCAGTATCTCCATGTTTTCTTTATAACAACGATATAATAAGTTTTAATACCTGGTAATATTAGTCCCCTCATTTACTATTTATTTTCAAAATGTTTTGGCTATCCTTTCCCATTTGTGAACTTGAAAATCACTTTGCCAAGTTTTCAAATATTCTGCTGGATTTCAACTGGTATTTTATTAATTTACAAATTGGGGAAAATGGATGCTTTCATATTACTAAATCTTTCTACCCAGGAATATGATATGTCCAAGACCATCACAGTGTACAACTCCAGGGGGCTCCATTACATTGGTGTCGTGAAATGTTCAGCCTGCATGGCAATAGACGGGCTGAAGATATACTTTTTCATTTATTCAGGTTGTCCTACATCTCTCAGTAAAGAGTTACATCTTTTGTCATATAAATCCTGTACATTTCTTGTTACAATAATTTCTGGGTCATTTATATTTTTGCTACTATTGTGAATGGGCTCTTTTTATCTTCTGGATTTCTCCCGTGTTTATTGATAGTGTATTGAGAATGACTTTCTTTCTTTTTCTTTTTTTTTTGCGGGGGGTTAGTGACCACTTTCCTGAATATTCTCATTCATTCTAGCATAGTTTTTTATTTGATGCCTTTGGATTTTCAAGCTAGAAAATATCATCTGCAAATAATATCTTTGATTCCTTCTTCGTTCTATTCATACTCTTTAAGAATCAGTCAGCTGTCCTCTGTTAAATGAGGGTGGTAATCGCCAGCATTCACATCTTGTTCCTCCTGCCCACCATGGGGCATTTCACTTTGGGTGTGATGTTGGCTCTTGATAGCAGATAGATATTCATTTCAGTTAAGGAAATATCTTTCTATTACAAATTTACTACGAGTATTTAAAATTTGGAATAGAGGTTGAATTATGTCTTTTGCTGCATTTTCAAGATAATCATGTGATATTTCTCATTTGACTTAGTGTAATGGATTATATCAACAGATTTATATCAAATCATTCCTGCCTTTTTGAAATAAACCTTATTTGGCTTGGTGTATTATCATTTTAATATATTTCTGTGTTTTATTTGCTATTGCTTTATTTGGGATTTTAAAAAGTCTATAGGCAAGCATGCTCTGTTGTGACATTTCTGTTGAGCTGGGAATCAGTGATATGCTGGGTTTATAGAAGGAGCTGGGAAGATTTCCATACTTTTCTTTGGTCTGGAACTGTTCAAAGAGCATGGGAATTATTTGCTTCTCGAAGGTTTAGAGAAATTTGCTCATAAAACAGTGTGAGCTCTTAGCCTTATTTGGTAATGGCTCTTCAATAACTGTGTTGTTTTCTTCCAGAGTTTCTTATTTTCTTTCTTTAGTTAATTTTGCCAATTTATATTTTCTCACAAGATTATAAACTTCTCCAAGTTTTAAAGATATCTAGCATAGAGATATATTGAATATGTAGCATCCTCTTGTAACTGTAAAATCTCACCAATATCTTTAGTTTTGTCACCCCTCTCAATTGTGATGCCGTATTTTCTGTTTACCCCTTTTTGCCTTTATTGCTTTTTCCTGCAGTATGTAAAACTTATTGGACTTTTTGAAGAAACTATTCCTGGTTTTATTAATCAGTCTACTAAGTTTTTGTTTTTATTTTGTTGTTGCTGTTTTTTCTAACTTCTTGAGTTAAATACTTAGGTGACTATTTTTTATTGTTTCTTTAAAAAAATGTACTATGAAATTTTCTCTGAGGAGAACATTGACTCTAAGCTTTAATATATAATATTTTCATTTTTCTTATTTCCTTGTATGGAATATATTTTAATTTCCATAGTTTTTCTTATTTAGAATTTTATTGCTAAAATAAATCCTTTGTAATAGGGACTCTCTGTCAGTTTGGCTGAAGCCTCAAAGCCTGGGAATAAAAGCCCCCCATTCTGAAGTGAGAAGCTAGACCATCTCTACAGGTCTTGCAAAGGAAGCATCTGGAAACCAAGTTTTGACACTTTAGCCCAACATCCACCTCGACTATATAAAAGGGTTGAGTGTGAAGGGTCTGGCAGAGAACATTTCTCTGAGCAAGTTCTTGGAAGTATTTACCCTTCCCTCACCTGGGGGAGCCTAGGAATGCGTCCCCTCAACTCCACATGTATCCCCTGGAGCCTGGGGCAATAGACTGGGAATGACTGACTCCTGGAAGTTGCAAAGCCCTGAGGCCAAGGCTGCCCGCCTGAGGGAGCCGAAAGAAAGAGGACGACATAGAGAACGAGTTCATTTCTGCCAGCAGAAAGCGGTAAGGGTGCACATGTTTCCTCATGGACCTGCTGTGGGTTACATGAGGGAGATTTGACCTGGGGCCATCTTAATAGGGACTTTGCCCCAAAAGTCCCCTTGGAGGGTCGATGGACTCAACAAAGATAACGTGGGGGAAATGGACCACTGGATAGCCAAGGGCTCAGGGTTGAAGTCAGTTACAGTCAGTTGCAGATGTAAGCTACCAGCCAGAGCCAGGCTTTATCCTGTCCTGGAGATTGTAATGGCAGGGTCCCAGTTGGAGAGATCTCTGTGAAACCCCACAGGTACCACCAGGCCCAGAAAACACTGGGTACCAACACTGACCCACGCAGCACAAGCTACATCAGACTGTGCAATCTCCCCCCACACCTGCTGCCTCTGGGGCTCACCTGAGCGGTCGGGAAGCTGGGGGGAGCAGAGTAAGGAGGGGGAGTGTGACAGAAGCACCCATGCCACCTCCCCCACTGCAGGCGTCCCAGCTCCAACTGAGAAATGGAGAGGAGAAGCTTTAACTGAAGATAGGGGCACATTTTTTTTTTTTTCTTTTTGGCTGTGCCACACGGCTTGTGGGAGTTTATCCCTGACCAGGGCTCGAACCTGGGCCCTCAGCAATGAAAGTGTGGAGTCCTAACAACTGGACCGCCAAGGAATTCCCAGGGCACATTTTAATTACTGAGAAAGACAAGGCAATTTTTGTTACTAAAGGTGGAGGTTTTTTGGTTTGTTTGGTAGTTTTCTCCAAGGATGCCTGGAAATATTGTGGGATACACAGCCTGAGATTTTATCTGAGGATTGGAGAAAAAATAATCAACACAGAATCAGTTTGAAGAGACAGCAGGGAGGAAGAGTTAACTTCTTTTCTACTTGTATCTTATTGAATATGGTCTGTTCAACAAAACAGCTATGGTTTATTAGATTATGATAAAAGAAGATGGCCTATACAATTCCAACTTTTCGGAAATTGGGAGATTTTCTTCACGGCCTAATATACCCCAGCGTGGTAGACATTTTTCTTTGGCTGCTCAGTGTCTGAACTCCCTTTCTATATTTGGCATTGAGTGTGCCTAACACCTGCTTCCCTGGCCTCGCTATGTTCAGCCAAGTTATTCAGCTGCCCTGGACAGGATCTGTTGAGGTAAAGAAGTAGGAGTATTGAAAGTCCACTTATGAATGGAGGCAACACTGAGTTTCCAGGGCCAGCAGGGCCAGCAGCAGGGGCCAGTGGCACACATGGCCCATCTGGGGTTCAGTTGTGGTGACCATGGGGTCTCACCCAGGTTGGTCTTGTGGCTGAATTCCTGGCTGCTGTTTGGTCTTCCTTTTCCTTGCCTCTTTTCGAATCTTGATTGAAATTCTTCCTGACAAAGTCAGTGGGGGGAGACAGACAATAAACATGGTAAATAAATAAATTACATAGTACATTAGAAGGTGAGGAATGCTGTAAAGAGAAATAAGGCAGAGTACGGAGAGTGGGGAGCTGAAGTCAGGTGGTCAGGGCTCCACTGAGATGGTGATGCTGAGCAGAGACCTGGAGGAAGTGAGGGAAGGTGCCGTGTGGATATCTGGGGCCCTGCAGGAGTAAAGGTCCTGAGGTGAGTGCCTGGAGGGTTCAAAGTACAGCAGCAACCCAGTGTTAGGGTGGAATGAGTGAGGGGGAGAAGCAGAGGTGTAATTAGAGAGGTAACAGGGCCAGATGCAGTGACCTCATGAGTGATTATAAAGACCTTAACTTTTACTTTGAGTGAAATGACAAGCATGGATGGTTTTAAGCAAAAAAAGTACCATGATCTGACTTATGCTTTTAGAGGGTCACTGAGTATCTGTGGATAGCAGGCTGCAGGGAGACTAGGGTAGAAGGAGGGAGACTAGATCATAGGCTGTGGTGATCTAAGCAAGAAAAGATGGTAGCATGGACCTGGGTTGTAGCAATGAAGGTGATGAGAAGAAATCAGATCTGGGATCCATATGGAAAGGAGAGCCAAGAGGATTTGCTACGAGGAGTCCAAGTGGAGTCCAAGGTCTCTGGCCTGAGTCACTGGAAGATGGAGTTGCCATATGCTTAGAGAGGGAGGGCTGTGTGTAGCACAGTTTGGGGGATGACGGGACATCAGTAGTGGACATTAGATGTTTGAGACAACTCTTAGATATTCAAGTGGAGGTGCTGAGTTGGCTGTTGGAAATCCAAGCCTGGGGTTTGGGAGAAAATTTGGGTATGGATGTAAATTTGGGAATTGTTAGCACCTAGAAGGTATTCAATCTATGAGACCAGATTATTTCAGTGTGGATAGTGAAGAGAAAAGGTCCAAGGACTGGACTCCGGGGCACATCAGTGGTAACTTGGGGGAAAAAGAGGAACAAGGAAAGAAGACTGGGAAGCAGGATCCAGCAGGGGGACACCTAGAGAGTGTACTTTCCTGGAAGCCAGGTGAAGAAAGTCTTTCCGAGAGGAAAGACCGGTCAACTGTGTCAAGTACTTTGGATAAGTCATGGAAGATGACAGAGAAAACCACTAGCCTCCGAGGTATAAAGGTTATTGCTGAGGTCAAGGTCATACCCTCCCAATGCTTGATATCGTCAGGGCTTTCCCCCTAATCTAGTGGGTGTGAATGGCATCTCAATGTTCCTTTAATCTCCCCTGATATTCAGAAGGTTGTTTTCTTTGAGATTCTGGGCACAAATTAAGTAGGAAGATGGTGTTTGTGGGGTGGGCACTGAACTTGTGGCCACCCCAAAAAGCAGTCCTCCCTGTACTGGTGTGACTGTAGGTTTTTCAAGGGTTGGATAGTGGAGGAAGTTTGAAGGGGCTTCCTGTCTGTTTTTGTTGTTGTTGTTGTTGTTTTATTGGCTGCATTGAGTCTTCGTTGCTGTGCGCGGGTTTTCTGTAGTTGCAGAGAGCGGGGGCTACTCTTCGTTGTGGTGTGCAGGTTTCTCATTGCAGTGGCTTCTCTTGTTGCGGAGCATAGGCTCTAGGTGTGTGGGCTTCAGCAGTTGTGGCTCCCAGACTCTAGAGCACAGGCTCAGTAGTTATCGCGTGTGGGCTTCGTTGCTCCGCGGCATGTGGGATCTTCCGAAATCAGGGCTCGAACCTGTGTCCCCTGCATTGGATTCTTAACTACTGTGCCACCAGGGAAGCCCACTTCCTGTCCATTTTAAGTAATTGTGTGTTTCCTGAGATGAGCCTGAGAAGGTTTTTCTCCATCTGTTTTACTAGTCATTAGTTGAGTGTCCTCTCAGATTAAGGGAGTAAGTTTTCTAACCACCTTTGTCTTCCATGAGTTCGTGTGTTTCAATGCTCTGTTTTCATCACTGTGTTAGTGACAATATGGGGGTCCGGTGGGAAGGGGGAATACCACCCTAGTGCTGTGTTTAATCAGAAATCTCTCCTAAATTAAAAAAAAAAAAAGCTCAACCCCCCCTCTCCAAATTGCTTTGTGTTTTAAGTATCTATAGACACACTCCTGCTTGCTTAACTACTGGAAGATTTTCAGCTTTCCTGAGTATGATGTTAATGTTGTGCATCAACTTGACTGGGCCATGGAGTGACCAGATATTTGGTCAAATATTATTCTGGGTGTTTCTGAGAGAGTGTGTTTGGATGAGGTTACCATTTAAATCACTAGACTGAGTCAAGCAGATTGCCCTTTCTAATGACGTGGACCTCATCCGTTCACTAGAAGGCCTGAATAGAAAAAAACGCTGACCCTCCCCTGAGTGAGAGAGAATTCTGCCAGAGGGCCTTCAGACCGGAACAGCAGCTCTTCCTGGTTCTACAGCAGTGTGCTGGCCTTGAGATTCAAATCGGGACGTCAGCTCTACAGATCTTGGACTTGGCTAGTCTCTGTAATATCTGTCTTATTGGTGCTGTTTCTTGGAGGACCCTGACTAATGAGATGAGGAAAACAGAAGAAGCCCAAGAGCTTTGCCAGTGTGGACACTGCCAAGTGGCCCGGGGGCAAGAGGTCTCCACTCACCCTGCTGAGGTGCCTGGCACCGGTGGGACGTACACCTTGGCCTCTCAGGGCCTCCGTTGTCCTGTGTCATCTGTGAGGAGTTGGACTGGATGATCACTGAGGCCCTTTCAGCTCTAATCTTCCAGGTGCCCTGAGATGCTGAGTTACTGAGAAGTGAACAGAACCAAACCTCAGTTCCATTTTCTACCTCCCAGCTCAGCACTGAGCCGTGTCCACTCTGCCTCCACCCCCCAAAAAGGATAAGAGGGGTGTTGGCAAGGACAGGCAGCAGGAGGCATGCTGAGCAGAGGGCACAGCACAAGCAAAAGCACAAAGGGGAATGTTGCTTCCCTTGGATTCAGGGAAGGCAAGGTGGCTTGGGTGGTAGGATCACCAGATGCGTAGAGGGAGGGACCTTAATGCGTGTGTAGCCCTTTGTGGCTTCTGAGTGCCCACCACACCCTCCTCAGAACTACACTGTGACACCAACTTTTTAGTGCTTATTTTACAGGAAAGGAAACTGAGGCTTAGAGGGCAGTCGCTTCTCCTCTAGGCTCAGACACCTGGAAATCAGCAGGGCTGAGATTTGATTCCATATCTATCTGAGCTCACCCCCAGACACCACAGAGCTTTTGAGGCTGTATGACCCAGCATAGCTAGTCAACTCTTTTGCATTATGCTAATGACACATGAGAGTGTAATTCGTTAGACCGGCCATACAGCCGTTCTGATCTCATTGTCAACGTAGGGGAAAAGCAAATCCATCATTTCTGGATCCGGGGTGTTTTTATTTTGATTCCGCCTCCTGCCCACCCCCTGCAGAGCCCGAGGAGGAGATGTATTTTGATTCTAACAGCCTGTGTACGTGGGCACTAGCCAGCAAGCGCACAAGGTGAAGGAGAGATTATAACTTTATTCTCGCTTGGGGGCAACTGGTTATGTCTGGAAACATTTGAACATCTCATAAAGCTCATTTCTTTTGCAAATGAGTCAGATAACACAGAACACTTCAAAGTGAGATTCCGTTGGGCTTTCCATCTGGCTGGCCTCTGGGGGAAATGCGTCTTGCTGCCTTTGTTAACCAGGTCCTGGGAGCTAGAATTTTATGCTGAAATACAAATAACTGTGCACTCGTGGGGAACAAAGCCAAGATATGATCTCAACTGCATTTGGAGTGAAATTCCCCGTCTCCCTCTGTGGCTCTCCATCTTCCACACATTTTCTCGCTCCAAGCAGCTGTGCCTCGTCGTGCCCTGCACCTAGGAAGCCAGGCGTGGTTGAACCCCCGGCTTACTCACCCTGTCTTGGACTGCCAGGTGCTCTTGGATAGCACTGTCGGTGTGGGCTTCAGTTGCCTGTGTGGGCACTCCCAGAGCCTCCACTTCCGCCGAGGGGCTCGCTCGACCTCCACCCCTCTCCTTCTAGTTGGAGGGTCGGGACACCTTAAGACCACATTCCCCTAGACCCTCTTGTGGTGAGAGTTGTGGATGTGAAGTAGCTGCCATCCATTCGGTGCACCTGTGTGAGTTTTGGAAGAAAGCGAGGAAGCTCCGTTTCCCTGCCTCCTGCTTGCTGTTCCTCTGGCCAGCGGCAGCAGGGTCGGGGAGACCCGTGGGCTTCCTGCCGCTGTGCGCCCTGCCTGTTCTCCCTTCTTTAGTACGCAGGGCCTACTGTGGCGGTAGTAGCAGCAGTGGCACCTAGACTTTTTAATTGAAGCAGAGCCCGGTGATGTCTCCGAGGCTATAGTAACCCCAGGGATCGGGTCCGTGTCATCCTGAGGATTCTTCCTGGAGGCCAGCCTGGAGCCCACTACTATAACCCTCCCAGTGACTGCATAAGGGCCCCCTGCCCCAGTCCAGTCCCTTCCCGCCTAGGATGCCTAGAGTGGTTTGTGTTCCGTGCACTGAACCTGCTCCATGCACCTCTAGCCTGCCTTTGATAAGAAATTCGGTCTCAGGACTTTTGTTTGTGGGGTGGGGGATTTACATATCCTTGCCTTTGCCTGCCACCTCTGGTTTCAGACTTCCATGATAGCTTCCACTTGGCCCCCTGTGGTTATCTCTTTACTATATGTATTAGTCCGGGTTCTCTGGAGAAACAGGACCCGTAGGATGTGTACATATACATGTGCTGGTGGTGGGGGTGTGTAGAGAGAGAGTGAGGTTTATCTTAAGGAATTGGCTCACACGACTGTGGACGCTAACAAGTCCACAATTTGCGAAGGTAAGCCGGCAGAGATGAGTTCTAGTTTAAATCAGGAGGTGGTCTGCTGGCAGAATTCTGTCTCCTCTCGGGGGAGGTCCATCTTTTTCTTAAAGTCTTCAACGGATTAGATGAGGCCCACCCATGCTGTGGAGGATAATCTCCTTCAATCAAAATCCATTGAATTAACTGTTAACCTCGTCTAAAAAATACTTACACAGCAATGTGTTTGATCTAAGTACTGTGGCTCACCCAAGTTGACATAAAGTTAACCATCATACCACGTCTCCATCACCCTCTTCGGACAACTCCAGCCCCTGGTACCCCATCTCTCTCATTCCCCAAAGCACCACTAGCACAAAAGCTGAGGAGACATCATAGAACAAGAAACAACTTAAAATTGCCTGCAAGACATTACGGGTGCTCAAATTCATTGATCATTCCTGCTGCAGGGAAGCCCTTTCCAGCCATTTCTCTCCATTACGTCTACCCATTGCCTTGTTGATGAGGCTCACAACTCCTTTGTGAGTCCTTCCCTCCTCTCCACACTACCAGTACATTGGAAATTCCCACTGCTTTCTTATGTGGAGAAATTTTGCTCCCTTAGTCTCAAATTTTTCATTCCAAAGTATGCCCTTTGCCTTACCTGTCCCAAGTGGAAAGCTTAGTAACAAGTCCCCTGAATAAGCAGAAGCTACTTAGGAAGACATTTAGTAACTAGTAACACTCTTGCCAGCTTGGGCACCATCCTTCCTTGGCTAAGAGCATCCCCACCATGGCTCACCATGTCCAGGGGCACAAATTCTGGTGACGTGGAGTTTCTATGATCTGCTCTGTCAACCTGTGGGCTCCTGATGAGTCACATCTCTCCCTTGTGCCGCCGCCACCCCAACTCCTGCCGCCAAATAGAGGGTGCAGTCAGGCACCCACCAGAACCCTGGGGCTTTTCAGGAGAACCTTACCTGGGACCTTGCTGATCTCCAGGCTCCAGAAGCTTGGATGTCAGAGATCAACTTCAAGATGAGGAATCATACCCACCTGAAGCCTCCTCCACGTGGTCACCTGTGTTCCCACGGCTGGTTCTGGTTCTAACACCCCCCTGTCTTCCTTCTTCTGTCAGCATCGTGTGAGAGTCCCCAGCTCCTATGAGCAGCCTGAGCTTTTGGGGGGATCCAGCAGTCCCCATTCTGGGCAGCCCAGCCAGCGGCCTCTGCTCAGCCCCTCTCAGGACTGCCCCCGGCAGCTTCCCTGTAGCTCCTGTTTGCTGAGGTTTCTTCCTCCTTTGCGGTGTCGGGCAGGGGTCTGAGCAGCTTGCCACCCCTGGTAGGAGTAAGGGAGTAGCCAGGTTGTCTGTGGGATACGGCTCCAGGAGAGGTTCCACACGGGGCTGAGGGCCAGGGTGAGAGCAGGTTGTGCCATCAGAGGGTGGAGCCCTGGGGACAGCTGGACAGAGGGATGCTCCAGCCACTTCTCCTGACACCCAGAGTCCTGCACTCACTCTGTTCCCTCTTGCAGCTTCGTATTGTAGTCTTAGCAGCCACCATGGCAGTGTGTTGGCTTACAGTTCTGTTGACTCACTAATGCTGTTGGGCAGTCTGACCTCACCCACTCCTGCAGGACCTTGCTCAGCACCCTCAATATGGGCAGCCTGAGAGGCAGAAGGGCCCTGCTTCTGCCCCTGGCACCTTCAGGTGTGTCTCTAGGCATCCTCCGCCTACTGCCCATGCCCCATCGGTCTTGGGGTCCTCGGGGACAGCTCTGATCTTGTGTCTGACCCTCTCAGCCTCTGGTCCTAAGAGCCACAGGTGTGGTTGAGTACTCTCAGAGACAGAATGGACAGTAAGAAGAGGCCTGGCCTTCCGGTGCTTTCTCCTTGAGAGACAGAGTGCTGGGATAAAGAGCACAGATCAAGAGTCAGACAGACCTGGGTTCAAATTCTGGCTACACTTGGAACGCATGTGGTTACATTCTCTGGGCCTCAGTTGCCTGATCTCAAAGCTGGTGGCCAACCGCTAGCTGGCAGGGCAGTTCATGGATATGACGAGAGAGGCTTTAAGGAGCACTCCGTCATACCTGTCCACACCCTGGGCCCACAGAGGGGCTGGGGATGGAGCAAGGAGCACACGACCCTGGGATATAATGAGACAAAGCGTGTGACAGCCCTCGGCATAGAGTAGGTACTCATACTTAACGGGCAGAGGCTGAGGGCACGCTCACCAGGCACCTAGATCCCCCACCTCCCAGGCCAGAGTTCACTGCTCTGCCTGGCCCTGCATGGTTTGCCAAACAGTGGCCTACAGAGATCACATGAAGTGTGCATTTGATCCAAGACATGTGGCATCCCCACCCACCCACAGACAAGTGTCTTCTTGGTCTGTTTCTTGGCCCAAGGAATTTCCTTATTACTTAGCTCCTCCTAAAGGGCCACAATTCTAGGCCCCTGTGGATAATAGCACACTCCCCCTGCTTCATGAGCTCTGCACTCCTGCCAGCCTTGGTCTGCTTGAGGCTTGAACAGGGAGCCCCAGGAGTCCGCATGGTGGCACAGGGAGAGGAGCAGGCCAGGCTAGACCCCGGGCTGCCACCTTACCTTCCCTCCCACCTGCTGTGGGACCTGGGGCAAGTCACAGCTCATGACTCACTTTCCCCTCTGCCACCCAGGAGGTTTCAGGTCTCAAACGCCAGCCTCTGAGGTATTTGGTCCCCTTGCCGCCTGGGCACAAATAAAGAGAAAACCCACCTGAGTCCTCAGGAGTCCTGCTTATACTCACACACCAAACCGACCTAAACCCTGGTCCTGTGAGAGCTCCCCTATGCATGGCCTGCACGTCACCATCCCTCCACTTGTCACAGTTCCACTCAGCATGCTTGGTCCAAACCATCTCACAAAACCTCCAGGACAGGGGAGGTGTAGTTGAGCAGAAGCCCATGAAAAGCCCATGGGATGTGACCCTGTGTGGGGTTGTGGATGCAGAGAGAAGGGGAGGCACCCACAACCATTCCCAAAGCTCTGGTCCGTAAATCCTGGCTCCTCGGCCGTCGGTGTGGACATTCACATGCTCATGCCGAAGCATCCTGTCCTTTTCCAGCTGTGCTACAGCACGAATTCAGGACCTCTGGCCATCATTCCCACCCTTTGCTTCTGAAACTCTGCTAAGCTAATTTGTAATTAGAATGATAAAAAAAAAACCCTGCAGATACACTTTAATATAACCTGCAAAAGGAGCGTGTGCATTTCTTGAGTCTCCAACATTAAAACAAACAACTCTTCCCCAGCTGCTTAGATCCAACCACTTCACTTTCCAACAGCTGTTTTGCTATATGAGGAAATGCCGAGAGGTCAAAGATGAGCTGAAATGACTTCCAGACACAAAAGAACAAAAAGGATCCAAAATGTGGAGAGGATAATCGGCTAAATGTGGCTAAACTATCCAGCTCTGCAGCTTTGGGGGAATTGTGAGAAATGGGGAGATGTGTCCTGTAAGGCCTGGGCCCTGGAACTTTCTCTGGCCCTTACATGATCTTTTGTTTTTTCACCATCAGCCTGCCAGAGATGGGTTCACAGATTGTGGAAGTAGGAAGTGAGTTTAGACTCATGGGTCCAATTCCTTCATTGGTTTTAACTGTCAGTACCCAAAGTCTTCCCGACTTTAGACCAATCTCACATCAAATATAGAGAATGGACTTGAGGACACAGGGTGGGGGATGAAGGGGAGGCTGGGACAAAGTGAGAGGGTAGCATTGACATATATACACTACCAAATGTAAAATAGATAGCTAGTGGGAAGCTGCTGCATAACACAGGGAGATCAATTCGATGATGGGTGATGACTTAGAGAGCTGGAATAGGGAGGGTGGGAGGGAGTCACGGGAGGGAGGGGATATGGGGATATATGTATAAATACAGCTGATTCACTTTGTTGCACAGCAAAAACTGGCACAACAGTGTAAAGCAATTATACTCCAATAAAGAGCTTAAAAAAAAAAAGGACATGCTCCTTGTTCTAGATTCCTCTTATTGTTAATAAATTTGTGGTCCTCCTTAAAACAGAAAGCTTCTCTCTACTGCTGGGCCCAGGAAAATTGAAAAATAATACAGTGACCCTCTGCTGACACCCAGCATTCCTCTCACTATAGCACCTAGTTCTAGCTTTCGATGGAGGAGCTAAGACCAAGAGAGATGGCATCTTTTGCCCTAATGGTATAATGAGTATGATGACCCATTGAAAGAAATCAGAGGGCTGTTTCTGACAATCTTTTCCTTCTTTCCCTCCCCCTTCTTGTCCTCCTTCCTTCCTCCTCTCCATCCATCCATTTTTTCCTCTTTCCTCCTTTCTTTCTCTCTGAGGAAAAAACAGTGTTTAATACATTTCAAGAATGTCCATTCTCAAGAATTGTCCAAGACATCTGGACCTTTAAAAAAGTTGTTACACAAACACATGAAAAGATGCTCAACATCACTAATCATCAGAGAAATGCAAGTCAAAGCCACAATGAGGTATTACCTCACACCGGTCAGAATGGCCATCATCAAAAAATCTAGAAACAAGAAATGTTGGAGAGGGTGTGGAGAAAAGGGAATTCTCCTGCACTGTTTGTGGGAATGTAATTTGGTACAGCCACTATGGAAAACAGTTTGGAGATTCCTTAAAAAACTAAAAATAGAACTACCATATGATCCAGTAATCCCACTACTGGGCACATACCCAGAGCAAACCATAATCCAAAAAGAAACATGTACCATAATGTTTATTGCAGCACTATTTACAACAGCCAGGACATGGAAGCAACCTAAATGCCCATCAACAAATGAATGGATAAAGAAGATGTGGCATATATATACAATGGAATATTACTCAGCTATAAAAAGGAATGAGATGGACCTATATGTAATGAGGTGGATAGACCTAGAGTCTGTCATACATAGTGAAGTAAACAAATATTGTATGCTAACTCATAGATACAGAATCTAAAAAAAAAAAAAAAAATGGTACTGATGAACCCAGTGACAAGACAAGAATAAGGATGCAGATACAGAGAATGGACTGGAGAACACGAGGTTGGGGGGGGTCGGGGGGTGAAGGGGAAGCTGAGACGAAGTGAGAGAGTAGCCTAGACATATATATACTACCAACTGTAAAATAGATAGCTAGTGGGAAGTTGCTGTATAACAAAGGGAGATCAACTCGATGATGGGTGATGCCTTAGAGGGCTGGGATGGGGAGGGTGGGGGGAGCCGAGGGAGGGAGGGGATATGGGGATATGTGTATAAATACAGCTGATTGACTTTGATGTACCTCAAAAACTGGTACAAGAGTGTAAAGCAATTATATTCCAATAACAAAAGTTGTTACAATTTCAATAAATGGAATATATTTTAAAATATTTAAAATGATGTTTCATGTTGTTAAGATCAGTAACTCATTAAATAGCTTTTAAGATCATTTCTATATTTTTAACCAAGGTTGATTTCTAAGTTTAATAGTATTATTTCCACATGGTTCTCCATAATTATATACATTTGATGCTTTCTAAAGCCTTAGTAGGGAAATTCCCTGGTGGTCCAGTGGTTAGGGCTCCATGCTTCCACTGTAGGGGGCATGGGTTCCATCCCTGATCGGGGAACTAAGATCCTATATGCCATGCAGAGCGGCCAAAGCAACCAATCAACCAATCAATCAATCAATAAAGCCTTAATAGATATCACTGAAAATATTCATCCCTTTTTTTTTTCTGGGGGCATGAGGCACAGGGACAGGGAAGGGGATGAGGAGTGAGGAAACCAAGACACTGATGTCAACAACTGAGCTGACAGTCAGTTCCAGAACTCAGACTCTCCAGCATTCTGCTTCTTTAGCAAATCCCAAAGTCCTGATCAACCTGTACCCCCCTCCCCTGTGATCTGCACCCACAGGAGCCCCCAAGGAGCAGACCATTAGGGTGGGTCAGTACTAGACCCCCACCAGACCCAGCAGATCCAATGCCAACCCCCAGACTCTCAGCCAACGAGCACAGCCCTCGCAGGGCCTGACTCCTTTCTGGGCTTCAGTGACTGTGTCTAACAGTGCAGGCCAGGCTGGCCTCTCGCCAGAACTTCTCAGCAATGGGATTCAAAAGGCAAAACAAAACAAAAACTTTACACTCTGTGAGCTGAGCAGGTGGCCAGTTTGCCAGCCAGCTGCCTGACCTGGCATCAGTGGCTTGTCCTGCTCGAGTGCCTGGCACTGGTCAGGAGGAGGGTTTGGGAAGAGGTTCCGGCAGACTGGCATGCCTGGCCTCCCAGATGACTTCCCAGCCCTCATGCAAATGGGAAGCCAACAGAGGCGATGGCTGGGGTGGGCAGCCCAGGAGGCAGAGCAGGTGGCCCTGGCACAGCAGGGCTGGCGCTGTTCTGGGAACTGTCAGGCTGCTGGAACAAACGCAGGGAACCCAGGCAGGAGAGCGCTTGGGGTGGGCGTGCTGGGTCAGGCAGGCTCCACAGAAGCCTGGGGCTGGGTCTGCAGACTGGACATGAGGTATCCAGAGCCACAGCCAATCCCCAGGTCAGGTGCAGCAAAACACAGCACAAAGGAGGGGAGCAGATTGGGGACAAAAAGTTCACCTACCTGAGGATAAGGGGGTGGGGGTGGAGGAGACAAGCCTTGACTAAGAAGGGAGCGGATCCAGCTTCACACCTGTTACTGACTCCCTGAGTTACCCTGGACATGTTCCCCATCTTCTCTGGGCCTCAGTTTCCTTAGCAACATGATGGGGTAACCGTTACTTGTTCCACCTTACCCACAGGAGTCTTGTGAGACGATGGAATCACAACCCAGGTAACAGATATAAAAGGACATTTAAACAGTCAAGGCTGAGCCCCTCCAGCGCTTGGCCTCACTGAATCTCAGCTTGTGGCCACTCCACCATCTCTGTGATAGGATTTAGTGGTGGGGAGGGACAGGTGTGGCAGTGGTGGCCTATCCTGAGCTGCATTTCTTTTTTTTTTTTAATTAATTAATTTATTGGCTGCATTGGGTCTTCGTTGCTGCACGTGGGCTTTCTCTAGTTGCAGCCAGCAGGGGCTACTCTTTGTTGTGGCACATGGTCTTCTCATTGCGGTGGCTTCTCTTGTTGCAGAGCATGGGCTCTAGGCATGTGGGCTTCAGTAGTTGTGGCACAAGGGCTCAATAGTTGTGACTCGTGGGCTCTAGAGGGAGGCTCAGTAGTTGTGGCGCACAGGCTTTGTTGCTCCGAGGCATGTGGAATCTTCCCTGCCCAGGGATGGAACCTGAGTCCCCTGCATTGGCAGGCGGATTCTTAACCACTGCGCCACCAGGGAAGTCCGTGCTGCTGCATTGCCATACCACTTACAAGGAGAAACTGGGAAAGTGTTTAAAACAGGGCAATGAAGACTGGATGTCCTTCTAGTAACTTCTAGATACTCTTTCTTTCAGGCTCTTTTTTCTTTCATTGTTTTTGAGCGATGTTACAACTTTAGAAATTATGGAAAACTGATAGTAACGCATGATTCCCATCCATAGGGATGCAAGTGGGTTTTGTCCACCGGCTTTGCAACGATGGTTGCTCTGTGGGTAATGACTACTTTTTAATCTGTTTCAACATTCTGATTGCCTACATGTGCAGTTCTGTGAATCCTCCTTTGAACATGTTGTAACAGCTTACGGAGTCCCTCATTAATTAATGAACCAAAGTATTTGACACATGTTCTTTTTACATCTGCATGAGAATCACTGTATTGGTTTTCTATTGCTGCATAACAAATCGCCACAAATTTATCAGCTTAATGCAGCACACATCTATGGGCTCACATTTCTGTAGGTCAGAGGTCCCAGCACAGCGTGGCTGGATTCTCTGCTCAGGGTCTGCTGGAATCCAGGTGTCTGCCAGGCTGCCGTCCTTTCTGGAGGCTCTGGGCGAAGAATCTACTTCTGAGCACATTCAAGTTTTTGGCCAAATTCGACTCTGAAGTTGTAAGACTGAGACCCCTGTTTTCTCTCTGGCTGTCATCTGGGGGGCTGCTGTCAGCCACTGGAGATCACGTCTCTCCGTTGGGAGATCACAGCACCGCAGCTTGCCTTCTTCCAGTCCGGCAGGAGCATGTCTCACTGTTTTTTCCTCTGTGACCACCCGGAAAAAATGCTCTGCTTTTAAAGGGATCTCCTGGTGAAGTCAGGACCACCCAGAATAATCTCTCTTTTGCCATATAACATAACATAGTTTCAGGGGTGATATCTTATTTACAGTGTCCACTCACACTCAGAGGGGAGGTATTATACAAGGGTGAGGTCATTGAGAGTCGTTTTAGAATTCTGGCCATCACAGATGATTTTACCTAACAAAAAACCACAATTTTCAAAAACTGAAAGGCCGACAAAGAATGGGAAGGGGCTAGCAGAGATTAGGAGGGGGCTGAAACCCTCCTCCATAGGCCATCCCTTGGCATTGCCGCGACCTAAACCCTGACCCACTTCATGGTCAGCTCGTCAGTGATGTCGAATTTGGCCGTCTGTCTCCCCCGCCAGACTGGGACTTCCTCCCAAACTAGAATCTAGTCCTGCCCAGATTTTACCTATCTGCATCTCATAAAGTGAGCCCTGACGAGCGGTTTGGGGTCAAACTGAGAGAGATTTTCTTCCCTATCTTGATTCTTCCTTTTGTTGTTTTAAAAACCAAATACCCTCTAACATACAAAAGTCTCTTGGGTCTGGGAGTAGGGTACAGTGGAGAAAGGGATGTAGAGAGGCTCCAGCATTAACCGTAGTATTGGTCAAATGGGAACAAGCAACTCATGAAGGCCATCAGACCATGTTCCCAGAAGAAGAAACAGGGGTGGTTCTGATTCCTGTTTGCTGCTAGGGTTCAACTTCAGGGAAGGCAGAGAACAAGATAGAATCACTGAGAGTTCCATCTACCTTCATGGTCTCCACCACATCCTCCTCTGCTGGAGGAAACTTCAGAAACCCAGAGCTTCACAAGTTTCTCCCCCAACCCCAACCATAGACAGCTCATTCCATCATTTCCTCTGTGCTTTAGCATATGCCATTCCCCTTGCCTGGCATTTCCTCCTTCTCCCTAAACTCTGCAAAGTAACATCCTTTCAATTTTTAACACTCAACTCAAACATCAGGTCTTCAGGGAAAACTTCCTTCAGAGGCATCACAGCAGTGGAAAGAAAATGGGCTTTGAATTTAGTTAGAATTTTGCTTCTGTCCCTTCCAAGGCTGTGTGGCCTTGGTAAAACTATATAAGCTCTCTGAGCTTTTGTTTTATCTGTAAAATGAGCACAGTGTAATCTTTGATGGTAAAGCTCATCTTAGTGACTGATCACAGAATAATAATAAGAACAGTGACCATATATTCCATGCTTGCCATGTGCTGGACATGGTGCCAGTTGCTTTAAATGCATTTTTCGTTTAATTTCCTAAACAATCCAATAAAGGAAGTTCAATTATTCCATTTAACAGATAAGGAAACTGAGGTTTAGAGAGGTTGAACCCAGTCTTATCTGTCTCAAAAGCACAGGCTCAATCATTATGACATAGTGCCTCCTAGAAGGTACTCGAGAAATTGTTCCCTCTCTCCTCCTCCCCCCCATGCTCACCTGTGGACTATCAAAATTGCTTAGTCTTCCTCTGTGTCTTCATAGCCCTTATACATCCAGTGCCTCTATGATGCTGTAGAAGAGACAGTATTAGTTTTTTTCATCTGTTTCCATCTCCTCCAGCCCCCAGCGTTGGGCCTGGCACAGAGCAGGCACAGACTCTGCTATTATTCCAGTGAATTAATGAATCATCTTGAGTCCTTTTAGGAAGTTAATAGGGTATCATTTTTATGATAAAATGATTATGAACCATACATAAATTACAAAGAGAAGACTGCTCCTTCCACTCCATCCCTTCCCTTGTGTTTTCTCAGCTGAAGCCATAGATCCCGCAGGAACCCAGCAGCAGGCAGATAAAAACATCAAGGCTTGTTCCAGCTTCACACCAGCCCCTGGAATTTAATTTAACTCATACAGACATCAGTGTTGACACTCTTGGGGGCTCCCAGAGAAGCCGCACAGAACAGCTGGTAACAGCTGTGATTGGTTTGCCTTCGCACCTCCGATTGAATCATTGAATCGCAAGGGAATCCCAGGGAGGCAGGGCCCTGGAAACCATTTTACAGAAAGACACTCATTGACTCCCAGGACCTCCGTTTTGGAAGGAGCTGCCAAGATTACCCAGTGACTCCTTTATTTTTAAAATAGCCACACCAAGGCCAAAGGATTTCCCCAATGTCACACGGCTTTCCCAAGTTTTGATGAAGCAGCATTAAGAATGTAGACAACTACAGCACCTTACAGCTTCCGGTGTGTGGTTCCTATACTTAAGGTTCTGCCTTTTGCTCTCCTCCGCATGGATCCCTTGGCTAGTGTTCACCAGGTAGTTAACATGGTTAAAGTGCTTCCTCAGGCACGTGGTTTACACAGGGTCCAGATTATCATCTGAACTCCCCACTTTGTTATTTTTACATTAAATTTGACTTTTTATATTAAACTATTTTTATATTAAACTATAACTTTCATATTAAACTCTGATTCTGAGAGCAGATAACTCAGTGACAAAATTGGCTTTTAAAATGAAACAAATATAGAACATATTTGTGATCTTTTTAATAATTTTCTATCACCAGCTTAATTTAACCCTGATCTTATTCCACATATTGATTGAAATTACACTTTTTAACTCATCATGCATTTTGGTTTGGAAGCTGACTTACTTTGGAGGTTTTCCCTCAACCTGAATCTTGAATTAAATTTTCTGTGCTTGCTTATTTTATAGCACACTGAACTCTGTCAATTCAATAACATTTTAAAATGTGTTTAATAATTGAGCACTCATCACAGTAAATGCTGGGGGTGAGTGATTTCTGGAGTAGGGATCTACAGATATGAATAAGAGGTAGTCTCTGCCCTCAAGGAACTCAAGATTAACTAGAGAGTAAAATCGTTAACGGATCATTAAAAACAAGGTGGTGAAATGAAAATAAGGGCAGAAATCATGACAGAAAAGGTTTAACTACATAAATATTTAAAATTCCTGTAAGGCAAATGACATCATAAATAAAACTAAAGTACAAATGACAAATGGAATAAAAACATTTTCAACATCTATTACATCCTAAAGGTTAATAGTGTTAATGTATAAAGAACTTTCCACAACCCAACAAAAAAAGAATAACAACCCAATAATAAATGTGCAGAAGACTTGGACTAGAAATTCACTTATAGAGAAACATAGTGCTCAAAGAAATACAAAGAAAGAAATAAGGTTAAAACAACAAAAATATATTTTCACCTATCAGATTGGCAAAACACTTTTAAAAATTGATCATGCTTAGTGCTATCAAAATGGTAAAAAAAAGAAAAAAAAAAATACGTACCCAGATGGGAAGAAGATAAATTGAGAGAATATTTTAAAGTCAATTTGGCAGAATCCATTAAAGATTAAATTGTGAATCTCCATTGACCCAAACATTCCACTTCTAGAAATTTATTCTGCAGATTTCCTCACTCAAATGTGCAGAGATACACATCCAAAGTGGTTCACTGCAGCTGCTTGTACAAGTGGGAAATTTGAAACATCTTGTATGTCCATTAGGAGATTTGTTAAATGAATTAAGGTATAGTCATAAAATTAATACCATGCACATGTTAAAAAAGAATTCATAGGAAATATAAATTGAGTGAAGAAAGCAAGAAACTGGACAGTGTATATAATATATTCACAATTGTATAAAAATCTAAAACATAAATATGCATATACCTATAATTATATGCATTTAAAAGGTCTGAAAAGATGTATACTATTATAGTAATTGTCTTTGAGGAATTGGGATCTGGAATGACTTTTAAGATTTAATATATACACTTTTTGTTTGGATTACTTATAATTAGGAAAATAACAAAAATGTAAAAGAATATGTTCTAACTCCTCTTGCTGATTCCTGTCCTCTAAGCTTCTTCCCAAGTAGCATTTGGCTTGCCATGTTGGTTTGCCATGCAAAGACCTGTGGACATTGAACTACGGTCCACTTGAAGACTCATGGTTTTCTAGCTTGGATGATGGGTTGATTATGACAGGCTCACAGAGATGGGGAATACAAGAAGAAGAGAATATTTGTGGAGAAGGAGGGGATGAAGAGTATGGCTTTGGGCAAGTTGGGTGGGAGGTGTGTGGGACCTTGATGGAAATAGTCAGCAGTCTGGAGTCTGGGGAAGAGCTCTTGGAAGTCCTTGCTTGTAGGTGATTGTGGGGGTCAAGACAGTGGATAGATGACACTGAGAGAGGTTACAGAGTGAGAGGAGAAAACGTCCTCGGATGGGGCAGTGTAGAGCCACACTGGCCATGTTTCTGTCCCTTCAACTCATCAAACTTATCCCTGCCTTACGATTTTTATATAGTTTGAGACAATATTATTTATTATCAGTTGTTCCTTTTATCATTATTTAATGACCATCTTTATCCCTAATAATAACTCTGGCACAATTTTGTACAAATATCTATATCACCTTTCTTTTGGTCAGTGTTCACCTAGAGCATTGACCAAAGCCCTAGAATATGCATAGGGCTTTTTGTTGTTGTTGTTGTTGTTTTTAAGCTTTTGATTGGAATATAATTGCTTTACACTCTTGTACCAGCTTTTGAGGTACACCAAAGTGAATCAGCTGTATTTGTACATATATACATATATCCCCATATCCCCTCCCTCCCGCGACTCCCTCCCACCCTTCCTGTCCTGGCCCTCTAAGGCATCACCCATCATCGAGTTGATTTCCCTGTATTATGCAGCAACTTCCCACTAGCTATCTATTTTACAGTTGGGAGTGTATATATGTCTTACATAGGGCTTTTTAAAAAGTAGAGTTGATTTATAATGTGTTCATTTCATGCACAGGGCTTTTTACAAAAATTTTGATCTGAGGATTTCTGTTCTGTTGTCAGAGACTTTGGTCTGTTTGCATACATTGCTACTATCAATTTTCTTAGATTTGTTTCTACCATCTTACTCAAAGCTTTATATTTACCATGCTTTTTTTTCTTTTTGCCTTCTGTCAGTGTGATCGAATCATCTTTTATTACCTGCTTCCCTTCCACTCATTAAGAAATGATATATACTGTCTCTACTTTTATTGGCTACTGTTGATTTTTTAATATACATATTGGATAGTATCAAGTTAATTGCTACCTATACCTTCTTCCCAAACAATATGAGGCCCTTAACCTAACTTGGATTTCATCATACCCCTCCTGTCTTATTGTTCTTCAGTATTTTAGTCACACCTCATTTTTATATCTTCCAGATTATTATCAGTATTTTATACATTAAAATACTGTTAAATATTTAGATTTAACCAAATGGTCACTATATCTTTCCTCCACATAGATTCCTTTTTTTTTAAATAAATTATTTATTTATTTTATTGGCTGTGTTGGGTCTTTTTTTGCTGTGTGCGGGCTTTCTTTAGTTGCAGTGAGTGGGGGCTACCCTTCATTGTGGTGCTCAGGCTCCTCATTGCCATGGCTTCTCTTGTTGCAGAGCATGGGCTCTAGGTGCGTGGGCTTCAGTAGTTGCAGCACATGGGCTCAATAGTTGTGGCTCACGGGCTCTAAAGCGCAGACTCAGTAGTTGTGGCACACGGGCTTAGTTGCTCTGTGGCATGTGGGATCTTCCTGGAGCAGGGGTTGAACCCATGTTCCCTGCATTGGCAGGCGGATTCTTAACCACTGCGCCACCTAGGAAGCCCCACATAGATTCTTACATTCTATTCCTCCTTTCTGAATTTGAATTTCTTTTTCCTAAAGTGTATTCTAGCATAATTCTTTCAGAAAGGATCTATTGGTGGTAAACTATCTCAGTATTTATCTAAAAATGATTTTATTTCAACCTTTCTTAAAGCTTAATTAGTTTTAGTTTAATTTTTTTTTTAGTGGAAGAGCAAGTTATAGAATTCTAGGGTGATAGTTGTTTTCCATTATCTTACGGATTTTGTTATTGCTATTGAGAAGTCTGTCCTCTGTCATTTTTAATAAATCTCTCTGGTTTCTTTAAAGATCTCCTCTTTGTCTTTGGTATTCTGTAGTTTCACTCTGATATAGTTGGGATTTTTGAAAAATCTTGTTTGGTACTTGTTACACTTACTAAATCTGAAAAGTCTTGCTTTCATCAATTCTGGAATATTCTCAACCATTATTTTGAGATTTCATCAAATATTCTCAGCCATCCTAATAGTTCCTCTCCCACTTCCTCTCAGTTCTAACCTCATAAAGTACCTATAAATGTATGTTGGAGCTATTCATTCTATCCTAAGTAGAATGAACTACTCATTCTGTCTTCTTTTTTCTTAATTTCTTTTTTTTTCAGCTTTATTTTTCTTTATTAGTTATCTATTTTATACATATTAGCATATACATGTCAATATGTTCTCAATTTCTATTTCACATTTTCAGCCTCTTCAATGCACAGTATTGCATTCTGTGCCTCAAACTTACCTTCCCAAATCACTAGTTTTCAGTTGTGTCTAATACTCCATTCACTAAGTTTTTATTTTCAACAATTATATTTTCATGTCTAAAAGTTCCATTTAATTCTTTTAAAAATGTGACTTGCCAATAGTGCTTTGTTTTACTTGTCTTCAGTATCCATTAAAAATGTTTTTTATTATTATAAAATATTTTATATTAGCTATCATATTTTCAACTGTCAAGTACTTTCTGGTCTAATTCTTACTTTTTGTTGTCTTGCCTAACTCTCACTTATTGATGATTGTTTTAATGATTGTTAATCTATGTTTTTTTCCTTTTTTTGGTAATTTGCACTATAAGCTCATCTGTAGGCTTCATCTGTGGGAATTAAGGCACAGGCCAAGACAAACAAGTGAACCAATTTTTTCTTGTCCACTTTTCATCAAGGGTTTGGCCCTTTGAGTCCTACACTTACTGGGTGGGAGGGGGGCACTTATAGCTCTAAATTTCCACCATATCTGGGATCGAACCCTTATTTCCTGTCTCCAAGTGGAACAACAGGGTCACCTGAGCCTAAGGTTGAACTTCCCCTCCCCCCATCCCCCAAATTCCCATTAAATTGACCAAAGGAATATAAAATAGAGAACAATCTGTATGATGAATAACCAACAAAGGCTGACACTTGCCAGACATTTGAGACATTTACGTGAGATAGCGTGCAACAAGGCAAGGCTCACTGGAGCAGAAATTACTGTATTGAAACCCCAAATCTCATCTGAAGAGTAAGGGCCCTGTGAGTGTTTCACTGACCCCTTCAGAATTAGCGGGATAATTTCTCAAGAAAAGAAAAGGGAAGGAGAGGAGTTGACATCTCAGTCCTGCCAGCACCTCTGGAGGTCAACTGGGGCTATGGCATGTGCTCAGCCTACAGTTGGGCCAGCTGGCTCAACAAACATGGTGGGTGCACCCTGGTAACTAGCCTCGCATGAGGGCCGTTGAACAAGTGGTTCTGTATTTGCTTCTGACTGCCACAGCAAATCAGAAAAGGTTTGTTGCCATGGGGCTGCTTTTGACTGTTTCTCTCAGATCCCTTGGAAGTTATATCCTGGAAAGGTAAAACGACAGCAAATCTAATCTTTTTCGCTTTTAGTTCATCTGTAACTGAAAGATTTAACCACATATTCACATAATCTTTGATCGAACTCAGCTCCCAATTCTGAACAAAACTTAGCTTCCCCATCTGTTAGGGTGAGCAAATAGAAAACACTCATCAGATATGAAAAGAGATTCAATAGTTCAAAAGAAAGAGACTATATCTGAGGAATTAAGAGAAAATGGCTCCTTCAAATTAGACTTAATGCAAGAAATAGACGGAAACTTAGATACAAATCTAGTTTGCATTTTCACTTCCATTCAGGAAGACATTGCACCTATGAAAAGGACTGATATGAAATAATACAAATTGTTTTCAAGTGAAAAGCATAATTGCTAAATTAAAAGATTACAGAGTCCATGAAAGTCAGATTGGACACTGTAGAAAATCAAATGAGCAAATTATATATATAAAATATGTGCTTGATACATTCTCCAAGAACCCAGAGAAAGCAAATAAAAATAGAGTAAAAAGATGAGAATTGTGGAAGAAAGACCTGGGGTCTATTATACTTCTACAGATCATAGACATTCTCAAAGGAGAGTGTTATAGATTATTAAAAATGGACCCCAATGAGTCTTGCCTCCCTGTGTCCATAACTCCTATGCAATGTGACCTTGACACTCTTCTTATCAAAAGATGGAGTCTGTTTCCCCACCTGTTGAATCCAGGCTGGCCTTGTGATGTGCTTTGACCAACCGAATGCAGCAGAAATGGCATTCTATAACTTCTGAGCCCAAGCCTTGAAACTTCCACTTTAACTCTGGGAACCCTGAGACCATTGCGTAGTGAAGAAACGCAGTCCGATGAAGCCTGTGGAAAGATGAGAGGCCCTGTGGAGGGCAACCGACACCAACTTCCAGGCATGTGAGTGAGGTCGTCTTGGACCCCCCAGCCCCAGCTGAGCTGTCAGATAACTACAGCCACACAAACAAGTGATTAAAAACATTTTTGAAAAGAAACATAGGTTTAGAGATGAAAAGTGTAGCAGAAGAATCCTTCAGATTGCTAATCCACAGAATTGTAAGCAGTAATAAATCATGAGTGTTTTAAGCCACTGAGTCTTGGGCGTGGTCTGTTATGCAATGGAAACAGAAGAATAATAATTAAGGAAATTATCATGATAACTTTAAATGGAATACAATCTATAAAAATATTAAATCAAAAATATATGTGGTAGGACTTCCTAGGTGGCACAGTGGTTAAGAATCCGCCTGCCAATGCAGGGAACACGGGTGCAATCCCTGCCCCAGGAAGATACCACATGCCGAAGAGCAACTAAGCCCATGCACCACAACTATTAAGCCTGCGCTCTAGAGCCTGTGAGCCACAACTGTTGAGCCCATGTGCCGCAACTACTGAAGCCCATGTGCCTAGAGCCTGAGCTCCACAGCAAGAGAAGCCACCTCAATGAGGAGCCCACGCACCACAACAAAGAGTAACCCCAGCTGGCTGCAACTAGAGAAAGCCCGTGTGCAGCAATAAAGACCCAACACAGCCAATAAAAAATTTTAAAAAATAATAAATAAAATAAATTAAAAAACAAAAAATATGTGGTATACCTGAAACTAACATAATTCAACTACACTTCAAGTTTTAAAAAAAGAAAAAGAAAGAATCATAAGAATGTCCAGAGTCCTCTTTTCCCACAACTGAAGCTTATCTAGCATTCACTAGTCCATCACCAGAATGAGGAGCTCAGTTCTGGTCCCTAATTCACATAATGTCCAGAGATGTTATTATAAGGCATCCCTGGCTGTGGCCACTGACTTGGTGGCTTGACTTTGGTGGGTTATCTCAGAAACAGAGGGGACACCTGACTCACCTCTGACTCGTAGCCAGAGGGGATTATCAAGCATCATCTTTGGAGTAAAAAAACCGGCCCTGTGTCTAACTCATACACTGACTATACAACACTGAGGGCAGTGGGTTGAGCTACGATAAATGTGGACCAGCTCCCTTGGTGAGGACCCCGAGATGTGAATGGGGTGAGTCTTCTGTTCTGGCTACTGCACGATGCAGGCCACACGTACTTCTCCATTTACCACGTTTGTTTGTACCAACAACTGGGTGCTGTCTGTGACCCATTTCAGGAGGGGCTCAAATCCTGATGAACTTCCTGTCCTCAGACGCAAAGGTCTGGTGCCCACCCGTCCAGGTGATACATGCAGTGATCTCAGTGGTGTTGGGAGAGGGACTTTTGCACAAAGGATTTCCCTGCCTCAGAGAGAAGTCAAACTTCTGAGGGTGACGAAGAAATCACCCTTTGTGCCACTTATCTCTAATCTGAGGAAATAAAAAAAAAAGAAGTTTCATTTTGGCAGTGATTCCTACTACACTGGATAAAAACTGCCGTGGCCTAAAGAATTGTTTCTTTTGATAAAAAGGGTTCATTGGCCACCAGGGAAAAGTAATGAAAGGAGATGCACATCTAAACCTCCTTTAGTGATTTTTTAAAAAAAATTTCAAGGATAAGGAAAATATTTTATAAATATCCAGACAGAAAAATTTAAAAAGATATCTATAAGGTGGTAGATGGAGTTATAGGCATCAAATTTCTCCTCTGAAACACTAAATGCTACTAGACCAGTGTGCTGGGAGTCCTCAACACTCCCCCCGGGTTCGATGCACTAGGAGGACCACAGTGCTCAGCATTTAGTTATGTTCATAGCTATGATTCATTACAGAGAAAGGAGACAAAGCAAATCAACAAAGGGGAAACGTGCATGGAATGAAGACCAGGGAAACCAGGCACACACTTTCAAGAGCCTCTCCCAGTGGAGTCACACAGGACATACTTCCTCCCCAGCAATGAACTGTGACAACCCATGTGACATGCCCTCACTAGACACTCAGTGCTTGATAGTTTTACTGGGGGCCAGTCCCCCAGGCATCCTCTGCCCACTATGTGCAAAGATTCCAGACACCTAGAAGGAAAGCAGGTGTGCAGAACAAACCAAGTTGTTTGTACAATTTGGACACAATGATTCACCCATATGAGTTCTGGAAACTATGGGAACCCTTCCCAAATCCAAGTTCCTAGGCACCAGCCAAGGGTCAACCTTGCCAGCAGGCCTTTCTGAGGATAACAGTCTCAGGTCTGCTCCTTTAACTCCTTTCTGCACAACAAGACAGCACCTGCAAATTTTTAGTTTACAATATGACCCAATAGTTTTTTTTAATTGAAGTATAGTTGATTTACAATATTATATTAGTTTTAAGTGTACAGCATAGTGATTATTTTTGCAGATAATACTCCATTATAAGTTATTGCAAGATAATGGCTATAATTCTACTATACAACATGTATCCTTGTTGCTGATCTATTTTATATACAGTAGTTTGTATCCGTTAATCCCATACCCCTAATTTGTCCCTCTCCCCTTCCATCTCCCCTCTGGAAACCACAAGTTTGTTTTCTATATCTGTGAGCTTGTTTATATTTTGCATATACATTCATTTGTATTATTTTTTAGATTCCATATATAAGCAATATCATACAGCATTTGCCTTTCTCTGTCTAACTTATTTCACAACGAAGCATAATATTCTCTAAGTCATCCACATTGCTGCAAATGGCAGAATTTCTTTCTTTTTTTGTGGCTAATATATCATTATATATATATACCACATCTTCTTTATCCATTCATCAGTTGATGGGCACTTGGATTGCTTTCTTGTCTTGGCTATTGTAAATAGTGCTGCTATGAACATTGGAGTGCATGCACCTTTCCAAATTAGTGTTTTCATTTTTTCTAGATACATAACCAGGAGCAGAATTGCTGGGTCATATGGTAGTTCTGTTTTTAGTTTTTTGAGGAACTTCCATAATGCTTTCCATAGCGGCTGCACCAATTTACATTCCCACAAACCAACAGTATACTACAGTTCTCTTTTCTCCACATCCTCTCCAACATTTATTACTTGTAGACTTTTTGATGATAGCCATTCTGACAGGTGTGAGGTAATATCTCATTATTGTTTTGATTTGCGTTTCTCTAATAAGTAGTGATGTTGAGCATCTTTTCATGTGCCCGTAGCCATCTGTATGCCATTTTTAGAAAAATGTCTGTTCAGGTCTTCTGACCATTTTTTTTACTGCATTGTTGTTTGTTTGGTTTTTTGGGGGGAGGGGGACATTGAGTTGTATGAGCTGTTTATGTATCTTGGATATTAACCCCTTGTCAATCACATTATTTGCAAATATTTTCTCCCACTCAGTAGGTTGTCTTTTCATTTTGTCAGTGTTTCCTTTTCTGTGCAAAAGCTTTTAAGTTTAATTAGGTCTCATTTGTTTATTTTTGCTTTTATTCTTTTGCCTTGGGAGACAGATCCAAAAAAATATTGCTACAATTATGTCAAAGAGTGTTCTGCCTATGTTCTCTTCTAGGATTTTTATGGTTTCAGGTCTTACATTTAGGTTTTTAAACCATTTTGAGTTTATGTTTGTGTATGGTGTGAGGGAATGTTCTAACTCACTCTTTTATATACAGCTGTCCAGTTTTACCAACACCACTTATTGAAGACACTGTCTCTTCCCCATTGAATACTTTCACCTCCACTCTCATAGATTAATTGACCATAGGCGTGTGGGTTTATTTCTGGGCTTTCTATTCTGTTCCATTGATCTATGTGTTTGTTTTTGTGCCAGTACCATACTGTTTGCATTACTGTAGCTTTGTAGTATGGGAGTCTGGGAGGGTTATATCTCCAGCTTTGTTCTTTTTTTTTTTCTCAAGATTGCTTTGGCAATTTGGGGTCTTTTGTAGTTTCATATAAATTTTAGGGTTATTTGTTCTAGTTCTGTGAAAAATATCATAAGAATTTTAATAATGATTGCATTAAATCTGTAGATTGCTTTGTGTATGACCCCGTAGTTTTTAACTCAGCTGAATGGATGGCTTTTTTTTAATGAAGGAAGCAGCAATGAGTAAGCAGAACAGACCACTGTTTGGGGAGGGGCCCAGTGTGCCCCTTCTCTACAGAGGTAAAGGGAACCAGCTCTCCCACTTCCTGCCCCTTGGCAGCCAGGGCACTTGGCTAAGTAAGGACCTCTGCCTGGGGATCTGATTCGTAAGAGTGGGCAATGTAAAAATGAAGCATATTTAAAACTGGTTCTTGGAAGCAGTGTCCATTGATGGAATGGTCATTCCTAACTAGACTGAAATACGATTATCCTACCTCCTGCTTCATGACATTTTGCAACTGCCTTGATTCCTGCCCATTTTCTAAGCCTGATCTTCCAGCTTCCCACTGATTTTATAAACCTTCCATTTTCCTTCCAATAGATTCTTTTTTAAAAGTTTTCTAAAGACTCAGTTTATTTTGCTTACAACTGGTAACCCTAATCGAGTTAGTACCCCTTGCTATAAGCCTTTGCTTAACCCAAGGTGTCTCTTTCATGGTACATGAGACAGAACCTCAAGTTCCTCAATGATCTAGATGTTTTTGTGAAAGACATGGGCACCCCCACTGAAGGCAATTTGCCTTCTCTCTGGATGAGAATGCAAACTGACCTCTGAAATTCTCATAAACACAGAGACATAATTCTCAGACCAGTGCCGGCAACGAGAGCTGTCCCTTTAACCAATTGCATGGAAGACCTGGGCTACAAGCCCTTGTCAGAGAATCTTGTTGCAAAGACTTCCAGGTGTGAGTCATCAATCAACTGCGAAATCTCACCTGCCTGAGCCTTGATGCAGACCATGGATATCTGAGACAGTCCAATGGTCAGGCCCAGGCTCTAGTCCTCCACTCTGAGATCTGTCTCTGAATTAGATATGTGGGCCAGGTTTTCTTAGCTCCTCCACCCTACAAAATGTGTTCCCCTCCAAGCTATGGCAGAGTCATGCTGCCTCCATCTTTACAGAGCTTGCACATGAAGTGATGCTGCCACTGTTGACCAATTATGTAGATGAACCAGGTAATCTCATGGAGGCTCACTGTCCTCATCTTTGGAACGGAGGTAATAAAACCAATGTCTCAGAGAACTTGTGAGACTCAGATGAGCTAATGAATTTAAAAGAATTTTGTAAACTGTAAAGAGCTGCACAGACATGCAAGAGTATAATTACATTACTTGATGTCTTTCAGTAGGAAATCAGGTAATAAAGTCCTTCTGTGATTTAATTCCAGGAAAAAACTCTCTCCCTAAAGATTGATCCACGTGGTCCCTGCTCTCTGAAATGAGAGATAACTTTAGTAGCCAGCATTCTTTTGTGGCAAGTGATGCAAACCCAAGTTGAAATACTTTAAGTCAAAAGGGGGATTGGGGGATCATGTATCGAGGAGAGGCAGGGGTGAGGCTGGACCTAGGGATGGCTGCAACGGGGGATCCATCAATCAACTCTTCCAAATCAACTCTTCAGTCTCTTCCAGTCTCCTCTCCACTCTCTCACCTTTGTGCCCCTCTGCCTATTGGCTTTATCCTCTCTGTCTGCACATTCTTTCTCAATGTGCTGGGGAGCAGGTCTTCAAACCTTCAGACTCTCATCAGCTCAGTAACCATAGGAAAAAAATCTTCCCCTCCAGCTTCAAATTAAGAGGGCTAACCTCATATTTATCAGCCTGACCAAATTTTTTTAGCCAGGGAAGTAATATTTGATGTGCAGCAGAGTGCTTTCTCCCAATACCCAGTCTCCTCTTCTTGCTGGATCTTCCATTTTTGAGCTGGGCATATTTCTGCCCAGTTAATACATTTCCCAGCCTCCCGTGAAATTTGCCATGGTCACATGTCCAAGTTCTGATCAATGAGATGTAAGAAGAAGTGTTCTGAGGTGTTTCTGGAAAATTTAAAAGGAAGAGGCTACTCTTTTCTCCTTTCTATAGTTTGGAATGTGGATGCAATGGCTAGTGCTCCAGCAGCCATCCTACACCATGAAGTGGCTTTGGGCATGAAAGCTACATATGGCAGAGGAACAAGGTAGAAAGAGCCTGGGTCCCTGATACCGTGTCTCTGTCCTACCAGCCTTGCACTGCCTCCTCTTTTCATTTTCACATGTGAGGAGAAAAAAAACTTCTATCTTGTTTAAGCTACTATTGTGAAGTCTTTGTTATTTGCAGCCAAATCTAATCCTAAATGATATACAACTCAGGTTGAGGGGAGGACATCAATTGACAGAAGAAGAGGCTGGGGAGAAAACATCCCAGGAAACACAAAACAATAGCTGTAAAGTAGCCCAGTGTCTCCCTCCCTGCCTTGGACTTTAGGAACCTTTCAGCAGCCTGGGGTTAACCACACTTCATGCTCCCTTTAGTCTCAGTCTGTGATGTCCTCCTTTTGCAAGCTTTGGTTAATGCCAGCCTTTACAAAGGCAGACAGAGTGTAACATAAAACCACCCTCTCAACAGTGTGCTCCATGAAACACTCATCCCCTGAGGTGCTTGGAGGAAAATGAATCTATGGTCAATAAGTCTAGGGAACACTACCAACTACTCCCTCTCAGAGATTCACAAAGCACATTAGCATGGTAAAGGCTCTGAAAAGTGCTTCAGTTACAGAAACCCAATTAATTTTCTTTAATCCAGCTCTTCCCCAACCTCATTTTATTATGGAAACCTCCCTTCTCCCCACATAACACCTATTAATATCCCATGGGGAAAGATGCTTTGAGAAATGTTTGATAAGTAGGTAACAGCAAAAGTAGTAGCTGTGACCTTGGAAACTGCTTGGGTGAACAGATGGTTTAGCAGCATCACTGGGGTTTATACAAATAGTCACCCACCAGCCGTGAGGTCCAGCTTGGTGCTGGCTGTACCTGGATCATGATGTCCTAGCTGTGGCCATAGTGGGACCATGACTTCTATTGCTCTAGACCTAACGTTCCAATGTCCATTTCCTCCATTTCCAATGTCTCTTTCATGGCAAGGTTGCAGAAACCTCTGAGTCTGGTTTTGGTGAGATCGGCAATCGTTTAAACCCTGGAGAAGAGAAAGGCTGTCTGTTGGAGTCTCTGCAGGTACAAACCTGCCTTCAACACAAAGACCGAAGACAGGATGAGAATTAAAGCAAGAGACATCCACGTAAACTGGGAAGGGAAGCCCTCTGTAGTCTTGGCCAGATTGAAGCCAGAGCCTCCTGTGGATTATAACCTCCTCCAACTGTCTGGGAAATGTGAGCTCTGCTCTTGAATCATGCGACCAAGCAGGCCGTTGCTGCTTATGACGGATCTGCACAAGCAGATCCCCGCAGGTCTGCTGAAGGCTGGGCTACCTGTCCTGCAGACTGTTTGGGAGGAAGTTTCCAGTTCTGTTTTCCCTGGTCTGGGAGCACAACTCTGGATTGCTGGCTGACATATCCCCTACTGACAGGCCAGGGGCTGCCAAGGAGAGGGACTGAGGACAAAGTGAGGGAAAGAAATCCCCAGGTCCGTCTGTGGGGAGAATCCCTCTCCCTTCTGTCACAAAGACAGGCAGCAGCAGGCACCTCCTGCTGTTCCTTCAAATTGAAACCTCAATCTCCTGCCACCCCCGCACTAACACCCAGTTCTTTTGAGGTCCATCCCAGGCACAGAAGAGGCTGACCTCGAAACTAATAGTTTTGCAACTCTGTGAGCTGCCCTTTATTGACGATGTGGCCTTGGGAAAGTCCCTTTGACCCCCTGGAGCACAGAGAACATGAATCACTGAGAAGACACGATGAGTGAGAGCACCACCTGGAAATGCCCAGCAGAGTACTCAGCACACTCTAGGTGTTTCATATATATGTGTGTACAAAATAGATACTTATGTGTTTTAGTATCTCCCCCCTTCCTTGCTTCCAGCTTTTCCTGATTGTTCCAAAGTGAGCTTTCCTACCCCCAAGTCTTTCTTAAATAGGACCTGACTTAAAGTGGGATTTTCTCACCTTTTCCACTTTGGGTACAAGACTTCTAAACCCTAAACTGAATGTGAAGGGAGTCACAGTGGACACTTCGGAGTCAATTTTAGAATAAGTTTTGATTGGTTTGAGAAGTTGATTCTTGGAGATTATCTCCATGAAATATGTTTTCAGGGAAGCTTGGTTTTATTTTGTTTTGTCTTATGTTTTTCCATGAATGTGCTTCCAGCCTAAATCTGTGAAAGATTATCCTGGACCAGGTGCAATTCATTCTCCCTTTGTTGTGGGGATTTCCAGAACAAAGAGGTATCCAGTCCCAAACTGGAGTGACTTCATATATTGCAGAGGGAGAGAGGGAGGGAGGACGAGAGAGAGAGAGAGAGAGAATGCCACAGATAATGAGTGGGGAGGGTTGAGAAGAGAGAGGGGGAGATTGGTTTTCAGATCTGTCCTGAATCTCTGTTTTATTCATAGAAGTCACAGCCAGCCTTGGTTGGAAAGCAGCAGTTAATGTAACTGTAGGTACTGTCGGAAGCTACCTCATAATCTTCAGCAGGGCAGCTGCTTATGCTGTAAGAGGGAGATCAAGCCCTGTTTATATATATGGAATTGCTTTCTCAACTTTCCTTGGTAATGAAAAGCAAAACCACATGGGAGCAGGTTTCAGCATTCCAGGTGCAAGGACACAGGTCTCTGGCGTGAGCCTCTCCACTCCAGCACAGCAGAGGCATGTTCCTCAAATGCGAACGGGACCTGGACCCCCAGTCTTCAAGGCTCTCTTGCTGCCACAGAAATTGATGTCCACTCCTTGAGTACTATGCCCTCAGCACTCCACTGCAGAACCCTAAGAGGAGTGGGTATCTCCTCAGCCTACCCCTCATCAGGAGGCCCCCAAAGCCTAAGTGCAGGAGGGTCCCTAACCCAGGCACATCTCCCTGGGGAGTTCCACATCTGCATATCCATCAGCCTCTAATACAGGGCAGGTCATCCAGGCCCAAAAGGAACCCCAGACAGTCCCAGACATTTGAAAGTCATTTAACGTCCAATGCACATTTGCATAGTAAAGGCTCTGAGAAGTCCTGCAGTGAAGTAGTACATTTAACTTTAAGTAGGTGCATTCCTTGCTTAACTAACCCTGGACCACCTTTCTCATGGAAGGCCTGTTATCTCATTGAGAAGCACTCCACGGAATGTTGGAAAACGATGCTATGGAGCCATTCATGGCCATGTCCAGCACCCTGAAGAATAGAGATAATCTCTGATCCAGTTTTGGGTCCACAAAGTCTAGCACAGGACCTAAAAAAGAGTGTTTGTGGAATGAATAAATGAGTGAATTAATGAAATCATGTGAACCTGGGAATTATAACTGTGCCAAACTCTTTTCCAGGGCCATTAATACTGTGACCAGTGCATAGCTTGGTTAAGACCAAATCTTTTTTTTTCCCTAACATTTACACTAATTACAAACTGGCAGGCCTTGAACCAGATCTGTCTAACATATGTGTTTTCTTTGTCCAGCACAGGGGCTTATTTTTTTTTAAATGCCTTTAGGTAGGGTCGGAACCTTGCAGCACAGCCAGGTTCTGCCTCTTCCTATCTCACCCTTCCCACATTCTCATCACCTGCTTCGCTCCTGAAAGCTCTGAGTTTGCTATCTCGTTTACATCTCCCTGGGAAGTTGCTTTTTCATTCTGACCATGAACACCATGAATTTATTTTGAAATGGATTTTCCGGGGTGAGAAGTCATCAGACCTTTAAACTTTAGACCCTTTACAATGAAATAGTTATGGAGCCCAATGCGGCAAGGCCCTCATACGCTTAAGGCAACTCCCTGAGCCAAACTGACGATGTGGTGGGGGTCACCTGGTCCACATGCTCGTCTTCTCACCGCTGTGACCCTCGTGCTTGTCACTGGGAGAGCCTGTGAAAGCCCACTTTGCTGTGGCCACCTCCCAAGGTTCTGGGTCAGTGGGTCATCCACAGGGCTGGGAATCTGCATTCCTGACAAGTTCCCCAATGATGTGGCCCAGGGACCACACTTTGAGATCTGCTCCTCCACTGTTTACAAAACTCTCTCACAATCATTATCTTCTTAGACCCTGACAACCAACCTATGGTGTGACTGGGGCAGGAATTACTACTCACAAACCACTAATGAGGAAAGAGAGACTCAGAGAAGTTCACTGATGACCCAAGCTCACACAGCTTGACGTGAATTAGGGTCTTCCAATGCCAGGTCAAGCAGCCTGTGGACAAGGATGTGGCCAAAAGAGGCCATCCAACATCATTCTGCTTTAGGACAAAGGGATTGGACTGGTGAAAAACTGAGCTAGCATTTCGGGAAGTACTTTCCTGCAGGAGAGATCTCTACCTCCTAAGTGGGAGCTGACAGCCTCTCACCGCCCCTCTCAGCTCCACACTCCATGGCTCTCCATGGAGAAGTGAGAGGGCCCAAAGTAGCCCACCACCCCTGCCACCCCAGGTTTCTGGCCCTATAGCAGTCCCAGCCAAGGCAGCAGAGAAGCAGAGATGCCCCATCCACTGGAGCCAAGATACCCCTCACTGAATTTTCTGTGTGGCAACCAAAGTGGAGTGAGAGACGGGCACAGACTGCAGCTTCTAGGAGGGAAGGCGGGGGGAGCACAGACCATATGGAGCAAGAGTGACAGAATTTGGCAGTGCAGCCTCTGCAGATGGGCCTACTTATGTCCAGACACAATCTGAGGCCAAGGACTGAATCATCTCTCCAGCAATTTCTTGTTTCCAAACACGTCTTTTGAAGAATGTGGGGATGCTCCGCACATATATGCAGACAACAGAAAAGAAAAGTTGCTTTTGCCGGTGGGGGTGGGGGTGTGGCGAAGGGCTGCAGAATGTCCCCTGGAGCGGAGTGGGAGTCCCTGGATGGTGAGACGGGAGCCTGGAGGTTTGGGTAGCATTTAGAGAGTCCGCATCAAGTTTTTGACATGTGTTTTCTTGTGTGATCCTCACAACAACACTATAAAAGGGTTAGCATTACCAGCCCCATTTTACAGGAGGGAAGACTGAGATTTTAGAGGGTGATTTGTCAAAGTCTCCCAGCTGGTGAAGGCAAAGTCGTGCTTGAGGAAGAGCAAATGGGGCATCCACACACATCCGAGGACTCCCTCCACCCACTGTGTCCAATGCCGAGATCCTTGTATCAGTCTCCTAGGTGATCCTATGCCCCAGCCCCTGAGTGGTCTTCCAAGTTACTGAGTCCCCAGTAGGGCTCCGCAGGGTCTGTCTTCAGGACAAAGTCTGGGCTGCTCTGCCTGGCATTCGAGGCCCTGTGAGGCCAGTCTCCAGCCTGCATCCCAGCCTCGTGTCCATCCCTCCCAGTGTGGCCCCAGGCTTGGGCCCAGCCAGGTAGCTTGCTGTTCCCTGAACACACTCAGTGCTCTCCAGCCTCCAGTCTTGGCTTTGGTGACTTCCAGTCACATCTCCCTGTGGCATTTCTGTCTTTCTTTTTTTTTTTTAAGGGAATGGCATTAGTGGTTGTTGTTTTTGGCTGCATTGGGTCTTAGTTGCGGCACATGGGATCTTAGTTGCTACACACGGGCTTCTCTCTAGTTGTGGTGTGCAGGGTTTTTTATTTTCTAGTTGTGGCGTGCAGGCTCCAGGGTTCATGGGCTCTGTAGTTTTGCAGCATGCAGGCTCTCTAGTTGAGGCATGTGAGCTCAGTAGTTGTGACACGTGGGCTTAGTTGCACCTCAGCATGTGGGATCTTAGTTCCCCGACCAGGAATCCAACCCACATCCCCTGCATTGCAAGGCGGATTCTTTATCACTGGACCACCAGGGAAGTCTCTACCATGTGCCTTCCTAGCCCAGGGCCTTTGCACATGCTATTCCCTCTTCCTGTGACTCTCTTTCTACCTTTCCTCTGGCTGATTCCTACTCATCCTTTAGATCTCAGCCCTTTTCAGAGACGCTTTCTCTGATACCTCTCGCCCCTCCCAGTTAGGTCTCCCACATCCTTGTCTCTCTCCCCAAGAACCTAACTCTTTTACTTCATAGCATCTATATCATTATCTCTGCCATGTGCAGGACAGAATACACTCAGGCTCTATCACTGCAATAAGACCATTCTTTGGACCAATATCTTTAGGATTAAAATGTGCTAAACTTTGCAATTTCATCCTCTCTTTTCAAGGAACAGGAATGAATGAGTTCAGCCTTAGAACCTCAGCTCCTGTAACTGATTTTTTTCATAGGCTTTGAGGTCAGGCAGACCCCTTCCTGCTCCCTACTCCTCCACCAACTGAACAAGTAAGTCACTGTTTCTCTCTGGGCCAATAGCTCTGCTCTGCCCAGCTGACTTTGGCCCAAGAAAGTATGGAAAGCCCCTTAACGGCAGGCCATAAGAAGGCCAGATGCCACCCAATCAGAATCTAATACCCAATAGAGGTGAGAAAAGATGATGGTTAACCAAGATGCACACTGTCCCCAGGTTGCCCTTTCTGACTTCCTCGTCTCCTTTATCTACCATTAGCACTCTGCATCCTCTGGACAGGATACATGCTGCCAGAATCAGTTCTGCAATTTCCTGATTACTGCTCAGAAGGCCTGACTTTCCCATCAAGGACTTCAAGGGTTTCCTCGGAACATTCTGGGATTGGTCTCAGACACCCAGGCTAAACAGGGGCCAGTCCACTGCAGAATGGGCCATGAACCCAGGGTCCACTTCTGCATTCTGCATCGCAGATAGATCTCTGCCAGCTGACTCCTGAATAATGCAGCCTTAACAAGCCCTTGCTGAGGGTGAATCTCAGGGCAGGATCACTCTGCCCTTGGTTCCGCCAGAGAGACACACTCAGGCTGGTGGTCCAGAGCTCTTGGGGATGACAGGAGGTGCTGGCCTCTCTGAAGAGGCTGAGCCAAGGTTCCCAGTGCCCATCCTATTCATCTCATTCAGAGTCACGATGATGCTAATGACATGAATCAGAAGGTCACTTTTTTTTTTTGAGTGCCTACTACATGTTAGGCACAGGCTGGGTGCTTTATCTGACTTTTCCTCTATTCCTCCCAACAAGCACATTTTACAGATGAGGAAACTAAGGACAGAGAACTAAACTGATTTACACAAGGTCACCTGGCCTTTGAGAAGCTGAAATGAGAACCAAGTTATCCCTAACCTCTCACTGAGATAGTCATAGTCACAAAAATGCAGTCCATGCACAGAGCATTTTATAGTCTATGGAGCTCTTTCCCATCTGCCATTGTCTCTGATCTTTGCAGTAACCCCTTGTGCTGTGTATCATCAGCCCATTTATTCAGATGGGAACACTGAGATTTAGAGTAAGAAATCAACTGGCTTAAATCAGCAGGTGCATGAATTATCTATTGCCAGGTGTATAACAAATAACCCCCAAACTTGGCAGCTTAAAACAGTACACATTTATTATCTCACAGTTTGTGTGGTCAGGGATCCAGCATGACTTAGCTAAATCTTCTGCTTCACAGTCTCCCATGAGGCTGTAATCAAAGCATCAGCCCAGGGTCTGTGGTCTCATCTGAAGGCTCCACTGGAGAAGAATCTGCTTGCAATCTCATTCACGTGATTGTTGGCAGGATTTAATTCTTTGTGTGTTGTTGGACTGAGGGCCTAACGTCCTTGCTGGCTGTGCACCAGATACCACCCTCAGTTCCTTCTTTTGGGGGCCTTTCCGGTATGGCAGCTTGTTTTATCAAAGTATGCAAGCCAAGAAGGCAATAGAGTCTGCAAGCAAGAAGGAAGTCATGAGCTTGTAACCTAATCATGGAAGTGACATCCCACACGTTTGCTGCACTTTATCCATTAGAAACAAGTCACTACTTCCACTCCAGGCTCCTACCCCAGGGGAGGGAATTACACAAGGGCATGATTATTAGCAGGTGGGGATTATTGGAGGCTGTCTTAGAAGTCTGCTTATCCCAGCAGGGGGCTGGGCTAGAGCCCAGGGTGTGCAGCTCTTAGTCTGGCCCTTCTTCCTGGACATGGAGATGTGTTGGCACGGTGGACGGAGGTGGCAGGTGGCGATCTTCCCTCGTCAGTGCTCTAGGGAGGCTCTCAGGGCCATGCAGAGCCTGGGCTAGACTTTTCCATCCCAGGAAGAGAGCCGGCCCCATTTTAATTACATTGTCGCCCCCAGGGAAGCCTGTGCTCTTCTCCAGATAGTTTAGCTCCCCCTTTACTGCCATTGCTGTCTTTAAATCAAAGCCGCTCTCTGTTCAAGGGCTCCTGGCCACAGGCAGGGTGAGGATTTATGAGTGGGTCATCCGGAAATGTAATACAAAGGAGTCAGGACCCAGACAGTAATGTAAACTGAGAGGTCCTGGGGAGGCAGTCGGCCAGGGCTCAGTGACCTCTCAGGCTCCGCAGCCATCACTGCCTCCCCCTTTATGAAACTCTTCCATCATCCATTCTTCCTTCTGCCTACCCCCACTGTCTCTTCTTACTGCGCGTGCTGCAGCCTCCCCCGCCACAGCCAGAGCCCAGGTCACCTGCATCTGCCTCAGGCTGCCTTTCTAGAACTGCTTCTGCTGTCCTGCTCTCTCCTGTGTCCCTTCTTACATCCTTCCGGGCTCCAGTCTAGGCGAATAGACTCCTATCTCGATGCCTTTGCTCAGGCTGTTTCCTCTCCTGGGATTATCCTTTTCCCCAAGCACTGGAGATGAAACCTCCTTTAGGACTCCTTCCCTGACCTGTCATTCTCTGTCCCTCTCTCAAGGCACTGAGCACTGTGAGCCTTAATATTGGAGTTTGTTACATCCATGCTATCCTTCTTGCATTAGACTGAGGCTTCCTTAAGGGTAAGAGCTGGGTTGGAGCCCACCATGGTTCTACCACTACCTGACTCATGGGAGGTGATCAGTCAGTGTTGGAATAATTGGAAAAGTCAAGGTCAGAAAACACTAGTTCAAAATGATACATGCACCCCAAAGTTCACTGCAGCATTATTTATAATTGCCAAGATATGGAAGCAACATAGGTACCCACTGACAGAGGAATGGAAAAAGATAATGTGGTACACACACACACACACACACACACACACTGGAATATTACTCAGCCATAAAAAAGAATGAAATCTTGCCATTTGCAACAGCATGGATAGACCTGGAGGGTATTATGCTAAGTGAAATAAATCAGAGAAATACTGTATGTTTTCACTTATACGTGGAATCCAAAACCCCAAACAAACAAATATAACCAAACAGAAACAGACTCACAGATACAGAGAAAAACAAGCGGTTGCCAGAGGGCAGGGGAGCAGGGGGAAGGGCGAAATAGGTGAAGGGGATTAAGAGGTACAAACTATCAGTTATAAAACAGACAACTCACAGAGATGTAATGTACAGCACAGGGAATGTAGTCGACACTTTATAACTGTGTGCTATGTAACCTATAAAACTATTGTCACTATGTTGTACACCTGAAACTAATGTAATATTGCAAGTCAACTACACTTCAATTTAAAAAAAAATGGAAAAGTAAAAAAAAAACCAAACCAAACCAAAACAAAGAAAAACACACCATCTTTGAGCAAATAGTGCTCTCCCTTTACCCATTCCACGTATGGTCAGTGACTGGCCCCCCACTCCTTTTCTCCTCCCTGGGGTACTCTCCAGTGTCAGGCCTGCTGGGTACAGCACCCCGACCCTGCCACGTACCACATGTTCCAAGCACCTATTCTACACCTCCCACACACGTTTGGGAGACTGTGGGTGGGAACATGACAAAACCACCTTCCCAGACAGACATCCAGAGGGACACAGACACGTGTGCTCAGAAGATGCCACCTCACCCTCTCCCGCTCTCTACCTGACTTAGTTGCCTGGCCATGGGCTGCTTGGGTGACCTGGGAGTCACTCTGACTGCTGCTTCTTCCTCAACTTTTCACCAGTCTCCAGTCAGTCCCATGTTCCATAAGTTCTACCTTTTGTTGAACATGCTCTTCCCCTTCTCCATCCCAACTGCCACTGCCCCATCCAGGCCACCAAGGATCCCTTCTTTGTTGCTCTTCCTGCCTCCACCTCACCCTACGCATCTATCCTCCACTCAAGTGGCCAGAACCATCATTTGTACCAAGTCCCTTCCTTGCTCAAAACTCCATGGCTCCCCCCTGCCTGGGAACAGCACTCAAGCACTGCACAATCTGGCTGTTCTGGAGCTTCTCTGGCCTCATCTCCCATTCGCCCATCATCTCCACCCACACTCTCGGGGGCCACGCACACTGGACCACCTCTCGTTCCCCAGTGCTCCTGGTGCTTTCCCACCTCCACTTGGAACGCTCTTCCTCCTCATCTCTGCCCATATAGCCCTACTGTCCTTCCAGGACAGCACAAAGGCTGCCTCCTCCTTGAAGCCTTCTTTGACCACCTTCCAGGAGGCAGTGAAATAACTTTCAGTCCTCTGAGCTCCCAAAGGTTTCGCGTTGAAGGTATAAAAGGCATTCTTTTCTTGCCACATTTCACACCCAATCGTGAGCTCCCAGGGGGCAAACACTAGCCTCAGCTCCTTCTTTTCCAAACCCCACCTCCTGCTGCTGCTGCCTCCTCCGCGGAGACGAAGACAAAGGCTTCCCTTGGGGGAGGGGAGCTGCCTTGAAATCTCTTGGAGGCTCCTGACAGCTCAGTCCCGGAGAAGAAAGCGGCCCAGAAGGCTGCGCTCCGCGGGAGGGGTTCTCACCAGAAGGCCCAGTGCTGGGCCTGAGCCAAGGAGTGTTTGCGGGAGCGCAGGGGTGTGCCGATGGGGGAGGGGGACTTGGCAGCCACAGGGGTTGGTTGTGATCTGCTCTTGTTCTAGTTCCCTGATGTCTTTGTTCTGAATCCCCAGGGCGCTCCTCACCAGCAAGGGGTGGGGATAAGGACGGCTCAGAGAAGGGGCAGGGCCAGAGACAGGGGAGACCCGAGAAAGGGGAGGAGCCTGGAAGGAGCCCTTTTGTTACAGGGCATAGCTGGGCGTGGGTCCCTTCCTTTCCTAGGGTCTGATTCCTTCTCCTTCAGGCTGTCCTGTCTGCCTGTCCCGAGTCTCTGGCCTCTCCCTCTGGGCTGGCTCCTTCTCTTCAAACAGCCCGCCCCCACTCACGTCGGGCTCCCCTCCCCTCGCCCCGCCCAGCCCCCTTTCCTGAGGGTGTCCTTACCAAGGATGCTGTGGGTCAGGGTCAGCCCCCACCCTCCTCTTCCTGGGCCCTCAGGCCCACCCACCTGTCTGAGCCAATCTGGCCAATCCATTTTCTTTCCTGCTCACCCTCCCTGACTCTGAAGTAAAGTTTCTCTCACCATCCACACAGCCGGAGGGACAGTCCAGGTTTCCATCTTATCTCTGCCCCATAACTTATACCCAGGTGCCCTGGGCAGGTCCCTGCACCACTCAGAGCCTCAAATTCCTCACCTAAAGTGGAAGAACAGTACTTGCCTCACAGGTACTGAGGTGCTGACCAAGTGCTCAGAGCGGACCAGGCGCACAGGACTGCCCCATATCATCAGAAGTGCCCTGTCCTCCTTACTCAGTGTCACAGCCCCATGGCATCCCCTCCACAAGTCTTTCCTTGTGATACCCACCTTTCCAAGCAATCCTTCCCAGGATCTTCCTTCTCCGCCCGTCTCTCCCCTCTGCTTTCCTCCTGCTTTTCCTGGGCAAGCACAGCCACCCCTCAGCTTCTGCAGCCGTGAGGACACCATCAGCTCCCAAACCTGCATCTCCAGCCCAGTCTCTCCTGAGCTCCAGAGGCCCTTCTTTGCCCTCCCTCGGGCGCCTCAAACTCAACAGTCCCAAACAATGCATCGTCTTCCCCATCACACCTGCTCTTCCTCCTGAGTTCCCCCATCTCAGGGAATGGCCCCACCATCCATGCAGTCCACAAATCCTGAAGTGAACCTTCCCTTCAAACAGCCCAGTTTCAGTGAAAGCTCTGTCACTTGCAAGCTGTATGACTTGGGGCCTCTGTTTCCTCATCTATGAAATGGGATAATAGCCCAGAGATTGTGAGAGGGTTAAATGGCATCATTCACACAGGATGGCAGCATCAAACATGATATGGCCTAAAAGCACTGGAAGCTATTATTATGATTACTCAGTGGGCCCTCCTCTTAATCTAACAGCCAGTGTCCCTCTGGATTGGCTTGGGAGGAAGGTAGGATGATGCCCCTGGAGTCGTGGAAGAAGATATGGGAGGATGGAGCCAGATGAGGATTAGGAGGGGTTCATGGAGCATGGGACTCCTGACTGTTTGTGGGCCATGAGAGATAAGGCTCCTGAGGAAGAAGAGCTGGAATGGGACAGGGAGATGTCCAGGACATGCTAATGGGGCCCAGGTTAGTACCCAGATGACTCCCTCTCAAGTACTTTCCAGCCGTACGTGCTCCCATTCTGGGGAGTTCTCTGAGTCTGACACCATCCCCTTCCTAGAACATTAAAGTCAGAGAGGCATCTCACTGAGCTCAAGACCAGAACTTCCAGCAGAGCTGTACCCTCATGCAATAGGCTGCCTCGGCAGGTAATGAGCAGCTGGTCAAAGAAGGTATGCAAGTGGAGGCTAGTGGGCACTTGGCAGGCAGGCTCTAGAGGGGATTCAGGATGATAGGATAATGATGATAGGGAGAATGAAATGATCTTTACGTTTCCTTCTTGCCTCCTGTCCCAAGAGACTATTGTCAAAATATTCCTAATTAAACCTTGTAATAAACATAAAATATATAGGCATTAAAAAGTACTAGACTTAAATCCATACCATGGAATACTACTCAGTAATAAAAGGGAATGAACTCTGTTTTATTGATATATGCAACAACTTGGGTGCATCTCCAAGGAATTACGCTGAGTGGAAGGGTGGTGGTGGGGGAACCAATTCCAAGAGGTTACATACTGTATAATTCCATTTCTGTGACATTTGTGAAATGACAAAATTTTAGAAATGGAGGACACGTTTGTGGCTACTTGTGCTGGAGGGGGGCGTGGATGCTGGAACAGAGGCGGATGTGGTTATAAAAGCATGTATTCATTTCCTATGACTGCTGTAATAAATTACCATAGATTCAATGGCTTAAAGCAACACAGATTTATTCACTCACAGTTCTGGAAACCAGAAGTCCGAAATCAGCATCACTAGGCTAAAGTCAAGATGTTGACAGGGCTATATTCCTACTGGAGGCTTGAGGGGACAATCTGTTTCCTTGCCTTTTCTAAAGCTTCAGGAGGCTTTGCTGCATTACTTTGACACATGACCCCTTCCTTGCATCACACCAACCTCTCATATCCATCATCACATTTTCTACTTCTTTCTTTGACCTTCTTGCCTCTCTCTTACGAGAACTCTTCTGATCGCATTTAGGGCCCACCTAGATAATCCAGGATAATCTCCCGCATCTCAAAATCCTTAATCACATCTGAAAAGTTCCTTTTACCATGTAAGATAACGTTCACAATTTCCAGGGATTAGACTGTGGCTGTCTTTGGGGAGAGGTGTGGTAGCATGCTTTAGCCTACCACAAAGGGCAACACAGGGATCCTATGGTGTTGGATGCACAGACCTACACACGGGACAAAATTGTATAGAATTTGACACTCATGGAAACACAACTGAGTACAAGTAAAAATTAGTGAAGTCTGTATATATACTACCAACTGTAAAATAGATAGTCAATGGGAAGTTGTTGTATAACAAAGGGAGTCCAACTCGAGGATGGAAGATGCCTTAGAGGACTGGGGCGGGGAGGGTGGGGGGGACTCGAGGTGGGGGGAGTCAAGGAAGGGAGGGAATACGGGGATATGTGTATAAAAACAGATGATTGAACTTGGTGTACCCCCAAAAAAATAATAAATAAATAAAATTAAAAAAAAATTTTTTTTTTAAATAAAAAAAATTAGTGAAGTCTGAATAATGTTGGTAGGTTGTATCAATGCTAGCATCCTGGTTGTGATAATATACTATAGTTTGGCGCACTGGACAAAGGTGCACAAGAGCTCTCTCTGCATTATTTTTCACAATTGCATGTGAATCTACAATTATTTGAATAAAAAATTCAATTAATAAAAAAGTACTAGACTGAGGGTGTGGCAGAAGCCAATTTGTTTATCTTCTGAGTGCCTCTTCCCTGGAAACCTCAGTCCCGCCCACAGGGTGGGCTCTTAGCAGCCATGGTTGTGAGGTGAGCTTACCCTCTAGGCTACAGGGCCAGGAGTGGGCACTTGACCCAATTAGAGCCACTCCTCAGTTCTTTTGGACAATTTAGAATTGGGACACCAGAGTTGTTCTTTTGAAGGCTGGACTTACAATGCATAAACATGTACTTTGGGTGTCATCTTCCACCACGCAGAGGGAGGAGCATGGGATGCACAGCTGCAGGCAGAGATGATCAGAGCCTGTGCAGAGAGAAGCAGACCAGAGCTGGAGAAGAGGGCACCCTGGGTTCTCATTAGCTTTCCACTTCCTGTTTCTAATCCCTCTGGGGTGTGGCCTGACCGAGCCCTTGGATTTCATAATATTCTTTCTGTACTGGTACAAAATCTCCTCCCTCCCCATCCTCTAACCTCCAGCTAGCCAAAGAGGATTTCTCTTATTTACAGTCAGGAAACCCGACCTAATAAAAATGGAGCATGTCAGGACTCTGCGTCCCATGGCCTGCCTGTCCCCACCCAGGTGCCATGGGGAGGTCCATGTGCCACCCCTCCATGGTCCAGGGCAAGGAAAACAAAGGGTCCTTTTTTTATGCTGGGCTTTAACTCCTGTCTCTCACCCTCTGGGCAATGCTTGTCTGTCTGCACAATGAAGGAGAAGGCCTGGCCCAGGAGCTCTGTCAGCTCCCCACACTGTCCCACCGCAGGCACTTGACAAATGTGCATAAGGCAGAGTAGAAGCCATCCTGAGAATCCTTAGTCTCGAGGCAGAGGACAGTCTGAGGAGTGGGCTAGCCGAAGCACTGTCACATCTTAGAGAGAAGGAGAACGAGAAGAGTCCACGTCGGCTCCCCCAGGCAACCAGGAAACAATTTGCAAGATGGAATTCAACAAGCAATGCCAACAAGATCATAATGACCATATTTATGGGAGAATGTGGATGCCCGAGCGTGGGGTTTCATTATCGTGTGTACAAATGTGATCATCTCCGTGCAGCCAGCCTCCCGCTCCAGGCAGCAGCTGTTGGCTGGTGCATGGTAATTTGATGTAAATTGCCCCCAAATATGGTAATTCTCTCTTCTACCAGGGGAGTTTGAAGTCACAAACCTGGAGATGTTGGCAGCAGATGTTTTCTTACTTCTCTGCAGGCTGCTGGTATTGTGGAAAAGGGCGAGCAGATCTGGAGACAATGCTTACTTTTGCTACTTCCTGCATGCGTGCTGTGCAGACTGGAATGAGCCAATTTACCTCTCTGAACCTCAGTTTCCTCATCTGTAAAATAGGCACGATGTCTGCCAGGGTTGCTTTGAGAAATAGAGAAGATATACTCAGAGCACCTAGTACGGTGCTTTTATTAATATTATTTTTTTGGTCCTCAAAGTTGCCAGTTGTGAGGGGTTGAGCAGTCAGTGACCAGGAATGTCTCCTGGTCCCCTATAGTGAGTTTCCCCAGGCAAAAATCAACAAGAATAAGATAACTAAAATAAACATAAAAAGCACTGTGGGGGAAATCTCTGACTGAGGACAGACTAAGGATTAATATCTTTACAGTGTAAGAGCTCACTGGAATTCATAGGGAAAACATCAATACCCCAATAATGTGAATGAGCAGAGGGTACAGATAGACCATTCCCACCAGAGAAAGACAAATAGCAGTCAAACCCAAGGAACAATGTATTCTCCTTCTTTTTCTTTTCTTCTTTAAAAAGTCCTGAAGGGTGCTTCACTAGCGGTCCAGTGATTTTAGACTTCGCCTTCCAAATCAGGGGGTGTGGGTTCAATCCCTGGTCAGGAACTAAGATCCCACATGCCTTGCAGCCAAGAAACCAAAACATAAAATGGAAGCAATATTGTAACAAATTCAATAAAGACTTTAAAAATGGCCCACATCAAAAAAAAAAAAAAAACTAAAAAAAAGTAGTGAAAGACATCAAGTTGAAACAACTTTAAGATGGCTTTATTCCCATAAAATAGGAAAACTATTAAAAAATGGAACCTGATCCAGATGAAGTTTCTAGTGAGAGTGAATCACCCAGCTGTTGGGGTGACAAATTCCCCGGGCACGGACCTTTTGCAAGGTGATCTAACAGTGTGTACCAAAAGTCACAACAAGACAAATGATCCAGGAGCCTCACTAATGTATGTTTCTCCTGAGGAAATAATCCAATAGAAGTGAAAAGCCGAGTGAACAAAGATGCTGTGAAAAAATGTTAAAAAGCAGGGAATGCATCCATTAGTGGTAGATGGTGAATCAAGCCATGATGCTTCCACATGAAATACTCTGACGTGTTTAAAAGGGGAATGTTTTGAAGAGTGGGCATACCATATGGAATAATGTTTATGGTGTATTTTTAATTTAAAAACAGAGAACAAAAGGCTATTTACAGCATGATAGAAAGTATAAGCACATGTGCCTGTGTGAGGGGAGGACAGCCATTATGGAAAGGAGGAGCTCTTGAGAGAAGGGGGGTGCCAGCACAAAGGGAGACTACCTGCAGCATGAGAGCTATGTCTCTAGGTCACAAAACGTTGTCCCAGAGTAGCTGCAGCAGCAGGAGACAGACTTTGATGGCCCTGGAAAGCAGACCTGGGGTGAGAGGAGAAACTCTTTCTGCGGGCTGCTGGCAGCTCTGCTCTGGGGAAAACCTTCTTGTGGTCAGAGCCTTCTAATGATGACATGGGCTGGGTCCTGAGGTAGTGAGCTCCCAGGGGCTGGAGGTGTGCAAGCAAAGGCTGGGGCAGAGTCAAGTGCAGGTGGGCAGCTGGATGAGACGTCACCCATTTAGATGCTTAAATGATGCTAATTTCCTGCCTACTCATCGCAGCACATCTGGCTAGATATCCCCCAAACAGAAACAGGGTAAATGCATTTTTTCATGGAACACAGAAAAGAGGGAGAGAGAAAGAAGACAGAGGAGGGAGGGAAGGAATGAGGGAGAGAGCAAGGGAGAAAAGGAAGGAAGAAGGGAGGGAGGGAGGGAGGGAGGGAGGAAGCGGGAAGGGGGAAAGGAGAAGGAAGGGAGGAGAGGTGAGGCCTATCATGTGCTAAGCAGGGATCTAATCCCTTTGTAAACACTGTCAGAAACTTGTCTTCCTAATTGAAAAGCCCATGCGGTTGCTTAATCCAGTCCATGTTAATGAGACCGAAACACATTACAGCAGATATTGACTCCAGTCGTGGTAGCGCCAGGGCTGAGGACACCAGAGGGGATACATCCACAGAGGCGAGGCTGGGGCAGTCTTGGCCTTTATGGACATCATCGTGCTGTTCCCTCACTCAAACCCACCTTGTCATACACAAGGCGCTGCAGGATGTTTGTGGGGGAAAGTACCACTCCCATTACCTAGATTGTTGACCCTCTGAAATGAAAGAAAGTGGCCTCTAAAGTCCTAGATAAAAACATCTGCTCAAACAAGAATAGCAAAGTACAAATCTGTTCATGGGACAGTTGTGTGTTTTTGGGTTTTTTTTGCCTGTTTAATGACTTCAAAGAAATTGTTACCGCGTTGAAGTGGGCCGTTTGGGAGGTTGAGGCTATGTTCAACCAATTCTTCCCTCCTGCTTGTGACATTTCACCCCTCCTACAAAAGGTTACTGCTGTTATCTTCAGCCTTGCGCTTAGCAAAAGGTATCTCATTATATTTTCAATTAATTAGTGAGGCACCAAAGTGCTGTGGCCGTGGGCCTAGACCTTGGAATAGCACCAACCTTGTTCTGGCCTTGCCATCCCTCACGTGGTTCTCAGGACAACTGTGTATCAATTTCCTGCTCCAACCTCACCACCCTCCCCAGGTTATCCTCCACACAGGTTACCAGAATGTTCTTTCTTTCTCTCTCTCTTTTTTTTTTTGGCTGCTTTGGGTCTTCATTGCTACACGCGGGCTTTCTCTAGTTGGGCTACACTTCATTGCGATGCGCAGGCTTCTCATTGCAGTAGCTTCTCTTGCTGCGGAGCACAGGATCTAGGTGTGTGGGCTTCAGTCATTGTGGCATGCAGGCTCAGTCATTGTGGCTCGTGGGCTCTAGAGCGCAAGCTCAGTTATTGTGACGCACGGGCTTAGCTGCTCCGCGGCATGTGAGATCTTCCCAGACCAGGGATCAAACCTGTGTCCCCTGCGTTGGCAGGCGGATTCTTATCCACTGCACCACCAGGGCAGTCCCCAGAATGTTCTTTCTAATTTACCATTCTGATTCTGCTTAAAGACCTTCCACGCTCCAAGTTGCCTACTGGATAAAGCCTAAAATCGTTCATCTTCATTCATTATTGTTCTAGCATTAGCTCCTATCGCCACACCCCTAAGCATCACCACCCCAGTCCCCACTACTATCACACGTCCTACTATGCTCCAGCCGTTGACCTTCCAGGAGAAAGTGACCTCACTCACAGGACTGGGCTCAAACCACAATACCTAGGCCAGTGCACTTCACACTTCATAGAACATGTAGTCATCTGGTTTGAAGAATTCTTAAAAATAGAATCCTAGCTTTTCACAACACTTCTCAGTTTACCAGCTTTTTCATGTAAATATTTCATTTAATCCTGACTTCAACCAACTCCGTGAGTGGATGTTATTCATGCCTGTTCTACAGGTGAGGAGCCAGAGGCTCAGCGAGGGGGCTCAGAGGCTGGAACCCAAAGACAGGAACCAACGTCTCCGAGCACATTGTGCAGTGCAGTCTGGCCCAACGGTTCCCAAGATCCCAGGTGTTACTTCTCCTATCATACGAAAGAGGACGCTGTGGTGCAGAGGGGCCAACGAACTTGCCGGTATCACAAAGCTACTGAGTAGTGGGACTAGAGAGACCCCAGTCCATCCAGCTCAAGCCCACATCCCAGCTGCCTTTCCACAGCCGCTATAGAGAGGCCAAGTTGAAGTTACCCTTTGACCTTGGCAGTCATTCATCGTTGGGTTCTGGGAACAGGGTCTTCTAGATCATGTAGAATGTGATGGGACGCGGGCATTTAACCAGACAACAGCTGTCGTGTGAATTGAGTGACCCAATTGTCCTTGAAAAATGTGTGTCTTCTGGGAGTGCCTCCCCGCCCCTTCTGCCCCTGATCTGAGGTGACTAATGGGAAATCCATGTCCAACCCTGAACCGGGCGGCAAAGAGAAGCGCCTTAAACCTTGGACGGGTGAGTGGGGGTGCTGCACACCCTCAAGCTGTGTTTCACAGGTTGCTTAGAAATCCTAGTTATCTGCTCAGTTATCTGCTCATTCATTCATTCCACAAACATTTCTTGAGACCTACGCTGTGTCAGGAGCAAGGCGTTCCCACATAGGGAGGCGCTGTGTCAGGAACAAGGTGTTCCCACATGGGGAACCCTCAGGGGCTTCAGTCCAGTGGGGTGTTAGACAGGTACATGTGTAAGTAGGAGGCTTTCTTAGCCAGCTCCTGCCTGGGCCACATGAAGGAGCAGAGGGCTGGGGGCGGGGGAGGCCCTCCTCTGCTTTCAAAGAAGAGATCTGCACAATTTTGCATTCGAGCTGGAGACCTCACACTGGCATTTTTTCAGGGGGCTGAAGGGGTTGAAATTTCTGTTTTCCCCAAGGCAAACTGCAGGAGCGTTCCTTTGACAAGATAGTAAAACATCTGTGTTTACAAGAGAGATAAGGAGGAATCTGGCAGCTGAGGGCCTCTGAGGCTGCCTCCTGAAGGTGTTGCCTCACAAGACACAGTCTGAGGTGGAGACATCTAACGTGGCAGCCGGAGCCTGGCCCAGAGCCGCAGGTGCCGATTTCTTCCTTCTGGTCTCCCATCTTGGTGGGAGCCAGCAGACCCTGGCCCTGGACCGGCTCTGGACTTGCTTCCCACTGAGTGGTTGTTTGATGGATGGATTTTATCTCATCTCTACCCTTTGCCATCCAAAACTCAGCTCACATGGAGCTCAGAACGTTTCTTAATCCTGCTCTTTCCCATCTCCTAGATCATACTGAGCTCCTTATCTTCATAGTCAAGGCCTTTACTACGGCTCCCCATGCCAGCCTCATCTCTCCTCCTCAAACACGCCCGCATCCCGTGCTGGACCCAGATCAGAGTTCTTACTCCTGGACACGTGCCTTCTTTCCTGCAGGCCTGTGCCCTTGCTGTATGTCCCCGCTGGCGGGCACACCGTTCCCTAGGCCTCTGCTCCTGTCCATTCGGTGCCATCCTCCTCCCCGCCGGGAAGATGAGATTGGCCCCCTCTTTGTGCATGCTCCACTTCCCTGGGTGTTGAGGCGGCCCCAGAGGCATCACGTTCTGCCTGTTTCCTCTGCACGTCCCCCTGGTGAGAGTAATATGCACTGGGAGCTCTTTGGGAACCGTATCAGGCAACACACTATCAGGAACTAGTGAGAGTGTCGGTGGGTGCTTGGCTTTTCCCGGGGAACAGCAGCTGAGTCAGTCCCATGATGAGGGTGACTGACTTGCAAGCGTAAGTGCAAACAAACTCTCTGCTGTTGACACAACCCTCCGCTCTTCCACGGGGGGCTTACTTGGACTCAAGTTGTAAGTCTGTGGTTCCGTCACTGGTCATGATATTTGCACTCTCAGAGCCTTAGTTTCCCCATATATAAAGTGGGAAGGATGAACCTGTCCATTCTTGGAGGTGGAAGTGCTTTGTAGACTGTGAAGTGAGGTAAACCCAGCAGAAGGTCCCAGGCACCCAATGGCATCTGAATTCTATCCCCCTGGACCAGAGATACCCCCTGAACAGCCGCCTTTAAGCAACAAGAGGTCTCATCACACAAAGTCTCACTCGGAGTAGCCAGGAGTAATCCCACTGAAGAGATGCCAGTTGAACTCTTCCTGAGGCCTGGAGGTGCAGAGGGCTGGTGGAGGAGGACCTACTGCACACAGGAACCTTGGACGCACCACAACTGAGAACAGGAAGGGTTTGCAGGCTCGTGGTAGGGCAGGGTTGGGGGGGCCAGGGCCAGGGCTCTTGTATCATGGAAGAGAAGCTGGGCAGAGGGACCCATTCCCAATTCTCTGGGTGGTGATCTGGGGCCCAGTGAGATAAAAGGAGGGACAGAGGCCAGGGACACAGGACGTGCACGATCTGGGCCCAACTCCACCACAGGTTCACTGTGTGCTTTCGGGCAAGTCTCTTCCCCTCTCTGGGCCTCAGTTTCCTTACTTGCAAAATAAGAACAAGGTGGCCTCAAAGTCCCCCTAAAGCCCTGAAATTCTGTGGGTCAGTGAGAAATCTCCCCCAGTTAGCAATCTGTTCCTGCACAAACCTACAATGTGAAGAAGGCAAAGCAGGTTGTTCTATATTCATTTGGAAACTAATTCCCTGAAGCAGTCTCTTCTCCCCCAGATGCTTGCTACTGTCTTTCCAGATCTCGGCATCAGAACCACAAGTTCCAGGTATCTCTGCATTTGATGCAATTTCTCATTAGGCTAGAGAAAGCTCTCCTCCCAGACCACAGCCAAATGGAGCCATCTGCAACACAGAGCTGAGAATAGAACAGCAAAAAGACTGCTGTGTTGCTGTGAGTAGAGAAGAGGTCCAAAATGACCCCTCAGTCTCAGGAGGCAGAGATAACATTGGAATGCCAGCCCTTGACTACAGATGGCTCACACGGAGGGATAGTCTGTGTCCCATGAAACTGACCCTCCTCACAACAGCCTCAGGAGTTAGGTGTCATTTCACCCATTTTAGAGGTAAGGAAAGCAAGGCTCAGAGAGGTGAAGTCACCCGCCCAACATCACACAGCCAGTGGCCAAATCAAGCTTCAAAATGTTGTTACACCAAGCTACATGACCTCCCTGCCACAGACACTGATCAGTTACAAGCATGTTCCCATTAGCCGAGTGTCCCTCCAACAACAAGAGCTAGGTAGACTCAGTTCTTATTCTAGGGCTCTCAGACAGAAAAGATGCTCAGTAAATGTGGGCGGAATTGAATTGAACTGAATTTCCACAGGAGCCCACCTGACACTGGAAATTGATGGACAGGTGATCCCATCAGGGCCGTGGTGTGTATCATCTTTGCAGTGGTTCCCAGGGAGTCCGGCAGACAGACAAAGTGGTTCCGTCCCAGCAGGGGGCACAAGGTCAGACTCTTAGAAGGAATTAATAATATCCAAGGAATTTCTCTGGAACAGTAGGGGGGAATAAAGATTCTTCAAAGAAGGCCTAATAGCGAATTCTCTGGATTTTCCAGCTAATTTGAAGGTACCTACTTGGAACATTTTCTTGTCAGAAAAGATTTTAAAATACATTCATTCAGTGTGACATGATAATTGGGCTTGGCTGCCTGATGAATGCCTTTTATCTATTCCTGAGCTATTGTTCCCTGGGATCGAGCTGATGGGCTGGAACGGGCACTTTGTTAAGTGCACAAACAGAGAGACTTGCGATGATTTCTGGCCATGGGATGCAGTGGGGTCTCAGAAAGATGCTGTCGGAGGTTTATAATGATAAGGCATCAGAGAAAGAAGAAACTTTAGAGATCGGAAAAGACAACTTCCTCGTTGTTCACCTGGGGAGACTGAAGCCCAGGGAGGGACAGGACCTGCCAGTCCCACACGCCAGGGAGATGGCAGAGGTGGGACTTAGACCTGGATGTTCTGACCCAGAAGCCAAGCCTCGCCTTCCTGCCTATAGGACTCCTTTGGAGAAAACACAGCAATGGACAGTGTGTGTCCGTGCCACTCACTCTCCCACTTGATCCTCAGCCTGTCGCCTGGGGAACACTCACTTGCTTCATGCCAGGGCTTGGCTGCCAGAGCGCGATGCATTTCTGACAGCTGCCTCTTCTCAGCTATACAATACTGTTATCAAATCAGCTATTTTCACAGGCCCTTTTCCCTTTCTCCTTCTTTTATCTTTTCCTTTATTTTAATGCCTTTGTCTTATTGAAGGCAACTTTCCAGGCCTGGCCATCTGATAATCACTTGCAAAGGCTCATGCCTCTTTATCATTCTTTCTGAGAGGGAAGGACTTGTTTGGACTTATTGTTTATCTTTACATAATATTATGGCTTATATCGATTTTTCTATCTAAGTTTCTTTAGTATTTTTTTAAACCAGTTTCTGTGTTAGGGTGTCAGAGAGAATTCCATTTGTTAATAAATTGTTTGCAAAATTGTGACTTGGGTTTTCTGCTTTGTCGGAGCAGGGTGGCTATTTCTGTCTTTAAAAAACTCAGTGAACTGCCTTTCATTAACATGTAACGAATAAAACAGTTCCATCGGGAGTACGAAGCTGACATTTCCACTGTTTTCCTTAGAAAACACCGCAGTGTTAATCATCCCTCAAGGGACTCCGTTTTCCACAAATGTGAGATAACAAAGGCCCGGGCAGGTGTGCATGTATGTGCACACATGTTGGTATTTAGGCATGAATGCATGTCTGTGTTTCCATGCTTGTCTGTGTGTCTGAATGTGTATTTATGACACTTTACATGTGACTGTACCTGTCTGCCAACGTGTAATCGGCTGTGTGTATGTCTAGGTTGTTGGTGGTGGTGGGGGAGCATGTGTGTGTGTGTGTGTGTGTGTGTATAGATGAACCTGTGTGGATCTGAATGTGTGTGGGTATATGCATTGTGTGTCTGTGTGTGTCTTATGGCCATGTGACTATGTTCACGAGTCAATGTTTTCATGCACATGTGCTGGTATGTATGTATATACACATCTAACCGTGTGTACATGAGTGCTGTATGTGTGATGATTTGTGGGTTTGTGTGTCCATGTGTCTGAATGTAGGCACATGTGTGGGGATGTCTTTGTCCGTGTTTCTCTACTTGAGTGTTTGCAGGAGAGGATGCCCAGATTAGTGTTCAGAGCCTCCTGTACACATGTACACAGTACCCTCTAGTGGACATCAAAAGAAAGCATCACCAAACCCCCACAGAAAAGCAGGATCTGAATCACAGCTAATTCCACACTCGTCTGTGGCTACATACAAGGCAACGTTCCCAGGATGGTCCTTGAGAGGCAGGGAAGGGTCAGGCTCCCACTTAACACGGAACCCCCTGCAGGGTCCAGCCCACTGGCAGCTGCTTCTTAGTGTGGAGTGAAAGGACGTCCTGTCGTATGGAGGCTAGATCACTGAGCTTCCACTTGGTGGGTCAGTAGGCCGGGAAGAAGGGAACCCACAAGCCACCACATCAAGGCACAGAGGAGACTTACTCAGAGCTTTCACATTTGCTGGGGCCCTGCCTTTTCCTTTGTCGTGGTCAGGCACAATTCTAAAAACAGGTTCAGCTCCACACCCTTCATGTACCAATGTACCAGGTCTCACGTCCTGGGAAATAGGATCCCTTCACTTGAGATGCTAAATGAGTTTCCTCTTGCTTCTGTAACAAATTACCACAAATTTAATGGCTTAAAACAACCCAAATGTATTATTTTAGAGTTCTGGAGGTCAGAAGACCATGTTCCTTCTGGGGGCTCTAGGGGAGAATCTGCTTCCTTGCCTTTTCCAGTTTCTGGAGGCTGTCTGCAGTCCTTGGCTCGTGGCCCTTCAACACTGACATCTCCTTCTGCGGTCACATCTCTGTCTCTTACTCCCACTCTCCTGCCTCTCTCTTTCCTGGACCCTTGTAATTACATTGGGCCCACTTGGATAATTCAGGATATTCTTCCCATCTCAAGATCCTTAATCACATCTCCAAAGTCTCTTACCACATGAGATAACATTCTCAGGTTCTGGGTATCAGGACGCGGACATCTTTGGGGATCCATTGCTCAGCTTTCTGCAGACACCAACCCCAGAGTCCCTCATCTCCCTGTACACTTCTGTGTAGGTCAGGACAGACAGACTCAAGCACCTAGGTTCATTTGTGGAATGTTCACCCTGTGTCTGACATTGCAGACTCTTTATGGGCCATCTTGTTGGATCTTCCCAACATGTCTATGAGGTAAGCACTGTTGTTATAGTATAACTAAGACCTAGCAAGGCTAAATAATTGGCCCAAAGTCACACAGCTGGAAGTCATGGGGACAGATTTTAAAACCAGAATTTTTCAGCTTCAAACCATGTTCCTCACCATGAAAAGACATCACAAGAGGCAAACTTCCATTTTATGGATGAGAAAACTGAAACCCAGAGGCAGGGCATCTGATAATAACTTGACATCAATCAGTGCCTTACGAGAAATGTAAACATCTGTCCTTTAAGGCATAATTTACATATAGTAAATTTCACCCGTTTGGGATGTACAGTTCTACAAATTTTGACAAACATATGTAGTTTTATAACTACCACCACAATCAAGAAATAGCATATTTCCGTGACCCACCCAAAAATTACCTGGTGCCTCTTTGAACTCAAACCCCTCCTTCCGTCCCAGCCCCTCCAACCATTGACCTAGTTTTATGTTCCTTCAGTTTTTACCTTTTCCAGAATGTCATAAATGGACGCATAGATGGCCTTTTAATTCTCTTTCTTATTGGGGTCTTATTTACATGTTGTAAAATGTGTGCTTTTTGGTATAGAGTTCTACAAGTTTCAACAAAAATGCCACAGTCATGTAACCAGTGGCACAATCAAGACACAGAACTGTTTTATCACCCCCAAAATTCCCCTGTGCTGTGCTTCTGTAATCATCTTTTCTCCCCACCCTGACCATCAGTGATCTGTTTTCTGTTCCCATAATTTTGTCTTTTCCAGAATGTCATATAAGTAGAATCATACAGAATGTAGCCTCTGAGTACCTCTCCTTTCACTAGCCATAGTGCATCTGAGATTTATCCACGTTGATGTATCAGTACTTCATTCCTTTTAATTGCTGGGCAGTAGTCTATTGTATGAATGAACCAGTTTACCTGTTGACCAGTTGAAAGACATTTAGGTTATTTCCCAATGTGGCGATTATGAATTATTCTTTGTAGGTTCTGCTGAATTTGCTTTGATAATATTTTATTGAAGCTGTTTGTATTTATATTCATGAGGAATATTGGGCTATAGTTTTTTCTTTTTTTTTTAGAATGTCTTTGTCTGCTTTTGGTATCAGGGAAGTACTAGCCTTATAAAATGATTGGGAAGTGTTTCCTCCTCTTCTAATTTCTGTAAGAGTTTGCGTAGAATTGGTATTATTTGTTCCTTAAATGACTTAGAATTCACCAGTGAAGCCATCTGAGTCTGGAGTTTCCTTTGTTGGAAGGTTTTCAATTATGAATTCAATTTGTTTAACGGATACAGGCCTATTCTTGTTATCTGTTTCTTCCTGAGTGAAGCTTTGGTAGTTTGTGTCTTCCAAGGAATTTGTCCATTTCATCTGAGTTATTAAATTTATTATTGTAAAGCTGAGGAGAAAGTGCTGAATTAACCAAACAGAGGAGTGAATGAGTTACCTAAGGAGACCATAGCAAACAAAGAACAGAAATTCTGGGTTAGGAAATAATCTGAAATTCATGAAAAACTTTATGCTTTTTTGAAACGAGTCAGTTTATTAAAAAGTACAATTATGCACAAAGATGTAAAGCAGTCTTATCAAAAAACTGGAAACCACATAAATGTCAAAGAAAGTTAATAGAGTATATTCACTTGATAGAATATATCTTATATGTCATTGAAACCATGTAAAAATATGCATAGCAAAGTCTAGAAAGAAAAACACCAAAATGTTAATAGTTATTTGTTAAGGTTTTGAGTCTATGGGGTTGTCTTTTGCTTCTTTTCTATTTCCTCCTAATTTGCTATATAACATTTTTTTTATAAATTTATTTATTTATTTATTTAATTGGCTGTGTTGGGTCTTTTTTGCTGTGTGCGGGCTTTCTTTGTAGTTGTGGTGAGTGGGGGCTAGTCTTCATTGTGGTGCGCAGGCTCCTCATTGCCATGGCTTCTTTTGTTGTGGAGCACAGGCTCTAGGCACGTGGGCTTCAGTAGTTGCAGCACATGGGCTCAATAGTTGTGGCGCATGGGCTTAGTGGCTCCGTGGCATGTGGGATCTTCCTGGAGCAGGGCTGGAACCCGTGTCCCCTGCATTGGCAGGCGGATTCTCAACCACTGCGCCACCTAGGAAGCCCTATAACATTTTTTAATGGGACAAAAAATTGCATTTCCTCCCACCTCTAGTGGGGCATAACTAGAGCTCCTATCAAACACAGGACCTGACCCATAGTAGCCCCTCAGTAAATGCAGTAAAGGACCAACACCTGAGATTTGAAGGCCCTTCTCTCCTGGGGCCCTGGCTGCCGCCAGGACTGCTCCTTCTGTTGCTGCTGTCAACATCACAGATCTGGGCTCAGGTCCAGCCCTGGCTGCCTCCTTGGGTCCTAAAGCACTCCAGACTGCCCCAGCTGTAGTGTGTGCACATCAAGTGGCCAGGTCTGCTTGGTCTGCACACAGCCCTGTCCCCGTGGGGCTGAGCCCACACACGCATGCCCTGCCACCAGGCATGTCTCCCCTCTCACACGCGCGCCCCATTGTCTCATTAGACTTCATTTACAAAACACAAGTTCAAAGGTAAATTGATTAAGCGTTTCAAGACAATGGCAGAAGAACATAAAACAAATGCCCTCCCAGGAGCTCCTGACAATCCTGAGAGTCCTGGCTGGGTATTCTGTACAATGTCCCCCAGACTGGTTTAGCTCATGGTTTTCTCATTAGACTGGAGTTATAGGTTTATGGAAGCTGAAGTGCCCTTCTCATCACATCATTCCAGGTGACACCTGATGTCACTGGTGAGGTTCTCCTTGTTTGCTTGGTTGAGGTAGTGTTTGTTAGGTATTTCCACTGGAAAGTTACTATCTTTTTCCTTTCCATATTTTATTCTGTGGAAGCAAAGATAGGATCTAGAATTCTATCCCGTGTGTCCCAGAACCTATCACCATATTATAATTAAGTGGCGATTCAATGATCTGAGAATTACTATAAACATGCTACACTGTGTTACTGAGATTACAAAATAACCTCGATCATGGAGAGGTAGGATGAGAGTGTCAGTGGCACCACTTAGTGCTATTTGTCATAAGCCCTGTTCATATCTCCAAGCCTGGCTGCATCCGGCCCCCTGTGACAAATGACATAGTTGTTCCCAGGCCCCTGCTCTGTCCTAGATGTTGTCTTGGGCTCTGAGGCTTGGACCATGGAGTTGAGCTGCTTCAGCCTCCCTCTTATACTGTAGGGAAACTGAAGGCCAGAGGGGGAGAGGGCTTACCTGGAGTCAAGCAGCCCTTGAGTAGCAGAACCAGAGTTGGAACTTGTGTCTGTCACTTTCCCAGCATTCACAGTAATGCTAGTCATCATCTGGGACCCTCCTCCCCCCAACTCCTGTTCAGTCAGTAGGGGTTCTCTGCTTTTCTGCATGGCTTCCCATTCCAGTCTCAGTATCTGAGTCCCTGTTGTACAATCAAGCCTAGGTCTAGCCTGGAGGGTCCAGAGAAGGATGACCATACTTCCACACAGTCTTCAAGGAGCTCCTGGCAGGCAGGGTGACAGTTCCATTGAGGGCTTAGTACATGCCGGGCATAGAGTGGATGTAAATAACTGTTGGATGAATGGATTAGCAGAAACAAATTCACCAGCCCCTTCCACCTGGTTAAGGCCCATCACCCACCTTGAGGATAGCATACTCCAGCCCTTGAGAACACTTGGCGATCTCGACCTTTACACCAGTGGTTTGACTAAAGACCTACCAAGGGCCCCTCCTCTATAAGAACCTATACTCTGAGGGCAGGGGGCCATGTCAGTCTTGCTCACCAGCTGGATGTCAGCACTTAGCACAGAGAGTAAGCACCTAGTAGACGTTTGATGGGTGAATGAGTGAGTGAGTGAATGAATGAAGGAGGTCCCAGGCATCGAGAAGACTGGGCTGTCACATACATACAGCCAAGTCTTCTAGTGGCCCAGAAGCAGCCTCCATTTCTCACCAACTGCCAGGCCATCACATCAGACACAGGTTTTCAAATAGAAGCGAGAAGTTGAATGTTTGAAGCTAAACAAAGCAGTGGGCTGAGCCAGCTTTCCTAGAGGCAAGCTGTTTCCCCCTCCACCCCGCCTGGCACCCCCGAGCCTGCAGCCAGGCCTGTCCTGCAGCCAACCCTCAGTTTCCAAAATCTGCACCCAGTCAGGGAATATGGGGCTAGGGGCTTCTGCGAGGGAGGTCCCCCACCATCTTCCCATCCTGGATGGTCAGGGCAGACCCGGCTCTCCTCCCCCAGTCCACCGCACTGCTGGCCAACACCCGGATCCCAGGGGTGGAGAGGGGCGGAGGAAAGAAGGGAAGAAGAAAGGAAACCCCACACCTGGGCACGCACTGGGAGCTCTGCTAGGTGCTGGGCACCGCACCTGGGCTAGTTGCTTGTAGCTCATCACAGGGCAGAGGCAGGGGCTGTTACCCCTTTTTCAGATGCGGAAAAGGAGGCTCTGAGGAGAGGTTACTAACTTGCCAAGGCCACACCCCCCCACTGGTGGCAGGGCTGATTGGACCTCAGCTCTGTCTGATCCCAGAGCCTGGAGTCTTGCCTCAGGCTGTGGAGAAGCGGTTTCTGACCCCAGACTCTCTTGTCTTCCTCATTTCCAGGGTAGTTCCCTTTTCTCCTTCAGTCCACGTGAAATGCCACTAGGATGAGTCACTCCTTTGTTTGTTTAATTTGTTTTTGTTTTTAAGGTTAATGTAAGTAATGAGGGGCAGGGGTGTATTTACAGAGCTACCAGCCATTCACTCCGGTGTGAATTACTCCAATCCATTTGCTTTCCTTTTTTTTTTAAATTTATTCTATTGAAGTATAGTTGATTTACAATGTTGTGTTCATTTGCTTTCCTTTTGATTCTGACCTCCAGCTGAGTCTCCCTTGCATGGAGCAGGTGGAAATGTTAAGGAAAGAGAGTCAGGGTCACTTAACAGCCTTCATTGTAGTCAGTGGGCAGATTGGGAAACGGGGTCAAGAGCAAAGAAGAGAAATGCCCAGAAGCCAGGTTAGGAAAGCAGGCAGAGGGAGACCCCAGTTCAGGAATAGCAAAGGAGAGTCCCAACACTGGGGTGAGCTCTTCCCACCAAAGTCCCCTGGTGAAAGTGAAGGAAAAGCAAAGGTAAAGGTAGGAGGGGAGGGGTGTGAAAGGAAAGATGGAGGTTTTCAAAGAGAGGGGCTTTCTGAAAGGGACCATATCATCTGGGATACAATTGCCTGTCCTAGTAAAGGAGGCCCCAGCCCCTTCAACCCCCCTCCCCCCATCACCCCCAGCACCCACTCACTTATCTGAAGACCCTGGTTTAAAAAGATGCAAGCAATCTAACCCCATGGCAGGCAACAGCCTAGTAGCTTATAAAATTCATATTCTCCACCTGGGTTCTAGCTTCTGCTCCATCACTTACAAGGCTTGTGGATTTCTCTGAGCCTCAGTGTCCTCTTCTGTGAAATGGTTGCTTCCTTTTGAGGGAAGAGTTCATGAGTATAAAGCATGTAAGTACACTTAGTATATGATTGGCTTTCATTAAAAAGAGAAAAATTACCTTTTGTTAGGACTAGAAATGGACTTCTTACTTGATCCTCACTCTGGTTCTTCCTAGGGCCTGACTTGAAATCTCTCACTGGTCTGCACAACCCAGCAGAAACCCCTCCCAGGCAGTGCATGGAGGCTAGACCCGGGACCCTGGAAACCTGGATTTAGTTCCTACCTCTTCCACAGACATGCTGTGTGACCATGGACCTGTGCCTTCGCCTCTCTGGGCCTTAAATCTCCCATCTGGCATTGAGGATAACAGCCTCCAAGTGCTTTATTTCATTTATTCTTTATGCCTACCTTAGGTGATAAGTATTATTGACATTCCCTTTTCACGGATGGGGAACTCAGGGCACAGAGAGGTAAAGTGACGTGCCTAAGGTTATTCACCTAGTGAGAGGCAGGGTCGGGATTCAGTCAGGTCTCTCTGATTTCAGTCATCCTGGAGAACCTTAGAGCAGGAGCGGTGAGGCAGATGGTGGGCCTGGTGGGTTCCAGACAGGCTTGCGAGTCTGTGGCAGATGTGAGGAGAAGGCAAAGGTCTGAGAGGCTAGGAGGAGGTGGGGGAATGCCTGCCTCATCAAGTGAGCTGCAAGGAGAGGAGCTGGTGAGGACTGAAGGCAGTGGGTGGAGTCGGGCCAGAGCCAAGCCTGTGGCCAGGGGCAGAGGGGTCCTTTGGAGATTGGGGGGCCTCATGGGCACAGAAAGGAGCCCTGGACTGAAGTTAAAACTCCTGGATGGCAGAGGATTTGTGTCGGGGCAAAGGCTGACATAGGAGTCCTGGTGTCGGGTGCAGTGCTGGTCCATCCCATGGTTGTTGTATGTTTACAGCCCTCTTCACTGTGATCTGCAGGCATTTCTCAGTATGTCCTCATGTGGTCTGGGTGAGGCCTGTTTCATGAACGTTAGAGGTGGGTATTGAGTGGGAACAGAGAACTTAGAAAGCTTTGAGCCATTTGTTAGAGCTAATCCTGGGCTCCCCAGCAAAAGAGACGTAGGAAATCCTTCTAACTCTCAGCTCCACCGGAGAGGTTGAAAACAGGCGGCCACCAGTCAAATCCGTAATTTGTTTGTCTTGAAAAGGACGTTAAAAATTTGTGGTTAATATTTTAAAACAGGGAGATGTGGGACAACTGGACTCTCATCCACAGCTGTGAATGTAAATGAGAACAACCTCTTTGGAAAGCTCTTTGTCCTCATCTGCTGAAAGCTGAATACCTACATGCATGCCCAGTGGCCCAGCAATTCCTCTTCCAGTTGCATCTGGTCACAAAAAGACACACGTAAACATGTTCAAAGCAGCGCAATATGTAATTGACCCAAATTGGAAACAATCCAGAAGCCCATCAACAGTAGAGGGAATGAATAAATTGTGGCATAGTCACACAAAGAATATTATGCAGAGATGAGGATGAAATAACAGCTACGTGAATGACTCTCTCACGATGTTGAGGGGTAGAAACTAGATGCAGTGTCCTAGGAGTCTGTTTATAGAGTTCCATTTTTATAAAGTTCAGAAACGGGCTCAACCAGGTTATGGGGTCAGAAGTCAGGACAAGGGTCACTGTTAGGGAGGGTCACGGGAGGGAGCGCTGGGTGGGCTGGGGCCTTCGGGGCACTCACGGTATTTTATTTCTTCATGGTAATGCTGCTTTCACGGGTGCATTCATTTTGTGAAAATTCCTTAAGCTGTATACTTGTGATGTACTTAGGCATTTTTCTGTATGTGCATTATCCTTTAATTAAAAAAAAAATTTTTTTTAAAGCAATGCAGCTTAAAAAAAAACAGGGAGGGGCTTCCTAGGTGGCGCAGTGGTTAAGAATCTGCCTGCCAATGCAGGGGACACAGGTTTGATCCCTGCTCCAGGAAGATCCCACATACCACGGAGCAACTAAGCCCGTGTGCCAAAACAAAAACAAACAAACAAAAAAACCAGGGAGTTTTTTTTATAACTACGCAGATTTTCTACTTCTCTGGAGAGCAGGAAGCTCTGATTACTCTGGCTTGTGACCCAGCCTGGCTGTCCCAGTGAGAGTGTGTGGGATGTCAGCTGACCACAGTCCTCACCGCTTTGTCCCCTGTCCTGAGGCGGAGGACTGGTTACTGTTTATCAACCCAGTTGCAGCATTATTTTTCTTAGAGTAGAGACGTATTTGTATGGTCCCATCTACCAAAAATAGAACAAAAAGAACAACAACAACAACAACAACAAAAGACCAAGAGGGCTACATGATCGCAGAAAAAAATGGGAGGGACAATTCTTATTTGGCCCTTCACATGTTTAAAATACAAACCCACTTCACTCCTGGCGGGTCATCTGCCTGGCCCTTGGATGCATTTCCATTTGCAGTCCTTGCTCTGCAATATCCCTGCCAATGTCTGGCCTCTGTTTACACACACTGAGGACGGGGAACTCGTCCCCTATCAAGGCAGTGCTTTCCATTCACGAGGCAGTTGTACTGGTCGGAAAGTGCTTTCTCAGGCTGACCTGAAATCTGAGAGTCTCAGACTGTCAGAGACTGTGACACCTGGATGAGACTTGGGAGGTTTCCCAGCCAGAATTCCTTAGCCTTTTCATCCCCAGAGACCCCTGTCATTACCCATCCTCTCGGGCTCTTTGCTGGGATCTACAGTGTCTACCTCTCAAGCGGAATTTATTAAGTATTCACCTGAGAGGACATATTTTCAAGTGATAGTGTCCTCTGGAATATTTTAACTCTGAAGGGCCTTTGACTGGGAACTACTGGTCTACTCGTGCCCTTGGGCTTTGCAGGTGAACAGCAGATGCCCAGAATGGAGAAGAAACATGTCCAAGGACACACAGTAAGAACGCCTTAGCAGATACAGATCTCTGACCAGACATCCAAACCCTAATTGGTCCCTGGGGGTTGTTCTCATCTGGCCTGACCCTAGCAGAGAGCAGAAAGAAATGGGAAGGGGACAAAGAGGGGGTAAACTTCGGTGGAGAGAAAAGGAATGACACAAAGGTGAATCCAGGGCAGAGAGTGCCAGGAGGGAGGCCGAGTGCACTGGGCACGGGGCAGCCGGGTCTGAGGACACAGGCTGGATGGGAGATGAGTGGGCAGATGAGTAGAGGGCGGATTCCATCACAAGCTTACTGACCTAAACTTCACTCACTCCCTCTGAGCTCTCGCCACCCATCCTCGCCCGAGCCCTCCCTCACCTCCACGCTCTCCCCACCTCCAGGCCATTGGTCCCAGTGGTCCTTGGGCTGTTTCCTCCTCTCTCCCCTGCCCCTCAGGTGGGTCACCAGCCAACACATGCTGGACTTGGCTGTGTCTTTGGTGTGCTGGCCACCCTCCACAGTCATGGCTCTTTTAGTCCTTGCAGTGACCCTGCAGGTTGAGTGTAGTTATTTCTAACTTACAGACAAGAAAACTGAGGCTCAGAAAAAGTAGATTTTTAAAATTTTAGGAACAAAAAATATGAAATGGGGAAATGAGACTGGGACCCCAAGTCTTCAGGCTTCAAATTCAATGTTCTTTCGAATATACTTTACCATCCTGCTTTTCATGTGAAAAATATTCCAAACCATAGGCTCTCACGTATATTAATACAAAATAAAACTGGAATGGAAACATCCAAAAATGGGAACAGTGGTTATTACTGGATGATTTTTATCTGTTTCACTCCAACTTTTTCACTTCAATTCATTTTTTTACAATGAACATGAATTATTTATATAATCAGAAAAAAAAGAATAAACATTAAAAGTAAAAGTAAAATCCTTCTCATCCGCCCCAAAGCCCAGCTCAGTTTAGAAGGCGAGCTCCCTGTAGATTAGCAGCTCTGTCCCCTAAACCTTAGTAGTTATGTCCTGCCATCCCCTTGCAATGGACTGAATTGTGTCCACCTAAAATGCATATGTTGAAGCACTAACTCCCAGTAAGATTGTATTTGGAGATAGGGCCTATAAGGAGGTAACTAAGGTTAAATAAGGTCATAAGGGTGGGACCCTGATCCAATAGGATTAGTGTCCTTATAAGAACAGAGCTTTCTCTCTCTCTCTCTCTCTCTACCATGTGAGGACACAGTGAGGAAGTGGCTGTCTAGAAGCCAGGAAGAGTGTTCTCACCAGAAACTAACTCTTGGCTTCTAGCCTGCAAAAATGTGAGAAAATAAATTTCCGTTAACTTAGCCATCCAGTTTGTGGTATTTTGTTATGGCAGTCCAAGCAGAGTGAGACATCTCTTCAACAGCAGAGGAGAGTGAATCTAGAGCAGGGTTTAGGATACTCACAAGACTCCCCAGGGGTGCTTGCGGGGGACACAGATTCCCAGATCAACCCACACCCCCAGGATTTCAAGTGGGCATGTCTGAGGATGAGCCCTAAGAGATTCAGGTCCTAATCCCTGGAACCCATGAGTATTATCTTAAATGGGAAAAGGGTCTTTGTAGATGTGATTAAGTTAAAGATCTTAAAATAAGCAGATTATCTTGCATTATCCAGGTAGGCCCTAAGTGAAATCACAAGCATCCTTTGAAAGAGAAGCAGATAATACACTGCTGGCTTTGAAGATGGAGAAAGGGACCATGAGCCAAGGAATGCAAGAAAAGTCGTTCTAGAAACTGAAAAAGGCAAGGAAATGGATTCTCTCCTAGAGCCTCCCTGTGCTCAGGAAGGTGTATGGCCCTGACACCTTGATTTTGGTCAGTGAAACTCATTTCAGACTTCTGACTTCCAGAATCATGAGAGTAAACGTGCATTGTTTCAAACCGCAAGTTTGTGGTAATTCGTTGCAGCAGCAATAGCAAACCAATACATGGTGTCATATCCATTTGGTACAACCAGGAAAGTTTAGAGCAGGAAATAAACATAACCTCCGGTTCCAGAGCTGTAAGTGCTGGAGGTTTCAGGCTCACATATGCCTTTGTTGTTAAGGGGAGAAATAACTTCCCCAAAGCCCCAGTTCCTCTGGGAGAGCAATGACTGACACTGATTTCCGGCATGTTCAAGAGAGGCCAGGTGTGTTGGACATCCTGGGTTAGGATCCACCACTCATCAGCTGGGTGACCTTGAGCAAATTATGCAGCCCCATCTTTTCTTCTGACTCTGACTACACATTAGAATCACCTAGAGCATTTCAAACCATACCCGTGGCCAGTCCCCACCTTTAGAGACTGATTTAAGTGGTCTGGGATGGGGCTTGGGCATCCGTGTTTTGTTTTAAATGGATTTTTTTTGGCCGTGCCACACAGCTTCTGAGATCTTAGTTCCCTGGATCAGGTATTGAGCCCACGCCCTCAGCAGTGAAAGCACAGAGTCCTAACCACTGGACCACCAGGGAAGTTGCAGCATCAGTGTTTCTATAAAACCCCCTGGTGATTCTAACATGCAGCCAGGCTGAACAACCCCTCTCTAAATCTGTTCCTCCTCCAAGATAGAAATCCTCGTTAGGTACCTATCACATGGATGTGAGGAGCCCAAAATGAGGTAATCCATGCAAAGTGCTCAGCACACAGTAAGCCCTCAGTGAATATTAATTATTATTATACTTCGATCTCGACAGGTGGATCATCTTTCAGTGTCCCCTACTCTAGCCCCTTTCAAAAATTTCAGGATAAAGAGAAAGGCTCCGTGGATCAATAACGTGGTGTCATTTTCAGGTACACTTAAACCAGACTTAAACTCCAGGGGGACACAGGCGTGGACTAATCAGAGGTCTCTCTGGCTTTGTGGGGATCCAGTGCCACCCTCAAAGCAAAGGGCAGCATGGCCTGGCTGCTCTCAGGGGCAGGCACTCCTCGCCGCGGACCTCTTCCCTCCTGTCCTCTCGGTCAGTCACCTTACTGGCAACAATGTTTCTCACCCTGAACCAGCTCTCCGGTTCCCACGCTCCTGCTCCCGGACCCTCTGTTCAGCTGTGAATCGACGTCTCGGCCGGGAACACTGAGCTGCGCTGCGGACCCTCCGTATGTTTCTCACTCCCTCCCGTCTGCCACAGCTCCGCCGCTTCACCCTCTTTGAGCCCTCGTAGATGCCTCCCTACCGGTTATGTCAGGCTCCGTGTGGTCCTTTCTGGTGTCCAAGGCCGTCTGCTGGTGTTCAGCTGGTTCTCTGTGGGAATTATTGCGTCCTTCGGTGCATTCCCAATGCATCTGTGGAGAGGGATGCATTCCACGTCCCTCTACTTCGCCGCTATCTTTTTCTCTCCTAACACCATACACAAAAATAAACTCCAAATGGATTAAAGACCTACATGTAAGGCCAGACACTATAAAACTCCTAGAGGAAAACATAGGCAGAACACTCTATGACATACATCAAAGCAAGATCCTTTTTGACCCACCTCCTAGAATCATGGAAATAAAATCAAGAATAAACAAATGGGACCTCATGAAACTTAAAAGCTTTTGCACAGCGAAAGAAACCATAAACAAGACGAGAAGACAACCCTCAGAATGGGAAGAAATAATTGCCTATGAAACAGCGGACAAAGGATTAACCTCCAAAATATACAAGCAGCTCATGCAGCTTCATACCAAAAAAGCAAATAACCCAATCCACAAATGGGCAGAAGACCTAAATCGACATTTCTCCAAAGAAGACATACAGATGGCCAACACACACATGAAAAGATGCTCAACATCACTCATCATCAGAGAAATGCAAGTCAAAGTCACAATGAGGTATCGCCTCACACCAATCAGAATGGCCATCATCACAAAATCTGGAAACCACAAATGTTGGAGAGGGTGTGGAGAAAAGGGAACTCTCCTGCACTGTTGGTGGGACTGTAAGTTGGTCCAGTCACTATGGAAAACAATTTGGAGGTTCCTTAAAAAACTAAAAATGGAACTACCATATGACTCAGTAATCCCACTCCTGGGCATATACCCAAAGAAAACCATAATCCCAAAAGAAACTTGTACCATAATGTTTATTGCAGCACTATTTACAATAGCCAGGACATGGAAGCAACCTAAATGCCCATCAACAAATGAATGGATACAGAAGATGTGGCATATATATACAATGGAATATTACCCAGCTATAAAAAGGGATGAGATGGAGCTATATGTAATGAGGTGGATAGAACTACAATCTGTCATACAGAGTGAAGTAAGTCAGAAAGAGAAGGACAAATATTGTATGCTAACTCACATATACGGAATCTAAAAATGGTACTGATGAACTCAGTGACAAGAACAAGGACGCAGATACAGAGAATGGACTGGAGAACTCGAGGTTTGGGAGGGGGCGGGGGGTGAAGGAGAAGCTGAGACGAAGCGAGAGAGTAGCACAGACACATATATACTACCAACTGTAAAATAGATAGTCAGTGGGAAGTTGTATAACAAAGGGAGTCCAGCTCGAGGATGGAAGATGCCTTAGAGGACTGGGGCGGGGAGGGTGGGGGGGACTTGGGGGGGGGGGAGTCAAGGAAGGGAGGGAATACGGGGATATGTGTATAAAAACAGATGATTGAACTTGGTGTACCCCCCCCAAAATAATAAATAAATAAATAAAATTAAAAATAAATAAATAAAAAATAAACAGCCAACTACTTAAAAAAAAAAAAAGCAAAGGGCAGTGTCACCTAGGTGAGTGTCTCGCTCCCGGCATTGCCTTAAGGTTGCAAGAAATGACCCATTTATAAATATTCTGGAAGGAAAGGGCCTGTCTGGCAGGCAGACCAGAATTTTCAAAATTCTTCAGGTTTTAAGACCAAGAGCTTGATTTACTATGGACTCCAGGGCTGCCTGAAGGGGTGGCCTCGAGTTTTCAAAAATAATTGCTTTTCCTCTTCTGTGCTCCGCAGTGCTCTTCAGGCAGAGGGAGAAACAGTTTCCTAGCTGGAGAGAGCTTTGGAACCCAGGGGTTGCCAGCCCTGGGAGCAGGAAGCAGGGAACAAGCAGGGGTCGACCCAGGTTTTGTGGGGCCTAAAGCCTATACGTTAGGGGTAGGGTCGGGCACTCTCTGCCGCACCCGCTGCTCTGGGAAGCAGACAACAGTGATGCTGATTATAAAGGAATAATGACTAAACAGGCCTGCAAACGTTGCTTGGTGAATAAACCACCTGCCCCAGTACAGCCATTCTTTTGTCCGCAATTGAGGTCTGAGATGGGCTGTGTTGGAAGGCAACCTGAGATTCCAGCTGAAGGACTGTTCTGCCCCCTCCTCACCCCTCCTCTCTGTTTTGTTTTTGCTTGAAAACAAGATTGAATTATTCTTTCTTCCCCTCTGGCTGTTGCAAGTCGGGAAGCCTGTTAAATAAACACGCCTGTTAAAGGCACCGATCTGTCCCCGGCAGGCAGCTAATTGCAGCTCCAAGGCCACAGATGTAGTGGCTTCCGGATATGGAGGCTGCCTCTCGGTGGTACTCCGCCCTGGCCCTCCCTGGGACGCAGTCTCCTGTCCCGTACAGTCAGGGCGGCAATAATATGAACTCACAGTCACCCCATCACAGGGATGAACCCCTTGGACTCGAGTCCTAAATGACAAGGCAGGACTCATTTTCAGCTGAAAAGCAGTAGCATTGCCGTGTGGGTGCTTTAATATGAAATGATCACCTACTAGTTTGTAAGCAGCCGATGTCTAAGCTCCCAAGAGCCCACCTCCACTCTGACCTCCCAGCCCCTGCCCTGGGACCCTGCCCCCTCAAAACCTCCCCATGACTCAGAGGAGTAACGCCTAGCCGAGTGAGGGAGACTCAGGACTGGCCACAGAATAACTGCAGCCAGGCTCACATGCACTGCCAGTGCTGGATGTTCTGTTAGTCAGTGTTTTGAATAGCATGGCTGGGCCCCTCCACGGGCTCAGGCCCTTCCCAGTCTTGATATTGTCTCTCCGAGGAGCCTCTCCCACCCTTTACACCCCAGGGTGGGGCCCAGCTTGTGGAAGAACTCAGAGTGCAGCTGGGAATGAAGCCACCTCCCAGCCAGGGACCACCGGTCTGTCCACCCACCCTGCTTTCTGGTAGGTCATCTGGTCCAAAAAGTTGGCCCTGAGAGGACAGACCAGGCCAGCTGTGCTCCAACCCCATGGAGGACTCTCACCCGGCCAAGTGGAGGCCACACTCCCTGGTTCCTGTCCCTGAGTCACTTTACGCTGCCCCTTCCTCACGAGTATTCCCAGACGCCTCCGCCCAGGGGCACAGCTGGAAAGGGTCATGGAGCCACAGAGACCCCTGCAACTGCCTCAAGGGTCACCAGGGGGTGGGGGTCTAGCAAGCTACTCCTTTTTACCTGGCTTGACATTGGCCTTCTGTATAAGATTTCCCCTCACTGTGTGGACGGTTAGGCCCAGAGGGCACATAGTGAGGCAGGCAGCCGGGGATCCAGGCCTCTGGCCTCCCCACAAGTCTGGGGCTCTGCCCACTACATCTCCTGTCCTCTCTCTTCTGCAGTTCTGCTGTCCTCGTTGTGCAGACACATCGCTCTGTTCTGGGGAAGGAATATTTCATGATCCATACATAAACCATATGCACAGATGTGCAATGGGAAACACTGTCCTTATTCCAGCCCTGAGGCAATGTCACCAACCTGCAGCTGATGCCTTAATCAGGATGCAGCCTATCTGAAAGGTTTGTTTAAATACCACACCTGACATCAGGTGAGCAATAAATAAGACTGTGCCACCTGTGGGTTCTTATTACAGATGTTAGTCCAACCCCCTCCTCCACATGGATTCCCTGAAGGACCAGGAGAAATCCTTTCACCCCTCTGGGCCTCAGTCTCCCCATCTGCACAATAGTGAGGTTGAAGCGCTAACAGCCCCGTTGTTCCCTGATCTGTCCCTGATTCTATAAGACTGGGTGTGGGATTAGCCATCATGGGAATCCTCTCTGGTAGGGGCTGCTCCTCCTGGATGACACACTGAGGCAGATATATGGCAGGATCTTTAGAGCCAGATTTGGAGAGGAGAAACTCAAGCTGGGTCAGTCACTTCCAGTAGCTTGCGGGGTGCTTAAGAGAGTGGCATTCAAGGCCAAACTGTGCAATTCCAGATGTACCACTTGCTAGTGAACATTTTCTCCTCTGAGCCTCTGTGTCCTTATCTGTCAATGAAATCGGTAACTTGCCTCCACAGCAGAAGGGCCTGTAGACTCCTAGTTATCCCCCCGCCACGTCTGTCTTTCCACACTCATAGAATGGAAGCCCTCAAAATGACCACCCAAAATAAAAACTACTTTCCCAGCCTCCTTTGCAGCTAGCTGTACCACGTGACTAAGTTCTCACCAATGTGATGAAAGTGTACGTGTTTGGAGGCAGCTGTGGGGACCCTTCGTTAAAAGCAGCTGGCATGCATTCTTTGCCTTTTTATCTCCATTCCTCCCTCCATCCTGCCACCTGAAATCTGGTTGTGGTAGCTGACATTTTGAACCATGAAGACAAAGCTCACTGCTAAGATTGACAAAAGGATGAATTGCAAGGGGTAAGTATCCTTAAGGATCATTTTTCACCTTCCTAGACTGCTTACCTCTGGGCTTCTTTTCTTATTTAGAGAAATCAACTCCCATTTTGCCACTGTTATTAGAGTTTCTGTCACTCAGAGCTAAACTTAATCCTCACTCACCGCCATGGAATCTGATGAAATTAAAAGGTGCTCTCTAACCAAGGCACCCTCCTGCCTTAAAGTGCTTCTGTGCCTCCTCGGGATAACATTGAAACTCCTTAGCATGACACTTAAGGCCCTTCGTGATCTGTCCTTACAACCCCTCCAGCCTTGGCTCTCACTGATCCCCATCCTGCCTATCAAACCACAGGTACCAGCCAGCAGGAGCTACTCACAGCTCCCCGAGCCACCAAGCCGCCACCCACCTCTGCCCTTTAGCACATGCAACTCTGTCTTCCAGGAATGTCATCTCTCCCCTGGCCCTTTTCAGGTGTCAAAATTCAGCTAAAGGGGAGCCTCCTCCAGGAAGCCACCCCAGACCTTCCCAGGCTTTGTTTTGCTCCATTTTTCTTGTTTCTGTATCTGTCTGCCTCCCCATTCTGTGAGTGGCCTGAGGACAGGGCTGGTGTCTGGTTCATCTCTGCACTGCCAGGGCCTCTGTGACAGGGTCGTCAGTAACAGAAGCTGAGTGAGGGAGGGATAATGGATAGCAGATGCTTGCCAATGTGGAAACTGCTGGGTCTGATGAGGGCTGTGCTGAGGAAACAGTCTTTGAAGCGGCAAGAACTGACTCGAGACAGAGGTGAACGTCAAGGGCATCCTGAGTAGCTGCTCATCCCTGCTGCCCTACTCTGGTCACCTAGGAGCTGGATACTGCTGGATCCAAGAGACCCTGGTGTGTTCATTGGCAAATCTGCACTATGTGTCATTAATGGTGGGGCAGCATTTCAGGCTCGCAGTATCAGCAAGTATGTGAAGATACACTTGTGCTGAGATCAGCTCGGCGACTCGAGGTGAGTGACGGGTGCCGCAAGCTTGAATCAAACACAGACACAGACTGAAGAGAAAGATGGGACCAGGGGACTCAAGACCTCTAGGATCAAGAGCCTTGCTGATTCATCCCACGTTGCTTTTATTTGGTTCTTGGCTAACACTCCCAGGTTAATCCCATAAACAGTCATAGGCTTCACATGACTGGGGCAATGATCTTTGCCTCCTGGGTCCGAGTTGAGCAGGTGTGGATTTGAGCTGGGCGTGGAGAGCAAAACAGCCCTGGGGGCAGGAGACCTCTCTCAGATGGATTAGGGGTCTGTGCCCCACCCCTGTTGGCCCCTCTGCAGCGGTGCCTGTCTTAGGTTGTTCCTCCTCTGAGGAATCTTACCCGTCTCTGGCTAACCAGCCATCCTCCAGGGCCAAACAGGGTGATATGAGGTGTGCAGTGAGAAAGGGGCTGCGCCCCCAGAGACGGCCAACCCTCTGCCTATGCCCCCATAGTCTCCACGCCCCGCACCCTCAGCTCCTCCACTGCTCAAGCAGGACATTCTGAATCCCATCGCTCGGCCCACATCCTTTAACATTTTCAAGGTTTCAGAAAGGCTCCTGAATGTCTTCCCACACACTTGGCCCCTGCCAATTCTTTGTACTTCAACCATTGCCTCATTATGGCCCAGAACCAGTGAAGATAACAGGATGGGAAAGTCAGTTGACTAGGTTTCATAAGGAGCATGCATTTGGAGTCCAAAGTTTGTGGTCCAAGGACTCTGCTAACGATGAACATTATTTAGCAGCTTTACTAGAACTTTCTGGGGCCCTGATCACCTAATGGCCCTTCTGTCCATCTTACATCCCCTCCTTTTATAGTGGAGAAGACTGAGGCCAAGAGCGAGGAAGTTGCCCGAGGTCACATGGAGAGGCTGGTGCAGGGACCAAGAGCCAGGCTCTCACTGCAGCCCCCATGCCCTTTGCACAAGCCCTGCCCAGTTCTGTGACTGCTGTTCAATAAGTAACTGTGGATTTAGAAAGACACGGACCCCTTGGGGCCATTCATGAGGGTCATGAAGGGACAGATCCATTACAGAGCCTTTGAACCGGGAGGACACATCCTATTGCTATGGTAACATAATCTTTTCTTATTTTTTTAACTTTTTATTATAAGCAAATTTAAATATACAGAAAAAGAGAGTATAATGAATCCCCTGTGCCCACCAGCAGCCAGCTTAATAATTATCAACACCTGCTGTTCTTGGTAACATAACTTTTCAGGAAACCAGAGGAGACACATGCTCCAACCAGTATGATCTTTCAAATTGCAGACGGGATCGGCATCATGTTAACTGGCCTCCGTCTTCCTCAAGAGTCTAATAGGATCCCCTGCTGTCGAAAGGAAGACAGAGCAGGACCTCACACTGCCTTAGACAGCCTGTCTCTGGACTTCCTTTAAGTGAGGCAAAGATACACTTTTCTTTAAGCCACTCTTATTTTGGGTTTCCTCTTTCCTCAGTGGTTCACAAGAGTAGCTACATATTAGAATCAGTAGAGGAACTTAACAAAACAAAATGAAACAACAAAAACCAGATAACCCAGTACAACACTGAGGAAATTCCAGTTCATTTGGTCTGGAGTGTTTCTCAGGCATCAGTTTTAAAAAGCTTTCCAGGTGATGCTAGCACACAGCCTCAGTTGAGAACCTCTGTTTAATCATACATGTCTGAACTGATTCAAACGGGTACATAGCTCAGCTGAAAGGTCATCCTCTCCCAAGTAGTCCTAGGCAGAGGAAATCTGGGCTTCTTCTTTGTGCTCCCACAGAGCTGCGTGTTGATCTCTATTAGAGGTATATGGCAGTTTATTGCATTCATTTTGTTTGGGTCAGTCTCTCTGCTGTCTCCAGGTGGGACCACATTAGATTTACCCAGTGTGCCTGGCCCAGGAGTCAGAGTTCTTAACTGGTCCTCCAAAACTCTGCATGGCCCACGCCTCCAGCTCCTTCCAGGACCATTCACCCCTTTGTGCTTCCTGCTTTTGCCCCACTTGTCTTCTCCCAGTTCTTTGAGTGCACCTTGACCCCTCCCACCACCAGGCCTGGGCACATGCCTGTCCCTATTACTTGCAACTTGAACCTGCCTCTTCATTCAGTTGGGCCCTACTTGTCTTTCAGATCTCATCCTCTACCCTTGCTACTCAGAGCATGGGCTTGGCACTAGCAGCACTGGCATCACCGGGCAACTTGTTAGACATGCAGAACAGAAGGCATTTATAGTTAACAAGGTTTAACAAGGTCTCTGGAATATGTAGAATGCTATGATGGGTGGTTCTGACTCAAAAATATGATTGGGGTGAAGGCAGGAGAGGGGGGTGCTATTTTTAGAGGAAAGGAATGTTGGGAAGATGAAAGAAATGATGTCCACCATAATTATGGAGTGTCTACACGACAGAATACTGTCGACCACCTAGCCTGCTCCAGCGGGGCCAGAGGCCATAAACCCAAATGCCCACAAGGACTAGAAATGAGTGAATCAATGTATTAGTTTCCCATTTGTTAGCTATAACAAATTATCACACATTTAGTGGCTTAAAACAACACAAAATCTGAAATGAGTGTCACTGGGCAAAATCAAGGCATTGGCAGAGCCATGTTCCTTCTGCAGACACTAGGGGAAAAGTGTTCCGTTACCTTTCCCAGCCGCTTGCCTGCTTTGGCTTGTGGCTGCATCACTCAAACCTCTGCTTCTTTCATCGCATCTTCTCTGATGTTGACATCCCCGTCTCCCTTTGATGACGACCCTTGTGATCACATTGGACCCACCCGTGCTATCCAGGCTCATCTCCCTGCCTCAGGTTCCTTAACTGCAGACGCGCATGCATTGCCGCAATGTCTGCTTCCATCCCAGTGTTATCTGTGTGCTTGTGCGAGAGCCTCGATTCTAGTCGGAACCCAGACACTCATTCTCCCGTGTGACATTGGGCAAGTCTCTCTCCCTTTCTGGGTTTCAGTTTCCTCAACCATAAACTGAGGTGCGGAGGGAGGGAACGAGCCAGGAAGCCAGGCAGGTGGGAGGGAAACAGAGTTTGTCGCAAAGACTCAGGGCTGCTTTGGTTTGACAACATTCAGTTAGTTCATGTTCACAGAGTATAAATTTAGCAGAGTGTAGATGTTCACTAAGGAGAAACAGAGGGGGGAGGTATATGTTGGTTTGCTTTTACAAGCATCTTTATTTTTAAACGTCCATTTCCTGCAACTCTCTCCGTGTCTTGACCCAGTCTTCCATCTTCAGTTCAAATGCAGAGGGTGGAGGCACCTGCTATGTTCAGTGTAGAATTAACGCCCAGGGCAGCTTCTGTGTCTTTTTGTTTGGAATCTGTCTGATGCCCTCATTATCTCAGAGCCTGCAATCTTATTCAGTAACTTCCTCGACAGCCAAGGCTTCAGAACCCTGAAGGATAGAAATAGCTTCTCTTCCCCAACCAGGCCAGTGTAAACACATCCCTGGGTGACATTCCTTGCTGACAACGACCTGACTGTGGCTTGTGTTATCTCACCATTTCCCCTTTCGACCTTTTAGTCCAAACACTCACAGTGGCTCCAGATCCAACATCCGTTTTAGAGACCTGAATATTTTTTGGTAGTTAAAAAGCTGAATCTAAAACATTCCTTCTGCAAAAATAATCTGTGCATTTTACCCTGAGCCATTGCACATTCATCCTTCTCTCTAAACTATAAATGTCAAGCACTGTGGAAGGTTTTAATTTTTTTAATTTTTGGATACTCTTACAAGTGCCTTGCAATAGGACTACTCTGGTGACTTCTGGTGCCAGCCAGTTTATGAAGTGTCAAGGGTGGGCCTTCCGGATGGACTCTAGATACACACAAAGCATTCACTTGATAAGTCCCTTTCTGAAAACCATCCAGAGTGGAGTCATAGAATCCCAAAAAGCACTTATGCTAGTGCTTCCCAAATATAGTTGTGCATCAGAAGCATATGGGGAACTTCAAAAATTCCTGGATTGCAACCAACATCTAATAATTTAGAATCTTGAGAGGTAAGCCCAGGGAGATTATAAAGTTTTGTGGGTTTTTTGTTTTGTTTTGTTTTTGATGCTCCCCAGGCAATTCTGATGTGCAGCTAAGTCTGGGAACCTCTTGTCTAGTTCAGTCCTTATCTCATATTCTCCTCTACAGGATTTTGCTAAGTGGTTTTATATTCCCCCTTGTACTCCTCCAGTGATGGGGGGCTCACTGCCTTTCAAAGCAGCCCCTCCCACCCATCCTTAGCTAGCTCTGCTTTGTCATGAAGTTCTTCCTCTGCCCCCTGTAACTTCCCCCTCTTGGGTCTGGCTCTGTCTTCTAGGACCCCACAGATTACCTCTGTTTTTGCCCTTTGGAGATTTGGAGGGTGCAGTCCTGTCCCTTGAGCTCTGAGGGGCGGCCACTCCCAGTTCCTTCAGCTGCTCCTCACAGGACACAGCCTTCAACCTCTTCCCAAGGGGCCACTTCTTATTTACTGCTGGCCTCTCACACCTGCCACAGCTTTCCAAGAGGTCTGACCATATGAATACTGATACTTGCTTTGTCATGGACTCACTGCCGCTATCAATGAGGCCTGTTAATGACTGACCAAATAGTCCTTAAGTCAATCTACCATGGAGTGCCATGTCAAGTGCCCAAGCGGTGTTAGGCTGGCCATGTGCTGTGGGGGAGGCAGAAGGGGTTTTCAAGGGGCCACATGGTTGCTGGGAAAACGTGAACATAGATGTGGCAAGACACAAGATGTAGTGCTTTATTGAAGAACTAAATTTTGCAGCAAAGACTGAACATCCTAAGGATGACATGGTAACAAAAAATTCCATACAGATGTAGCTTAAGGAAAGAATTGTGTGAATTAGTCAGGTTTAAACAGGAAAATGTGAATACTCTAAATATGTGGAAAGGTAGAGTTAATACAGACATTGGGTGCTGACAGAATTGCTGGAAAGGCCAGAGGGAGGGAGAATCAGAGAGGACTTGACCTTCAGGACTGACACCCAGAATGAGATGGATGTGGCCCACCAACGTTGTTACTACCTGAGGCCACCTCTAGAGCTATTTAGCTCAAGACATAGCCTTGTAGCCATTATTCAAAGAGCAAGGGAACAGGTAGCTGGAGTTAAGGAGCTGCAGTCGCAGTGGCCACCCCACACCCAAGAAGCTGGAGAAGGATGCAGAAAATCCTCACGTTTCTGCTATCGTGCTAGTGATGACCCAAAGGGGCAGGACAATACCCTCCGCCTTCCACATGTGACAGGGGTACTGCTAATCAGCGCCACCTAGTTCACATCCAGAACTCTAGCTGCAAACAAGCCTGGGAAAACAGCTCGTAGCTTCCCAACCTCTACAACCAGGAGGAGGGTGCAGTGGAAGTGAAGCGACTGAGAGATGCAGGTTCAGGATTTAGCATCCTAAGGCAACGACAAGATGGAGACAATCTAAATGTCCATCAACAATCCACCCTACCACGGAATTCTACACCACCCCAGAGAGGATAATGTCTTTTCATTAATTAATGACATGAGAAAAGGTTCATAATAAATTGATGTTAAAAGGGGGGGGGGTGTAGCAAAATAGAGGTCACCCCATGATTTCATTTTTATTAAAAGAATTGTTGAAAAATGCAGAGGAAAAAAATACCAGCAAGATGAATGGCAACTTTTGGGTGAAAGAGTTGAAGGTAATGTTTTCTTCTTGTATCCTTTTCTGTGTTTTCCAAGCTTTCTACACTGTGCATATATTATTTGTCCTTAAAAAAAAAATGCAGCTTTTAAAAACACAAATATAAAATCAACTGGGAAAAAGAGCAGTGAGAGCGGACAGTCAAATTAGTGAACCAAGGGAAAAAATGAGAGAGGGGAGACACAAAAGAGGTCAAGGAGAGCTTCAAATGATGGTAACCTAACAAGGCGCATCGTGTGCGAGGGAGAAAGGAGAAATACAGTGTGGGTCCAGTCTCCCATTGCTGTGTGACCTGGGAAGTCCTGCCCATCCTTAGTCTTTGTTTCTGCTCCCAACGAGCGCCTTAGGACTCTAGCTCCGAGCCGCGTTGCGAAAGGGGAGCGCTGGCGTGGTGCGGGGTACCCCCTGGGGGGGGGACTCTGGGATGCGGGAAAGCTGGGGCCCTACCCGACCCCCGTCCGCAGCCCCATCACCGCAGTCCCAGAAGCCCCAAGTCGCCCGCGCCCCGAAGGAGGAGCTGCCTTGGCTGCGGGGCGGAACTTCGGCGGCGCCCCAGGCGCAGGCGGAGCCTCCTTGGCTGCAGAGACGGCGCGGAGGCGGGGCCTGCGGCGAGCCCCCAGCCCGAGGCCAGGCCAGACCTCGGAGAGTCCGCACCTGCATGCGAGCGTGAGCACCAGCCTGCAGCCCGTAACTGGCGCCCTTCCCCCTCGGCCCCCCGGGCAGCCCGGGGCTCCCGTCCCTGCAACGGAGGCTTCCTCTCTGGGTCTCGGTTTCCCCACATGGGGGCTGGCCTTTCTGCCCTGGCGGCGTGCCCTGTAGGAACGTCTTCACGCTTCCTACTTCCGCCGCACCCGGGTCCGGGGTCGCTCTTGATCACACCCTCGAAACTTCCCCGGGGTCGCGCCTGATCACACCCTGGACTCACACCCTCGAAACCTTCCCGGTTAGCTCGACCTCATCGCTCCCGCCCACTGGGCCTTCTCCAGCAGAAGGAGGCCAAGACACGCACCCCTTCCCCGCAGAAAGGTGGGAAAGCCACCCGGTCCTCAGTGACCCAGAAGGCCCGGTCCTTGGCACAGTGGGCGCTAATAAGGGAACTGTAAGAAATTGCCCATAGTAGGGAGGATACACAAAGCTAGGGCAGTGGGAATCCAGGCTATTCTTTCTTGCTGTGACAGTGTCCGCAGTGAGTCCCAGAACCTCTCTGATCCCCAGCCTTCTTCCAGAATGAGGGTCGGCATCTGCCCAAATCACCCCAGTGCTGCTGGAAGCCTCCGTGAGTTAACAGCTGAGAAGATGGCCTGCAAACCGCAAAGTGCCGTGTGCTGTGAGCAGCACCTCTTCCCACGTGCAGGTGGAGGCCCAGTGCACACCCCACATAGGCCGTCAGAGTAGATACAGCCTTGGCTAGACATGAAAGCGGACTTGCCAGCCTTAGTGTGTGACCACCCCTCCCACGTTTAGCCCCTCCACTGCCACCCCATGGACTGGTGACCTCCCCTGGGACTCCTCCCTCCTCAGACCCAGGCCTTTTGAACTGAAGGCTGCTTCTGTCCCAGCATGGGGCAGAGTCCTGAGCAGAGGGGACCCGAGTGCACCTGGGGAGTGCACCTGAGGATCTGGCTGGGGCCTTGTTTTCCTGGATTAGTTCTTTGCTCCTCTCCCTCCCCAGTGGCACAGGGTGTGGGTACTGGGGTAGGGCAGGTGCAATTCCTTTTGGGCACTGGTGGGGTAAAGCTCAAATGAGATAGCAAAGGTGGAGGGACTCATGTCCTAGCTGGAGAGTAACTGCTTCAACGAATCTAGGAAACTTATGTACCATTTAAATTTAATTTAATAAATTTTATAGACTGTTTAAATGTTATAGTTGTTGTTTTAACAAAGTCTACACTGTTTTCAGAGTTGTAGGCAAGAGTAAACAGAGCCTTCTTTCCAGCTGCCTGACTCACTGCACTCCTGGGAAAGCTGAAGTGGTGCCTGGGAGTGCTGGGCTGGGCTGGTTTCTGAGGGTGCTGCCAGCTCTGATGACCTGGATGGGTGTGCTAGGCTTTTATACACATGACCCCATTCAGCATAGTCCCATGAGGCATTTCACATGTGAGGAACAGACACAGAGGTGACGTGAAGCAAGCCCCTCTCTCAGAGAACATCTCTGTCTTTGAATCCCTTTTTTTCTATTCCACGCTTCGGTCAATTAAACAGCCTCAGTGAGCAGCTTTTGTGGATATTTTGACGTTTCCTCTGTCTATCATTTAATAACTACCTACTGAGCAGCTACTTTGTAGCCAGCATAATTCTAGGCATCAGGGACATAGCAGTGAATGAAACAAACAAAAAAAATCCCTGCCCTCACGGAGCTGACATTTTGTTGCATAGAGGCAGACAATAAACACATAAACATGTACATATACTATTTGGTATGTCACATGGGGGAAAATAGAACACAGTATGGAGGAGAGAGAGTCCTGGGGCTGAGGAAAGTTGCAATTTTCTAAAGTGTGGCCAGGGAAGCCCTTACTAAGAAGGTGACATTTGAGTGAAGACCCAGAAGAGGTGAAGGAGTGAGCCAGAGGCTAGATCAGACATGACAGAGTTGGACCAGAGAGTTCTTCAGGGCTTTTGTAGCCCTTATGATCCAGGTTTTCAGCGATGACACCCCTTTATGCTAGAATCTTGGAACACCTGAGCTGATGGGGCTTTGGGGCCCCCTGCTTCCCTCTTCCCGTTCACCTTGGCTCCTGTCCCTCTTCAGAGTACTCAGCATGCTGCACTTCCTGCTGCCCCGGCTGTTTTGCCTGCATGGTCCAGCTGCCCCGTACTCTTCAGCAGCTGCCCTCCCCAGCCCCATCCTGAACCCAGGCATCCGCTACAACCAGCTGTTCATCAACGAGTGGCAAGATGCAGTCAGCAAGAAGACCTTCCCAACAGTCAACCCTACCACGGGGGAGGTCATCGGCCACGTGGCTGAAGGGGACCGGGCTGACCTGGATCGGGCAGTGAAAGCAGCCTGTGAGGCCTTCCAACTGGGGTCTCCACGGCGCCGGATGGATGCCTCGGAGCAGGGAGGGCTGCTGAACCACCTGGCCGACCTAGTGGAATGGGATTGTGTCTACTTGGCCTCACTGGAGACCCTGGACAATGGGAAGCCTTTCCAGGAGTCTTACGTCTTGGACCTGGATGGTGTCGTCAAGGTGTACCAGTACTTTGCTGGCTGGGCTGACAAATGACATGGCAAGACCATCCCCATGGATGGTGAGCATTTCTGCTTCACCCGGCACGAGCCTGTTGGCGTCTGTGGCCAGATAATCCTGTGGAACTTCCCCTTGGTCATGCAGGGTTAGAAGCTTGCCCCAGCACTTGCTACGGGCAACGCTGTGGTCATGAAGGTGGCAGAGCAGACCCCCCTTTCTGCCCTGTACTTGGCCTCCCTCAACAAAGAGGCGGGCTTTCCCCCTGGGGTGGTGAACATCATCACAGGCTATGGCCCAACAGCAGGAGCCGCCATTGCCCATCACACAGATATTGACAAAGTTGCTTTCACGGGCTCCACCGAGGTGGGCCACCTGATTCAGAAGGCAGCTGGCGATTCCAACCTCAAGAGAGTCACCCTAGAGCTGGGGGGGAAGAGCCCGAGCATCATGCTGGCTGATGCAGATGTGGACCATGCCGTGGAGGCAGTGCCATGAAGCCCTTTTATTCAACATGAGCCAGTGCTGCTGTGCCAGTTCCCGGACTTTCATTGAAGAATCCATCTATGATGAGTTTCTCGAGCAGACCGTGGAAAAAACTAAGCAGAGGAAAGTTGGGAACCCCTTAGAGCTGGACACCCAGCAGGGGCCCCAGGTGGACAAGGAACAATTTGAACAAATCCTGGGCTACATCCAGCTTGGCCAGAAGGAGAGGGCAAAGCTTCTCTGCGGTGGGGAGCGTTTCGGAGAGCGAGGCTTCTTCATCAAGCCCACAGTCCTTGGTGGTGTGCAGGATGACATGAGGATTGCCAAGGAGGAGATCTTCGGGCCTGTGCAGCCTCTGTTTAAGTTCAAGAAGATCAAGGAGGTGATCGAGAGGGCCAACAACATCAGGTACGGCTTGGCTGCCGCTGTGTTCACCCAGGACCTGGATAAAGCCATGTACTTCACACAGGCGCTCCAAGCTGGGACAGTGTGGGCAAATACCTACAACAATGTCACCTGCCACATGCCTTTCGGAGGCTTTAAGGAATCTAGCAACGGGAGGGAGCTGGGGGAGGATGGGCTTAAGGCCTACACAGAGGTGACAACAGTCACCATCAAGGTTCCTCAGAAGAACTCTTAAGAACGGCTACCAAGGAGTGCCAACTCTAGTCCAAGGATGCCACAACCACCTACCAGTTGTTGCCAAACACTTTTTAGCCATGGACCCCCTTTATTTGTTTCAGATGAACTCTTAGAGGGAACCTCAAAAAATAAAGCAATTAAAATGAGAACTGCTCTAGTTAAAGCAGGGATGGGGGCTGGGCTCAGAGCCCTATCCACCCGCACTCCAGCCCCCTTGGTGGCCATGTGTTACTTCCATGAAACCTTGGGAGTCTCTGAAAGACAGATTAAAGACCACTGATCCAGACCATGGCTGTTAGTTCTTCTTGCTGATCCAAGGACTTCCCAGTGGATTAATTGATGTCTTAGTGGCTAGACTTACCTCAGACGTGGGATTGGAAGGCATTAGGAGTTTTAAACTAGACCCTATTGTCTTGGCCCCATTCTTCAGTGACATACCCTAGAAATCACGGGTGCTTTTGCTTTTCTAAGTATCCGTTGCTGGCTGGTTGGCTTGCTTACTTTGCTTCATTTTGCTACTGATTGTCCTTAATTCAAGGGGAGCGGTGGACAGAAAATGCATTTATATAACCGTTCACTTAAGCTCAGACAGCCTTAATGTCCATCAGCTAATGAGTGGATAAACAAAATGTTTCTATGGAATATCTCTTATACTGTTCAGCCTTGAAAAGGAAAGAAGTACTGACACATGCTACAACGTGGATGAACCTTGAAACCGTTATGTTAAGTGAAAGAAACCAGACGTACAAGGCCACATATTGTATGATTCCATTTATATGAAATATCCAGAATAAGCAAGTCCATAGAGACAGAAAGTATATTAGTGATTACCAGGGGCTGAGGGAGGAGGAAATGGGGAATAACTGCTAATGGGTATAGGATTTTTGGGGGGAGGTTTTGAAATGTTCTGGAATTAGTGATGATGGTTGTACAACTTTGTGAATATACTAAAACACACGGAATTACATACTTTAAAAGGGTGAATTTTATGATATGTGAATTAATTTCAGTTAAAAATTAAAATAAACGTACACATTCTGTTTGCAAATCAATTTTGTATCAATGTTCTCTTGCTGCTGAACATTTTACAGAGTCTTGGGGATGGAAGAGGCCCTGATCGTCAAAAGTCCCCTCCAGAATATTTCTAGTTTTGATTTTGTTTTCTCTCACCTGGGTGATAAAGTGCAACTTTAAGACCCACAGAGAAAAGTGCTGGGTCCTGCCTAGAGCCAGTCTATTTCAGGTCTCATTTCAAGGCTTCCGCTGGCATTGTCCCTCCAGCCCTCACCAAAACACACCAGCCCTCAAGCCGAGCTCAGCATCAGGGCCATTCTGACGTGGTAGGGTTTGGGGAATTTCAAACATGACAGCTCAGTTTGTTGTTAGTCTTACGACTCCATCCCCCAAATGATGGGTGTGAACGCAAGTCAGCCAAACCCCCACACAGAAACAGAGTGCTGATCCTCTCTCTCCTTGTCTTCCATCTTCCTGGACCCTGCTGCTCACAACCCGCTATGTTTTAGGTCCGCTCAGCCTTGGGAACGCACCCCCCGCCCCGTCATCTCTTTAACACCCTATTACCTCACCTAGGCATTGAGATGATGTTGTTCAGAGTCTTACCTTGGAGTTGGCCTGAAACGGCTTCCTGAGGATTCAGGGTCTGTTTGGTCCCCTCATCTCCCCTTCCTAGATCTCCTTTCTATGCCATTTGTCTAAGGCTGGGGTGACCCTGACTGCCCCCCAAAGTGCACCTTTTACCAGTTTCTCTTGGCGGCTATTGACGCTTTGTACCGTAGTGAAAGTTTCTTGAGAAGTGGGGAAACCAGTGAGTGGGCGGGTGGCCCTCTCGTGATTAACATGCAACATCTCAATATTTTAACAAGTTCATTCCTCATGTGCTTCCCAATACTTCTAAACCAAAGAGGAGTTTTGTAGAAGATGTCCCCGTTTGGGGGGTGGGACTGGGGAAGGATCGTCCTCTAGGTCCCTCATTTCAGTCCCTGAAATTCTGAGACTGAGAAGTCAGGTCAGATTCCCAATCAGCTCAGCCCTCGCAGTCCCTCTGTTCTCATCACCATTGCTCTGGATGAGGGGAGCTGTGAGCAGGGAGGTTGAACTAGGCATCGTCACTAAGTGTAGATGCTGCGTGCAGGACTTCACTTGGTCATAGACGTTGCAATTCCGGGGCATCCACCCATTCAACAAACTTACACCCAGCGCTTAGTTTGTCAGTCGCTATGCCTTACATGCCTTTGACGTCTCACAATAATCCTATCACGTAGGCAGTGGGGTTACCCTTTTTTCAGTTGAGGAAAGGGAAGCTGAGAGGTTTTGTATGCAGCTCATTTGGAGTCATCTTGCCACGTGCCTACGCTATGGGCCAGAAGGGAGGTGTGATACTGCGATTTGTAAGAAATACATATTTGGTTTTCGTCCATTTCTGGCACAACTCCTAAAACCCTTGGAATGTCCTGAGTGATGAGAGTGACAAAGGTGTTTTTGTTATGTTAATGAGGTAACTTTTGGGCCTTGTCAGCAGCACAGGTGACAACCTGGACGTGTGACAGGCATCTGAAGCGGCGGGTGTGGGGTGGGGCAACAGTCCAGTAGAACTGACCCCTGAATGGGATCTGACACTGTCTCTGGGTAGATAGTGTCAGAATTGAGTTGAATTCTACTCCCTGCTTGTGTCTGAGAAGTGCTTGGTGTGGGGATGCCCCGCTTTGAGCAACACACACGTTGCAGTTGGGTCCAGGAGACAGGGGAGGGGGAGGCAAACTGAGTGCACATCTAATCAAACCCCGAAGCCAGGAGAGCCCACAGCAATGCCAAACAATCCCAGACACCCAGCCTCTTTGCTGGAGCCATCAGGGCTGCTGCTCCATCACCCAGGTTCCAGGCCATTTAAGAAATTCAAGTTGGGCTGGTTGTATTCTGGGTGTGAGGGTGACCTCTGGTGGCCACTTCGTCAATTAATTTGAAGGCTGAGGTGCTGGCTCTAGGCAGGTGGTGGGGAAACAGAATTGAATGAGGCTGTCCCTGTCCTGCAGGGGCTCAGGGTCTGGCAGGGGGATAATTACAGAACAAGGGTGAGAAGTGCTGTGGTAAGTAGACGTGCAGAGGCTGTAAGATCACAGAAAGAAATAATATTAAGCACCCACAATGTTGGTAAGGCATCTACAAGGATGTTTGTTATATCAGGTAATGCTTCTGATTACCCTCAAAGCACCTGTTATCATTCCACGTTTGATAGGTAAACATGGAAGCCCAGGCATGTTCAGCTAGTGAGTGGAGCCAGAACTCAAGCTCAGAGCTTCTGATTCTGTCTTCTGCACCCAGCTCAGCCCAAGGGAAAGGACCAGTGGGAGGAGCATGGGATTCTGCAGGATGAGAAGGAGATAACCTGACAGAGGGATGCAGGAAGGATGTTCCGGGGAGAGGGAAGGGCATGAAGTCTGTGAGAAAGCCTGGAGGGTGCAAGGAATGGTGTAAGGAAGGGAGAGACCTGGGAGGAGGCAGGGGCTGGATGGGAAAGGGACTTTACCCCTGGTGAGGAAGGCCACATGACCAACCATGAGGGTTTCAAAGGAAAGTGATGGGGTCATATTCTGTTTCCTAAAGCTGGCTCTGCTTCAATGTGCGGGATAGGTTGAGGGGTCAGCTTGGAGTGGGAGGCACTGAGGACACTGCTGCCTATGCCAGGGATGCTGACCTGAACCAGGTGTGAACATGGCTGGGAGATCCTGGAAGCCAAGAGGTGGGCTTCAGGGTGTGGTGGCAGACTGCTTCCAAGAGGAGAGCGGAAGTTAGGGTGACCCTGAGTTCCTGGCTGGGATAACCAAGTGGGTGGTGGTGCCCCCACTGGGAAAGGGAACCTAGCTGGAGGAGCAGGTCTGAGGACAAGGTAGTGAGTTTGTTTATTCAGCACACCTTACTGAGTGCTGACTATGTGCTGGATAGTATTGTAGGTGCTGAGGATACATCAGGGAACTAAACAAAAGCCTTGCACATCCTCCCCACCAGGGAGAGACTGACCATAAGCAAAATAAATGAAATATTTAGTCTGTCAGATGGTTAGGGTTATTATGGAGAAAGGTCCTGCTTGGAAGGGGAATAGAGAATGTGGGTGGGGTGGGGTAGGAATTGTTATCTTCAATAAGTTATAGACCATCTGAAGAGGTCCATCACTTAACAAAGGTCTCACTGAAGAGATGACAGAGGACTGAAAGAGGTATGGAAATGGCAGGTACAAAGGTCCTGAGGCTGAAGCACATCTGGCGGGGGGTGGGGTGGGCAGAGGGGTCCAGGGAACACAAGGAGGCCAGGGAGCTGGAGCAAGCCATGGGGAGAGACGAGGACAGAGAAAAGTTAGGGCTGGTGGAGGGGCAGATGGTTAGAGCTTTGAAGATCACTGCAGATTGGGGCCTTTACTCTGAAAGATGAAGGAATCAGGAGGGAAATAGCTGTGACATGATCTGACATATTTTAAAAGGATCACTGGGTCAGCTGTGTTGACAACAGATTGCAGGGAGGGCAAAGATAGCTTGATCTTGATGATACTGTCATCAGTGGGTGGGTGGAGAATGAAAATTTTATGAAAGGTGCTAAGGGGAAGCAAGAGGAGTGGGAGGATACCTGGGAGGGAGGAATCAAGACGCTAAGGACCGCCCGAAAGGGAGGGCACCATGGGCGGAATCAAGTGCTTCCAAGAGAGCAAGTGAGAGGAGGCTGAAGCCGTGGTGGTCCCTGGAGACCTTGGTAAGGGCAGGTTGTGTGAACAGATTGGGGCAGAAGCCAGACTGCTGTGTGCCGAGAGCATGGCTTAATCTCCCCGAGCCCTGGTGATCTGTGCATTAATCCTAGACCTTGGAAGGAAAGCAGGAAGGCACATTGTGAGGGCCTTTGAGAGCCCGCAGCCTCCCCATTCACTTAACCAGAGTGGGCCAAGTGACTGTCCAAGGGCAAGGAACTCAGTGGTGTCAGAGCATGGCCTGGATTACAGGTCTCCTGCCCCCAACCAAATGCTCTTCCCACATGTGTCGGGGTAACATTAGCTGCCACAACAAATAAAGCCCCAAGCTTTCAGGATTCGGCACAGCAGTGCTTTATTTCTTGCTTATTAGATAAATAATCTAATGCAGGTGTGGTTAATCAGCACTTGTCCTCCACGTGGAGATTCAGAGACACAGGTTCCTTCCATCTTGTGGCTCCACTGTCTACAAAGGTTCTTAACCACTTTTATGTTATGAATTCCTTTGAGATGCCAATGAAAGCTAATTTTTTTCACCAGGAAAAAATGCACACATGCACATTCACACAAAATTTGGCATTCTTTCAAGGGGCTCATGGACCCCATGAAGCTATCTGTAGAATTCCTATGGGTCCAGGGGCCCAGGTGAAAACCTGCTGCTTGGGGCCTTAGAGACCTTGTGTTCCCTGGTAGATGGGGAAGAAAGTATGGGAAAGGCACAGCTACTTCTTAAGGCCCTGGCATTGGTGTGGACATGTTTTAAAAGGATCACTGGGTCTGCTGTGTTGACAAGAGATTGCAGGGAGGGCAAGGATAGCTTGATCTTGATGATACTGCTTCCATACACAGCCACTGGCAAAAACCACCAGACCCAGCTGAGGTGCAAAGGAAGGTGGGAATCGTAGTTATGGGGGCACTTCCATGTTGTCCTCAGGTTTCGGAGGACAGCTTGCCCTGGCACACATATCACCTCTTTACGGATGTGCGCAATGGTTCGAGTGTTTCTTACAAAGATGCTTTTAAAGTTTAATCCTCTTGTGGGCTGTTCACTCCTACTTTCCAGTCTTGCTCATGCTGTTTCTTTCTCTTTCCTTCTTTCCTCTCCAAATCCAGCCCATTTTCTTGGAGCCCTGCTGGGGACCCACCTCCTCTAGGATGTTTTCTCTGAGCATCTCAATCAAGCTATCTCTGGCTCCTTGAGCTCATAGCACCCACCCTTCCTTTAGTCTTGCCCTCTTGTTAGTTAACATATGTATAGTGAAATCAGTCTGATTTTCTGTCCCACTGGACTATGTCTCCCACAGACCCCCAGCATGTTTGATCTGTCTCCCTGCATCCTTGCCACCAGGCACACGGCCCTCAGTATCCCCTAGAGAGTGGACAGGGCATATCCATTCATGCATGGGATCCTCAGAGCAGCAGGACAGGGCAGTGATGCTGACCTCCCTGGATTGATGAGGAAATGAAGGCTCCTATAACAGAGGGAAGTGTCCCAGACCCACAGACCATGGCACAGTTTGACCTTGGTTCCAGGTCCTCCAACTCCAAAGCTAATGCCCATTCTACCTGAGGGATGACTGCAGCACCTTCAGTAGCAGAGACAGGTCCAGCTCTCTGCGCCAGGGCTGCGGCTCTGGGGACTGTGAGCAGCAGTAGATCCCTCAGCACTGAGCATCAGTGCCTGGTGCCCAGTAGGCGCTCTGCAGGTGGGTGTGATGGGTGGAGTTACCACTGGAGATGAGAGGCTTCTCTTCCCCATCCCCACCACCCCATTCCCTAGTAATAATGACTTTTACTCTTCCCCCAACATCCAACCACTCCCTAATATCACGGGGGAGATTTAGGATAATGAAGAGACAGCCACAGTGAAAGGAGACACAGGTGCAGTCAAGGCTGCACTCGGGCAGCGCTGACCGTAAGAAAGCTCCCGCTCCAGGAGAGAGGCGTCGGCTTGAGCCGCGCGTGGGCAGGTCTGTCCGTTCTGCCCTGGATGATGGGCTCCGCACATTCTGAATGCATTATTCAGCTGCAGACACCAGGCCACTTTAGTTTCCCCTAATTAATTAAAATATCACATAATAATCGTTCTCTGATTTAATGTTCAAGAGGCCCCGGCAAAGGCTGGGGATGAGGAAATTCATTAGAGGAGACTGTTCACTGTCAGCTGGTTTGCTCACCCTTATTAATTTTTCCTGCGTCATCCATCTCTGGAGGAGATGGGAGGGTAGTGTTTTTTTAAAGACATAGGATTAGTTTCACCCTAAAACTTGAAGGAAAAATCCATTTTGACTGAAAACCACCCTTTTTTGTTTAAGGTGGGAAAGTGGGTACCTTTGGGATTGAACACTAGCTTTTGGATTACCTTCCTCAAGCCCAGTTATAACCCGGTTGACAACAGAAGACTGAGATTCAGGCCCACCTCTTATAGCATCAAGTCCAACCTCTTCTGATGGCAGTTAGGGTTGTGGCCCAAAACTACCCCTCTACCTGCCGCTAGAGCTCTCAGCCACCACTGGTCACTACTCCCTGTGCACAAACCACACTGCACTTCTTCACCTCTGCTCCTTTGCATGCTACTTCCCTAGCCAGGAATCTCCTACACTCACTTCAATCCCCAGCTCAGATGGCTCTTCTTCCAGGAAGTTTTCCTTGCTCTCTCCCTCCTCTGCTCACAAAGCAGACACCTTGTGCTGCGGGGCAGGGTGGCAACCTTGTCCCACTCATCCCCACGCAAATCTCACCTGAGTGCAGGGCCCAAGTCCCATGCACCTTCATATTGCCAGTGTCTGCACCCTTCTGACCTCTGGAGAATGCTATTCTGTGTGATTGTGGGAGGTAAGAGAGAGCAGATCTAAGTGAATGAATTAAACAGTAGAATGCTTATACAGTGGGAAACACCAGTTCAGAGGGAGTTAGAAGGATCAGGTTGGCAGTAGATGATTAGTTAGGGCTGGTTAAAAATTGCAAGCAAGGTGACCATGTAGGACTGTAACCACAGCCCAGGTGCGAGAGGTAAGGAGGATTCAGATGAAAGTCGCTGATGTGGGCAAGCAAAAAAAGGGCAGGATGCATAAGGGATGATAGAGAAATATCAGCGGGACCGGGACCCAACTACAGCAGCGTTCCAAGAACACAGACCACAAAGCCTGTCCTTAAAAACATTTATTTTCAGAGTGCAGGGGTCATGTGACATCATCACATCTATGAAAATAGGTAGAAGACACAGACTCTGAGGACATCATGTTTCCAACTGATAACAGCCACAGCACACGTTCACTTAGCCTCTGAGAGATCTTGGGGCTCCCACGGTTGAAAAATTATTAGGTTGAACAATCATGCTAATCTGCCTTTTTGGTTTTGGTGACAACTTCAGACAGTGTCACATTTATTATTATTTTTTGTACATCATTATGATGCAGAACCCAGCCTCCTGCAGTCTTGACGCTCAGCCCTGTCACTCGGGGCTCCATCCGCCTGCTCTCTGGGTCCTCATCCAGCTCTCCAATTTTGACTGGGCAAATCTGAGGTGATTCCACTGATTGTGCCAGATGTGCTTATTAGCAGATGCATGATGTTGTTCTGCTACCTTCTCTACATTTTCCTATTCCTTCAACACAGTTTCTCTGTCTTCCCAAGCCATCTCCCAACTACTCACATCACAGAGGAATTAACTGCAGACTTGGATACGGAAATCACTGTTGTCGGGGCGGGGGGGGGGGGGGCGCAAGTAGGGAGGGAATGTGAGCAGTTTCCCCCTGAAAGGCCCGACCTCCAACAGACAAGGACAGCTTCCCTTTTGATCAGTTTCTATCCTGACTTTATTCCAATGTTTTAAAGTTTGAAAACCACCCATCTAGTTTCATTGCCTTCTTATTCAAATGAGGAAATCGATGTCCAGAAAATGAAGGGGACTTGCCCAGGGTCACCCAGCAAAATAGGGACAAATTCCCAAATGGACCTCATGTTTCTGGACTCCCGGGCCAGTCTCCTACTGTGTATGTTAGGGTGATGCCACCCCAACATTTCAGATGTGGAACAGCCAGGCTTGAAGGCAGAAAATGCAATTCCAGAAAGGACTCCAAAATGCAATGCCCAATGTGAGTATCGTGAGAGTTACTTTAAAAGTTGAGATGGGGATTGAGTGGTTACAACTTCGTACTCCCAATGCAGGGTCTGTGGGTTTGATCCCTGGTTTTGGAACTAAGATCCCACATATCACACGGCGTAGCCAAAAAAAAAAAAAAGTTGAGATGGACCTTGAGGAGAATCCCTGAAAGCTGTGGAACTGGCAGCATCTTCCTTTCCATAGTTACGAGACTGTTCTGAGAAGCAGCATCATGGAGTGGAAAGGTGCCAAAGAGGACCAGGCACCCCTAGCTCTAGTCCTTCTCAGAGGCTTTTAGACCTCAGGCAAGCGCTTTAGTCTCGGAGCCTGGTTTCTTCACCTGTAAAGGGGGAGGGACATTAAAGCTCATCCTGCCTGCTACCCCAGAGATGGGAAGTGACCACACAGACAGAAAAGTGTTTCATGAAATTTAACAACTATTCACATGTGAGATCCCGATTCTGATTTTAAAAAATTTCAGTCACCTAGGGGATCTATTTTTTTAGCCCAAATAGTAAATATTCACCTGCTTTCTTTCTTGATTAAAAGAAAAGAAAGAAAGCTTTATTTCTGGGTAAGGTCAAAACATCTCTAAGTAAAATGTATTCTACTACACTCTAATTCCACAGCCCAGAGAGAGAAATTGACCCCATTTTTACAATTTGATGTCCAAAAGTCAGGTCACCACTGCCTGTTTGGTTAGAGAATGCTGGGCTTGTTAATAAGTGGACGTCTTAATCCTCAAATGCCTAGCCACGAGGCCCCTGATTCTGGTTAAGTGTTCCATTTAGGATTAAATCTTTTTAAAATGGGAAAAGGGTAGGAACAGACGAGCTATAGCAGCTGTCCACACCCTCACATGAAGCAATGACATTTGCTTTTGAGGGAGTATCATTTTTAAAAGAATGCTAAGACTACACTTCCCATATTTTTTCCATAGGATCATCTTACTCCAGGATGGCAGTGGTTGAAGGGACATGGGTAACATGCAGTCCAAATACCACATTCACAGCTGAAGAGACCAAGGCCCAGAGAGGGAGGGACCTACCCAGGTCACGCAGAAAGTTAGAGGTCAGGCAGAGGACAGCAGGACCCTCCCCCTACCTCCTACAATACAAACTATGTAAGTCACAGAGCTCCACTACTCAGCCCTAGACAAATGAGGTAAAGAGTGACAGCTGACACATGCCTCAGTCCAGCCCTTTAGAATTACAAATATACCTACGCGATCTTCCCTTGGAAAGAGAAGTTAAAAAAAGAATTCTCACAGAGCTATTCATTTCAAAAGTATAAAAAGACTACATGCAGTCTGTTTTCCCAATGTTTGCCCTGCTAAAAACTACATCTGCATGTGAATCTAGTTTGCATCTAATTTTTAAAAACATACAAAAGGCGTCATCTACAAACACAGTTTTTCCAATTCTTCACAAAGCAAAACGATTCATGACTTGATTTTTCCGTAATCCTGTGATCAATGTTTCTGAGAACCTAAAAGAAATGAGGGAAAAGAATTAGAAAACAGAAGCCGGCTCTGTCATAACCAACTATGTGTTAGATGGAAGGCAGGGAAATGACCCTAACTCTAAATCTCCCCCCAGTCAGGAGTGGTGCTGGTGGGGAGCCACGGTGCCTGTGGGGTCCAAGAAGTACATATAAGACCAATGGGTGGGCATTTCAGGGAGGCAGATTCCAGCTTAATATGAGGAAGAACTTCCAACTACTGGAAAAATCCACAGACAGTTGTTTAGTGGTTGTAAGCCCTCTGTCCTTGGGGGTATGCAAGCAAGAGCCGGCCAATCTTGCACGTTGTAGAGGGAACTCAAGAACTGGGTGGTGGCGATGGTCTTCACATTCCATGGCTTTTTGTGACCCCTTTTGAAAACTCATCTGTAATAGACTATATTCACAGCCTGGTATCATTTCTGTTTTTAAAATATAAATATATATACTTAAAAGTTATACGTATATTTAAAATGTGAAACATATATACACACATAAGTACATTTGTGTGTATACATAAGCATACACAGGACAAAAAGTCTTGATATTGACTTTTTGACACATATATATAACTACATACATACATAAAAAACTAAAAGTTAAGTATCAGGAGGGCAACTTTAAGAGCCATCTCCTAAATGAATTCCTATTTGATGATTTTACACCTTACGTTTTCCTCTCTGTTTCTAGAAGCTCTAACTATTTGCAGAGCTACAGACAAGGAAGAACCTGGGAACAGACCCATGAACCTCAGACTGTCTTCTTTGTGGGCATGTTTCACATGTGTGCCATGTCTGCTCTCCTAGCACCCTCACTGGGCAGACTTGGAGGAAATATTCCATTCAGCCTCAGAAACAGAAAAAAATTGGTAATCTTAAAAGAAAAGAAAAAGAAAAAAAGAAAAAAAAGAAAAAAATAGGTAGTCTTTTTCACCTGATGGACACCCATAACACTCACAGCTCTGGACTTTGCATGCTAGTGGGAAGCCCAGTGTAATAACGTGTGTAGAACATACCACAGAGTCCACCTGCCAATTGTAATATGTTCCTAGTCTTGGTTTGCATTCCTCTGATTTCCTTGATTCATGTATTTTTCTTCTTATTTATTATGCATCTTATAACTCATCTCAATCTCCTGTGACAGAGGTGTACAAATACTGCAGGTGACTTGGAACACGCACACTACCCCATCACATGTGGCCATCTGGAGCCGGGAAGCGGAGGGCTCTGTACTGACTCCGATCTACCACCGTCACTGTGCCGTGCGACTGGGCCTCCCCCACCGTGTTGGCTGAATGGCACTGGTACAGCCCCTCGTCTTCCTTCCTCAGAGGGTTGATCTAGAAGTTAAACAGGCAAGTTTATACAGTCATATATGGCACAGCAAAATCACTTATTTAGTCCTTAATGATTCTGAACACTTACTCCTTTTCAAAATAAGACAGAGCTCACCCTCTATTTCTCTTCTTGCCTTGGCTGCCAAGAAGGAGTTAAACTTCCTTCTCAGTACCCTCTCTATCCTGGCTCTCATTTTCATGTTTTGTCTGCATTCCTGCCTTTTACTGTGACCTACTTGGTCCTTTTATGGAAGGTGACAGGTATAGATTCTAAAGAAAATACTGCCAATTAAAAGAACAAAATTCGACTGACCACAGAATGGCCCACGAGTTCTCCCGATGGAGGCAGCCTTTATAAAATAGCACCAGAGATAACCTTCCCCCGCCTCTCCTTGTAATCAAGTAGGGGAATACGCTTGACTTGAAACAGCCGTGGACCCAGTGGCACTCTGAGTCTCTGAGCTGGGTGGAGAAGTCACCAAACCTGGCAGAGATGGGGGTGGAATGAGGAGGACACCCTCAAGAGCCCGTCGCAGGCCCCTGCAGAGCAGATCCACAGCAGCTCCCTCCTCTCTTACTTCTCTCCTCATAACAGCTCTCTCAACTGTGAGTCCCTACAGACTGGAGAGGGTTTCTGCACCGCATCTCATTTTGATCCCATCGTGGCTGCAGGGGGAGCACCATTACCCTCCCATTACAAGAGACTCACAGGTAAGTCACAGGCCTTAGGGTCACGGCACACGGTCCTGTCCAAAGCCCCCTTTTCATGGCTGCAGACGCTGAAGCTCAGAGAGGTAGAGCGACTAACCCCACATGGGCCCCCATCTCGTCACTTCATCGCCCTCTCAGACGCAGGGCATTCCCGCAGCTCAGCCAACTGCTGCACACGGCAGAGCAGAGCCCTGCAGGAGGACACGAATGTGCCACCCTCCCCCTTCACCAGCCACGTGGTCTCGGGCAAGTATATTCGTTTCCTATGGCTGCTGTTACAAATGACCACGCGCTTAATGGCTGAAGACAACACAAATTTATCATCTACAGTTCTTGGGGCCAGAAGTCCAAGTGGGCTAAAGTCAAGGCATCAGCAGGGTCGCCTTCTTCCTAGAAGCCCTGAGAGAAGCATTCTCGAGGCTGCCTGCAGTCCTTGGCCTGTGGCCCCCTCTAGCATCTTCAAAGCCAGCAACAGTAGTTCACATCTTCTGACACTGCCATCTCTCTGGCTCTCTCTCCTCCCTCTTCCACATTTAAAGGACTCTTGTGATTACACGGGGTCAACCCAGGTAACCCAGGATAAATGTGTTAAAGTCAGCTGATTAACAGCCTTAACTCCATCTGCAGCCTTATTCCCCTCTTGCCATATAACATGTCCACCCGTCCGAGGGATTAGGACATAGATATCGTTCTGGGGCCGTCATTCTGCCTATCACTGAAGATCACTTCTGCTCTCAGGGGTTATACTAACTGCCCTGCTTTCCTCTCAGTGACTGTAGGGTCCGAGGAGAAATGGATAAGAAGGCTTGAAAAGGTGTAACATGTTATAGAAATATAAAAGGTGCTTTATAAGGGCCAGTCAATAATAGCCAATAGTCCTAAAAAAATGAGATACTCACCAAAACCCAGGCCATGGCTGCATGGTCAGAAGGGCCGCCTTGCACCTGGACAGCTATATTGATGTGATCCCCAGGCAGGTCCTCCAGCACCTGGGTGCCCTCAGGCGACCGTGTGACCTACAGAGGACAGAAAAACCAGGAGTGGTTTAGAAAAAGCATTTCTGGATAAGAACCATCCCACATACATCCTCACTGTATTCATCTTCCTGCTGACTTGAAGGCTGAGACCCTAGTATCTCTTATTAAATGTCAGTTGCTTCCTAAGCCTGAATGTATGTATGGACAGCGCCCCCTGCTGGAAAGCAATGGTGTAGACACCATCACTATCAGAATTTCATTGCCCTTCTCAGGGCTGTGGAGACCAGGGGACAAGATATGCTGTGACCCATGCCAGTCTCTCAAAAACTGAGCTGCAGGAAGATCTAGTTTTGGACTAGGATTGGGTCATCTTCCACCAGCCAAATATTTCTAAAACCCAGATCCCGTGAAGGAAGCTCTAACTCCATCACAGCTTCACAGCTGACCTAGGCTAGATAAATACTTCCTGGACAGCTAAGCCGCAGAGGGAACAAATGGCAACACTCCTTCTCTGGGGAGAGCTTTGGGGTAAAAGTTTTGAGGCATAAATCTGGAGGCAGAAGAGTGAGATGTAAGGCTTTTTTTAAATCCTCCAATTCACGTATGAAAATAAACACACGAACACACTTTAAAAACATTTATACCTCCACCACCCCCCCCACCCGTCACCCGCTGCCACACACAGAGAAGTTCTTGGATATAAATACCTTCCTCCACGTGACGACTGGGGTAGGCACAGCCCTCACCTCACAGGACAGGTACACCTGTGCCCCGGTGACGTTGTGAACACTCTGGGGTGGAGTGATGACCACAGGAGCTGAGAGGAGAAGACAAGGGAAGACAACCTTGACCCTGTCAAGCCCCCTACCGCTAAGGTCCCCTGCCTGCAGAGAGCATGTTGAGGCAGATGAGAGCTGCCCACAGAAAGGGCACACTCGTGTGCAAGGAATCACAGAAGGGAGTTTTCTCAGACGTGGAAGGGTGCCTACATGTTTCTTCCTTCCTCGCCGTTGTTCTACCAAGAGGAAAACAGGGATCCAGAGAGGAAAGGTGACTTCTCAAAGTCACCCAGCACGTCGTCTGTCTCTGGTCTCATCACACTCCCTCCCAGGACCCCTTCCAGGACCCCAGCTGCCATCTGCTCACAGCTCAGCTACACGACAGGGCGGCAGGCTCTGGGAGGGGCTGGTGTCACTCCTCTCACGGCAGCCTTCTAACAGATGGGCTTTTCTCCTTCCGCATGGAGGGCGTTTCAAAGAATAACGCCATGAAGAACAGCTGCCCTCAGCCCCTGCTGAGACCCCCCACAGTTCAAGCTCCACACACCTCCCCATCCCCCTCCCCGAGGGCAGAACTGCAGACATGGACACTGAGCCACTGAGCCTCGCTGCCCCGAGAAAGGTAAATCAGGGAATGTGGGCTTAGGCTGCCAAAAGTTACAGAAAGGACAGGGAGGCTGTGCGCTTGCTGGGTGGGACGGGAAAGCATGTGGCATTTGAGTTAGACATTCTTAGCTGATACTTCACACTCTGCGCTTCTCCCTGTGCCTGGCTCCTGCTCTGCTTACACTGGGACTAAGAACCAAGTCCAGCTGCCTCAGCCTTTAGGCCCTCCCTCTGGCCCTCCGTGTACCTGCCTGCCCTGCCCTGCCTTCTCTCTATGTGAGGTGCACCCCCGGCTCCCCATCCTGGGGGCCTGGGGGCGTGTCCTAGTCCAGGACCAGGGCATCTGCCCCCTTTGACCTGCTGAATCCCAGCCTGCCTCGCAGTGCAGGTGCTTCACCTGGTCTCACCGGCCCACCCTCGCAGCTGGGCTCATGGGGTCACATTGCATGAGGTGCAATGTGGAAACCTGGCGAGGTGAGCACTCTGTGCTCAGGTTTGCTGTCTTAAGATGGTGATAATACCCCCTGCTTCACAGGGCTGTTGAGCTGATCTTACCATGTGATGAGTGCGAATGTGAGGGTTTACGTGAACACAACATGCAAGTGGGGGGCAGGGCGGGCCTGTTAAACAGATGACTCTGCGAAGAAACACATGACAAATAACACAGCAAACACAGTCATCCTCGGGCCATCAGACCGCAGAGACCACGACTTCTGGGGGCTCGCCTGGTGACTCACGGACATCCCTGAGGCCCTCCACAGGCCAGCCTTGGAGAAGGAAAGGGCCCTTGCCCACCTCGTGGGGCTGCAGTGAAAAAGGAGAACAAAGGGAGAGAGGCAGAAGGCTGGAGGAAGAGCACAGAGGGAAGGAGTGAAAGGGTGCAGAAATGAGACTGGTCTGGCCCCTCCAGACAGACTGGGAAGCAGACCCTGTCAAACTGGTGCCAAAAAAATCTCTGGGAAAGTGTCTTAGAGCTATGGAGCCTCAAACTGGAGGGGCCCAACTCCCCAAGAACATGTGCCTGACTGTCTGTGATGTGCTCATCTAGCCTCCACTTGCATACCTCCAGTGATGGAGAGCTCACTACCTATGGAGCCAGGTCCTTTCATCTAGCTCTGCTGGTAAGAAAGCTTGTCCTCACCTGGAGCGAAAACCAGCCTCCTGTAACGCCCACCTGTGGATCTCAGGGCTGCCCTCAGGAGCCCCACAGCACCCTGGGTGCCTCAAGGCCTCCAGTGAGTTGAATACAGACCCTGCCCTCCTCACCCCCAGGCTGCTTTCTTCCCCCTCAACCTGATCAGCTCAATCCTTCGGCTGTGACCAACGGAATGCCCTTCAAGCACCACACCTCGACCTACAACCCCGAGTGTAGCCAGTCCCCCGAATGAACCAAGGTTCTAGGCTTCTAACATTGCCTGACGTGCCCCAGCCACCTGCGGACAGCCACAAAGAACCACAGCAGCTCTGCTCTCTGGCAGAGCCCCATCTGCAACGGACGACAAAGGAAGTCTAATTTATTCACATCCTCCTGCCAGCATCACATCCCCCGGAGCCCAAACCAGCCCTCAAATGGCTCACTGTGGGAACAATCAGAACTGCATCTTATTCCAAAGCCCTCAATAGATTCCAAAGGGACACTCAGTCAACATGTTTTACTTTCGTTCATGTAGAGTCATAAATTTTAAATGAGATTTCATCAGTCCCTTTCAGGCCTAAATGAATAAGTCAGTAAATCACATTTCATCTTTCTCTCTCCTTGCATTTCCCTCTCTTTCCATAACTACAATTAAGAAAGACTCTCTCGGAAATACTGCCCTTGCCACTAATTTCAAGGCAGAAAATAGCACTTCTTTTCCAAAAGAGCCCCTGCTTATGGTGATAAAGTGACATTCAAATTTTGATTTATTTTTAAATGTACATACAGTACACTCATTCCTTCTGGTGTACAGTTCCAAGTTTTGACAAGTGCACATGCCATGTAACCACCACCATACCCAAGATACAGCATTGTTCAGTTATCTCAAAAAATTTCCTCCTGCTGCCTAATCTGTTCTTAATTTTAACATATCTGATTTTAAATTTAAAATATTTTTATCCATAATAGCTCTTTACAATCAGTCAGCATTATCCTGATAGTAATTATGGTAATAATACCACCCATCTGCTTACAGGGCTAAGCCATTCTATCCTTCCAGCAATCTCCCCAGCTGCCAGCTGGGGGAGCTAGCCAGGGTTACTCAGCCCTAAAGAGCAGGGCGAGGCTAAGAGCCCAGGGGTCCAGCTCTGAGCTCTGTCCCACCATCCTGCCTTCTTTTGAGATGACACTTCCATGTGTGCTACTCCTTTCATCCTCACACCATCCCTGTGAAGTAAGCGCTTTTAGACCCACTTTACAGATGAGAAACCCAAGGCTCAGAAAGGTGACGCACCTGGAGGAGTGAGGATGCAAACCCAGGCACCTTGATTCTGCTAATTCCATATGGATTTTTAAAGTGAAACATTTGTTAGCCATATGGACTCCATTCCAGAATTAAAAAAGAGTTCCTTAGGGATTGTGTTAGGGGCCCCCAAAACAGTCCCAGGATCAATGATTTGCTACAAGGACTCGGCAGAGTTTACTCACAGCTGGGATTTACTACCACAAAAGGAGACAAACCAAATCAACAAAGGGAAAAGAGGCTCCTGGGGCAAAGACCCAGGAAACCAGGAGCACACTTTCAGGAGTCTCTCCCAGTGGAGTCACAAAGGATGCACCCAACTCCCCAGCAACGACTTGTGACAACACATGTGACATGCCCTGTACCAGGAAAGCTCACTAGACACTCAGGGCCCAGGGTTTTTCTTGGGGGCCCGCCCCCTAAGCACCGTCTGCCTACTACGTACCAAAATTTCAGACTCCCAGAAGTAAGGCAGGTGTGCAGCATAATACTGTACGGTTCAGACACAGTGAGCTACTCTCATCCGTTCTGGAAATGGTGGGAAGCCTCCCCACACCCAAAGTCTCAGACACCAGCCAAGGGTCAGCCTCACCAGCAGGACTTTCTAAGGATAACAGTCCAGGTCTGCTAAGTTTACTCTTTTCTGCACAGAAATGAAACTCTCTCTATATCACCCCAGGGAACAGCTCTTGTGAAGCTACCATTAAATGAGCGATGTGTTCTCAACCCTGTCAGGACATCCCCAGTCTTACTGTCCCCAAGGGCTCATCTGAGTGTGGTGCTGGGGCCCTCCACGTCTGACAACCACAGGCAAGAGGAACTCAGGTTCAATCCTGTGTCTGACACACTCCAGTTTCTTTCTTTTCCCCTTTCTTTTTCTCTTTCTTTCTTTCTTCCTTCCTTCCTTCCTTCCTTTTTTCTTTTGGCTAAGTTGGGTCTTAGTTGCAGCACGTGGGATCTTTGTTGAGGCGTGTGGGCTCTTCATTGCGTTGCATGGGCTTCTCTCTAGTGGTGGCCTGAGGGCTTCTTTCTGGCTGTGGTGTGCAGGTTTTCTCTCTCTAGTTGTGGCACATGGGCTCTGCACTTTGTGGCACGTGGGCTCTCTCATTGAGGCCTGAGAGCTCAGTACCTGCGGCACAGGCTTAGTTGCCCCCCGGCATGTGGGATCTTAGTTCCCTGACCACAAATTGAACCTGCGTCCCCTGCACTGGAAGGCGGATTCTTTACCACTGGACCACCAGGGAAGACCCTCCAGTTTCTTCTTCTTTAAAATGGGCACAGGAGTCCATTCTCTTCCCACTGCCCTCCCCACAGGCTGTTGTGAGGGCAGTTACAAGACCTCTTGCCAACTGTAAAAGGCTTCCACGGAGACACCTGAGGACTCCACAGGTTGTGCTACCCCAAGGGCAGTCTCCTCAAAGGTGCCTTGCCTGCTCGAGGCCCTCTATTGGCCTCTGGCAAGTGGGCCTATCGGTGGGCCCTGCCTGGAGGCTCCAGAGGCCGGGGCCCATAGCCTTCACTCCGGTGAGCCCGTGGGGTACAGCCTCTCACTTTACTGCTGCCTGAGCTGCCACACTCGTGCAAGAGCCAGGGCTCTCCTTCCTACCTGCCTCTGGCAAGAGCCATGTGGCTTTCAGGAGGGAGGAAGGTGCCTGGTTGGCGCAGTCTGTGAATGTGCCAGCTTCGTCTCCCTAGTTCTTCCTTGCCAAACACCTGCTTCCTTCTGCTCATGCCAGCAACAGCCCTGGAATGCTGGGATGGCATAAACCCACCCATCAGGTAACAGAATCATCACCCAGGTGGGCACTGGGGGTGGGCAAAATAGCACCAAGGGAAACTCAAATGCCTGGGGGTCTGGTTGCCAACCACGGGGCAAGTTGCTAACAATGTCCTCATCTGCAAATGAGAATAATGACTGTGGCCCCAGCTCCTCCAGGGTGAAAGGAGAGAATGGATGCGACTGGGTTGTTAACCGTGTGGATCTACACAAATGAAAGGGATCGATGTTATTACTATGGTGTGTGGTGATCTGTCCCCCCACCCCGTCAACTGAGTATGTCCTTGATGGCTGCAATGACAGGTTTTCACTAATGCCTCTGAGACCTCTTTAACGTTAATGGCGCTCGGGAAAGAAAGAACATCAAAAGTCATCCCCCAGGAACCCATCTACTCCTACGAAAAAAAGCACACAACCAAAGAGTTTAATGATCAATGCACTGAACAGCCCTGATAATTGATGCTAATAGTCACGTTACGATGTGGAACCAGAAACAGCTTAATCCGGCTCCCTGCAGCCTGCGCCTCGAGCCTCCTCCCTCGGCATGAAAGGCTTCTGCGCACGAGGCCCCCCTTCTTTGTCCCTCTCACAACGTGGCATGCGCTGCCTCTCCTGGTTCCCTGGTAACACATGCCTCGCACAGACTGAGGTTTCTAAGTGCAGCTGGAATTTCAACCGAGGCGAATTTCCTAAGATTTCGGATCTCGAGAGCTCACGGAAGCTTCGGGGGCTCAGTGCCCTACTGGGCATTGGCACAGGACCCCGTTCCTATCTACTGCAGTACTCAAAACACGACCTCAACCTGTCTACAGGATCCCGACCTCCTCCCAATGCTAGCAAACGGTCAGGGTGCATACGTGGAACAAAGCAGCCTTTTATTTTATTTATTCTTGGCCGCGCTGTGTGGCATGCAGGATCTTAGTTCCCTGACCAGGGACCGAACCCATGCCGCCTGCAGTGTTAGCATGGAGTCCTAACCACGGGACCTCTAGGGAAGGCCCCCAAAGCAGCCTTTTAAAGTAACGATAACAGCAACAACAACAACGCTGTGCCACCTTACTGTTGAGAAATGGAACTAATAACTCAGCACACAGTGAAGTGTCACCCGCAGCGTGGCACTCAAGGCCGGCCGTGCACCTGCCCCGGACGCCTCTGGGCCTCGTCTCCTCCGCGGCCATCCCACTGGGTACTGTCTGCGGGCCCGCCGTTCACACCTCGCCCCAGGGTCCCCCGCCTCCTTGCCTTGGTGCGTGCTGTGCCTCCCCATCCCCCCACCCCCACTCTCAATCCCGGAATTTTCTACGCATCCTTCAAGGCTCCTCTCAGATGTCTCCCCTTCTGTGAGGCCATCCCAGTTCCTCTCAGGAGCCATCACCTGGTGCTACACAGAGGAACCAGCAACAAGCCCTGCGGGGGCAAAAGGAAGGTGGATTCAGACTGAGAAACCTTCAAGCTTCAAGGGTAGCCAACTTGCAGCACCTTCCTAATCAGGTTGCCAGCAGGCTAGAGGTGCATGGCCCCACCTGAAAAGAGCCAGGAAAACTCAGGCTGGAGCCCCACCTCAGCTGGGAACTAGCCATGTGGCTCCAGGAAATTCTCTTCTGCCTACCTCAGTCTGCCCTTCTATTAAATGGGAGTGAGACCTGGCCAGGGCAGTTGTAAAAATATAGGAAGAAGATGGAATGCAAACGTGATTTCCACCAGCAAAGAATTATTCTTATGTGGGAGCACAGTGCATCTTCAGTACGTGTGTTGTTCAAAGGATTACTCTCATTATTAGCATTTTGGGGCGTTTCAGAGAGTAGAAGGAAAGGTCAGAATTTAAGCCTGAAAACTGTTTCCAAGTGCCCCTCCGAGGCATGGGTAAGAACGCTTCCCACACTGCGGAACCTAATAAATATTTACGGAGGCCTCATGCCGTTAAAGTCAGGTGCTCCCTTACTGAAGGCGTAGGCGAGGTCTGGGGAGGGGTGATTTTATTACCAATATTGAAGCAGAACAGCTGCTGCTCTGACTCAGTCTATTTCCATTCAAGTGAGGTCCCAAGGGGCATTGTTAAAAAGTGCTCCCACTGAGTCATCTGAATAAAGGATGGCTTGAGGGCAGCACAGAATGAGGTGCTGCCTTCCCTAGCTGGAAAAGATCCCCCATCCGCACCTTCATGCTTCACCAGGACACAAGGGCAGGGGCCACACAAACATTTCAGGACAAAACTCCATGGGGAAACAGTGCCGGGGCCTGGAGAGTGGCCGATGACACAACTGCTGGTAGGGAAGGAGAGCTAAATTCTGGGGAGGCCCGACGCCTGTCACTAATGGCATCATTAAAAGCAGCTTCTGAATTGCCTCTGTTTGGCCCCGTGAACATCTTTACTCCCGGGGCCTGTGCCTGGGGTGGGCTCAGAGCCCACAGATCAGAGTGGAGAGGCTGTCACATTTACTTGTCATTTGGTAATTTTCAATGAATTAGGGGTATAGGGCTTCCATCTGCCATCTGGCCGCACTCTGGAAACCATGGCAACCACCACCTGCCAGACTTAACACTATCAAGTCCTGTCCTGAAACAGTATGAACAGGGTGCCGGGGACCTGGAAGCTAGTCAGGCTTTGCTGGTCACCCTGGATGAGTCCCCTGCCCCATGGGTCTCAGTCTCCTCTGCATAATAGCAGATTTGGTCTAAATGCCTTCAAGGCAGCTCTCTCTTAGGAAGAGAACACCAGCCCAGGGAGGAATCATCTGAGACCATCAGCACCAGTTATAGTCTGGGGACCTGGTCAGCATTTCTCATGTCTCCTGCATGTGAAGTGAAACTGTTACCTGTCTGGAAACAAAGAGACCTGCCTGTGAATTAACTGCTGAGGAAAGCAGATCGTAAAAACGGGTGACAGGAAGGAGAAGGAAGGAGACAGGACTGTTTAAATGCCACAGGGCAGAAACAAAGGTTTGAAGTGGAGGGATCTCAACAGTGGCTCCCGCAGGGGCTTGACACAGCCCCTGGAAGGGACCAGCCCAAGGCCACAGCCAGGGAAGCACCAGCCAGCTCTCTTCTCCACGGGGAGCCTGAACCAGGAACAGCCATCGGTGACTTTCCTGTGCTCTGTGGGCTGCCTCAGACCCCTCAATGGGCAGCACATTATTTCCAAGTTTCTAGGAACAGGGGCCTTCTTGCCTCATTTCCAACAACCCGCTGGGTCTCCTGGACTTGAGTGGGATGCTTGGGGGGAAATACTAGAAATTTCCCAAGGCTGAAAAAGGCTATCCCCCACCCCCAAGAAGGTTCCTTGTTGGAGCTGAAGTCATTACACTGACTAAAATATTTAGGTCTGGACTTGGTCTCCAGTCCCAAGCCAGAACCCCAAGCTGGGGCTCCTTGGGACTTCCCTGCCACAAGCTCACCTACAACTCTCCACTGCTTCCTCTAGGCAGCCTAGACAAGGGGCATTTTTCCAAAACCTAATGCGCCAGCAGGGTGCTTTGCTGGGCATCCCTATACTGATATTTTGGTTTATTTCTGTTTGATTTTTTAAAAAATTACATATAGAGGGTGAGCAAAGGCGGCACCCATAGATGGTTTTATTATGATGTGAATGAAGCTTATGTTTCTAGGCAAGCAGTTAATCATTTTCTCTTACTTAGAGTTGGAGGCTCTAAATTTTATAAGCCTTAGCCTCACAAAACCTGGGTCTGCCCCTGATGGCACCATAATCTTTTCAGAGCTTAGGTCTCCCAAGGTCTTACCTGTGTTGGGTGGGAGCTTCCTCAAGACTCCCAGCAGGGCCCCACCCTACACTCACTGAGTCCTGGTGCTCTGATCTCCTGACTCCTGAGTCCCAGGCTGGAGCTCCAGCTCCTCCTGCTCCAGCATCTCCATCTGCCCTCCCTCTTCATTCAAACAACCTACCTCCGGGCCAGATCCAAGGCCAGACCCCAGGGGGACTTGGACCCAGTGGGAACATCCTGCTCCCCAAACTCCCAGTCTCCTGGAGGCAAACAAGTCAGGCCTGCAAATAACTGTATTGCCAAGTACTTAAGTACCAAAAAGGACAGCAGGTTCATCAAAATTACTACCGGCTCGGTGGCTGCTGTTTCCATGGGCTTGGTAAGGAGTACAGGATGTGGGTTCCTGCCACGGTCTCCTTAAGTAACTGGCCAGGTAAGGAAAAACTGACCCAGAGGGAAAACTGAGGGCCAGGCAGTGCTGTCCATCGCGGTGCGGGGGTGGGGGGATCCTTCACCCCACAGCCCAGAGGGTCGGGGCCCCTCTTTCTTCACCCGCCCCACTAGTGCAGGGCAGAAGCCGGACTCACCAAATTCGCAGGGGCCGTCCCGCGCCTTGTGCAGGTGGCCGGGGTGCGCGCGGGGCGCCTGCCGGGCGCGCAGGCGCAGCGCGCAAACGCTGGGGTACGAGCGGCCGTCGGAGCCGCAGACGGCGCCGCGCTGCGCGCACACGCAGAGCCCAGTGCCCTCGGGCGCGGCCCCCGCGGCGCGGCTCGCGCACACCAGCCCGGGGCCGCAGCGCGCGCCGGCCCGGCCCCCGCAGCTGGCGCCCTCGGCGCCCAGGCAGCGCGCGCAGCAGCCGCACTCGTCGCGCGCCGGGATGCTGGGCGCGGGGCAGCGCGCGGGCTCGGGGCAGCGCTCCGGCCGGCACGGACCGCACTCGGGGCTCCGGCCGCCCGCGCCGCGGAGCGCGAGGCCCGGGGCTGGCGGTGGCAGCAGCAGAAGCAGCAGCAGGACGTGCACGGGTGAGCGTGGCATGGTCCGCTCCGGGACGGCCGTGGCGCCTCTGCTTTGAGCTCGGCTCAGCGCGCGCGGCGCCACCACCCTGCCCGCCCCGCGGCCGCTGATTGGCCGGGCCTGCACCGCGGGGCGCCCGCAGTCGGCTGCCGGGCCCCGGACTAGCGCGGCCGGGTGGGCTCCTGGCCCGGCTCGGGCTCCGAGCTGGAGGGGTGTTCTGAGACTCGCTCTCCGACAACCAATGGGCTCTTGGAGACCCAGTCGGGGCGGGAACTTGCCCGGGGTCGCTCTGGTAGAGCAATGATTGGGTGTACGGTCTCCAGATCCGAGGCTGGCTCCAAGTACTATGCCACTTAATCCAGAAGGATGCGCTCTTTTATTTTATTTTGCATTTAGTAGTCTTCTAAGTTTTATTTTAGGAAGGGGATATATAGTTTAAAATTTCAAAGTTTACAAATGAATATAACTATGAAAAGAGGGCTTCCCTTCCACCCTAAGTTCCAATACCCAACTCAGCTTCAAGAGGCTACACCTTTTATCAGGTTCTTGGGTATCTTTCCAGGAATTTTGTATGTTTATAAAAGCATGTATGATTGCATAGCCCCTCCCTTTAAACACACACAGGCGCGTGCACACACACACACACACACACACACACACAAGCATGCCCTACACATTACTCTGCCCTTGGTTTTTCTACCCACGGTATTTCCCACAGTTTCCCCACCTCTTACTATCTCTGAGATCGAGGGTCTTGTAAATACAGTCAGTGGAGCAAAGTTTAACTGGCGTTCCCCCCCCTCATAATGCTACATAAAGTAGCGTACATGGTGCATCTCACAGTCAACAGTGACTGGTTGTGATGAGATGGTGATACATTTTGGACTGTCCTTGGACATTTTAACTTTGCAAAGTATTTAATTGCACAAAAACTGTAGTTATTTAACCAGTTGTTTTCAGTACTTTTGCTACTGCAAATAATGCTCTGATGTCCTGGAGCACACGCAGCAGTGTATCTGTGGCTTAGTGGGGTGTGTGTGTTGGGAAGACTCAGCAGAACAGGTTCTTTCAGTCAGATTTTTATTCCTGTGGCCCCTGTGCTTGCTCAGAGTCAAACTCTGCACCGCATCCATGGACCAGTCCTGGCAGGGGTCCCAGACAAGAAACCCAAGGGAGTCTTGATTGCTGGAGTTTAATGTGTGGCCAAAGGAAGACATTGGATGGAAGGAAGGACTTGCTGACCAGGCTTTATGAGTGGCTTTTCGTGCCTTCACCCCCTAACCTTCATTTGCCCTGTGCTGTTTTCTTTATTTTCTGAAGTTCTAGAGATGGAGGAAGTCTCTTGGAGTCTGGGAAGACCAACTACAGCACTCTTGAGTGGTGTCCATTTTGCTATTCAAGCCCAGTTCCTTCCCAGTCTGTGGCTTTCGGGAGATGTCCTTATTCCCAAAAGGAGCCCTTGCAGAGGCCACTGTATGTGGTGGTCAGAGCAGGGCCAGCTCTTCTCTTACAAGCAGAAACATAGAACAGGTACAGGCAAGCACCATGGGTGTGGTGGTAGATAGTGATAAGGACTAAGTATAATAATGTTGGTATAGCACTCAACATGGCTCTCAGTACTTATTAGCAATTGATTTCAGCTAGGAGGCTGCTGTCTACCTGGAATGGTCTTTAAAAGTGCTCTTACTCCTTGACCCTCTGCACTCTTCTATGAATCTCTCCTAAGGAAATATCACAATGTGTGAAGATTTCATCCTGGAGTTGGTCACTATAGCAAAAAATTGGAAACAACCTAAATGCCCACTGATAGGCAGTGATTAAATAAATGATGATATATCCAACAATAGAGGAATATTTGGGCATTGAAAATAAGGAAGGAGAGGTAGCTAAATTGAAACAAAAAGATGTTTGTAATATATTGTTTAGTGAAATAGCAATGATAAATTGCATGTCTAGTATTATGGCGTATTTGTAAATATGTGGTTGCACATATGTGCAGAAATTCAAGATTGTTTAATGATGTGAAGGAAACACTTATAATGTTAAACAGAACAAAGCAGGGCTTGAAAACAAAAATGATAAGCTCCATGCTGCTTTTCAGAAACATCCTTCCTAGTGGGTTCAAACTTTCAAATGGGCATAGCTCTCCAAACTGAGAATGGACTGCTTCAGGGGTAGTGAGCTCCCTGTCAGTGGAGGAGTTCAAGGATGGCAAGGGGTGTGGAGGGGATCAATACATCAGGGACTGGGTGAGAGGATCTCTAAGTCCTTCAAACTGAGCCACGGTTCCCATGGTACAGTTCCTGACCCTGACACCTGGGCTGGACAAAACATGGTCGTGATTGGCAAATAAATGTACACAGTAATAATTTGCCAGCTTTTAATGCAAACATTGAGAGTGCAGTAATTGAATGGTGTCATAATGATGAAGTTAATGTGTGCTTAGTGCAGGTTGGGATGCACAATCACAGAGGCATGTTTACAATGATCTACATGCCTTTTAAGTAGTAAGAAGAGCATTCTGTAAGTATGACTCTTTGAGAATTAAAGCAGAAGATTCATTTTCCAACAATAAGCCTGTGGTATCTGGTCAGAGAAAATATTCCAAAGCTTAGAAGGCGATAGGCATCCATTTCCTTTTTTTAAAAATTAATTAATTAATTAACTTATTGGCTGTGTTGGGTCTTCGTTGCTGCACACAGGCTTTCTCTAGTTGCGGCTAGTGGGGGCTCTTTGTTGTGGTGCGTGGGCTTCTCATTGCGGTGGCTTCTCTTGTTGCGGAGCATGGGCTCTAGACGTGTGGGCTTCAGTAGTTGTAACATGTGGGCTCAATAGTTGTGGCTCACGGGCTCTAGAGTGCAGGCTCAGTAGTTGTGATGCACGGGCTTAGTTGCTCCGCGGCATGTGGGATCTTCCTGGAGCATGGATCGAACCCGTGTCCCCTGCATTGGCAGGCGGATTCTTAACCACTGCACCACGAGGGAAGCCCAGCATCCATTTCCTTTTAAAAGTTGCACATAGCCCAGCGAACTCTGGTTCCCAGAGTGCCAGTTAACACTGTGGACAACACCTGTGGACCCACAGGATTATGGGAAAATTGGAGATGCATTCTCCTGGCGGGGAAGGGGGTTGAGGCACCTCTGCCATGTGGCAGGTATGAGCTCCCATGGCATGAATGTCTACCTCCTCTGCTCCCAGCGGGTACACAGAGGAGGCTGGCTAATGCCTTACTCAGGGTAGATGCACACACACCCAGCAGCTGCTGACATGGGTGTGAATGTCCCAACCTATTCACTCCTCCCATGAACGTAGATATGAACGGCAGGCATTCCCCACCCTCCAGGAGCTCCATGTGCAGCGGAAGAGGAGAGGGGCTTATGTGAGCAGAGGGCCCAGCATCCACAGGCCATACCCTTGAATCTCAAGCATAACAGGCCAGGCATAGAAGGTCCCCACCCAGATTATGGGAATATGAAATCCCTGTCTCCAGGCCTCCACCGGGCTATTCCAAAGTAGAAGGAGAGGTGGGTTTCCAGAGGGAAGCCCGTGAATGAAGGGTGGGAGTTTTAGGGGCACAGATTTCAATCCAATACTGTGTAAGAGGGAACACAGCAAGATGTAGAGCTCTGCAAAGATGCGGCATCGATGCTGGGCAGCCCAAGTAAAATGATAGAGGGCTTTGCCCCCCTGCCGGAAACAGAGAAAACAGCTGTGAGCAGCCACTGGGGAGCATTTTCCAGTGTGGAGCTGTGATCCTTGAGGGGGGTTGCACACAATGTGAGTTCCGCATCTACCCAGGCCTTCTTTCAGGAAAGGTTTTCCAGGCCACAGTACCGGGAGGTGAAGCCCAAGCAGATGGTAGAAGGTCTCCTGGACAGAAGAGGCAGAGATCAGAGTTCAGGGCTCAGGCAGCTGGGTTTTAAGGGGAGGCAGCCACAAAAGAGGGAGGGACCACAGAGAGGGAACCCTGGAAGTCACTGCAGAAATTCCCTTTCAACCTTTGGCTGTTCCTGAACCACACAAGTGCAGGGTGAGACCCGAGGCCCCGCAGAGAGCAGCTGCTGGGGGGCTGCGGGCTGGGTGGAGATGCTGGGGCTTACTCAGGCCCATCCAGAATGGAGTACCCCTGCCCACCAGGACCCCTTCCCCAAGCTCAGTGACACTAGGCAAGCAGCTACCCGCTGCAGAGGTGTGAGATTCAGCTCCAAGGGCTCCTCCTATATGCTACTAAGTTTAAATAATTCCAGCCTTTCCCTTTGTTGTTGTTGTTGTTGTTTAATGTTTATTTATTTGGCTGCTCTGGGTCTCAGTTGCGGCATGCAGTTTCTCAGCTGTGGCATGCAGGATCTATTTCCCTGACCAGAGACTGAACCGGGCCCTCTGCATTGGGAGCGCAGAGTCTTAGCCACTGGACCACCAGGGAAGCCCCTCCCTTTGTTTTTCTAGTCCTCATAGTGGTAGCTGCTTCCTGCAGTTGCTACATCCAAATGACCTAGTTAACGATTCTTTATGTTAAATTCCTTTTTTCCACCTGATTAGATCCTAAGTGGGGTGGTCTCAAGAAACAACCCTCAAAGATGGGTCACAATCAGAGGAACCAGAGAGCTTAACTAGAAATAAGCACCAATAATAATATAAATTATTTACTAAAATAGTAAAATTTATTTTTTATAGCTGCAGGGTCAATATTACTGAAAATGATATAAAATTTAATTGTGTAGATTGTGTAATTACAATGTAAGTCCAATTTATAGCCTTGCGAATCTCTTGTGTGAAAGTTAGGCCATTGATAAGGAAGGAGTGGGAACCTGGATTTTGATTGATTAGCCTGAATTATAGCTTGGCATAATCATTTCTGGTAACTAAATCATAAAGTTCTATCAGGGCACCCATGTCAGTGGTACTATGCTGGTCAAAATTTGAGACTTCAAAATAAAAAATTTGTCATATTTGTGCCTCTGAAAAAAAAGAGAGAGAGTTAGAATGGGGATGTCTGGTGGGCTCAGATGAAGCTGAAAGTCTGGAGCCTTCAAGTTATTCTGAGCCTCCCCTGCCAGTGGGAGAAGCTTGCCAGTTGTGTGTGGGAACGCTCACTTCCCTTGCTTAAGGACCCAGTGTTAAGGTCACCCAGGGCAGTTGCCTTGCAAGGGATACCTTTTCTCCTCAAGACCTAACCCAGCCCCCTCTTGTGGCCACTAGACCTCACAACTGGCATCAGAGCTCCACATGCTCAAGCAGGGCAAGCACAAAGTGCCATCTGGGAAGATACAGCTTCTACACTGAAAGGATGGCAAAATTTTGCTAAATTACACTGCGGCATCCTGGGGAGTATGTGCAGGAATGGATTCTAAGGGTGTTAGAGCAAGAAGGACAGTTGAATACATCCAATAACAGTTGAATTTATTGATACAGGTGCCTTGCCTGAGATTATGGGCTGAAAGTGTTGGTTGTACAGCTGGTTATGACTACAGTTTACGTAGCTGCTTGGGTGAAACTGAGACTCACTGATGAGCATCTTGCTTAGTGTTATAAAGGAAGGAATCAAAAGGCTATGGGAGGTGTAGGAAGAGATTTATTGTTGACAACCTTCACACCCATCCACCCTCCCGCTACATGCTGCAAGGGGGCCCAGAGGGCTTTCCTTTCCCTACAACTCTGGGGAATTCATTAGTGGCAGGAACAATAGTATCCTTGAAAAACCCTGCGGTGGCTCTCCTCTGTCGGTCACATATGAGGATGGGAGATGCCACCATTGAGACGGGCTCCTTGAATCCATTGGGGATGATGGGATCCCAGAAGAACAGAGGTCAAGTGCAGAGACGTTGCAGGGTGCAGGTACCATAATGGGCAAAAGGATGAAGTGGACATCACAGTGTTTGACCTACAGGGATTGGCCTTGGCTAGTTGTCACAGTGTCCCTAGGAGTGAAATAGATGGGCCTCCTACTAAAAGGTTACTTGCTCTATTACAGTAGGAAAAACTCTTGGTCTCATGTCCAGAAACCAATTTGAATCATCATAGAAGAAAGCCATGGTCTCTTATCCAGGTTCAGACTTCATCTGGACACGGAGCCCCTTGTTGGAAGAGGAGGTCACACCCCCTTGAAGGACTCTATAGAAATTCTAGAAATCTTCCTCTAAGCCCCCTCCTGAGGGACCTGTGATCTTGTACTAGAGTGGTCCACTGCAACCCACAGTCAAAGTGGGGCCTTACAGCAGTCAGGGCCCGCGTTCCAATCACAGTGAACCTGCCTGTGGTTACTTCTCCAGGTCCTGAATCGACTAGACACACTTGGCAACTGGCAGGATCCCAGCATCGGTTCTGTGACACATGGAGTAAGGTCTGTTGTTAGAGGCAGGAAGCCCCTGGAACTTTCCTTTTCTGCCAGGAGAGTAAAACAGCTGCCGCCAGTTTCCTTATAATTGAAAGAGGAGTCACCTTGCCAAAGGGAGCATTCATTCTTAGAAGGCAGCACCGCCTAGTATCACGTGAGGAAAGCGTTGCCCTCTTTTAACAAACCTTTGGCCCTGCTCCTTTCAAAGTAATAATGTGCCTTTATTGTGCTAAGGAGCATTGGGTCCCTTCCCAAACCAGGATCAACAGAAAAATAAGCTTTTTTTCTTATTCTCAGGTGACTGCCCTGTTGAGGAGGGGGAGGTTCTCCATTCATCTTGCTACAGCACATCCCTAATTCATACATTCCTCGCTTCATTCTTCATTCCGCAAGCTTTTGGGGGCCTACCCATGCTGCCAGGTCTGTGCAGGGCACAGAGGGGGCAGGGATAGAAGAGCGGACCAGGCTCTTGAAGAAGGCAGGGCAGATGGGAAGCAATTTCAGTGCAAAAAACGCACCTACAGAAAAGTGCTCAGGGAAAAGAGAGTCAAGGAGATTTTCTGGAAAAGGTACTTCCTCAACTGGGTCTTTTTTTAATGTTAATATTTAATATTAATTATATTAATAATATCTTATGGAAAAATCCAAACAAATTTTTTGGGCAACCCAATACAATTTTTAAAGGTTACATTCCATTTATAATTATCACAAAATGTTGGGCGTATTCCCTGTGCTGTACAATATACTCTTGCAGCTTATTTTATACCCAGTAGTTTATGCCTCTTACTCCCCCCACCTCTCTGTGTCGTCCCTGCTCCCTTCCCTCTCCCCACTGGTGACCACTAGTTTGTTCTCTACGTCTGCATGTCTGCCTCTTTTTATAGTCACTAGTTTGTTGTATTTTTCAGAGTCTATGTAAGTGATATCATACAGTATTTGTCTTTCTCTGCCTGGCTTATTTCACTTAGCATAATGGTCTCCAAGTCCATCCATGTTGCTGCAAATGGCAAGATTTCATTCTTTTTTTTATGGCTGAGTAGTATTCCATTGTATGTATGTATATACCACATCTTCTTTATCCATTCATCTGTTGATGGGCACTTAGGTTGCTTCCATATCTTGGCAATTGTAAATAATGCTGCTATGAACATTGGAGTGCATGTATCTTTTTGAATTAGTGTTTTTGTTTTTTTCAGATATATACCCAGGATTGAATTGCTGGGTTATATGGTAATTCTATTTTTAGTTTTTTGAGAAAACTCCATAATGTTTTCCAAAGTGACTGCACCAATTTACATTCCAACTGACAGTATATGAGGGTTCCCTTTTCTCCACATACTTCCAACAGTCAGCTGGGTCTTGAAGAGCCAGTAGGTACTGCCTGGAAGGATAGCAGAGAGAGGGCACAGTGTGTCCAAAGGCATGAAGACCAGAGAGAACAAGGCATAGTCAGCAGCAAGGAGAGAGCTTGGGGGATGGGGGTGGGGGTGCAGAGGCACAAGGGGCCAGAGAGGGCAGTGAGGGCCAGATCAACAGCCGTGCCCAGCCAGTTGAGATGCTTGGAAGCATGGCATATCCAGGCTTGGCCCCTGTAGCTCAGGCATGCATTGTTGCCTAAGACTGACACTTTAAAGGTGGAGGGGAGAGGGACAGCACATACCCATCGAGGAGGCAGAGGATGAGTCTTTTAGGAGAGTCCTTCCTAGTTCTCTGTTCTTCCCTTCAGCATCTTTTCCCAGGGCTTCCACCAAAATCCAGGGTTTGTATAGTAGCCAGCTGTGCAGACTGCCACCTTGTGGACAATACAGGGATTACAGATCTAGAGATGACTACCTCATTAATTAGTTCAATATACTGTAGTATTTCCTAATAATTTTTTAAATTAATTAATTAATTTTATTTACTAGCTGCATTGGGTCTTCGTTGCTGCACATGGGCTCTCTCTAGTAGCTGCGAGCGGGGGCTACTCTTCATTGTGGTGTGCAGGCTCCTCATTGTAGTGGCTTCTCTTGTTGTGGAGCACAGGCCCTAGGCGCATGGGCTTCAATAGTTGCGGCACGTGGGTTCAATAGTTGTGGCTCACGGGCTCTAGAGCACAGGCTCAATAGTTGTGGCACATGGGCTTAATTGCTCCATGACATGTGGAATCTTCCCAGGGCAGGGCTTGAACCCGTGTCCCCTGCATTGGCAGGTAGATTCTTTACCACTGCGCCACCTAGGAAGTCCTCCTAATAATTTAAATGAGCCAAAGTGCTGGGATAAGATGCCCTCGGTTTTAGGGGAGGACAAAAATGCATACAGATGATCACCAAATGCTCAGATGTGTGTCTACCTGAAGCAGTGGGGTTGGTAAGAATATCAGGGAAGGCTTCGCAGAGGTGACATCTGAGCTGGGTCAGGTAGGAAGCAGGGTGTTTAGAGATCGCCTCTGACATCCTCATTTTACAGAGGGGGTGACTGCAGCTCAGGGTAGGAAGGGACTTTCTCAAAGTCACAGAGCGCTTCAGGTGGGTGTCCCAGGCCAGGGCCCCCTTTCCTGTGCATGGTTGGCCTCCAGTTGAAATGGGTCCCCATCTTGGTGCCGGAAATGGCCTTTGCAGGATCTCATCTGCTGCTCTTCTCTGTCCCTGGGCAGCCCCATCCCAACTGTTTGTCCAGTTTGCCTCCTGCTGCAGTAATCGCTTCCTTCTGTCTCTGCATTCCGCCTATGTAAATTGCAAAGCACTAAAACCCTCCCCAGGGAGGACACTGTACCTAACGCAGGATCTTGGCTGACCTGGGAAGAGGGCACAAGGTATGACTCTAGGGCATCTACCCTCAGGGACTACCATATTTCTCAGCACACAGGTACTTTGTAAATTTTGTGACCTGAATGAATGGGTGAGGGTGGGGAGGGGAGGTGGGTGGCACCTGAGAGGTCAGTCAGATGTCTTGTGGACGTCTCCAGAGCTGAGTCTAGCTTGGGAAGATAAATTGGGGTCAGGTCACAAAGGTCACCGAATATTCATCCAGCAAAGGAGTTAGTCTTTCTTCTAGCAGCAGGGGGAGCCAGGCCTGTTTGTGACAGAGAAGGGACAGGATCGGAACATAGGATAGTTTCATTCTTTCTCAGAGCGAGAAATATTGTCGCTAGTCAGGGGGCATACCCATCGATGTTACTTAAGGAAGAAATTGCACTAGGTCTTTCAGATATCTTGGTTGTTTGTTTCTAAATTAAATAATTAAGCCATGTGTCTTTAGGATAAATAGAGGATGTCATGTGATAAGCTGCCAACGCTCGGGAAACAAGCATGGCCTTTGTGAGGCACTGCTGATTTTCCTTCTGTCATGTCTCCAGAACGCTGGACCCTGACAAACACAGGGCTCAAGCAGAGTAAGGCTTCCTAATCTGGGTTCTCGTGTAGTCAGTCATCTCTTTCCTCACGTTCTGCCAACAGCAGCACAAACGTGGTTCCTGGAAAGAGGTCTTTAGTGGAGTGCTTAAGGCTCTGTTCTATTAAATGTTTTTATCAATAACCTGGATGAACTCAGCGAAAGTGTTCAAATGCCCCAACGCTTCAAAAAGGAATTAGTGTACCTTGGATAGAAGAAGCAATGTTCGAAAAGGCTCGCAGAGGTTAGAATGGCAGAGAGAAATCGTGTTGAAATGTCCTACAGATACACGTCAAGTTCTCCATTTAGATTTGACACTAAAATGAGAAAGCATGAGAGGGGGAAAGTGAAATGTATTATACAAGGTTGCCTCCAGGTTCAAAGGGGCCAAGTCTGGAGCATGGTAGCCACTTAGAAATGGTTCCTTATTGCTGTGACTGAGATTGCGCTGAACGTAAGCCTTGTAGAACAAGAGTCTTAGCTTTCCTCCCACTTTAGCGTGGCTGCCTTCCTAACTCCCCTGGACAGTCAGTGGCAATTCAATAGTGACTCTTTCTTAATGGTGTGAAGAGAGGAATTGTAGGATTGTGAGGGAGACCACCAGGAGAATCCAAGAATTTAAAATATCCATTTGAAGCCTGGGCAGTGGAGCCAGGAAGCACCTGGCAGATGGACACAAGAGACAGCATCTCCCTGTGCCTGAAGGAGAAGAGCTTTGCAATGCTTTTCTCTGAATGATGTGGCATGGATGTACGGAGGACTGCTTCTCCTGGGAAGGAGAGGGCCTGGTTTCAGAGAAACACATAGTGTTTCTTTGTTTGCAAGTGTCCAGTAAGAGAGTTATGTTGCACTCATCCTCATATTTCCCTGTCTTTTTCATTTTTCTTTCATCATTTTCAACTTTGAAAACAAGCATCTGTGGGATCTGCCTTGTCTCCCAGACGTCATGTTGAATCAGGCAGAGTCATGGCTTCCAAGCCACTGTGATCTAATAGGGGAAATGGGACTTGGGATGTGACCATGTGCTCCATCCACATTGCAGTCGGCACTTGGCAGAGAGCAGGTGACCTCTAATCGCTCGTGTTCATTGAGGGCCTTCTGTGTGTCAGACGCCCTCCCAAGCATTTTATGTTAGCTCAGTTCAACCTTGTCTGTCATGAAGTAGGTGTAGCTTGTCTCAGAGAAAACTGAGGATCAGAGGGGTTAACAAACATATTGTGGCCAAAATTACAGAGTCCACACTCTGAACCACTGCCCCAGGCTGCTTCTCCACAAATATGTGCTAAATGGACAAGTAAAGAGGGCCAAAATATGTGCCATAAAAGAGATTTAGGCCAAGCCAAGAGAAATGAGTGCACCACGGTGATCAGGATATTATGCCAGGTGTTACACTTGCGGTAGGACTTAGTGAACAAAAACTATGGTGAGAAGCAGAGGTGGGAGGTGCCATTCTAGGCAGGAGTAAAGGGATCCAGGTGGGCGAACACAGATGGCCTGAATTGGAGGTCATGGTGCCCGTTCACTGCCTCCAGGACCCCCTCCCGCTCCATGAGAACTGATTAGCCCAGGGGTATCATGGACTGAATTGTGTCCCCTGCCCCAACCTCCAGTACTTTAGAATGTGACTTTATGGGGAGATGGGGCCTTTAAGAGGTAATTAAGTTACAACAAGGCCATTAGGGGGGCCTGATGCAATCTGACTGGTGTCCTTATAAGAAGAGATTATGACATAAAGATGCTAGGGTGCAGGTGCGTAGAGGAAAGGCCACAAAGTCCAGACCTTGATCTTGGACTTCCAGCCTCTGGAACTGTGAGAAAACAAAGTTCTGGTTTAAGCCACTCAGTATATGGTATCTTGTTTTGGGGGCCCTAGCAAACTGATACAAGATGTGTAGGAGTGAGCCAAAGACAGGAAGGTGTAGACTGGCTGTGACCACCTGGAAAAAAAGGTGAACTAGGGCACATCTTTTCTCTTAGCAGTTAGAACTGGGGAACCCTGGGAAGGAGCCAGTGGACTTTGGGGGTAGATGTAGGATATCATGAACTAAAGTCAGGATTGTAGTGAGTTAAAGCCCCAAGAGAGCAGAAAACCTAAGGAAGCAAAGGGGCTGAGCCAGAGAGAGGAAAGATTGAAGAAAAAGGTGAAAAAGGAGAGAGACAAGGGAAAGACCCCTTGGCCACAGAGGGGAGGAACCTTTCCCAAGAGCGGCTTCAGTCTCCAGTGTCTTCCCTGGCTGGGCCCCCGCCCTTGCAGGGGAGTAATTGGAAACCCCTTTAACTCAAGGCAACTTGAGTGGATCTCTGTTCCTTGCTCCCTAAGGGACCAGAGTAACATGAAAGGCCATGTTTAGGGATGAATAGCAACTTTGAAAAAATAAGATGGAAACCAGTAGAGATGAGGCTGGAAAAGAGGGTTGAAGCAACTTCCTGGAGGGTTTGGAAAACCAGGGTTGGGACTGCAGACCGTGGAGGATGTTTGGCAAGGCTGAGCTGTGCTTTAGGGAGACACTTCTCTGCACTGGGCGTGGAAACTGGAGGCTGCAGGGCTGATAGAGAGCTCTTTTTATGGTCCAGGCAGGAGGTGGTGAAGGCTGCAACTGGGATAGTAGCAGTGTGAATGGAAAGGAAGTTATATGGATTAGGATAAGGACTGGCTACTGTAACTCCAAAGCATATAATGGCTCTAACATGATAGACATTTATTCTTTATTTGTGTAAACTCTCAAATGGCTAATCCTGGTCTCCTCAACTGTTGAGGAGTGTTTAGGGACCCAGGCTCTTTCCATGTTGTGGCTCCACCATTCTGAACACCAACTCCAGGCTGGCAGAAGGGAAAAAAGGAGTGAGTCCTCTGACACAACGGTGAAGGGATGGATAAGAGCCACCAGGAGGCAGAATGAATGAGGTGAGAAAAGAGGAGGAGCCACAGACAACTCGCGGGTGATGAGAGTGTGAGGGTGCGGTTAACTGGCCTGGGAGCTGATGGATGCAGTGAGTTAACAGACAATGACACCTGGGGTCTAGTTCCCATTTGGCTCTAGATGATCATTTGGGAACAGGGTGGCCATTTAGAATCCATGCGCCATTCTGGTAACTGGGAAATCTTAACACACTTCTCAGCAGCAAGAATCATGCACTGCCCTGATCAGGACTTGACCATTCCTTAGCCTCCTGCATCTCTCTGAGTGTTATTTGGTTCTCGGTCCCACTGACAAGTGCTCAGCTTTTGTTCTTTATCTCAAAATCAGACTCTTGAAAGAGATGACCCTCTGGGCAGAGTCTCCATCACAGTTGATAGATTGATGTGGTTTATGACTGGCTGCTCTTGGGTCAGGCACTCAGCCTGGGGCCAATGAGCAGTGCTCGGGGGCACAAAATCCCATGGCATCAGCATGGATGCTCACGCCCTTGGCATAGTTCTGTGGGCATGACAGGCTTTCTGAGGCTTGGCCAGTCCTGTTAGTGTGCTTCCCTTCCTTAAGCCTCTTTCTTCCTATCCTTAAAATCAAGAGCTTAGACCATATGATGCGTACGCGTCCTCCACATTCTGTGCTATGTTAGCTAGGGCAACATTAGCTGCTGTAACAAATAAGCTGGCACTTTCCTGGCTTATTACAATAGATCTTTATTGCTTGCTCACGGACAGTTGGTGTGGAGGACAGCTTCCTCTACGTGGTGATTCAGGGACCTAGGCTCCTTCCATCCCATTCCTTTATGGCAGTGGCCCCCAACCTTTTTGGCACCAGGGACTGGTTTAGTGGAAGACAATTTTCCCACGGACCGTTAGGGGGTGGGGGTTGGTTTCGTGATGATTCAAGCGCATTACATTTATTGTGCACTTGAGTCCAATTATCATTACATCCACTCCTCCTCAGACCATCAGGCATTAGATCCTGGGGGTTGGGGACCCCGGCTTTAGGGCCTTTGAGTCCTAAACCAACAGGAGGGGAAGGAGAAGGTAGAAAAAACACACTTGCTTCTTAACTGTCTTAGCTCAGAAGTAACACACATCACTTCTGCTCATATTCCATTGATAGTCTTGGTCCCATGTTTGTTCCTAGACTCCCAGGTGGGCTGGTGGGTGTGCCCCCTGGCTGGACAGGTCCTTGCCAGCAACAGCTTCACTTTATGGCAGGGGAGCGGGAATTCCTGGTGGACAGCGAGACCTGGTTCCACCACATGGATGGGGTTCAGTTTTCAACTTGTCTCCAGCCCCTTCTCCCGGCAAATGGCCTTGTTTCCAAGGAGAATACTGAAGCTAGTGGTCCCAGTTTCCTAGTTTATTGCCTTGAGGCAGAGTCCTACTTTATTGCCTATAATCATTCTTACAGCTAGCTGAAGAGGCCTCAACTGCTGGGCAAAGCTCCAGGAGCTCAAGGAGCCAGTGCCCACAGCCAGTGGGTGCTAAAAGAGACAGCAAGAGTCTTGGAGAGAGAAAATAGGCGGGCAGTTCCTGCTTTTGCGTGAGAAAGCATGGGAAGGGCAGAAGAGCAGAAGAATAGCCAGTAGTGTTCCCAAACAAGGAAGGAGTCCACCCACTTGCTGTCGTTTCTCTGGTAAATATTTGACTGGATGTTTGCCTTTTCACTGAGGTTTTTTTTTTTGGATTCTATGAAGGGAACTGGGCAAAACATCAGAATATCAGAAGCAGCCATCACCAAGAGGACAGAGGAGTGCAGAGAACAATCCAGAGAAGCAGATTGCTCACTAGAGCTGCAGGCAGTGCTTTTCTACCGAGATGCTTTCGCCAAATGCAAGGTGAGTTATTAGAAGAAGGCTTAAGACAAGTCATGCTGGACAACTGCATGTTCCTGACAACTTTCTTCTTTTTTTAATTGAAGTATCGTTGATGTATAATATTAGTTACAGGTGTACAATGATTCACAATTTTTAGGTGAATACCCTCCAAATCCATCCATGTTGCTGCAACTGGTAAAATTTCATTCTTTTTATGGCTGAGTAGTATTCCATTGTCTATATGTACCACATCTTCTGTATCCATTCATCTGTTGATGGATACTTAGGTTGCTTCCATATCTTGGCTATTGTGAATAGTGCTGCTATGAACTTTGGGGTGCATGTATCTTTTCAAATTAGTATTTTTGTTATTTTCTGATATATACCTAGGAGGGGAATTGCAGGGTCATACGGTAGTTCTATTTTTAGTTTTTTATGAAACCTGGCAACTGTCTTCTTTGCTATGGTGATTCACAGAACTGGGAGGAGGGCATGGTTTTTAGCTAATCTGTAGGCAGCTGGCACAGAGGAAGGAACCATGGATAGGTTCCTGGGCCAGTGAATCAGTTCCTGCTCGTCTTCAGTTTGGAGCCACAGAGTGCAGTGGGAAGAGCCCAGATACGGTGTTAGAGGACCTGTCTTGAGTCCTGGCTCTATAGTGTCTAACAAATCTTAAAGCCTCATTTCCCTCATCTATTAATCAGGTGTAATAACCCCTGTCCTACCTAACCCACAGCTTTGTGAAGATCATATGAGAAAAGAATGTGAAAGTACTTTGAGAGCTGTAAAGTCCCATCTAGATGTCAGGAATTAAGCATTCTCACTCAAACATATAAACTTAAACACATCATCTTAAATGATCCCAGAACTAAAAAGGCTGCTCAAAAATAAAACAAAAATTAGAACCATTGCTTTCTGGTGTCATACTGTTCTCCGTTTAGATTGTTAAGGGATGTTATTGTGGGGAAGGAAAAATAATTTTCCCTCTACCCTTCTAGGTTCTTGACTGAGACACCCCCATAATAAAAAGATTAACAGGAGAAAACCAAACAGAAGTTTAATAACATGTATATCTCTGTATACATGGGAAATACTCAGGAAAACAGAGTAACTACCCCAAGTGACTGAAGCTGTCACCCTAAATTACCATCTTCAGCTAAAGACAAAAGATGATGTTGGGGGTGATGTTATAGGAGGGTATCAGGAAAAGCACAGTAAACAAGCGTAAGGTTGTTATGTAGATTTAAATGATTGTTTTCTACATTGATAAAGAGTTTCTAGAGATAAGGTCATCTTACCTTGTCTACCTTATCTATCATTCCTGGTGCAGTGAGGAAGACACACGTACAAATAGAGATTTCCCGTATACATGTAAATGTCTCGTACAAAAGCTCCATTTTCAGAGCTTCCCCTGTGTCTGCAGTTTCTTAAAAATAACCATCTTAAAATAATCCTTATGCCAAAGTGGCATATCTTGGGGTGATAAATTCTGCCCCCCTTCATCCCGCCTTTGAAACTCCAAACAAGTTTCACAGTCCAGAAGCTGAGTTGACAAATTGCTCCATATCTCATTGAACCTGTCTCAGTATTGACAATAGGTCAGTTCAGTTAAACAGTTGTGTCTCATTTCAGGAGGTGGTCCTGCAGGTGGGCTCCCAGAGTTAGGCCTGGATGGTGCAAGCGGTCAGGTATTTAATAAGAGGCATTTCTATGGAAACAGAAGAAAACCAAAGCTTAATGGTTGGAGAAGATTCTAAACTATTTACTGAGCCCAGGAGGCAGCCAGTCATGAAGATTTCTGTATGTTAGGGCTGAAACATCTTTTGCAGTTTGAATGTCTCTGATGATGTCATTAGGTGTTCAGTTATACTTTCTGAGTGGCCCACAAAGCAACGGGCAGAAATGATGTCTAAACATGAGCTGGTATGGTGATTTCTCTGAAGTTTATATTGAGCCATTCACATTCAGTTTAGAGGGTTTCAGGGAAAAGGACAGCTTTTGTTTTCAGTGATTCCAAGTCAAAAGGGTGGGAGAAAATTGGAAACATTAGTTTGGAGATTTGTAGCCAGATATTTGAGGAAACTAGAATTCAGGATCCAGTCCAGTTTACAGGTAGAAAACAAAACCTCAAAGACAATTAACAGAACTAGACTCTGTATCTACAAGTGTGTATTATAGTTTCTACTGAAACATAATTTTTCTAAAATCACCCTTATTTCTATCAAAGATAGCCAAATGAAGACTAATTTGTTCACACAATGTCTAATTTCAATAAACTTGACCCAATTATTTGCATAAGTGTGACAAGAATAGCAATTGACTATACAGGCTCTTTTAAATCTTTGCTGGCTTTTCATAAGGAATTTCAGACTGAACTATTAAAAGCATCTTGAGGCCAGGAAGCGAAGTCAAAGACTTTCCATCAGACTTTGCCTATAATGCTTATAGATTTGGGTTAATTCCTCTTTTCTTGAGGTCCCCCAAGTATCTGGTACCTGCCAGGAAGTGACTTTCCTTACTCACCTGGTAAGACTGTCAGGAACCCTGAAAGCAAGGTACCAGGCTGTTTTTCCAAGGGGCTTTATTGATTCTATAAAGTCAACCTTAATTACTTAAAGCTGTCTTATCTGATTCTATGAATTTTCTCAAATCTGACATTCCAACCAAAGCTTTGATAATATAACCAATGTTTCCAATTGTGTGCTGTGACAAGAACAGATTCTAATTAACTTATGCAAATAAATATTTTGTTGTAAAGAACATTTACTAACCTTCCAAGTTCTGGAGGGATCAGGTAGAGAGAAAGTAATTGTTTCATCCTTATTCACAAAGGTACACTTTATCAAATTGCACTAAGTCATAGGTAGCTTAAGAGAAAAAGTTTCCTTAACATTAAAGAAAGAAATCGGGAAAAACAAAACATTAGAGAACCAACCATGTTTCAGACAAAAAGTTATACAAATTATAATCATCCTCATCAGTTCATTCAGTCTGTTATTAATTCTTGTTCTGCTTGAATCCAGTTTTTTCATCAGTTCTGGAGATTCTTACTCAATTCAGTTTTATGATTTTAACATTGTCAGAAATCTGTGCTTGCCAGAGGTCTTTCCCTGAATCTCCTTGAAGTTGAAGCACACTTGCACATACTTCTGCAAAAGCATCAGAGTAAAACAGTAACTTCTGTAAATGACAAAGACTGAAAAATGGCCATGGTTAAAGATTTGATTAGAGTTCATTACAATGTGATTGACAAAGAAATTTGGTTATCTCTGTAACAGATAATATTTTAAGATTATAACTAAAATTATGACTGATTAACATTATACCAGACATATCAGAATTTTAGGAATTTCATACAATTTCTGGAATACTTATATACCTATATAAATACTACATAAAGAAGGTTTAGTGTTACTTCTTAGACAATGCTTCCCGTGTAATTTAACACATCAATAAGCCTCTATCTCTCTGTTTTTAAGGAGAAAAATTCTTTTGAGATGTTCCAGGGGCTCTCTGGAAAATCCCAAAGTTACTTCCATGTCGAAAAACTTTAGTTAGAGTTTGATTTGTGGAAGTTTGCCAAGAATATCAAAAAGTTTGGACACAACTAAATAAGAATCACGTTATGAAACAATACATAGTTATCTATTTAACCAAAATGACAATAAAAGATTTTAAAGGCAAATAGAGATGGTTACATAGTTGTGAGCAAAACTTAGCTCTTTTAATATTGAAATGATTCAGTTCTCTTAAATAAAGACCTTATTAAGACAACATGAAGCACAGGAAATTGTTTTGATAAAACACAGAAGCTTTGCTTTCTAGACAGAATACTTAAGAGGTAAAGAAAAACCTTTCACAACTTCTTATCAGGAGAAGATCAATAGTCCAATAAAACTTTGTCCTTTTAACAGATGAAAGAAAATTAAGTCCCAGTTTTACGTAAGTGCACTTCTGATATTAAGGCTTATTTTGAAAACACTTATAATAACAATTCAATTTTAGCCAGCTTGGTTACACAATGTAAAATTCTCTTTTTCTCCCTCTTCAACTTTCTATATACATTTAGTTTGTCCTTTTTTTTCCACCTTCCCATTCTGAAACAACCAGCTTTACTTTAGGATAAAATCACTTTCATGTCCTTCAGCAGAAATGCATCTCCATACATCATATCTTTTCTTAGGCAAAATTCATCTTACTTTCCTTGCATACAGAGTTGTTTCCCTTATTATTTCTAGTAGTTTTAATTACATATATTAATTAGAATTCTTAACACTTAGCAACCTTAACTTCTAGTGAAAACTAAGAAGTAAGCAGTTGTGAACTGTTACACCAGAATTCTGTAGACTGGCAGATTTATGAATACATTTCATAATTTTGAAGCATACACTTTTTCCTAGTACAGTCTTTCAATGTGGCACAAAATAACTTTACTAATAAACCCAAATATTTTTAGTTTCTCTGTAATAAGATAAGAATCAGTAAACCCTATGTTCAGTAATTAATGTTTCACTGTTTCGTCTTATTTGGAAATGATCTAAGTATTCCATTATTTAACTTAGCTTAGCAAAAACTAAGATTTCAAGTTACCAGAAAGATTTTGGCAGCTATTTTTAGTTGGAATACCATGCACATATTTATTGCTGGAAAGTTCACCTAAAAACTCTTGTCCCACTTACATCGATCTAAATCACTTCCTCCCAACAATTATGTTTAGACTATTCACAAAAACCTAAATGAGACATTAGACAAAGTCAGCCATCATCCCAAGCTATTTTCCTTGGTGACAAATTTTGCATCAGAGATAATATGTTATCTGTATATTTATGAGAGTTTTAGAATACCCAGTCCTTACAAATACTTGTCCTTCAACCCAAATAAATAGAGCTCTTTTACACATTAATTTCAGCAGTACCACCCAGAGGTAGAGAAATATCACATGTGTACAACATGCATGTATAAACATACATAAACATACAGACAGATGCAAACAGAGACCTTATAGCTATTGTTTTAAAATTTTAGCCATGAGTCACATACAGTAATACAAAACTCACTAGCTTATAAAAGAACAGTTGGATTCAAACTGTTTTGGGAGTTCTCACCTGCTCAAGTGGCTAAAGCTTTTTACTAATAGTTGTGGGAGGACATTTAAGATTTTTCATTAGTCCAGTTTCCAAATAGTTCTTTTTTTTTCTGCTTCTGATGAGAAACTTCTCCCAAAAGTTTGCTTTTCAAAGAATGCTTCTTAGGTCCCAGAGAAAATGGAGGTAGAAAATCTGCATCACAAAGGCACAGAGAAAGTACTCAAGTTTTCTCCAAGGAGTTTTGGGGTATATTTGCCTATTATCAGAGGTCTAGAGTAATTACTATTTAAAATTGTCCTTTTTCTTAAGCACAGTACAGCTCTGTTTCTGGCATCCCAGTATCTAGAAGCATTTTGAGATGAAGAGGGGAGATTTGGGGATTGATAAGGCTAGGTGGACTTTGGGTTGCTTCTAGAGATGCATTTCTGGTTTTGTAGAGATTTGCAAGACAAAGACAATTGTTTTCAATTTCAAAGTTGGGTTGTAACCTGAATATCAAGAGACTGACCCAGCTGTCCAACTAAACTTGCTGTTTTATGTAAGGGTGATTTCCTACTAAGATGAAGATCAAAAGAGTTCTACATTCAAGAGCTTCAGTGTTTAATAGACTTAAAAAGTCTATCTAAGGTGTTTTAAACAAAGGCCTTATTTCTAAGTGCGCGTTCAGCCTTGGGCCAGTTCACCTTAGCGGGGAAGCCTAAGGGCCTGGGACAAATTCTGGCTGTCTGATTCCTCTGTGAGGTGGCGGGTGGCCCCGTCTGGCTTGTGTGATAACTACATTTATAATCACGGGTGGGAAGAATATCCCTTAGCAGGCAATCCAGGTTTCTGTGAGTGGGGCTGTGAATGGTCTTCCCAAGCCCTCTGTAAGTTTGATAGGATCTTCTGAAAGCAGAGGTAAGAGGGCTTTGTAATTGAGAAGATCTGTATTTACTTCATCTCTCTGAAACCTTTATCCTTGAAGTTGGAATAACAGTCCATGCCGCATAGGTTGTGAAAACATTGAGATAATAATTGTAAAGACCATACATAGGCCAATGTCCAGCATGTGATAAACCTTCAATGAACGATAGCTATTATTATTGTTATTTTATGAAGTGGAAAGAAATGAAAGTGAATGTTGCTTTATTGGACAGTTAAGAATGGTAGGGAGCAGAAAAATGAGCTTTTGTCTTCTTCAGTCACCAGTTTTTTGCATGGTAACTCTGTCTGACCGTGTCAGACGTGTGAAAACACTCCCATACACTCCCTCTGAAAGGAGGCTACCTCCCAGGTGCAGACTATTCTGCTCTGTGCAGTAAGCTCAAAACTGAGTGGGTGAGGTCAAGGCAAAGGAAAATAAACAGAGATCTGGTCACACAGAGGAGGAAACAGGCAGGCACTGGGAGAAGATGGAATAAAGACAGGCCAGACACAGAAGGTCAATCAGTATCTCATCTTGGGCTTCCCTGGTGGCGCAGTGGTTAAGAATCCGCCTGCCAGTGCAGGGGACACGGGTTCGAGCCCTGGTTTAGGGAAGATCCCACATGCCGCAGAGTAACTAAGCCCGTGCACCACAACTACTGAGCCTGTGCTCTAGAGCCCATGAGCCACAACTACTGAGCCCATGTGCCACAACTACTAAAGCCCGCACGCCTAGAGCCCATACTCTGCAACAAGAGAAGCCACCACAATGAGAGGCCCATGCAGCGCAACAAAGAGTAGGCCCGCCTCACCGCAACTAGAGAAAGCCTGTGTGCAGCAACAAAGACCCAACACAGCCAATAAATAAATAAATAAGTAAATAAATATATTTTTTAAAAAAATCTCATCTTAAAATGAGCACCTGTGGGGACTTCCCTGGCAGTCCAGTGGTTACAGTGACTAAGACTCCGCCCTTCCAATGCAAGGGGTGCGGATTGGATCCCTGGTCGGGGAACTAAGATCCCACATGCCAAACAGTGCCAAAAAAAAAGAAAAAAGAAAATTAGCATCTGTGTTTGAATCCCACTGTGGACAAGTGACAGGCTCCCTCTGACCTGCGCTTTCTGAGGATCCATTGAGACCCTGGGGATGAGAGTGCTTTATAAACTGTAGAGCACTGTTATTTCCTGCAGTGCCCTGCTCAGAACAGGGGAAGATCTCCCAGCCCCTCTGCCCTGGGGGAGAGCTCTGTTCCCAACTTGACTGAACTGATTCTGTCTCTCTGAGTCAGTTAAGCAGCGGGTGGTGGAGCCAGGCACCCAGCCAGGGTGTCCTGCTCCTTGGTACTGTGGCTCCTATGTCTCTCCATGATGCCAGTCCCCTGCCTCCCCTGCCCAGGAGGGGCCCCCGGGTCTGCTGGGGGCCAGGCTGCTGCTTGGAATCCTCCCACCTCGTGGAATAGCATCTGTGGGAGGCCGTCGTAGGGAAGGTGGAAGCAGGCCTGAGGACCAGCAAGCATGGTGCTTCTCAGTTAACCAAGCACCATTCATACACATTTTCTAATGATCTAGGGAAGTAGATCACACCCATTCTACAGATGAAGCAATCAAGGCTTCAGGAGGAGAAATGATTCACCCCAGGTTGTAAGGTCTCTGACTCCAAATCCTAGGCTTCTCCTCTGGGCAGCTCTGAGGACCTACGAGGGCATGAAAACCCACCTATACATGCTGTCTGATGGAGGTTACTAACCAGAGCTGAGAATTCCTACCTGTAAAGTGAGGTCCAAATGGATGGGAGTAGTCAGGGCAAAGGAGATGAAAACAGATGTGGACACACAGAGAAGACAGAGGCCCTGGGGGAAAAAATGCAATCAAAACAGGATGTCAATGTGTCTTTCACTGTAGAACTTCCCCTGATTTTCAGAGAGTCACTGAAAGTGACAGGGACAAACCAATAGGCAATAAGAGAGAGAAGCACAGAAAGACATATGGAACCTTCTGGGAAGGCTGTCAGAGGGAAGCCTGAGGGGGATGGAGGAGCTGGGAAGAAAACAGAAGGGACTGTCAGCAATGTGGCAGCCTACATGGGTTCTGTGATAGTCGTGGACTTCATTTTATTTTAAAAACTTAAACTTTTTATTAATGATGTGTACATATTTATACAAGAGAAGAGCGAATAGTATAAAGAACCCCCTATTCCCATGACCCAGCTCCAACAGTGGTCAACACATGGCCAGTCTCCTGGACGCCCCCACCCACCTCCCCTCCTCAGACAGCCTGCCATTTCATCATGGATTTCATCTTGAGAGGGAGTTTGCTTTCCCCCACAGCATTCTTAAAGCCATGCATGCACCAATGACCTGCACACACATCCGCTCTCAAATCTTCACAAGTCCCTGCGATTCTCACGTCTTTGTGCCGAGAGAACTCACATTGTCCTAGCCGTGGGAACAGAAAATTTCACTGAAGAGTCGTGGAAGGTGACAGCTGGAAATTACATACATGGTCATCCGCATTGCCAGGGTTCAAGTCCTGGCTCCATCACTCACTGGCTGGGTGAGCTTGGACGAGTTTCCTCATCTTCTGTTGCCTCAGTTTTCTCATCTGTGAAATGGGGTGATGATAGTACCTCTCAGAGGCCTGTTGTGAAGCTGAAATTAGTTAATAAAAGCATAACCCTTAAGGTATAGCTTGGTGCACAGTGGGCTCTTGAGAGACGTTAACTTTCTATCTATCCATTTAGGAAACATTAGTGGGCACCTGCTGTTGCCACATGTTGGGCCAGAAGCTGTGCACATGAGAAGAATGAGGACGGTCCCTGCCCCCAAGGAGCTCCCCATCCAGTGGGGGACACAGATGCATGAAAAGACTTTTCCACACAGTGGGCTGGCTGCTGCGACTGTGGGCTGAGTCCCAAGCAGTCCAACCTTCTCAATTCACAAGTGACCAAACTGAGACCACGGGCCCCCCTGAGCTAAAGGAGCCACGCACTTAGCAGTAGAACCGAGTGGCCTCAAAGTGGTTTTTCCTGGCCAGGCATCTTTACGTGAGAGCCCCAGAGGAGGCCGGTGGCTCTGGAGGACAGCAGGGCCATTCTGGGCAAGAGTGCTGTGCTCGCAACCCTTCCCCCCCCCGCCACCCGCGGCATGGAGCAGGACACTGGTCACAGTGCTCTGGCTATTGGTTAACCAGGTGAAGGACTTCAGTCCACTGTGTGGGCAGGGGCCCAGGGCGGGGGAGTCCCAGACACCCCCTCACCTAGCAGGAGGCCAGGAATGCCAGGCCAGCTGCTCGTGACGTGCACTGGATTGAGGCTGGGGAGGTGCTCAGTCTGGAGAGGGCCGTCCCAGAGGCTCTGGGGACAGAGGAGCAGATGGGGTCTGGCACGTGAGGAGGTAGAAACAGCCAGTGAGAGTCCCCTTCCAGCTCAACAAAGGAAAATCCTTTTCTTTGGTCCAAAAGCAGGGAATGGATGGGGAAGGTCCATACTGCCTAAGCACCAAGGTGGGCGCTGGACTCTTACTGTGTCTAACCCTCGCGGCAGCCTGCAAGGGAGTATTAGATCCGTTTTCAGGATGAGACGAGTAAGGCCCAGAGAGGGGCAAGGCCGCTCACGGGCACACAGCTGATGGTGGGTGGCGTGGGGCTCACTCCCCGGTCCAGCGCTTTTCCCTCTGGGCCCCCCGACTCGGTGAGGTGGAAGGGGCGTCCCTGGAGGGAGAGGATTCCCACCACTGGAAGTGCCCAGATGAGGCTTTGTGGCCGCCCGTGTGTGGGGGACTGGGGGAGGGTCCTGGGGGCATTCACACCACCCATGGCCTTGGGTCCCAGAGCCTTTGAGTGACCAGGTGGGGAGTCTGTGAGTCCGTGGCCAGGGGTGGACCGGCGTGTCTCACATCACAGATGGGGACAGGGTGCAGCTCAGCTGTGTGCTCGCCCAGCACGCAGAGTACACAGTTGTCTCCCTCTCTCCCTCCCACGTCCTCCCCTTCCTTCTCCCCTTTTCACTCATTCATTCAGCACTTACTTGGATTTGTTATGCGTCTGGTCCCGAGTCAGAAACTGGGGGTGGGGTTGGGTGGGGGATGGTGGGAGTTCAAAATTGAATGAAGCACATTTCTTGCTTTTGAAAAGCCCAGTCTAAAAGTGAGAGACTAGGCATGAAAAATGCACCTGTAGCAAGAAGCAGACGGAATGTGCGCCAGAAGGCACCGCAGGCTCCGTCTGGGGGAGGGCGGAGGGGCCTTTCCAGGCGACTCTGGCATCAGGGGGTGAGCAAAGAGGCGAGTGCAGCCGCTCCAGAAAGGCGGTAGGGCCTGAGCTAACGGTTCCAAATGGCCTCACCTGCTGTCTCTCCATCAGAGCAAGGCCTCGTGTTTGGGGAAAGCTGCAGTGCAAAGACCAATACTTGCTGAAGGTGTCAGGAGTCAGAGGCCTTCAGGGGTGCACAGCCCCTACCCTAGCAGTCAACTCATAGGCAAGTCTTTTTTTTTCCAAACAGCTGGTTGATACCCATTAGTGGGTTGTAAAATTAGTTTTGTGTTTATGACCAGCATTTTACAAAATGGGATGGAAAGAACAAAATGAATAGAGTTGAATCGAATTAAAGGTACCAGAGACCATATTAAGGGTATTGTTTTATGAAAACTTGTTTTGCGAACACATATATCTGAACTAGGTTATGGCTATAATGTGTATTTGACTTGTAGTCAAAAAACATAAAAACACTGATCTGGTCCAACCCCCTCATACTGCAGAGCTTTGGGAGAAGAGCATAGGGCGAGGCACTGGCCCCCTCCTGTATTCTCTCTACTAAACTTGTCTTTCCCCTAACGCATAGTTTATATTGACGTAGGTCTCCAAACTTAGCCATCCTCATTCCTGACCACGCCCAGAGCCAGGGTCTCATCTGCCCAGTGCTGTGCCAGGAAATGTGTAGTAACTGGCTCCCTGAAAAAACTATGCATATATGTACATAAGTTTAATATAAATTGTACTGATAGAATAGATTATCACACACAATTTACAAACAATAAAATATACATTGATCTTTCCTGCCGATTGCACAGAGCCAAGTAAACCTCACAGAACGCTTTCATTGATTTTTCCCAAACTCTTGTGTCTGTAGCCAACCTGCCGTTGACCCGTGAGCATATTTTTGACATGAATGTTGGTTGATATTTTTATTGACATTAATGAGTAAGACAAACATTAAACAGTGGAGACAAGGTGTAAGTCAGAACTTCACTCATTTGTCAATTGCTGGAAACTACTTTTTGGATAAATGGGATAAGAGTTTTAAATTCTAGAAGAATATTTCCTTTTTTTTTTTTTTTTTTTTGCTATTCACGATGTAATGGCTACAAACATAACATGTGTTTAAATTTAATCTACCTTCTTAACATTTTCTTTGTTACTTTCTAGACAGTCTGCAGAACAGTAAACCAAAGCCTGGTTTGTAGTGCTCTCTCATTTCCCTGGTGTAAGTACTCCCAGCATGGCTGATTTCAAGCTAAGGACGCGACATGGAGGTGTGAAGAGAGGCACGGTAGTAGCACAAACCATAACACAGAGTTTTCATTGTTCAGATATAACAGATGTAAATAACCTCTAGAGAATAAATCATAGCAAAAGGTAGCAAAGTAATTAGGAAGTGATGGGTTCTGAGGCTTTACTACCTTTCTTTTTAATAACTTATTTAATTATACATTTGTATAATTTAATTTTTACCAATGGTGATGTTTAACAACTGGCTTGCAAAATTCCTGATAATGTGACAGTCCCAAGCGGGCCAAGTCAGCCTGAGCACACTGTTACATCCACCTCCAGCTCAAAGGCAGGGCCGCGGGGAAGCTGTGTGTTAGAGGATTGAGAGGATTCACAAAGACAGGGCGGGGCTGGCCCAGGATCAGACACCCCAGCGCACAGGCTGCTGCACTGCTGGAGGCAACCCATGGATGGGCACGCGTGCGTGCGTGCACGTACACACTCACGCCACACACACCCCCTCCTCCTTCCCAACCCTTCTCTGCACTCAGCAGTGAGAACCAGATCAGTGTCCTGCTTACTGAGCCCCTTGAGCTGGACCTGAAGTAGGCCTGGGCTTCGTCATGTTTTCTGCTTACTGGCCCTCTCTGGGCCTCGACTTCCTGAGGGAAGTTCCCATGGAATTTAACAGACGTGCCCTGATCCTGTCTGTGCCAGGCGCTGGGCTGGACTTGGGATCAGAGATGAGTCAGCCACAGCCCAGAAGGTCAGCAAACCCTAGGAGCTCCAAGGAGCCACGTGAGCCAGCAGTGGGGGCTGGGAGGATGGTGACATGCAGGGGACCTTGCCTCCTAGCCTCACCACCTCTTGGGCACGTTAGGAAACCTTTTCTGGCTTCAGTTCCTCATTTTGAAAAGGAGGTAATACAGTCTACTTCACAAGATTCTTCTAAAGATTAAATAAGATAGTGTAAAATAGCAGGATTCCTAGGACATAGTGACACACAATAAAGTCACATCAATCAATAAAAGCTATCATTGGGACTTCCCTGGTGGTCCGGTTGTTAAGACTCCATGCTTCCAATGTAGGAGGCTCAGGTTCGATCCTTGGTCAGGGAACTAAGATCCCACGTGCTGCGCAGTGCAGCCAAAAAATGTTTTTAAAAAAAGCTATTATCAGCCAAAGCAATCTTGAGAAGGAAAAATGGAGTTGGTGGAATCAGGCTTCCTGACTTCAAACTATACTACAAGGCCATAGTGATCAAGACAGTATGGTACTGGCACAAAAATAGAAAGGAAGATCAATGGAATAGAATAGAGAACTCAGAAGTAAGCCCAAACACATATGGGCACCTTATCTTTGACAAAGGAGGCACGAATATACAATGGAAAAAAGACAGCCTCTTCAATAAGTGGTGCTGGGAAAATTGGACAGCTACATGTAAAAGAATGAAATTAGAACACTTCCTAACACCATACACAAAAATAAACTCCAAATGGATTAAAGACCTACATGTAAGGCCAAACACTATAAAACTCCTAGAGGAAAACATAGGCAGAACACTCTTTGACATCCATCAAAGCAAGATCCTTTTTGACCCACCTCCTAGAATCATGGAAATAAAATCAAGAATAAACAAATGGGACCTCATGAAACTTAAAAGCTTTTGCACAGCAAAAGAAACCATAAACAAGACTAAAAGGCAACCCTCAGAATGGGAAAAAATAATTGCCTATGAAACAACGGACAAAGGATTAACCTCCAAAATATACAAGCAGCTCATGAAGCTTAATACCAAAAAAGCAAATAACCCAATCCACAAATGGGCAGAAGACCTAAGTAGACATTTCTTCAAAGAAGACATACAGATGGCTAACAAACACATGAAAAGATGCTCAACATCACTAATCATCAGAGAAACGCAAGTCAAAGCCACAATGAGGTATCACCTCACACCAATCAGAATGGCCATCATCACAAAGTCTGGAAACCACAAATGTTGGAGAGGGTGTGGAGAAAAGGGAACTCTCCTGCACTGTTGGTGGGACTGTAAGTTGGTCCAGCCACTATGGAAAACAATTTGGAGGTTCCTTAAAAAACTACAAATAGAACTACCATATGATCCAGTAATCCCACTCCTGGGCATATACCCAAAGAAAACCATAATCCCAAAAGAAACTTGTACCATCATGTTTATTGCAGCACTATTTACAATAGCCAGGACATGGAAGCAACCTAAATGCCCATCAACAAATGAATGGATACAGAAGATGTGGCATATATATACAATGGAATATTACTCAGCTATAAAAAGGGATGAGATGGAGCTATATGTCATGAGGTGGATAGAACTACAATCTGTCATACACAGTGAAGTAAGTCAGAAAGAGAAGGACAAATATTGTATGCTAACTCACATATACGGAATCTAAAAATGGTACTGATGAACTCAGTGACAAGAACAAGGATGCAGATACAGAGAATGGACTGGAGAACTCGAGGTATGGGAGGGGGCGGGGGGTGAAGGGGAAACTGAGACGAAGCGAGAGAGTAGCACAGACACATATATACTACCAACTGTAAAATAGTCAGTGGGAAGTTGATGTATAACAAAGGGAGTCCAACTCGAGGATGGAAGATGCCTTAGAGGACTGGGGCGGGGAGGGTGGGGGGGACTCGAGGTGGGGGAGTCAAGGAAGGGAGGGAATACGGGGATGTGTGTATAAAAACAGATGATTGAACTTGGTGTACCCCCGCCCCCCAAAAAAAGCTATTATGATATGTTTAATTTATGACTATAGAGTGGTAATGTTAGGACCAAAGGAAGCAGGATTGTGGGAACACAGAGACACCCCACCAACCCCAGCAGGCAGGCAGTGTGGGGGTGTTAGAGAAAGGAGTTGGAAATGCAGATGACTCTTGCTCTAGAGGCATCAGCTGTGTGTTATTGCTTGTTTCATCCTCATAGCTTTTATTTTTAATATTTATTTATTTATTTGTTCATTTATTTATTGACTGTGTTGGGTCTTTGTTGCTGTGTGCAGGCTTTCTCTAGTTGCGGTGAGTGGGGGCTACTCTTCGTTGTAGTGCATGGGCTTCTCTTGCTGTGGAGCACGGGCTCTAGGGGTGCAGGCTTCAGTAGTTGTGGCACATGGGCTCAATAGTTGTGGCTCGCAGGCTCTAGAGCACAGGCTCAGTAGCTATGGCACATGGGCTTAGTTGCTCCGCGGCATGTGGGATCTTCCCAGACCAGGGATCAAACCCGTGTCCCCTGCATTGGCAGGCGGATTCCTGACCACTGCACCACCCGGGAAGTCCCTCCTCATAGCTTTTTATTTTCAATATTTTTTAAATAATGAAAGATTTGTAATTTATACCCTATCATAGAACAAATCTTTATTTTTTTCATTTTATGCGGATTCCTGGGCAACTTCCCTTCAGAAAGGTGTTTTATTGCTTTGGCATAAAATCCAGTCTTTTCCCTGATTATAAAAGCAACCCATTCATTCATTCATTCAATATGTGTTTATTGCTCTCTGCTTTGTGTCAAGCACTGTTCTAAGGAGCTCTCAAGCAATACATCTGTGTATTACCCTTGCAAAATTCAAGAAAATCATTTAAAAAAAGTAGAACAAACGCGAATCTTACTACTCAGAGATGACCACTCTTCACAACTTGGGATCATATTGTCTTATAATTTTTTTTCCACTTAACAGTGTATCATAAACACAGTTCCAAGCTATCATCAGGGGAAATCGGACTGTCTGCATTCGGGGGTGCTGTTTTGCTGCTGCCCTGTAAAAGCTGTTCACCCCTCAATAGATCTGCCCTTCCAGCCCTGGACACGCTAGGAAGCAGCATTAGTCTCAGAGACCAAGAAGAGGGTCTCAGTGGCCTTCTAACTTGGGTGGACTCCAGTGCCTGCTTCACCTGCTCACGGCTGGAGTGGAAGCATAGCTATGGACCCCTGGTTTAGAGAGCTACACTCTCCGCTCTCCCTGAGCGCACCTGTTTCTAGCTGCTGCCAGCCTATCTCTCAGCTCCGCCCTCCACGCAAAAGACAGGCCCAGCAGTGAATCTGTGCAGGCAGACTCACCCTGGCGAAAGAGTTCTGTGGGTCTGTATATCCTGACATGAGAAACCGCCTTTCTATATGAAATGAATTCCCTTTCCCTTATTGATTAAATGAAGAAATCAAGTTTTGGTCTGATCCCACTTTTGCTTGAAACTACAGGTATAAACACACATAATTATGGAAGGAGAAGGGGCTTTTAGTTACTACTTTATACATTTGTAAATATTTTGAATGTTTTACAAGGAACATATATTACATTTAAAATGTTATACACACGTATGAAGGAGGGAGGAACAGTGAGAATCTTAGCATTCTAGTACCTGTCTTCAGGCACCTCTCTGATTATTTCATTAGTGTATTTTTTAGAAGTAGAATTCCTAGAAATGGAGTTGCCGTATTTAAAGGTTCTTGGTATATACTGCAAAGTGAATCCTCAGAATGTTTACACCTCCTTATATTTCTGATTACCAGTAAATGAATACCAACTTGTCTTAACTTTCAGTAATGCTGGGTAGTGTTGTTAATAATTCCCACTTTGGTAGGTAAGACAGCATTTCATCTTAATTTCTCCTTTTATTACTAGTTGAAATTTTAGGAATTTATTGAATATTTGTATTTCTTATTTGTTGGTGGCTTACTATTCTTTGGACAGTTTTGTTCTCGTGGTGTTTTCATTGTAATCTTTATTTCATTATTTTCTCTTTCATTTTTTTCTCTCCCTGTAGTTTGCTGGAGTGATTGAATTTTCATTCCTTCATATACACTTTTTAATACATTGATTTACTTTCTATTTATATCCTTCTGGTCGCTAACTGTGGATTTTTAACATACTTAGACTTATATTTTACTTATAAAGCCCAGAAAGAAAAAATAGGTTTCTACGTCATCCTTCTGAACGTGCCAAGAACTTGGTCGTCATTTCACTTCCCTTGGTATCCACACCTGTTCCTACCCACCTCTCCTCCTTCCCACCTCTCCTCCTTCCCACCTCTCCTCCTTCCCACCTCTCCTCCTTCCCACCTCTCCTCCTTCCCACCTCTCCTCCTTCCCGTGTGGGCTATCATCTGGTGTCTCAACTCCAAATGGGCATTTCAAACATTTCAAACATTTCATTTCACAATAATTACTTATCTAGATATTTAGCAATATGTCTTCTTAATTTCTCTGTTTGTTACTACTTTTAAATTCTTCCCCTTCCTCCTAGATTTATTTTTCTTCTTACTTGAGAATTTCCTCCAGTATTTCTTTCAGATCAGGTCTTTTTGAGTCTTTGTGTTTCTGAAGTCCTGTGCTCAGGAGTAATGGGAAGTTTTTGCTAATTTCTTTGCTTTCTGTGGCTTTTTGCACCCTTCTGCTTCCTCCTAGGTTCATCTTCTTGTGGAGAATTTCCTTTACTCCTTATCTCAGAGAGGTTCTGTATTAACTTTGTTTCCTTAGGAGTAAACTCCTCTATCTGTTGAATTTTTGGCTCTCTTTTGTGGTGTAATCTTTCCTCATGTTCGATGGTTCTGGGTTGAGTGCTTGTCTTTGTGATGCAGGTTCCACTGGGATATTTGTTTGGGGATGGGTGGCAGCTGCTGCCACAGCTAATACTAAGGCGTGCTTTCAGTGCAGTGGGATGGAGGTGGGGTGTCCTGCTAGATGGGGTACCTCAGCAGCTGACCTACATCTGAAAAGCACCTGGACCTTCCAAGGTGCCACCTATGATCTGGGGCACTGCCTTTCTCTCTGTGACCCATGTATACTACTCCCAGAGTGGTCAACCCTGTTGCCCTTGCTGGTCAGCAGGGTGGGAGGACTCTTGGGTCTCTGTGAGACCCCAACTCATCATTCTGTGGTCTGTCGGCAGCCCCCGCCTGCATCCGCCTCTTGCATAGGAGTGTAGAGCACTTCTTCTGTGGTCATAGTCGGTAGCCACGCTGTCTGATGCTTCTTCTCTTTGATCAGCAAAAAAGAGAAAGTCCTAACTGCTCTCCATCATTCAGCGTCTTCTAGTAGTTTCTGTGTCCCTGATAGATTCCTTTCTTGTTTTCAAATATGGCTCGCTTCCTTCCTTCCTTCCCTCCTTCCTTCCTTCCTTCCTTCCTTCCTTCCTTCCTTCCTTCCTTCCTTCCTTCCTTCCTTCCTTCCTTCCTTCCTTTCTTTCTTTCTTTCTTTCTTTCTTTCTTTCTTTCTTTCTTTCTTTCTTTCTTTCTTTCTTTCTTTCTTTCTTTCTTGCTGCATTGGGTCTTCATTGCTGTGCGCAGACTTTCTCTAGTTGTGGCAAGCGGGGGCTACACTTCATTGCAGTGCGTGGACTTCTCAGTGTGGTGGCTTCTCTTGTTGCGGAGCATGGGATCTAGGCACGTGGGCTTCGGTAGTTGCCGCACGTGAGCTCAGTAGTTGTGGCTCACGGGCTCTGGAGCCCAGGCTCAGTAGCTGTGGCTCACAGGCTTAGTTGCTCCGCGGCATGTGGGATCTTCCCGGACCAGGGATGGAACCCATGTCCCCTGCACTGGCAGGTAGATTCTTAACCACTGTGCCACCAGGGAAGTCCCAGTTTTTTTTTCTTTCTTTAAAAAAAAATCTTTTCTGTTATTTTGAAGGGTTTTATAGGACAAGGAGACTGATGTATGTGCTCAATTTACCTTCCTAAAAACAGAATTCTAACTTTTATAGTTCTACCACATTCCTGACAGCATGAATCACCCCCATCTCCCCCCACCACTTCTAGGATGTCTCGTTCCTATGTTTAGACATCACCATGGAGTACTAGAGTTTAAAAAGTTTTCGAGGGAGTATGCTCATGGATTCCCAGAGGAGTGCTCTTCCCTGAGACTTCGAGGGAAAAGTGGGAGATGGCCGGGAAGGAAGCCCGGGGGATGACTAGATGGATGCTGCTGGAGTGGGGCCCAGAGTGAGCAAGGATCTGGAGGGTGAGCGCGTGCTGAGGTGGTGCAGTGCAAGTCAGAGCAGAGAGAGCAAAGTGTGACGGGAGCCCAGAAAGGAGCAGGTCCCTCTCAAAGAGAGGCCAGGAAACTGCTGTCATGTGTTCCAGACATGAGACCCCAGCAGCCCCTTCCTGCAGTCTGTGAGGTCTGGAGAGGACAGAGTCCACAGACTGTCGTCCAGGTGACCGCTGTCCTGCCCCAGTAGCCCAGCAGTGAATCAGGGTGAGCAGATGCTTCTTGACCTCTGGTTACGAAAAACCATGTCCAAAGGCTGGTTTCCTGTGAAGTCAGTGAAGCTTAAGTCTCAGGGCCCCTCACTTGCACAGGACCCTACCAAGGCTCTGGGAGGGTGGGAGGTAACTTGGTTAAGTGTTTACATGGTGATATGTTTTCCTTAAAATATGAAAAGATAAGATATTTTTGTAGTTTTATTTGAAAAGGACATCCAAATAATGTAAGCTTTGGGCTCCAAGGAACCTGAATCTGTCCTTGACTATGTCATCAAGAAACGGACGGGCTTCCTAGGTGGCGCAGTGGTTGAGAATCCGCCTGCCAATGCAGAGGACACGGGTTCGATCCCTGCTCCAGGAAGATCCCACATGCCACGGAGCAACTAAGCCCGTGTGCCAAAAAAAAAAAAAAAAAAAAAAAAAAAAAAAAAAAAAATTAAAAAAAAGGGCTTCCTAGGTGGCGCAGTGGTTAAGAATCCGCCTGACAATGCAGAGGTCACGGGTTCGATCCCAGCTCCAGGAAGATCCCACATGCCGCGGAGCAACTAAGCCCGTGTGCCAAAAAAAAAAAAAAAAAAAAGGAGTTAGATCCAGTTAGTAGGGCAGTTGTATAGATAATTAAGCTGGAGAAAGAGATATGAAAGAAGACTAATCCACTTAGGGAAGACACATCACAGGTGAGTGGCACTGACGCAGAAACTCATGTTAAAAAAGGTCAGATGATCTCAGTGGGCTCCAAGCCAAATCCCTGACAGTGATGCTCAAGGCTGAAGGGTCAATGACCACAGCAGTGACTGATGACGTGAATGTGTGTTGTGGTTGTTTTTCAGGATCAGGCAGCTAAATGGCACTTGCGCCACCTCAGTGAACATGGAGCTCTTCCTCCATTACTCCCTCATCCCATCGGTAAGTGAAGGCAGGGGAGGGCAGAGGAGGGAAGAGAAGGGGAGCTGGGCTGCTTCCATACACAGGCTCCCAGAGGGATCTGAATAGGTTGGCTGAGACTTGCTCTCTTACATTATGCACTAAAAACACAGGCAGAAGGCTTTGAAGGTCCCAAGAGTCAGGGACACTGACTTTTAGGGGAGTCAGAAAAGGCTTTTCTGAGGAAGCAGTGCTGGAGCTGAGGTCTGTTGGAAGATGTAATGAAGAACACTTCAGGCAGAGGGGAGAGCATGTGCAAGGGCTTTTGGGGGGTAGGGAGCATGGAGAGTGTGAGGAGCTGAGAAGGCTGGCGTGGCTGGAGTGGGGGATTGAGGTGAAGGTGTCTGGGGAGGTGGGCGGGGCCAGGTCCTGCATGAGGGAGTTTTGTCTTTGTTCTAAATACAATGGGAAGTAATTGGAGTGTTTCCGGTGCAAGGATGGTAGGATCAGATTTATGTGTTGAAATGATCACTCTGGTTGCAAGTGGGGATCAGGTTGCAGGCAGGTAAGAAAGGAGGCAGGAAGACCAGTTGGGAGGTGGTGGCAAGGGTCCAGGTCCTAGATGATGGCAGTCATCTCCATGCATTTGGGGCGTAAAATCAGCAGGACCTGGTAACAGGTTGGATAGAGAGGTGAGGGAGAGGGAGAGGTTGAGGATGACTCTTGGGTTTCTAACTTGCACAGCTGGAAAGATGGTGGTATCTGCCATTCACTTGTTAAGGAAAATTAGAGGAGATCCAAGTTTGGTGTGGATGAAGGGACAGGGCAGGGAAGAAAATCAGGAGTTCCATTTAAGACATACTGAATTTGAGAAGCATTCAACACATCAAAAAGAAATGCCAACTGGGACTTACCTGGTGGCACAATGGTTAAGAATCTGCCTGCCAGTGCAGGGGACATGGGTTCAGTCCCTGGTCTGGGAATATCCCACATGCCTGGGAGCAACTAAGCCCGTGCACCACAACTACTGAGCCCATGTGCCACAACTACTGAAGCCTATGTGCCTAGAGCCCTTCTCTGCAACAGCAGAGGCCACCTGAGAAGTCAGCACACCACAACGAGAGTAACCCTTGCTCGCCGCAACTAGAGAAAGCCCGTGCTCAGCAACAAAGACCCACAGCAATGAAGACCCAATGCAGTCAAAAAATAATAAATAAATAAATAAATAAATAAATAAAAAGAAATGCCAACTATGTAGTTGAACATATTTTTTGGACCAAGGCTGGCCTGAAGATTCAAGTTTGTTAGCCTTCTCTGTATTTGGTGGCTGTTGAAAACGTGCACATGGATGTGATCCCTGAGGAAGAGAAGAACAAGGAGTAAGAGGAGTGATCCTTGGACTGAACCATGAGGAGCTCCGCATCTACTGGCTGGGTAAGGAATGATCCAGCAAAGGAGACTGGGAAGTACTGGAAGAAAACCAGAAAAGCGTGGCTCATAGAAGCATAGGGAAGAGGGGGCTTCCCTGGTGGCACAGTGGTTAAGAATCTGCCTGCCAATGCAGGGGACAGGGGTTTGAGCTCTGGTCCAGGAAGATCTCACATGCCACAGAGCAACAAAGCCCATGTGCCACAACTACTGAGCCTGTGCTCTAGAGCCGGCGAGCCACAACTATTGAGCCCTTGAGCCACCACTACTGAAGCCCACGTGCCTAGAGCCTGTGCTCCACAACAAGAGAAACCACTGCAATGAGAAGCCAGCGCACTGCAACGGAAGAGTAGCCCCCACTCACGGCAACTAGAGAAAGCCCGTGCGTGGCAGTGAAGACCCAACGCAGCCAATAAATAAATAAATTTATGAAGAAAAAGAAGAAGCATAGGGAAGAGAGTATTTCTAAGAGGAGGAAGAGGTCAACACTGAATGCTGCTGAGAGGTCAAGAAGATTTGGGCTTAATGTTTACATTTGAATTGAGCGACAAGGTGGTAATTAATGCCTTTGTCTTCCATGTCATAGGAGAATATGACTGCATCTACAGGAATAAAAAGCAAAGAAGGATTTGCAACCTGAAAAGTTATTACCTGTTTTTTAAAGATGAGGACACTGAGGTTCAGAAAGTTTAAGTCTCCCTCCCAGCCAGTATGTGGGGGAGACTAGATTTGAACCCATGTCTGTTTCAGGGCAACACAAAGGAAAGCTCAGTACAAAACATTCTGGAAGCTCGAGGGTGCATGCAGCCAGCTCCCCAAGTCTGGAGTTTGAGTCCTAGACATTCTGAGTGCTCTGCTCACCCACACATTCTCCTTCAGCGAGGGCACCGAGGGGCTGAGGATGAATGTTCCCTCTGACAAACTCATCTTCTCTTCCTGTAGCTTTTCATCATTTTGGTCTTGTCCTTTCTCCAAAGACGAGAGCACCATAGACAGAGAGATGACGCTTCTTACCTCCTGGGGAACCGCTTCAGAATGATCATGTGAGTTGAGCCAAGGTCCATCACTACAGCTTGGGGTACTCTGTGTTTGGGGCCAACACGTTTGTAAGTCCAGGTTAATTCCCAGTTACCTCCCCACCCACCTCTACTCCACCATGGACAGCCCTGCCCCTCCCTACCCCAGCCCACCCAAGGCCCAGAGACTTCAGAACTGGCTTCCAAGACATTGCGTGCTCAGCACCCAGGGCTGCCCAGACATGCTTAAAACATCTCAAGGAGGCTCAGCTTGCTAGGGGAAAGGCCTTCCCACACTCAGCACCATGGATACCCCAGGAAGAAGAGGGGAGAGGGTTCCCTGTCACTGGCCCCAGCAAGCCTCCTTGTTGGGATGGAGGCATAAGTCATGCCCCAGGAGAGCTCGCTGGACCAGGGAGCTTTCAGGCCCTTTCTGGCTCTGCCATTCTGAATCTCTGCGCCCTTATCACATTTTTCCTTGAGTTCTAGTTGTTATATTTCTGCTTCATCATCCTCTAATGAATAATAATAATGATGATAGGTCAGCACACTGACTGTGGCCCAGGCACTGAACCATCTGCTTTGCCTGTACTACTAGGATGAACTCAGCATGGTGGAGGTTGTTTTCCTCGTGTAATGGGTGAGCAAACTCAGGCTCAGAGAAGTTGAGTCACTTGCCCAAGGCCACAGAGCTACCAAGTGACAAGCGCTTTAACCCAGGTCTGGTTGCTATTGGCTCTGATTCTCCCAGTGTCATACACTAAGCAGACTCAAGGGTGTGAACACACTGAGATCTCAGCCTTGGGCTCTGGAGAAGGAAGAGGAAGCCAGGACGTCAGGATGGAGGCTAGGAGTGACCTGGGCTTCGGGGTAAGAGAAATCCAACCACATTGTCCGTATACCATATACCAGCCTAGAGTAGCAGACATTCTGGATAGCAGCATTTAGAGCAGTTAGCCCCTCCAAAACTGCTAGGTCTAAGCCGCATTGGCTGAGGCACAGAGAGAGGCTGAGGCTGGTGGACAAAGAACTTCAGACTCTGCCCTGGGGTCGGCATGCAGGGCCTGGTGCAGGACGTTTAAAGTAAGATCTCTATTTGGATCATGTTAAACTGCTCTGCATTAAGTTGATAATGGCACACTTTGCTTGCTCTCTGGCCACTTTCTTATCAAAAGCCCTGCTTTCCTGAGTGGTTTTATCTCATCTTCTTCACCCATTAATAACCCTTCGCATGTGCCTGACACTCTACAGTTTATAAAGCAGTTCTTCATTTGCTGTCCACAGTGTCTCTGTGATGTGAGCAGAGCAGGGGTGTCATCTCATTTTAAAGATGGGGAGGCTGAGTCCCACATAGCGCTTAAGTACTACAGGTGAATTGATTAGAATTCAAATCAGTTCAACAAAACGCGTGTCCCCAAACGTGCAGTGAGCAGCTACTCTTTTCAATGTCCTGTGCTACGTTTCCACCTCAGAGAGGTTAATAGTTCACTACCACTTCTACATCAAAGACAGCAATTGCATTTGGGAAAAAGAGAAAGGCTTTCCTTAACAGAGTGCTGTTTGAAGTGGGCTTGATGAAAACTCAGGGTGGCAGGGAGGCCAGGGCACTGCAGGCGGTGACTTGGGAGTCAGGTTCTAACCAGTGATTAGAAGAAAGATATCCACTCAAGCTTGTTTACATAAAAGGAAAAGAAAGGATTTTGTTTTATAAAGTTACAGAGATCTCACAGAAACTGGCAAGGTTGGCCTCATGGGAACTGAAGCTCTTGAGATGGGTGTCTCCGGGAGACGGATTCTTTCTATTTTTGGCTCTTTGTGTTGCTGGGGTCCCTTCAGCACCATTTTACCATTTTCCTCTCTGCCATCTGACTTTATCATCTGACTTATGATCTCTGCTTCCCCCAAACTTCAGCAAGACTCAACTTGGCATGACTTTCCAGAACAGAATTTTAATAGCTAACTGGCTCCGGTCCTCAGAATCACAAATCCAAAATACAAGGCCAGGCATCTGATTGGTGCATCCAAAGTCAGGTGGTCACCCGTAGTCCAATCAGCTGTGGCCAGGAGGTGTGATCACATGCAACCAGCACAGCCAGTGATCCCAAACCTTCCCAGGGAGCTTGGAAAGGGGAACTCTCATAGACTATGGCGGGTGCAGGGCAGCTTCCCCCAACCTGTCTGGCACATACTCTTTGTCTTGGTGTCTCTAGTCCTACCGCTTGTGTCTCCTGTAGGTAAAACTCATCCCAGTTTGCTTGTTGTCATGACTGCGGGTGTCCTTGCTTATGTTCCCCAGACTTGGAGCTTCCCCAGGGCAAGGATTTTGTCTTCCTCACGTTGGTACCCTGAATCCATGCCTAGCCCCCAGAATGGCACAGAGGACCTCAAGATATGTCAGTTGAAATGAACAGTTTACTACTCAATAATCCCTCCCCAGAGTGGGATTGATACTTTGGAGATGAACTGTGAGAATGAGCTGCTTCTGGCCTCACGAGCTGTTTCTCTTATTCACAGACCTCTGGACTTCGTGGGCACTTTTAGTAACCGATGGTCCTATGGAGTCGCCTTTGGGGCCACAGCCAATAAGGTCATGTTCTTGTTCTCAGAAGGCTACCAGCCTCTGCAAGTCCCACAGTGGGCCCAAGGTACGTGAGCTGCCTCACACCTGCTGGGAATTTCGCCATGAAAATTCTTGCTCTTGGAGACTGCATCTCTGGGATCAGGGGATAAACTTTGTTGAACTGTCAATGTTCTTCTCAACTTGTTACTTGCCCAAGGTCAATGCCGAGCCCCCAAAAGTCTAAAGCTTGTTTGTGGGGATTTTCTCTCAGTTAGATTCAGAGGTTTTTTAGACAGAGTAGAACAAAGGCTCAGAAAATAGGTTCCCTGTCACCAACCCTAAAAACCTCTCCTGAGCCATAGCCATGACTGCCTTCTTGATATCAGTAAGCCCTCGGGTACTTCCTCAGAGAACAGTGTTTACTTCTCTGGCCATTGATCTGAGGCCTCTCTCTTCCCCGTGCCCTGTGCTCCCCCTACAGGTTCAACCATTCCTAATCCAGTGACCCCCCCAAACCTCTCCTGTCCAGCTCGGTGCTCTCTCCTGGGTTCCAAGCCAGTTTTTAGTGCAAATGAAAGCCAAAATTATACACCTCTTAGAAATGTACAAGTTACATTTTGGCAGGTGTTTACATCTATGAAATCGTCACCACAGTCATGATAATGAACCCCAGAAGTTAACTTTTTCCCCTTTGTGCTCTCTCCTTTCCACCCCATCCAGTCACCAGCTCCATCCCCAGGCAGTAATATAAATGGAATCGTACAGAATGCTCTAGGGCTTTTTTTGGGGGGGGGGAGTCTGTTTTCTCTCGCACAGCATAGTTATTTTGAGATTCATACATGTTTAATGTGTATCAGAAACCATTCCTTTTTCATTTCTGAGTCTACCGTATGGAGAGACCACAGTTTGTTTATCCATTCACCTGTTGATAGACATTTGATTTATTTTCAGTTTTTGGCTGTTACAAATAAAGCTGCTGTAAGCATTATACCTCTTTGTATGTTTCCGTTTTTCTTGGGTAAACACCTATGAGTGGAATGTCTGGATTATTAAGGTCATGTAGTAGATTATACTTTTAAAGAAACTGTCAGACTGTTTTCCAAAATGATGGTTCCATTTTATTATAGATCACCACACTCAGTGTGTGAGAGTTCAAGTTCCTCTGTGTCTGTGACAACACATAGTCAGTCTCTTTAATTTTAGCCATTCTAAGAGGCGTGTAGTGGTATCTCACTGTGGTTTCCGTGTGCAGTTTTGTAATGACGGATGATGTGGAGCATGTTTTCATGTGCTTATTTGCTATGCCTGTACCTTCTTTGGTAAAGCATTTGTTCAAATTATTTGCCTATTTTAAAATATTGGGGATTTTTTGTTTTCTTCTTATTGAGTTTTGAGAGTTCTTCATACACTCTGTATACAAGTCCTTTATGAGATGTATAAATTGCAAATACTTTCCCTGTCTGTGGCTTGTAGTTTCTTTTGAAACACTGATGTTTTAAATTTTGACGAAATCTAATTTTTTCATATTTTCTTTTATGGATCATGTGTGTGATATATAAGAAATCTTTGCCTAAGCTAAGGTGACTTAGATTTTCTTCTTCTTTTTTTTTTTTAAGTTTTATAGTCTCACAGTGTTTCGCATTTAGGTCTATGGTACATTTTGAGTTGAATATAGTGTGAGGTATGGATTGAATTCCTTTTTTTTTTTTTTTTTTTTTTTGCCTTTGGCTATCCATTTCTTCCAGCACTACTGTTGTTACAAAAACCCATCCTTTGCCCACTAAATTGCCTTTGCACCTCTGTTGAAAATCAGTTGGCCCATGTGTGTGGGTCTACTTCTGGTCTGTCCATTGTGTTCCATTGACCTGTAATGTGTGAAGGTTCCAATTTCTCCACATCCTGGCCAACACTTGTTATTTTCATTTTTTTTTAAATTATAGCCATCTTAGTGGGGGTGAAGTAGTATCTGATTGTTGTCTTGATTTGTGTTTCCTTGGAGACTAATGATGTTGAGCACCTGGCTGGGCCAGAACGTCCTTTCTTGCTTCGTGGTTCAAGGGTTCCTCTTCTGTTTTTACAGAGTGATTATATATATGCACCCTCATCACAACCTCATATTTCCTTCCACTTTTGTCTGGACCCCCTATTTCCCAGCTTCTAATGTTCTTATCCTTCTCATTTTGGATTCTCACTGCCAGTAGTTTCTCCTTCACGTGGGGCTTGTCCTGGGATGGGACCTGGATATTTAGCATAGTGAGTTCATGGGCCCCAACAGCTCCAGCATCTTCAGACCTACTAACACCTTACTAAGGTCTGCTGATTCTCACCTATGAATCGAGGCCTTCAGCACCGTGCCTATTTTCAGCTGTCATTTCAGCTTTAATTTCCTGTGAATATCTGTCAGCAATTTTGGATTCTTCTGTTCTCGGGTTTCCAAAGATCCTATTGTCTGCTTCCTCTTAATCAGATGTTGATATCAAATGGGTCCTGTGACTTAGATTTGTTGTAGATATTTGTGAGTTTTTGGTTTTGCTATCTTAGTTGCTCTGTCTGCTTTCATGGTGGGGGAATTTGGATAAAGTAAAAAATTATGCTGTTGCAGCTTCTAACCTCACAGCAATTATTCCTTTTATATTGTCCTTACCGGCCAGTCCTCCACTATTCCCATTTACACCAATACTGACCACCCCCACCAACCATCTCCTATCCTTTGAGTGAGGAATGTCCTTCCTTCCCTCCTTCTCTCCATCCTACAAACTCCTGCTTATATTTCATGGCCTTGCTAAATGTCACCACCTCCAGGACGCCTTCCCTGATACCTAGAGCCCAGGTGAGGTCCATAGCTTCCTCTTCTTGTCCTCACAGCAGGTTGAATATGCCTTTGTTACTATACATATCACATCATTTAGTTTCCTCCCTGTCTTCCCTATTGGACTGTAAGTTTCTGAAAGCAAGAACTTTGTGCCTTCCTCCTGTGTCATTGGTGTCTGGACCATGACCCAGGTCACAGCAGACACTTAGGAAAGGTCACCTTGCCCGATTACATTTTGTTGGATCCTTTATAGACCATCTCAGAGCTAATCAGTGGCAGCATTAATATTATCATTGCCTTATGGATGAAGTGCACAATAGTTTACAAGAGGTTTTAGAACACAGTACATCACTGCTGTCTGTGTTGCTATGGTACCCTTTATGGTGCTTTACTCTCAGTGAATTTTGTTTGTTCATTTATGTGGTCTGTTTCTGCCCATCATACTGTGAGCTAATCAAGGGCAGGGACCAAGTCTTCTTCATCTCAATAGCTAGCCCAGTGCCTGGCGTGGAAGAGGTACCAGGAAGGGCCTGTTGCGTGAAGGCATGAGAGACATCCCTGCATTCCTCCTTGTGCTAATCTGGGGCTTGTCCACCCGTCTCCTTGAGTCCTGAGTCATACAAAACCCCATAGCTGCCCTGGGTCTCCCCTGAGCCTGTGAGAAGACAACTCACATTGTCTCTGGCCCTGTCTCTCCCAGCCTTTGTGCTCCTGATCGGAGGCATTGAAGTCGGCCTGTCCCACTTCCCCTTCTTTGCCTGCCTCTCGTCGGAGTTCCGGCTGGTCAGCTCCGTCCTGGGCTTCAGCTACTCTCTGATCTGGTAAGATGGACTCTGCCTGCCTGGCCTCCTCCAGTTCCTTTGGCCATGGCTGGACTCTGGGCAAGGGCTGGAGGTGGCCTGAGAGTTCTCTCCTTGGAGGGTACCTTGCCCAGAACTGAGGCCCAGGGCGGGTGGATGGAGTGACTGGTCCAAGGCCCACTGCAGCCCCTCCTTGGGACTGCACTTGGTGCCTCAGAAGTTCAGGCCTGCATTCAGTCTGCTTCACAGGAGGCTGCTTATGATTACAATGTTCCCAGAGGTCAGGGCTGTAGAAAAATTCATTTCCATCAACTGCCCTCAGTCCCATGGGTAGAAGCAGGAGTCCCATTTGGATGCTGCTTCTCCTTGCCGTCACCACTTCCCTAGGAGCCCAGGAGGAAGTGCAGGTGCCTCAGCTGGGCCTTCAGGGCTGTCACGGTCTGGCCTCTCCCCATCTCTCCGTGCCTGACGGTCTCCAGCACACACCTCCAGTCATGCAAGTCTCCAGTATTCCTTCATCCGTCCACTTATTCATTCAGCAAACATGCCGCTGTGAGCCAGGGAATACACTGGAAGACAAGACAGACCCCGTGGATCATGCGTTCTGGCCTCCTCGTCTGCATATGGCTGTTCCCTGTGTGGATCGTCTTCCCCCACATGGCCCCGTGATAGATGCATGCTGATCCTTCATGGGTCATCACCCTCAGAGGTGGGACCTTCTGACCCTCCTCTTGAGCTCTGTGCCCTCGTTGCTGACACTGAAGCAGCACAGAGCTGGTCCTGGGGAGTATTTTCTGGCTGAATAATCCCATGAATACTTCTGCTGTCCAGTCCTGAAGCTCATTTCATTGCCTGCATCCCCCTTACTGGGCTGGCTTCCCCTCTAAAACATTTTCTGTAGGGCAGGGGTCCCCGGCCCCGTGTGTGAACCAGTGCAGGGGGCTCGCAAGAAAATGATACCCCAATGGCTACAATTCCAGCTTTTGTAAGTGGCTGCTTTTTAAAAATTAGAAGAGGCGATATTCAGGGTTAGATGTGGAATAATATCATCTTAACAGCCTCTGCCAGACTTTCTGAGCAGGAGACGAAAGGGTGGCCGGAACCACTTAGCAGCTTGGGCACCTTGGGAGTGTGACCAGGAACGTGTGCCCAGCAGGGGGAAAAGCTTGAGGCTTATTCCTCAGGGCAGTGTTTACAGACATGGACACGTCCAAGCAGGAAGAGCCTCAGCCCCAGAGGCAGGAGACCTGGGTCTTGGTCCTGGCTCTGGATGTGACTCTGGAGAAATCCCTTCCCTTCTCTGGGCTTCAGTCTCCCCACCTGAGTGATGAGGGAAGAGAGGAGGAGACCTCTCAGAGTCTTCCTGCTCTGCAGTGGTGGCTTCCAGGATTGTGTCCTCCCTGAGGACGTGTTAAATGAATTCAGTGTGCACGTACCTAGACATGAGCTGGGTGCCTGATCTGGGTGGGATGTACCTGGAGGCCTGGGAACCAGCCCTCCCAAGAAGGACGGGGAGGGGAGGTAACTCCAGATGGGTGGGATCTGAGCTGCGCTGGGAAGGAACCCCGGGACTTCAACCCTGTTTCTGTCCTGCAGGTTTGCTGTCACCATCGTTCACATCACACAGTGTCCCCATGGGCAGGTAAGTCCCCACTGAGCTGTGTTTAGGATATTCAGTCCTATCGCCATGGCCAGCTCGCTGAGTGACCTGGGACAAGCCCTTGCCACTCTGGGCCTCAGCTTCCTTGTGTGGACATAAGGAGAGTTGGAGCCATTCATGATGCTTCCATTTGTAGAGCAACTTGTGTTTATCAGGTGTCATTCATGGGAGATGTTCTCTCAGTTGATGCCCACAGCGGCCCCTCAAGGGAGGGAAGCTCTCACCAAGCCTGTTTTACAGGTGGGGAAACTGAGACACAAGTATATTATGTAACTCTTGAGAAGCAGCAGATTTTGGAGTTGAGACCAGGTCTGGCTGACTCTAAAGCTCATTTCTTTCCGTTCCTTTGTGTAGCCTCATTCTCTCTGTCTATAAAATGGCCTAGATGAATCCCTTATCGCTTTGCCATGCATCATCTTTCTCAGAACGAGATGAAACTGGTTCATCTGTTTAGCCTTGTACCCCAGGAAAAGGAGCAAAATGAAAGAGGGATGTCACACTGCACCTAGAAGGGTTACCAGGTGGGTGAGGGGAGTACAAAGAGGCCACCTGGGCCAGGAACCCACAGGAGCCTTGCCAAAGCTTTTCCTGGGCTTCAGTAGCTATAGAGCATTAAAGGGTGTGATAACGAGAGTCTGCGGGCAGTTAGACTAGAAAACGAGGCTTGTAGTCTGGGCCTTCCCTCTGCATCTCTGCACTGGGGTTGAGGGCATTCTGGCAAATCTCTGCCCCCAAAGAAGCCCTCTTTCCCAATGTTCACAGTGCCCGAGGTTCCAGATCACAGGCATTTTCTTTGGAGTCCTGGAGGGCTTTCAGTCTTCCAGAGGGTCTTTTGAAATTTGAAATATTCATGGTTAATTGGGGGAGCCGGCAGGGTCTTACTTCTATGCTCAGGATCACTAACATCAAGAATTGCTACGTGCCAGGTGTTGTTCTAGGCTTGGTCCCAGTCACTAACCGGAGAATCCTCAAGACACTTTGCAGACAGTGTGTTAGTGCCATTCCCAGTTCACTGGTAGGAAAGCAAGGTTCAGGGGATAACGTGACTTACTAATTACAAATCATGGGACTGAAATCCAGACTAAGGAAATAGTGAAGATTTGTTCTCATGTTTTCAAATGTATTCATAAAAACATTATTTATAAAAATGAGACATTGGAAAGGGCCTGAAATGCCAAATGTTAGGAGGAAGTTTAGATAAAGTTTGGTTCATCTAAATAATATACTATTATGCAGCATTAAAAATAATGTTTGCAAATAATTTGTAACCATGTGGAGAAGCGATTATGCTATATAGAGACCTCTATGTTTGGTACTATCTCAACTTATAATAGATATAGCTATATGGGTATAGATAAAGATGAAATACACTGAGATACTGACAGTGGTTATGCCTCAGATATAGGCATACACCGGAGAGGAGCGTGAAGACACGAGCCCCCACGTCTCAGAATGTGTCCACCCCTCACCCTAACGTCCCTGCCTCAAAACTCTGATTTCCCCTTGGGAGGAAATGGTGAAATTGTAAATTGTGAAAGTAACTTGTGAAAGATAAGTAACACTATTATTTGTCTTAAAAGAGTGAAAAAAAATTTTTTTTTATCAAAATGAAGCTAAACATAGAAAAACTGTGAGCACCATCTTAAGAGAGGTGCTACTCTTGGGAGCTTGTGTTGCTGCCAACATGATGACATTTATGGGCTCTCCCTCCCTCCCTCCTTTCTTCCTTCCTTCCTTCTTTCCTTTTCTCCTCCTTCTCCCTCTCTATCTCCCCCACCCCCTCCCCTTCCTCTTCTCTCTTTCTCACCCTCCCTCCCTCGTGTGTATTTTCCAAAAGGAACATTTACTATCTAATCAGAAAAAAGCCATGAAAACCTTTTGTATACAATTAAATGGGGGTGCTAAGGCTCAAGTCCAGGGCTGCTGGACGCCAAGGCCGCTGCTTATTCTGATGATGTGGGGCTGGGGGAGCAGGGATTGGCCGCTGACCCCCAAGCTCTGAGAGAGTGGGCCCTGGTGGGAGCAGGCTGGGGCGGGCAGTTTCCTGTACACAGCCTCACCCGTGGCCTAGCCTGACCCCGCCGAGAGCCCACACGCCGTGGTCTGCTTCTGTTGCAGTTTGTGGGGAGGTATGAGACCATCGTGTTCTACTGGCCCTCACTGCTCTGCCTGGCCTTCCTGCTGGGCCGCTTCCTGCACATGTTTGTCACGTCTCTGAGGGTCCACCTGGGCTGGGAGCTCCAAACAGTGAGTACTACGTAAAAACACGTTGCGTGTTCTGACAGGTTAACTTTTCACAACAGCCCTGTTTGGTGGGTACTATTATTACTTCTCCCATTCTGTATTAGGAAATTGGACCCAGGGACATCAGTTGCATTGCCCAAGGTCACATAGCTAGTCTATAGCAGAGCCAGAACTGGAACCCAGAGAGTTTGGTTGTTGAGGCTCTCTCTTACCCATTGTGCTTCTTTTTCTAGTTCCTTAAGGTAAAAAGTTATGTTGTTTGTATAAGATCTTTCTTTTCTTCTTTATAGGCATTTACTGCTATACACTGCCCTCTTAGAACTGCTTTTGCTGCATCCTATAAGTTTTTGTGTGTTGTATCTCTATTTTCATTCGCTTCAAGATACTTTTGACTTCCCTTTTGATTTTTTCTTTGACCCATTGGTTGTTCAGGAGTGTACTGTTTGTAGATTTTCCAGTTTTCCTCCTGTTATCAACATCTAGCTTTTTGTGGTCAGAAATTATACCTGATATGATTTCGGTCTTCTTAAGTTTAAGACTTGTTTTGTGGTCAAACATATGCTCTCTCCTGGAAAATGTTCTTGAGAAGAATATGTATTCTGCTGCTGTTATATGGAATGTTCTATAAATATTGGGTTCATTTGGTCTATAGCATTGTTCTAGTCAGCTGTTTCCTTATTGATTTCCTGACTGGATTATCTGTCCATTGTTGAAAGTGTGGTGTTGAAGTCCCCTACTATTATCAGGTTGCTGTTTATTTCTTCCTTCAGTTCTGTTAATATTTACTTTATATATTTAGGTGCTCTGACACTAGGTATATATATGTATACAATTTTTATACACTTTTGATGAACTGACCTCTTTATCATTATATAATGACCTTCTTTGTCTCTTGTGATAGTTTTTGACTTAAAGTCTACTTTGTCTCATTAGTGTCACCCCCCCACCCCTGCTCTATTTTGGTTATCATTTTTATGAAATGTCTTTTTCCATCCTTTTGCTTTCAACCTATGTGTGTCCTTAAGGCTGAAGTGAGTCTCTTGCAAATAATCTATACATGGAATTTTTTTTTTTTAAATTCACTTAGCTGCTCTGTGTCTTTTGATTGGAGAATTTAATCCATTTACATTTAAAGTGATCATTGATAGGTAAGGACTTAAAATTGCCATTTTGTTAATTGCTTTCTGACTGTTTCATAATTCCTTCTTCCTTTCTTCCTTTGTAATGTGATTTTTTTGTAGAGGTATGCTTTGAGTCCTTTATCTTTTGTGTGTAGAATACAGGTGCTTTTCTTTGTGATTACCATGAAGCTTAAATAAAATATTTTATAGTTATAATAGTCTATTTTAAGTTGATAACAAACTTCAATTGCACAGAAAAACTTCATACTTTTATTTCTTCTCCCCAACATTTTATGTGATTTGTGTCACAGTTTACATCTTCTTATATTATTCAACCATTAACAAATTATTGTAGCTATAGTTATTTTTAATACTTTTGTCTCTTAACTTTTATACTAGAGTTAAAAGTGATTTACGCATCACCATTACAGTATTAGAGTATTCTGAATTTGAATGGTATTTACCATTACCAGTGATTTTTATACTTCCATATGTTTTCATGTTGCTAATTAGCATTCTTTTATTTCAACTTGAAGAACTCACTTTAACATTTTTTATAGTCAGATCTAGTGGTAATAAATTCCCTCAGTTTTTGTTTGCCTGAAAAAGGACAGTTTTGACAAGTGTAGTATTCTTGATTGGCAGGTTTTTTCTTTCTGCATTTTGAATATATTATCCCACTTTCTCCTGGACTGCAAGGTCTCTGCCGAGAAATCCCCTGATATCTTTAAAGGGGTTCCCTCGTGTGTGTACTTTCAAAATTCTCTCTTTGTCATTGACTTTTGAAATTTTGATTATAATGTGTCTTGGGGAAGACCCCTATATATTCTATTTACTTGGGGTTCTTGGGGCTTTGTGGATGTGAATGTTCATTTTCCTCCCCAGATTAGGGAAGCTTTCTGCCATTATTTCTTTATATAGCTGTCTGCCCCTTTCTCTTTCTCTGTTCCTTCTGAGACTCTAGAAGGACTCCCCCACCCCATTGACCCCCTGCCCCATTTCTCTGCTCTTAGCTTTACTCAGACTCTTCCACCATGCTAATCCCCTCAGTGTTCTGGGTGGTGTGAGACAGGAATGGATCTGTTGGCAGTGTCCCCCAAAGCTGGGGAAGCTGGGCTCTCACTTCGCTTTCATTTTCCCTCATGGGAGAAATTATAATCTAAGAGGGTCTTCTCTATGCCCTGAGCTATGCTACTTTGGAGGAGGAGTGATGTTGGTAAAGTGAAACTGTTCTTCTTGTTCTCTTTAATGCATCTATTCCTGGAGTTTTTGCTCGATTAGAGTGCTATAACCTCCCAGGTGGATAATTGGGCCCCCACAAAGATACTCTCACCTGTGGGTGGCTGTCAAATTTGGTGTATCTGAGGGGATATGGGGTTAGAACCTCCTGTTCCTCCAGCTTGCTGATGTCACTTACCAGTCAGAATTATAACCAGGTCTTTTGTACACTACCCAACATCTGCAATATATAAGACTTCATCTCATAGTGTGTAAAATTTACATATTCAATATATTGGTAAAATAAATGACTATTGTGGAAAGCTCATTACACTTGGAGAAAACATTTCAAAACATGCTATTAAAGTTTTAACAGATGTAGAGAGCAAACATATAGATACCAAGTGGGGAAAGTGGGGGGCATTGGGGTGGGATGAATTGGGAAATTGGGATTGCCGTATATACATTACTAATAAGAAAAAAAGTCAAATTGTACACTTTAAATATATGCAGTTTATTGTATGGCAATTGTATCCCAATAAAAGTTCTTAAAGAGTTATCAGGAAAAAAAATAAAATTCATTTCAAAATAAGAAAGAGAAATTCCTATTCATAAAAAATAAAAACACCAGGATTTTGGGTGTTTCATTCCCGAAACAATGTTTTGAACTGTGATGAGAAATCACCAAATCTCAAAGGGAAAATCGACTTCACAAAACAAAGACTGGTCTAAGCAGTAAGCAGAAGAGTCAAGAAAGGTCAGGCCTCTGGCATTTCCTGAAAGCAAGTGCTTGGTAAACAGGAGAGGGACCCTACCACCTCTTCAATAAATGACAGGTGTCTGGGAATGGAAAGTTTTACCCCAAATTCTGGCCTCTATGGAGATAGCCCCTCAAAGAGATCGAAATCCGAACAAGACTTTGTGAGCCAAAACATCAACCTCTCTCTTTTCTCACAGGAAGAGAAGCCTTTCCTGGAAGTTCACCAGGCAGAGCACGTCAAACAGCTCCTGAGGAAGTGCCCCCTGCTGTAAGCACCGTTAGATTGGTTCGCCCCTCAGTGTCTGCATCAATATTGACGAACCCTGACAGTGCCAAGAGACCTGCAGATGACTGGAAGGGCACTGTTTTAGGCCGCTTGTTTGCCAATAACAGAAACTCAACTCAAACGGAATTAAAGAGAAAAAAGGAAAGTTATTGCCTTACGTAATTAAAAAGTCTAGAGTTCGTCCGTTTCAGACACAGTTGGATCCAGGGGCTTGATTGATATTATCAGAACTAGGTCTCTTTCCCTCATCTCTCAGCTCTGCTTTTATCTGTTAAACTCATAGTTAGGTAGGCTTCCTCCCCATGGTGGGCCCCAGAATCTCTAAGCTTATACCCTCCTGGCTTAAGCTCACAGAAAAAAGAATGTTTTCTTTCAAATAATTCAAACAAAATCCCCATGAATGTGTTCCATTGGATCAAGTTGGACCACGCGGCTTCCCAGAGCCAATTACTATGAGTAGGTAATTGGAGTAAACTGATGGTTAAATCAGGGTCACCACTGGAACTGGGAGGTGGTTCAGCCTCCCTTAACCACCAGGACTGATGATGGGGAAGAGTAGATTCCCCGAGGAAAACTGAGGTGCTCCTGCCAATAAAAGAGGATATAGCTCTTGGCCTGGTCTTCAGGGATCGTTCAGGTCACCCTGCCCCTGACACTGCCACTACGTACAAGGGGATATTCCCCAGAGAAGGGACACGTCTAATCCAAGGGCACACAGTGGCAACACTAATTCTTTGGTTAGAGCTACATTTGGCTACATATAGCAGAAAATGCAAAATAATTATGGCACAAATAAGAGAGAGATTTATTTCTTTCTCATGTGAAAGAATTCTGGAGGCAGGCCATCCATACTAACTCTGGACTGCCCACCATGGCAGCTTACCCACCATCTGTCTTTCTGCTCCACTAACTTAGTGGTTTCCATGATGAAGGCTGTCCATGGTCCGAGATAGTTGCCGGGGGCTCCGGCCTGGACCAGCCACCATGTCTGTCCTTCAGATGGCAGGCAGGAGAAAAAAATGAAGGCAAAGGGGATCCTCCTGGCTGTGTCAGTTCCATCTGACCAGCCTCCCCAAAGTCCCACACCATACCTCTGGTCACATTTAATTGGTCTGTTAGTCTTGGTCACTCTTAGCTGTAAGAGAGGTCAGGAACTATAACCTTTTATTTGGTAAATTGTTGTACTGAATAAAACTGTCTCTGTTCTTAAGAAGAAGGGGAGAATGAAAACTGTGGTATTTACCAGTGATCTTTGTGTTCACTAAACTCTGAGATGAAGAGGAGATGATATTATTTTCAGAAGAATCAGGCATTTGTTTACCAGCCACAACCTGTCTTCTCTTGATGTTTATTCATTCGCAGAGAGAGAAGGAAGTCTTGGTTCCAAACCAAGATATATGAGTGGGACCCCTACTTTCAGTTCCCAAGCAGGATGATTGGAACCACTGTGTTGGCTTTCATCTGCCTGTACCTTGTAAGTAGATCTAAGCAAATCCTTTTTTATTTTATAAATGGGGTGGGGCTAGGATGGGGGTCAAAATTGAGTATCTGTAAATCAAAGAAGTACAATTCTTTGACCCCACCTTTTAGACTCTAAGTACACTTTTAGTCACTTGGTGAATATTGCTACTAAACATAATCAAATAACTTATGGAGACTTCCAGTTGCCAATTCCACATGTAAAGAGCTTGCAAGATGCCACTCCATCTTAACAGCAAGTAAAAATCTGAACAAATTGAAGAATCAACAACTCTCAGATCCCTAAGAGCAGTGAGGTCATGGAGTAAACCTTTGCCCCTAAAATCGAAGAAACAGACAAGATCATGACAGAATGGAGCAGAAACCCCATGGCAACCAGTGCCAAGGTGGGAAAATCTGAACTGTAGTTGATGCCATCAGTCAATTGGATATTTTGGAAATCCAAGGACTACTTCATCAACAACAGTAGAACACATATTCTTCTCAAGAGTAAATGGAAAATTCAGCAAAATAGACTATACTGTGGACCATGAAACACACCTTAATATATTTAAAAGAATAGAAATCACATGTCTTCTCTCAGATCAAAGGGGAATTAAATGAAAAATCAATAACAGAAAGATAACTGGAAAATCCCCAAGTAGTAGATATTAAAACAACACACTTCTAAGTAACATAGGAACCAAAGAAAAAATTCAAGGGAAATTAGAAATATTTTGAACAAATAAAAATGAAAACACAACTTATTGAAATTTGTGGGAGGCAGCAAAAACAGTGCTTAGAGGGAAATTTATAGCATGAATGTATGTATTAGAAATGAAGAAAGATCTTAAATCAGTCATCTAAGCTTTCACTTTAGGAAACGAACAAACAAAAAAGAGCAAATTAAAATGCAAAGTAAGCAGAAGAATGGATGCAATAAAAATTAGAGCCGAAACCTATGAAATTGAAAACAAAGTAGCCAATAAAGTACAGAATCAAAGCATTTCATATGTTCAGCATTATCTGAGGTAAAATGTCTGAGTCAAAAACAGGGTCTAAATGGAGAGATAAAAATGGCCAAATTGTCTTCTGTTCATTTTAAATGTACTACATAGGATGATATCTATATAAACTATATAGGATGATACCTATATAAACTAATTCTGTGATTAAGTTTTAAGTGAATGTATTAGGTTATGATGAAGTGCCACATAAACCCACACATTTCAGTGACAACACTGTATATATTTTTGCCCACTTAACGATGTTGAGTGGGTATTCAGGTTTGGGAGGCAGCAGTCTTCCAGGTGTTGTTCCGTAGCTAGTTTCTCCATTGTGTGCCTTCATCATCCCTGAGAACCCTCACCACCTGCATCCAGTCAGCAGAAGGAGAAAGTATGTGGAGAAGTGCATGCGGGAGGTTTTCAAAGGCAGTGTGGACCCAGCACACATTCCTCCCCTTCTTTTTTCATTGGCAAGAACCTTGTCATGTGGCCACATCTAACTCAAGGGAGGCTGGGAAATGCAGTCCAGCCTGTGCCCAAAGAAGGGGAGAGTGGATTTTAATGAACAGCTAGCTAGAGTTCTCTGCAGCAGTGAGTACATCACTTGGTGTTATTGTGTTTATTAAATCATTATTGGTTGTCTACTCTGTGCCAAGCACTATGCTAAGACCTGGGAGAGAGAAGGGAGCTGATTCAGCAGAGTCTTGGCCTGGGAATAGACCATGGTCTAAGAGAAGAAGATGAGATATGGTATGAAGTACTGCCGCCTAAATAGAGAAAAAGGAAAGGTAAAAGTGCTTTGGAAATTTAGTGAATTACTCTGGATTGAGAACCTGCCTGAAAATAGTAGCATTGGAGCTCCACATTCAGAAATAAATGAGATTTGGTTGTTGAAGTAAAATGGTGTCAGGGACTCTAGCAGCAATCACATGATATTAGGGGACAGGATGGCAAGATGACAGGCTGATAGAAGGGGAGCAAGCAAGAGGTGCACACAGGAGACAGTACCTTCTCTAATTTGGTCATTGCCAAGATGCAAGAAGGGGAAGAGTGAGATGTGTCTGGAATTGTCTCCAAGGTCACCCTTCAGTCAAAGTTAGGCATTCATTTCACTCTGATTTAATTAATGTTTGAAGAGTTCTTTGAGCCCTTGTGGGGCCTACTCTTGTATGCTGCTGTGTGAAGAACAAAGTTTGGGGTGACTCCTGTCTCCATAGAAGTCACAGTTCCATTCATGTCAGTATAGCAAGTGTCCAGAGTCTATTTCAGATGAGTTTTGAGCTTCAAAGAGTTTTGACCTCAAAACCAAAGCGAGATCCATGTTATTCATATACTGAGCTGGACTCAGGTGAGACCCTGAAATATTTGTTCTGTGTCCCCAGTTCATTGTCATTGAGTTCTGCATGTTCGTGTATGTGAGAGATGAGCTGGACGTGTTTGAAGGCGAACTGGAGAGCTACATCGCCTCCATGAACCAGACAGGGACCCTGACCCCAGTCCTCCTGCAGATGAAAGAGCTGATTAACGTCACCAAAGGTAAAACACCATCTTCTACCTTTGTTCCTGCCGCCTGTATAGGAAACAGAGAGGGACTTGTGACTGGTGGCAGGTGCACACCTATAGTAATTATTGCTGCTAGTCTTGATATCATCTGTGTTACAGTTTCTCTATGCCTCCCTGGGTTGACTTGAAAGGAAAGGGGTCAGGATACAGACCATTTGGTTAGAACCTTTTTGGGGCTGAATTGAACATGCCCTGAGAATTTTCTTATCTTAAATAGCCTATTTTATTCAATACCAGTGGAAACAACTAAAATCATCATATTTTTTCACTTTGGAAAACATAAAACAGTAGGTCTTGACTATATTATTATATGAAAAATTTATTTATATTATTCAAATTTAATTTATGTTTAGTTCAGGTTGCTATAACAAATTATCATAGACCGTTTGGTATAAACAACAAACATTTATTTCTCATAATTCTGGAGACTGGGAAGCTGAAGGTGCCAACAGACCTGTGTCTGGGGAGGGCCAGGTTCCTAACTTGCAAATGGCCACCCTCTCTTTGTGTCCTTACAAACTGGATGGAGAACAGGGAGAGGAAGCAAACTCTCTCATGCATCTTCTTATAAGGGCACTAATTCCGTCATGAGGGCTCCACCCTCAAGATCTAATCACCTCCCAAAGGCTCCATCTCCAAATACCATCACATTGGGGATTAGGGTTTCAACACATGAATTTTGTGGGCAGGGGGGTGGGGGACATATACGTTCTGTCCATAGCAGTCACTTTACCTTAAAACAGCTTTCTTTGAAAATGACATATTCTAATTGTATGTCCATTGCCCATGGAGAGAGAAGAGTTCTTCATTATTCCCTGCTGAGAAAGGACCTGGACAAGATGTCAAGATAAACTCTGTCATGGGACAAGTCAGGTCCCTTCTCTTGGCCTCAGTTTCCTCATCTTCAAAGTGGGACTGGGATGAGGGTACCAAATGGTTTCCAAAAGCTTTTGTAGCTCTGACTTTTGGTGGCTGTAAATTACCATATGTTCTTTAAGCCATGAAACAGGTGATGCAAATAATATTTTAACTTAAGACACGCAAAGTAGTAGAATATCAAAACCAGAGGGGAAAAGATCTACTATGAATTACTTGAGGAAAATTCTCTTACACATACATGACATGAAAGGTTACACTAAGGCAGGTACTGCATCTTCCGTATTACCATACTTTTTTTGTTGCCCTTGCACATTTTTATTCATCTTTAATGTTCTGCCTGTTGAGTCCCTTTCTATAACACTCAGCGAGCATATTCTAATGTTTGATTTAATAATACTTAAGTTGTACTTTTGAAAATTCACATTTCTACCCTTGTTCTGGGCAAGATTTTAATGCCAACCCCAGTGACTTGGTCTGGGTGAATTGTAGTGAGTATATCACCATATTTACTCATGTTTTATCTCCTCTTTGATGTATTTCTCACGTGTTTAGACACTTTAATGATAAAAATATAACATTTTCACTCTGTCTTAATCTCTTCCAGCTTTAAACAGCTACCCTCTTTCCAAGACAGACTCTTAGGCTGAACATGCTTTACCTTTAGGATGATAAAGGCACTAAATTAAAGGTGTGCAGTCATGTTCTTGCTTCTGGCTGGAGCAAGTCTGCACTCACTCTTCTTGTGGCTAGACTCCTTCCATCCTCTCCTTCCAAGGATGTCTCCCTTGTATCCGCAGGGGTGAGATTTATGGTGACTTACCACATCCTTTGTATTGGTGGAGGTTTGGGATGTAGCAATTGCCTGGTTCTGGTGATGCTGGGATAAAGACACATTTGAAACTTGAAAGGAACGGAATTCAGCTTTATTTTTCCTTCTTTTTAAAATACCTTTATGAAGATAATAACTCACGTACCATACAATTCACTCATTTAAAATGTACAATTCAATGATTTTTAGTATTTTTTCGAGATATATGCAACCATCACCAAAATAAAATTTAGAACGTTTTCATCACCCTAAAAGCAATCATGACCATTTTCAATCACTCTCCATTTCTCAACTCTCCCAGCCCACTATTTTCTGGCTCTATAGATTTGCCTATTCTGGACATCTTATATAAATGAATCATACAATATGTGGTCTTTTTTGATTGGCTTCTTTCACATAGCAAGACATTTATGTCATAGCATGTGTCTCAACTTCATCTATATCATAGCGTGTGTCTCAACTTCATTCTTTTTTTATTGCTGAATTTTATTCTGTTGTGTGACTATACAATATTGTATTTATACATTCATCTGTTGATACAAATTTGGGTTGTTTCAACTTTTGGTTATTATGAATAATACTGCTGTGAATAATCATCTACAATTTTTTCATATATTTTTATATATCTTCGGTACATACTTAGGAGTAGAATTCTGGATCATGTGGTAATTATATTTAAGCTTTTGGGGGAATTGCCAGACTGTTTTCAAAAGCAGCTTCATCACTACATATTCCCATCACCAATGTATGAGGGGTCCAGTTTCTCTATATCTTTATCAACATTTGTTAATATCTGTAATTTTTATTATAGCCATCTAGTAAGTGTAAAGTGGTAGCACATTTTTTTAAATTGAATTATAGTTGATTTATAATTTTCAGGTATACAGCAAAGTGATTCAGTTTTTCAGTTCTCTCTCTCTCTCTCTCTCTCTCTCTCTATATATATATATATATATATATATATATATATTCTTTTTCAGATTCTTTTCCATTATAGGTTATTACAAAATATTGACTATAGTTCCTGTACTATACTGTAGGCCTTGTTGTTTATTTTATATATAGTAGTGTGTATCTATTAATCCCAAATTCCTAATTTATCCTTCTTCCCACCTCTCCCCTTTGGTAACCATAAGTTTGTTTTCTTTCTTTTTTTTAAAAATAAATTTATTTATTTATTTATTGGCTGCGTTGGGTCTTCATTTGCTGCTTGCGGGCTTTCTCTAGTTGCTGCGCGTGGGGGCTACTCTTGGTTGTGGTGCTCAGGGTGCGTGGGCTTCTTATTGTGGTGGCTTCTCTTGCTGCAGAGCACGGGCTCTAGGGTCATGGGCTTTAGTAGTTGTGGAGTGTGGGCTCAACAGTTGCAGCTTGCGGACTCTAGAGCACAGGCTTAGTAGTTGTGGCACACGGGCTTAGTTGCTCCACAGCATGTGGATCTTCCCAGCTGAGGAATCGAACCCGTATCCCCTGCATTGGCAAGCAGATTCTTAACTACTTTGCCACCAGGGAAGCCCCATAAGTTTGTTTTCTATGTCTATGATTCTGTTTCTGTTTTGTAAATAAGTTCATTTGTATCATTTTTATAAATTCCACACATAAGTGATATCATATATTTGTTTTTCTCTGACTGCATTTAGTATGATAATCTCTAGGTCCATCATGTTGCTGCAAATGGCATTATTTCATTATTTTTTATGGCTGAGTACTATTCCATTGTATGTATATACCACATCTTCTTTACCATTCATCTGTTGATGGACGCTTAGGTTGCTTCCATGTCTTGGCTATTGTAAATAGTGCTGCTGTGAACATTGGGGGTGCATTGTGGTTTTGATTTTCATTTCCCTGATGGCTAATGATGTTGAGCATCTTTTCATGTACTTATTGACCACTTGTACATCTTCTTTGAGTAATGTTTATTGAGATTCTTTGCCCCTTTTAAAATTGGGTTATTTGTCTATTTATTATTGAGCTGTAAGAGTTCTTCATATATTCTATATATACATCCCTTACAAGAGATATAATTTACAAATATTTTCTTCCATTCTGTGGGTTGATTTTCACTTTTTTGATGATGCCCTTTGGAACACAAATGTTTTTAATTCTAATGTGGTCTAATATATCTTTTTTTCTTTAATCACTTGTGCATATCTAAGAAACCATTGTCTAACCCAATGTCACAAAGATTTACTCCCATAGTTTCTTCTGAGAATTTTGTCATTTTAGCTATTACATTGAGTGTGTGATCCATTTTGATTTAATTTTTGTGTATGGTGTAAGATAAGGGTCTAACTTCACTGTTTTGCATGTAATATCAGTTTTCCCAGCACTATTTGTTAATAGGCATATTCCTTCCCATTGAATTGTCTTGTCATCCTTGTTGAAAGTACTTTGACAGTGGAGGTTTACTTCTGGATTCTCAATTTATTCCATTGGTCTATCTGTCTATCTTAATGGCAATACCATGCTGTCTTATTACTGTAGCTTTATAGTAAGATTGAAGTCAAGAAACGTGAGTCCTGCGATTTGGTTCTTCTTTTTCAAGGTTGTATAGCCTCTTCTGGGTTGCTTCATTTTTATATGAATTTTAGGATTAGCTTACCAATTTATACAAAAATGTTATTGGAATTTTAACAGGGATTGGTTTGACTCTGTAGATCAATTTAGGGAGTATTGCCATATTCACAAAGAACATCCAATAAAAGTGATATATTTTTCCATTAATTTAGGTTTTCTTTAATTTCTTTCAACAATCTTTTGTAGTTTTCAGTGTACAGGTTGTATACGTCTTTTACTAAATTCTTAAGTATTTTATTCTTTGTGATACTAATGCAAATGCAGTTGTTTCTTATTTCATTTTCATATTATTCATTGCTAGTGTAGAGAAATACAGTTGATTTTTATATATTGATCTTGTGTCTTACAACCTTGCTGAACTCATTTATTAATTCATTTTACGTTTGTTTGTTTATTTATTGGGTAGAATTTTCTATATATAGGAACATGTCGTTGGTGAATAGAGAGAGTTTCATTTCTTCCTTTGCAGTCTGGATGTAATTTCTTGCCTCATTGCCCTGGCTAGACCCTCCAGTACAATGTTGGATAGAATTGGCAAGAGCAGACATTGATTTTCTTATTCTTGAACTTAACAGGGAAAGCAGTCAGTTTTTCACCAATTAAATATGATGTCAGCTGTGGGGTTTTTGCAGATGCTTTTTATCCAATTGAGGAAATTCCCTTCTATTTCTAGTTTATGGAGTGATTTTAATTATAAAGAGGTGTTGGATTCTTTCAAATGCTTTTTCTGCACCTATCGAGAGTCAGCTTGTATAGAAGCTTTTACGTCCTTCCCTCTGTCTCCAGCTCTCTCTCACAAGCGCACAGAATCATTCTGAAAGCAAATTAGATACGGAATATTGAAAACATACTGAAAATGGATGAATAGTCAAAACCCTGATTCCAGTTACCATTGCACATGGTCACTGTTTATTAGGGGTGGATAACCACCCCCTCAAAAAGTGGTGATTGTAAGTTCGAGGATTAATGATGTTTTCCAAGGCTGGGGGCTGCCTACAGTGTGTACACTCCATAATTTTCTTTTTCTGTTACTCACTGTAGATTGAAAATATTAATACCAAAGGAAGAGATCTTACATATACAGGAAATAAAGGATATTGAGGGTGTATGGCTAAAATGAAACAGAAAATAAACAAAACTTTATTTGTAGAAGAGGTGTGGTAGAGGAAGTACAATGTATTTTGCCCAAACCTTTCTGTTGTGCGCTTCTGCATTTTTTTATTTATTTATTTATTTATTTATATTTTTATTTTTGTTTTGTTTTGGCTATGCTGTGCAGTTTGCAGGATCTCAGTTCCCCGACTAGGGATTGAACCTGGGCCCTCGTCAGTGAAAGTGTGGAGTCCTAACCACTGGCCCGCCAGGGAATTCCCTCTGCATTTTAAAAATAGTTTCTGCTTCATCTTTTGAGGCCTCTTGTAACACCTTTTCTGTTTCAGGAGTCTGGGTGGTGACCATTTTGCCTTCCTCCCTCACATGTGTGAGCTACCTGTTCCACATCTTGGCTTGTTACAGGTAAGAGGATTCTGAGAGTCATTTGTGGGGCTTCAGCTGGGAAAGTGGCTGACAGACTTTTCTCAGAATTCCCAGGCAGTTCCAGGAGTGCCCAGATTGGGAACAGCCGTATATATAGGGTCCAGGGACAACCACACCTATTGGTAGTAAAAGACAAAAACAAACAAACAAAAACTATTGATTTGAACTTCTACTATAAGCGTGACATCATGATTAGAATCTTCTTTTGGTTTTCAGCAATATCCTAAGCTGTATTTTCATCTCCACGTTCACTGCTGAGCAGGCAAGACTCAACAAAATAACTTCAGCCAGGCTATTAGCAGCTGATCATGTCTTCTGGCCCCTTCTGCCTTTGTCATTTCTCGTACACGTCAACGTCGCTACAGGGTGTCAGACCCACCCTGCTCTCTAGGACTGATCGCACTGGGCTCCTAGCAGGTGAATCTGGCTCAAGGGGACCTCACAGGGAGGCTGGGACAAGGGGACCAGGTGCATCAATCTCAAGAACAGTGTCAGGAGAAAGGGATGGCCTTCAGTGTGTAACTGGAATTTGCGTGCAGACAGAAGTTGAATTTAAGTATCAATTGCTCCCTTTTCTCTCCATTTCTCTGCCTTTGTCGCTTCCTCTCTCTGTCTCTCTGTCTCTGTCTCTCTCTCTCTCTCTCCCTCCCTCTGTCTATCTCAGTCTCTAATTCACAGTCCCCCACTCACAGGAAGCCTAGGGCCAATTCCTGCCCCTCCAGAGCATCCTGCCTTTACATCCTCCCTACCTGGCTGCCCAAAGGGTTGGTCTCTTGCACCTGGCACCTCAGTGAAGACTCTCTTGGCACAAAGAGGCCCCAGCTCTCCATCCCAGCCCTGCCTTGCTTTCTTCACCCCGGACTCTGTGGGTGGACTGCATGCTGCTACTTCCCCCTTCCCTGCCTGATGTTTGGGCCTTCCTTCATTAGCCTACAAGTGGCTGGGAGATTTTCAGTGAGGCATTTGACCACAGCCAGGAGCAACCATGATGTAGAGCTGACTGCATGGATGTGGGTGGAGGGCCGCTGAGGGCGCAGGGACAAGAAGGTATCTGTGGTGGGGAGGCCTCACTCCTGTCCGGGATGGCCCTTCCCGCCCACACCTGTCCCCCAGGAGTGATGATTCCTGCCCCGCCTCCTTTACAGGACCATGAGGCAGAGGAAATAATGGGCAAGCGAGCACCCTTTGAACAGCACTTGCACTGTGCAAGCATTGTTATTTTTCTTAGAATTATGCCAACCTACCTACATGCTTGTCTTTTTTTAAAAAAAGTTACAAAAATATTTCGTGTAAAGTAAGTCTTCCTCCCATCAGACCCCAATTTGTTTCCCAAGAGCTAAGCACTGTTATTCATTTTCTGTGCATCCTTCTGGAAATTTTCTCTGCAGATATATCTGTGCATGTTTGTATTCTTGGTCGCACACCTTACTCTGGTGCTGCCAAACCGAAATGCAATGAAAGCCACAGATACAATTTTGTATTTTCTAATAGACACTATTAAAGGAGAGGTGAAAATAATTTAATAGTACATTTTATTTAACCCAACATAACCCAAATATCATCATTTCCTCATGCAATAAATATGCACACTATTAATGAGATACTTACATTCTTTATTTCATACTAAGTCGTCCCAAGTCAGTGGAGATGAAATTGCAAAATAACCTGGAAATTGCTAGAGATGGGATGTTAAGAAAAAAGCAGGATACAGATGTGAATGTGGATTGTGAACAAAACTATGCCAACCTCGTCTTTAGTCAAGGGGCCAGGTTGAGACAGGCAAATGGGAAAAGCAGGCAGTGATTTCTTGGGGTGCTGGGATTGTGAGGGGTTGTGGCTCCTTTTTCATTTCCTTTTATGTTGTTTTAAGTGGGGGGGCTATAGTTACATTTTTAACCTATTTTGAAATAATATTATATAAGTAATGTATATTCATTGTAGAGAAAATAAGGAAATAGAGCAAACTAAAGAAAAGAAAAGCCACATACACGGTCTCAACTATCACATTCAGTCACCATTGAGATTAGGTAGCGATATGCTATTTTTACAAAATGTATTAAGTTTAAGATTTTTAAATCATCAGGGAAATGCAAATCAAAACCACAATGAGATGTCACCTCACATCTGTCATAATGGCTGTTACCAAAAAGACAAGAAATAAGTGTTGACAAGGATGTGGAGAAAAGGGAACCCTCCTACACTGCTGGTGGGAAGGTAAATTGGTGCAGCCACTATGGAAAGTAGTATGGAGGCTCCTCAAAAAATTAAAAATAGAGCTTCCATATGATCCAGCAATCCCACTCCTGGGCATATATTCAAAGAAACTGGAAACACTAATTTGAAAAGATACATGTACCCCAATGTTATTTGCAGCATTATTTGTAATAGCCAAGATATAGAAGCAACCTAAGTGTCCACGGAAGGGTGAATGGGTAAAAAAGATGTGGAATATATATATATATATATAGAGAGAGAGAGAGAGAGAGAGAGACCTCATTTTACATATATATATATATATACATGTATATGTATCGAATGGGTAAAAAAGTGTGGAATATATATGTGTGTGTGTGTGTAGTCCTCATTTTACATTTCAGCCATAAAGAAGAATGAAAACTTGTCATTTGTGGCCGTGTGGGTGACCTTGAGGGCATTATGCTAAGTGAAATAAGTCAGATGGAGAAAGACAACTACTACATGATTTCACTCATATGTGGACTCTAAACAAAACACAACTAAAACTAAACTCGTGGATACAGAGAACAGATTGGTGGTTACCAGAGGTGGGGTGGGGTATGAGATGGGTGAATGGCCTCAGAAGGCACAAACTTTCAGTTATAACATAAATAAGTCATGGGGATGTAATGTACAGCATGGCGACTATAGTTAAAAAATAGTGAACATTTGAAAGTTGCTGAGAGAGTAGATTAAAAGTTCTCATCACAAGAAAAATATTTTTGGTAACTGTGTGCAGTGACAGATATTAATAAGACTTACTGTGATCATTTCACCATGTATACAAATATTGAATTATTATATTGTACACCTGAAATAATGTTATATGTCAATTATATCTCAATTTTCAAAAAAGTATTAAAAGAAGATTTTTAAGCCCTGATCATGAGCGTCACTAACTCCCACTTTTTCTCTAGGAAGCATATGAAGAGGTTGTGGGCAGGAGATAAACACTTTCTCCCTCTGAAGTTCCATAAGCCTTCCTCATCAGAGAGTGTGGTACGTCTACAGAGGCCTCTCTCTGCTCCGAGGCCCAAACCTGCTCTCCTGCACCTCGGACAGGGCTGAGGGTCCAGAGTCCTCAATTCTAGTATGTTCTGCCACTGGGTGACTCAGGACAGACGCTGTCTCCATCTGGCCCTCAGTCTCCTCATCTGTAAAATGGGGACAATCATGACACCTGCCTTGGTGGGTTGGTGGGTGACCCTCAAATGAGACAGGGATGCTGGACACGTGTATTAGAGGTAATCAAGGTGTCTCCCCTCTCAGACCCTTTTTTCTTTCTAAATCTCAGGTGGCCATTGCACGGTACTCTGGCTGGCAGATAGCCTATATTCTGTGGGGTAAGTGCCCTCACGTAACCCATTCAATTCAAAACACGTTCCCTGGGAAACTGCAGAGTCCCAGCTGTGGGTAGGGAGGAGAGACGTGGGGCAGAAGCAACCCGAGCTGTTTCTTGAAGGCCTTTCAGGAAGGAGTGCGTGCTCGTGGAAGCCATTGTTATCACCTGTCCTATGTCCGCGGGGCGTATATGCTAAGGGCGGTGGTGACCCAGGGGAGGAGGTGACTGGCCACACCCAGAGCAGGACGAAAAGCCTTTCTAGTGGAGTTGATGTTTGAACTGCACCTGGCAGTGTGAGCAGAAGGTCGGTGGTCACGCCAGGCAGAAGAAACAGCATAAGCAAGAGTGCCAGGACCTTCGGTGGGAGGAGGCTGGAGGGGGGACTGCACGGAGGGACATGTGTGACTGGATCCTGAAGGGCCTTGGGTGACACCGGCTCCCTTGGCCCACAGGCTACCTCATCATCCACGTGATGCAGAGCCTGTGTGGCCTGGTGATCATGTACAGCCTGGTGCTGCCTGTCATCCACAATCAGGCCCTGGAGATGCTCCGAGGACTGGGCATCGGGATGTAAGTGCTGGGTGGGCTTCCTGTCATTGCCCAGGGCCTGGGAGCTGGTGGGCCCTCGCAGCTGCTGTTTGAAATGCCCCTTCCCTCCTGGGTTCTCACCATCCCCTGGACCCATCTTCTCAGCTCTGACCCAAGGATGGGCTAAAGTAGCAACTCATTGTGATGGAAACCTCGCAGACTCACACTGTTCAATAGGGTCCTCAGAATTACATCTGTGTGTCCATTTTCTAGCTGGGAAGACTGAGGTTCAGGGAGGTGAAGTGAGAGAAAGGAAAGTATAGTGGAAGGAGAGAGGGAATCTGGGCTTAGGTTTTAGATCAGCTGTGTGGCTTGGAAGTTGCCTCTCCGAGCCTCAGTTTACCCATATGGAAAGTAAAAGGGAATGCTGACATTACTGAGAATTCACTATGCATCTTTTCTCTTAAGAACCCTTTGAGGTTGCGACTTATATTAGCTCCCTTTTTTTGGATGAGGAGACAGAGGCACAGAGAGGCTGAGCAATTTGTCCAAGGGGAGGAGGCAGGACTGGGAGCGGGGCAATCGGAAACCGGAGCCTGGTTGAACCAGCACCCCACGCCGCCACTCAGAGAATGCAAACACAGGGTGTGGTGCTCTCCCGGGACCTCCCTGCTCGAGCGCCTTGGTTCCAAACTCACCTAGAACCTCCTGTGAGTCTGGGGCAGAGCCTGCCCTGTCCACTCTCCCGTGGCCTTCCTGAGATCTTCTAAAAACCCCATCCCTTTCTTTGATTCCTATGCTGTTAAACCCGTCAGCCCAGCTGCCATCCCTCAACAAAAGGACATAATTAAGTCCTGGAGTTCTGGTCTGGAGCCAGGAGACCTGATGATGCAGCTTTGAGAAAGTCATCTCCCCTTTCTGAGCCTCAATCTTCTCATCCGCACAGTGGGCAGGAGAATGCTCTATGGGCGTAAAGGGCAGAGCTCAAGCTACTGTTGGTCTGGCGGGCGGTTAGCATCTGTCTCCTCTCCAGCACTGGGCATTCAAGAAGGGTTTGGGAAGAGTGGACAAGGCCACCTCAGGTTGGACTCGCCCTGTGTTTCAGCCTCACCATATCCATCGTCCTGGGTCTCATGGTCCTGCAGGTGTGGATTGCCGCCAGCTTCTTCCTACAACCAAAGATGGGAACAGACAAGCAGAAGCCCTTGGCTCTCAACAACAGGTGAGGGCAGAGAGGGGGTGGGGCATTGTAGGGCTTCGGCCTCAGCAGTCTCATTCCTTCCTCTTCACCCTTGGCAGGTTCCTGTGTGGACTCTACACCCTCTGAGAGGGTGAGGGGCAGGGGTTCAGAACTGGGACCACTCCCGGGCACCAACCAAACTGCCTAGGGCTGAATCTTGGCTCTGCCCCTTATGAGCTGTGTGACCTTGTGTGACTTTACTAAACATCTAGGAACCTCCACTTTCTCATTTTACAAATAACTGTGCATACCTCAGAGAAGGTTTCTGAGGATGAACTGTATTAAAATATGAACTTAGAACAATAGTGCCTGTCCCATGGTAATCCTTTCTAGTTCATTCATTCAAAGCTGTTCACTCATGAAGGAAACAGCACGGACACCGAGGATAGAGAGATACCCCACACCATCGGCCTGTGATCCGCTCATGGCCCACCGGAGCCAACAGACACAGACATATAAGGACAGTGGAGTCCAGAGGGCGTGAAAGCATTACAAGAAAAACATGAGTAACAAAGAAGAAGAGGCAGGGGTGTTCTTTCAGCCGCAGGTGGGACGTTAGAGCTGAGGTTGGTAGGGCGGTTGGATCCCTACAGGCAGATGAGCAGCCGGCGTGGCTGCAGCCCCCACTGCATGGATGCAGGCAGGAAGCCATGAAAGGGCAGGATGTGTTGGGAGGACAGTGAGAATCCAATATGGTGACCATGCAGTGGCCTTAGATGGTGAGGGACAGGCAGGTGGCATAAAGTGGAAATTCCTGAAAGGCCCCTCTCAGAGAGGACCCCAAAATTCACATGCAACGTTTGGGCTTCATCCCATAGGCAACAGGAGACCACATGATCAGGTGGTCATTTGAGAAAGTTCATCTGGAGGACTTGGAGCAGTTCTAGCTGGGGGCTGGTCACTGTTGTAACAGACAGTGGGAAAGCCACACCCTCTGCTATAACCACGAACCCAGCTGTAGCCACGTGAGGTTTGCAGTCCCCACTCACATCCAGCCTGCCCTGTGCTCAGCGGCCTCTACACTGTTTCTGAGCCAGTCCACACATCAGCTGTGAAGTGGGGACAGTCAGCTCCCGCTGACAGCACGAGGTCACACAGCTAGGAGATGGGAGAAATAGGATTTGACCACATGTCTGGGGGGTCCCTGAGCCCACCTGCCTAGCCACCTTCTCATACTGAAAGGTGCTGCCCCTCTGCCTGCTTCTGTTTGCAGGAGAGCGTTCCACAACTTCAACTACTTTCTGTTCTTCTACAACGTGCTGCTGGGCCTGGGCGCCTGCCTCTCCAGGCTTCTCATCAGCTGCATCCTGGGCACGTGGCTGATTGCCCGCATCGACAGGACCATCCTGCAGAGTGGCTATGAGCGAGCAGACATGGGTATGTGGCCACACATCTGGGGAGCGTTGGTCTGGCACCTTTGCAGAACCTACCTGGAAGTCGGGTATCAGAGGCCTGGAGTTCATACTCTTCACTTAGGCTTGGAGTTTATCTTCCCATGGAGGCCATAAGGCTGAATAGAAAAAAAACTATTCAACCCAATAGTCAGAAGGGAATTCAGGCTATTAAATAGTTGCATGTTTGAGAGACCTTTGAGGTATAATGAAGGGCAGTAAGAGGTAGGGGAATTCCATCTGAACAGTTAGAAGGTAATTTGTGAATGCGTGGCTCTGAAAACTTTGAGAAAACACATCTCAAAATGTGCTGGTGGTGGTGTTAGTTGCAAGGCTTACTTAGTTTAAAAAAATGTTCTGTTCAGTTTAAGTGCTCCAAAATCAAAGCTTTTTCTGTGCAGAAAAAGCAGTTTTTGTCCTGTTTCTGGCCTGTGTCCGTTCATTCATTCATTCATTAAATGGCTGCTGGCTTCTCTGTGTAAGCTGCAGAGGCTCCTAGATGCTGTGAGCTTCAAATTCCCATAAAATGAACAGATTAGGGTGTGATCTCTAAGACTCTTTCCAGCTCTTTATACATCATCTTCTAGATTCTCAGCAAAGACATAGGCACCATTTGGGAACAAAGTGACGCTGCAGTTATGTCATAAAAAGCACAGGCCAGGCCATCCCGGGACATACTGCATGGCCTGAATTGCCTTCTGGATTTCAGGGTTCAGTGCGTGGATTGGCATGCTCTATGTGGACCATTATCACACCAACCCCGTGCTCGTCAGCTTTTGTCACATCCTGATCACAGGCCACAGGGAGAGGAGGCTGCAGCAGACCATCAAATACTGGTGCCTAAGTCAGTCAGCAGGTAAGTCTCCTGTGTGAACCTACACTGGGGTTGGACACCAGGAAATAAGTACCTTGAGGCTTCCCTTGGAGCCCTGAGATGTCCCAGATTCCTCCTAACCAGCCCCCTTTTCTCTACACTCCCTGCCCTGGGAGCCCTTCTACCCAGGGGATCATGAGGCTTCACCCCTACCCCCGTCAACCTGGCTATGCGACCTTATGTCCTGAGGCCTTATGTCCTTGTCCTGCTAACTGGGCTTCTCCTTTGTTTCCAGAAACAAGCTCTAGTTCTGCTAGCTGAGTCCTTCCTGCAACTATTTGTTTGAGACTCCCCCATAGCCCAGGCTGCAAGCCAGATGCCCTCCAAGATGCTGTGCACTTTTGCCTAATTTGGCCACTGCTTACCCCAGGCTCTCCTGGCCACCAAATGCAGCACCTGTCCCCCTATTATTCTGCTCTATACTGTCTACTCCCACCCCTGCCACCCCTATTATTCTGCTCTGCCTTCCACTGGGAAGCCCTCCAGTTAGCCACTTGTGGACACTCAGCACCAATCTGGACTGTTTTCGTTGATGTTCCCAACATTACAGATACCCAGATCTGTGGGACAAACTCACATCCCTCCAGCCACCCACATGTCCCCAGCAGTACAGGTCCAGCTCCTTCTTCCACACCTCACACCTTCTGGGCAGCTTTCCCTACAGCCTCTGAGAAGAACAGAAACAAGCTGCCGCCTCCTCCCAGTCTACCAGCTCTGTTCTGTCCTAGGTCCCCACATCCAGCTCTGACTCTGTCCTAGGTCCCCGCATCCAGCTCTGACTCTGTCCTAGGTCCGCGCATCCAGCTCTGACTCTGTCCTAGGTCCCCACATCCAGCTCTGACTCTGTCCTAGGTCCCCACATCTCAGCTCTGACTCTGTCCTAGGTCCCCGCATCCAGCTCTGACTCTGTCCTAGGTCCCCGCATCTCAGCGAGGCCCAGGATAAGGTGGCTCCTGCTGCGGACCTTGATCAACAACCCCGGACTGGTCACACTCAGGAAATCAAGGCCAGGTCACGGCTCCCAGGACTTTACCCAGATTCCGTTGACGTGCTCGGAGAGCTGACACTGATCTCCCACATGGCGACAAGGCTATTCCAGGATGACTGCCCCTGAGAAGGCCCAGGCTACCCAGCAGCTGTCCTCTGCAGTGTGATGGGATGCGCAGCCACTATCCACGCAGATGGCACACAGACAGGCCATTCATGGGATGGCACTTGGGCTGAACAATGAAGTCTCAGGTCTAATCCATTCCCTTGGTAAAAAGATCAAGAACTAAAGAGAATTTCTTCTGAAAAAACTTTGCCCAGTAATGATTTCCGCTGTCCGTGGTTAGGAGGCAGCCTCGGGGAGCTCCGTGTTGAGACACACTTAATCTGACCACAAGGCAGAACTTTGTGTCAGTGGAAAAGTCAGGTAAAAATTTTTATATCAGGAGAGTTTAACTGTTTGACACAGGTTTTCTCTGGGAGAAAGTATGGCCTTAATCCAACAGGGTCCTCACTGTTTCCTCCCCTCCAGATCATATGGTGGTGGGAGAGGAGAAATCCACGATCCCAGCCTCCAGTCTGGCGGGTGAACAGGCAGGCAGTGGGCTCTCTCTCCCACAGCCACTGGGATGGGGAACAGATCAGAGCCGGCCTGGGCCTTGGTCACAGATAAGCTGTACAAATTCTCTCTGACAGAGAGGAGGCACTTGTCTGAGGAGGCAGAGACGGGATGGGCAGGCATATAAGGTGGGGGACAACAAAAACAAAGGTATGGGAGCAGGAAAGCCCCAAGCAGGTTTGAGGAGGGTAAGCCCTCTGATGTATGCAGTGCACAGTGTTGGGGGCTGGTTAGACCAGGGAAGCCTGGACATTTCTCTTTGTGCAGATGGCCCAGTATTTACCCATTCCTCATGCCCAAACATAACGTCTCTGATACCCTGGAACCTGTCACTCACAAAGCCTGTGCAAGTGCCAGGAGGACCCACGCACAGGGTGAGGGACGTCTCCGTCCACCCCGCAAGTCCCAGAGCCATTGAAATTCAGTCACCATCAAGCCCCTGCTGTCACCCCAGTCCTGTTGCTGGATGTGTTTGCCAGACTTATCTCTTTTAACTTAATCTCTGCAACCAAGCTTTGTCATTCTGCTTTTTGAAACTTAGAAGACTGGGACTCAGAGTATTGGGATCCCTACACCACCACTTTCTAGCTGTGTGACACTGGCTAAATTACCTCAGCTTTCTGTGCTTTCTTTTCCCTACGTATAAAAAGGGAGTAACACCCACAACACCAAAAATTATTTTGAGGGTAAAATGAGTTAATATACACTCCTAAGCTAGTGCCTAACGTATCCTAAACTCTCAATAAATATCAGTCATTATTATTTGTAATGTTAACCATTTGTGGTGATCTGATTACTCTCTGCCTACCTCTCCTTATGCTCTCAGCTCCACAAAGAAAGAGGCCTTCTCAGATTTTCCTCACCCTCACCAAGTATCTGCTGTAACATAGCAGGATCTTAGAATGAATAAAATAATGAGGCCAAGATGAATGAGTCTTTCAGCCATGAATTCAATACTGAAATCAACCCTGGCATCGTGGTCGAGTGGCCACTAAACAGAAAGTCAGGAGCACTGGGTTTTGGTCCCAGCTCTGCCACTAGAATGAGTCTGTTTCCCTAAGTGAGAGCTAGTGCAGACCTCACAGCCAGGGCCCCTCACTTGCACGCAGCGGGTGCTGACCAAGTACTTGCTACATGCAGTCACCCCTCCAGGGATGCAGGACGCCTAAGGGGACGAGGTCCCGCCTGCAGCATGTGGCACAGGCCCCTCCTGCAGCTCTTGCTACAGTCATCTCCCAGTCTCTTGCCTGGACTGGTTTGTGAGCATCTCAAGGGCAGGGATCAGGTCTCTCTCATCCTTGAGGAAGTTATATATTGATAAGAGGTATCATCTATCAAGATGTAACAATTATAAACATATACACATCTCAGGGCAGAGCCCCAAACATATGAAGCAGAAACTGACAGAACTGAGGGAGAAACAGACAGTTCTGCAATAATAGTGGAGATATTAGTCCTCCTCTTTCAATAATGGATATTACAACCAGACGGAAATCAATAAGGAAACAGAGAACTTGAACAACACCATAAACCAATTAGACATAACCCTCCACCCAACAACGGCAGAACACGTATTCTTCTCAAGTGCGTATAGAACATTCTCCAGGATAGACTATATGTTAGGCCCCCAAACAAGTCTTAGTAAATTTTTGAAAATTGAAATCATGAGAACTATCATTTCTGACCACAATGGAATCAAACTAGATATCAATAACAGGAGAAAAACTGGGGGAAAATCACAAATATGTGAAAATTAAGCAAGATACCATTAAACACCCAATGGGTGAAAGTTGAAAACAAGGGGTACTAGAAAATATCTTGACTCAAATGAAAAGAAATAAACAACATACCAAAACTTATGATGTGCAGGAAAAGCAGTGCTCACGGGGAAATTTATAGTTGTAAATGTCTACATTAAAAAGAAGAAAGATCCCAAAACAGTAACCTAACTTTACACACTGAGAACTCGAAAAGGAAGAGTAAATTAAACCTGAAGCTAGCAAAAAGAGGGTAATAATAAATATGAGAGCATAGATAAGCAACATAAAGAACAGGAAGACAATAAAGTGAATCAAGCCAAAAGTGGGTTCTGTGAGAAGATCAACAAAATTGACAAACTTTTCAGCTAGAATCACTAAGAAAAAAAGAGAATAGACCAAGTTATTAAAAACAGAAATGAAAGTTGGATAATACTACCGACTCTATAGGAATAAAAATGATTATAAAAGTCTGTTGGGAATATCTGTATGCCTACAAATTGGATAACCTAGATGAAATAGACAAATTCCTACAAGGACACATACTAACAAAGTTGTCTCAAGAAGAAGTAGAAACTCCTAATAGACCTATAATAAGTAAAGAGATTGAATTCTTAAAAAACAAAAGCAAACAAAACTGCAATAAAGACAGGCCCAAGACCAGATGGCTTCACAAGTGAATCCTACAAAACACTTTAAAAGATGAAAACACATTCTTCTCAAACCCTTCCTAAAAAATGGAAGAGGAGGAAACATTTCCTATCGCATTCTATGAGGCCAGCGTAACGCTGTTAGGGGAGCAGAATAAAATTTCCCAAACAAAGAGAACTACAGACAGATATCCCTTATGAAAACAGACGCAAAAACTTCAAGATTATACTAACTAAAGTAAAAATATTTCTACTTGCAGAGATCATGATTTAATATGTATAAATTCTTAAGGAATAAAAAATACAAGCAAAAAGAAATTGTCAGAACTAATAAATGAGTTCAGCAATGTTATAGGATACAGATTACCACTCATATTAATTGCCATTCAATACAACTATAGAACTGAAGAATTATTATAATTCTACAGAAATGAGCAACCCGAGGAAAATTATTCTATTTGCAAGCACATTAAAAATAATAACAGAGCAGAAGGAAAGAAATCGTAAAGATCAGAGCAGAAATAAATGAAAAAGAAAGGAAAGAAACCATAAGAAAAATAAATAAAACTAAAAGCTGGTTCTTTGAGAAGATTAACAAAATTGATAAACCATTAGCCAGACTCATCAAGAAAAAAAGAGAGAAGATGCAAATCAACAGAATTAGAAATGAAAAAGGAGAAGTCACAACGGACACCTCAGAAATACAAAACATCATGAGAGACTACTACAAGCAACTATATGCCAATCAATTGGATAACCTGGAAGAAATGGATACATTCTTAGAAAAATACAACCTTCCAAGACTGAACCAGGAAGAAATAGAAACCATGAACAGACCAATCACAAGTACAGAAATTGAGGCAGTGATTAAAAATCTCCCAACACACAAAAGCCCAGGACCAGATGGATTCACAGGCGAATTCTATCAAACATTTCGAGAAGAGTTAACACCTATCCTTCTCAAACTCTTCCAAAATATTGCAGAAGGCGGAGCACTCCCAAACTCATTCTATGAGGCTACCATCACCCTGATACCAAAACCAGGCAAAGATGTCACAAAAAAAGAAAACTACAGACCAATATCACTGATGAATATAGATGCAAAAATCCTCAACAAAATACTAGCTAACAGACTGCAACAGCACATTAAAAAAATCATACACCACGATCAAGTGGGGTTTATCCCTGGGATGCAAGGATTCTTCAATATACGCAAATCAATCAACGTGATACATCATATCAACAAATTGAAGGATAAAAACCATATGATCATTTCAATAGATGCAGAAAAAGCTTTTGACAAAGTTCAACATCCATTTATGATAAAAGCTCTCCAGAAAATGGGCATAGAAGGAAATTACCTCAACATCATAAAAGCCATATATGACAAACCAAAAGCCAACATTGTTCTCAATGGAGAAAAACTGGAAGAATTCCCTCTAAGAACAGGAACAAGACAAGGGTGTCCACTCTCACCACTGTTATTCAACATAGTTTTGGAAGTGTTAGCCACAGCAATCAGAGAAGAAAAAGAAATTAAAGGAATCCAAATTGGAAAAGAAGAAGTAAAATTATCACTCTTTGCAGATGACATGATACTATATATAGAAAACCCTAAAGACTCTACCAGAAAACTGCTAGCACTCATTGATGAGTTTAGTAAAGTAGCAGGATACAAAATTAATGCACAGAAATCTCTTGCATTCCTATACACTAACGACGGAAGAGCAGAAAGAGAAATTAAGGAAACTCTCCCATTCACCATTGCAACCAAAAGAATAAAATACCTAGGAATAAACCTGCCTAAGGAGGCAAAAGATCTGTATGCAGAAAACTTTAAGACATTGATGAAAGAAATCAAAGATGACATAAACAGATGGAGGGATATACCATGTTCCTGGATTGGAAGAATCAACATCGTGAAAATGACTGTACTACCCAAAGCAATTTACAGATTTAATGCAATCCCGATCAGATTACCAATGGCATTTTTCACAGAACTAGAGCAAGAAATCTTACGATTTGTATGGAAACGCAAAAGACCCCGAATAGCCAAAGCAATCTTGAGAAGGAAAAATGGAGTTGGTGGAATCAGGCTTCCTGACTTCAAACTATACTACAAGGCCATAGTGATCAAGACAGTATGGTACTGGCACAAAAATAGAAAGGAAGATCAATGGAACAGAATAGAGAACTCAGAAGTAAGCCCAAACACATATGGGCACCTTATCTTTGACAAAGGAGGCACGAGTATACAATGGAAAAAAGACAGCCTCTTCAATAAGTGGTGCTGGGAAAATTGGACAGCAACATGTAAAAGAATGAAATTAGAACACTTCCTAACACCATACACAAAAATCAACTCCAAATGGATTAAAGACCTACATGTAAGGCCAGACACTATAAAACTCCTAGAGGAAAACATAGGCAGAACACTCTTTGACATACATCAAAGCAACATCCTTTTTGACCCACCTCCTAGAATCATGGAAATAAAATCAAGAATAAACGAATGGGACCTCATGAAACTTAAAAGCTTTTGCACAGCAAAAGAAACCATAAACAAGACTAAAAGGCAACCCTCAGAATGGGAAAAAATAATTGCCTATGAAACAACGGACAAAGGATTAACCTCCAAAATATACAAGCAGCTCATGCAGCTTCATACCAAAAAAGCAAATAACCCAATCCACAAATGGGCAGAAGACCTAAATAGACATTTCTCCAAAGAAGACATACAGATGGCCAACAAACACATGAAAAGATGCTCAACATCACTCATCATCAGAGAAATGCAAGTCAAAGCCACAATGAGGTATCACCTCACACCAATCAGAATGGCCATCATCACAAAGTCTGGAAACAACAAATGTTGGAGAGGGTGTGGAGAAAAGGGAACTCTCCTGCACTGTTGGTGGGACTGTAAGTTGGTACAGCCACTATGGAAAACAATTTGGAGGTTCCTTAAAAAACTACAAATAGAACTACCATATGATCCAGTCATCCCACTCCTGGGCATATACCCAAAGAAAACCATAATCCCAAAAGAAACTTGTACCATCATGTTTATTGCAGCACTCTTTACAATAGCCAGGACATGGAAGCAACCGAAATGCCCATCAACAAATGAATGGATACAGAAGATGTGGCATATATATACAATGGAATATTACTCAGCTATAAAAAGGGATGAGATGGAGCTATATGTAATGAGGTGGATAGAACTACAATCTGTCATACAGAGTGAAGTAAGTCAGAAAGAGAAGGACAAATATTGTATGCTAACTCACATATACGGAATCTAAAAATGGTACTGATGAACTCAGTGACAAGAACAGGGAAGCAGATACGGAGAATGGACTGGAGAACTCGAGGTATGGGAGGGGGTGGGGGGTGAAGGGGAAACTGAGAAGAAGCGGGAGAGTAGTACAGACATATATATACTACCAACTGTAAAATAATCAGTGGGAAGTTGTTGTATAACAAAGGGAGTCCAACTCGAGGATGGAAGATGCCTTAGAGGACTGGGGCAGGGAGGGTGGGGGGGAATCGAGGGGGGGGCGTCAAGGAAGGGAGGGAATATGGGGATATGTGTATAAAAACAGTTGATTGAACCTGGTGTACCCCAAAAAAAAAATAAAATAAAATAATAATAAAAAAAAAATAATAATAACAAAATACTTAAAAATATATTTAACCAGGAGGTACTAGACTTGTACTCTGAGAACCACGAAACATTTCTGGGGAAAAAAAGCTAAAGAAGTCATAAATATATGAAAAGATACCCCATGTCTATGGATTGGAAGAGATGATAAGATGGCAGTACTCTCTAAAGTAATCTCCATACCCGATGCAATCCCTATAAAATTGCAACAAATCTTTGTTGCAGAAATGGAAAAGCTGATGCTCAAATTCATATGGAATTGCAAGGAATAGCCAAAAAAAGTTGGAAAAGGTGCACAAAGAAGACACACTACCTGATTTTTAGTCTTACTATAAAGCAATAGGAATCAAACAGTGCATCACTGGCATGAAGATAGACCTATAGACTGAGGGTCCAGAAATGAACCGTATATCTATGGTCACGTGATTTTCAACAAATGGTTGAAATTCAACAAAGGGTAAAGAACATGGAATGTGGAAAACAGTGTTTTCAGCAAATGGTGCTAGGAAAACTGAATATCCACGTGCAGAAGAATGAATTTGGATCCTTACCTTACACCATATACAAAACTTAGCTCAAAATGGAGCAAACCTAAATTTAAGAGCTAGAACTATAAAGTTCTTAAAGGGGTAATATCATGATCTCAGATTTGGTAAAGGATTCTTAGATATAACATCCAAAGCACAAGCAAGAAAAGAAATAATAGGTAAGTTCATAAGACCATCTATTAAGACTTCAGAAGTATGATAAACTTTTGTGCATCAAAGGGCACTCTCAGGAGAGTGAAAGGCAACCCATGAAATGGAGGAAAATATTAGACCTGATAATCATCTAATATTCAGAATATATAAAGAATTATTACAACTTGTGATGGTCCTACCTGTCAGTGTGGTGAAGTTATAGTTCCCGGTTATTTAATGAAACACAGTTACAATTGGTTGACTTTAGAGGACCTAACCTTTGAAAATGTAAGTAGGTCGCAGTCATTCAGTTGAAACCTTTAAGAGGCACCCATGGGAACCCTCTGTCCCGCCAATTCCATCCAGGTCCTACCTGTTCTCCGAGATGGGTGTAAATAGTCCCTCCTCCAGGAAGTTGTCCTTGATGCCAGCCCCCTTCCCCCATCTGCCAGTTCAATGCGTCTCCCACTTCTCTGTTACCAAGCTCTTCCAGTAAATGCAAGACGCAGGGGGCGGTGCAGGGAGTATCCTGCCCAGAGCGTCTCTGATTTCCACTCCTCTACCACTCCCCTGCAGTGAGTGCCACAGCTGTTCACCTTCTCCCTTTTCTAGAGGAATATTCCTTTTCTAGAAGTTGATCTGATTTCCCTAGGAGGCAGACAGCCAAAGTCCATCAGAAAGAGCCCTCTAGCCCATCACTAGCCTCCCTTCCTGGGTCCTCTCAAGTTGCAATACCACCAGAGACCTCGAGGGGGCAGTGCACACCCAGAAAACAGGACTTGGACCTGGGCCAGGCTGTGGGCGCCAAAGCTGGGAGGACATGGGAGCTAAGACTCAGGGACCTTCTAACCCAGTCCTCTCTGATGACAGACAGGGAGACCAAGGCCTTGGGCAGGAAGGGACTTGGAGGAACCCACATCTCTTTCTCCTTCATGGTGCCATCTGAGGGGAAGGCTGACTCCAGCTCCAGACCAAAACCCTCTGCAGCCTTGCAGTCTAGCAGCTCTGCTGCTTTGCCAGCTAGGAAACCTGGATGAGTGTCTTATGTGCCTGATTCAGCCATTTGGACCCAAGGCTTGGCAGCCTGTTTGTCTGTCTGGCCCATGGGTGTCCCCTGCAGTGCCCATCCCTGGGCAGGCAGGGTGCCCTCCCCTGGGAAATGGAATGAACACAGGAGGAACAGCAGGTGCCTGGCTTCCTGAGGACAGGCTGGGCTGGTTTAGGGAAGAAAGGAACCCCCACCTACCCCAACAGCCTGGAGGAAGCTAAGTGCCAGCAGGATGGACCAGCCTGGAAGCCAGAGACCTGCTGATCCTGCCAGCTCAGCATCTCCTCCTGGAACAGCCAGCTGCCACCACTTTACCCCATTACCAGAACCTCCTGCCCTCAAGCTGCCCCCCACCTGCCCATGGACCAAAGAGACCCCTCTTCCTGTTAATCTAGACAAGACTGGAATTTTTCAAAGATTCTTTAAGTGAGAAATGAAACTGCACCCTGTTTCATGCCCCTCTCCCCTCCCCCTTCCTCTCTCTCCAGACCTCCAGCCTCCACTCACCTTGACGAGCAGCTCTAGGCTCTGTGAGGCATCTTTGCTACCAGCTTTTGAAAATTTCAGGAGCTCTTCCTGAGGGGAGGGGGAAGGAAAGAAGGTAGGAAGGAGAAATTCGTGAATAATGGGAGGGGTGTGAGTACAAACTCCTTTTATTTGAGAACCCAAATGATCCAAACTGTGTAGATAAGGTTTCCACGAGGTTCCCCTGAGCTCAAAGGGCCCCGTGGGCCTGGGAGAGAGCCCTCGCTCTGCTCGCCTGGGGCCTCCACTCCCATTTCTTCTGAGAAGTTCTGTTTTGACCAGATTTGGTTTCAGATGGACGTCGCATTTGTTGCTATAAAGGAAACACTTGAAAATCTCCAATTTGGCTCAACCCAGTCTCTGACATTTAAGGAAAATGATTTCTGAAGCAGAACTGGTGGCCTTAGAGAGCCCATCCACCAGCCCAGTCCCTGTCCCCAGGGTTTGCTGCCTCCCAGGAAGTCCCAGTTGAAAGAGGAGGCAATGCCAGCCTTGTGGGAGATTCCTCACCCACCTGGTGCTTCTAGGGAGAGAGGCCTACCCACCCTGGAAACTTTTGCCCGTGACTCCTTCAGGTGGTGAGTGGAGGTGCTCTGCAGAGAAGGCCTGCAGTGAGGAGAGAGGACGGCATGTAGTGGGGAGAGGTTCCTGAGGTTCGGCATTCCTGGGGAAGGTAAGAGGATGAGCTATGAGGTGGGAGCTGGAGCCCATCTTGCTTGTTGTATTATGACTGAGCCTGAGTTATTTACCCAAGAGTGGAATTTTTGGGTCATTTTTGTGAAATAATACCAGAGAGTTTTTGAAAGTGATTGTAGGCATTTACACACACGGCAGTGCATGAGAGTTCCAGTTGCTCTACATGTTCACCAATACTTGGTATTGTCAGCATTTTTTAGCCTTTTTTGGTATATGTGTAGTGGTGTTTCATTATGGTTTTAATTTGCATTTTCCTGATGAGGAATGATGTTGTGCAGCTTTTCATGTACTTGTTGGCCTTTTGGTTATCTTCCTGTGAAATGCCTAGTCAAATCTTTTGCCCATTGTTTTTCAGGTAGATTGTCTCTTTCCTCTTATTAATTCACAGAAGTTAATTATGTATCTTTTATGAGGCTTTTTCCAGATAAATATATGACACATGCTTGTTCTCATACTGCTCTTACTTTCTTACTCTCTTGAAGGTGTCTTTTGATGAAGCGAAGTTCTTGATTTTAATAAGGTCCAGTTTATTAATTTTTGTCTTTATGCCCTGTCATGAAAATATTCACCTATGCTATCTAATATAGATGCTATTATTTTAAACTTCCACATTTAGATTTAAAATCCACCTGGAATTGATTTTTGTTTATGGTGTGAGGTAGGAGTCAAGGTTAATTTCTGTCCCATGTGGATAACCAGTGACCCTGGGCTGTTTACTGTCTTCTCCCCATTGCTCTGCTGGGCCTCTTTGGTATATACAACATAAATGTGTGTACATGTGGGTCTGAGTTGGACTCTCTATTTCTCTTTGTGTCTATCCTTGCAGTACTACAGCACATTGCCCTGATGACTATAGCTTTATACAGAGGCTTCATATCTGGTCATGTAAGGCCTCCAGTTTATCCTTCTTTGAGATTATCTTGACTATTCTTGGCCATTTGTATTTCTATGGAAATTTTGAAATTGAATAGTCAGTGTCCACCAGATACCTGTGGAGATACTTTATTGTGATTGTATAAATCTATGGATCAAACTGGGGAAAAGTAACATCTTAACAATACATAGCAAAACAAACAAACAAAAACAGAAACACCAAAAAACCCCCAAACCAAACCAAACCATCATAATGAAAAGGAAGAAATGATAAACTGTGAATATTTACAATTCAATATTACGTGCCTATATACAAAGAGCTCCTAGAAATTGATAAGAAAAAGAAGAGACCCACAGTAGAAAAATTGGCAAAAAACATAAACCCACAGTTCACAGAAAAAGAAACATAAATAGCCTTAAATATATGAAAATATGAATAGAAATAGAATAGATATAGAAATGCCTACATATTGAGTGGGCCAAAAAATTCCTTCATTTTTTTAAGTAAAAATAAAAGACACATTTTTCATTTTCACCAAGAACTTTATTGAACAACATATTCACCCTTTTGTTCCACTACCTTCTGCCATTTTTCAGGCAACTTCATAATTCCATCTTCCCAAAACATTTTATCTTTTTGAGCAAAGAACCGTTCCATGTACCTTTTACAGTCTTCCAGGGAATTGAAATTTTTCCATTAAAAGAATTTTGTAAACACTGAAATAAATGGAAATCTGAAGGTACAATGTCTGGTGAATACAGCTGATGAATCAGAACTTCCCAGCCAAGCTGTAACAGTTTTTGCCTGGTCATCAAAGACACATGCAGTCTTGCATTATCCTGATGGAAGATTATGCATTTTCTGTTGACTCATTCTGAACACTTTTCATCAAGTGCTGCTTTCAGTTGGTCTAATCTGGAGCAGTACTTGTTGGAATTCATCATTTGGTTTTCCAGAAGGAGCTCAATCCCACCATATACACAGCATCACCTTCTTTGGATGAAAACCAGCCTTTGGTGTGGTTGGTGGTGGTTCATTTCGCTTTCCCCACGATCTCTTCCATTCCACATTGTTGTACAGTATCCACTTTGCATCACCCCTTCCAATTTGTTTTAAAAACGGAACATTTTCATTACATTTCAGTAGAGAATCCCTTGAGGAAATATGGTCAAGAATGTTTTTTTCACCTAATTTATGTGGAACGCAAACATCAAAGCAGTAAACATAAGCAAGCTGGTGCAAATGATCTTCAGTGCTTGATTGGGATATTTTGAGTAGGTCAGCTGCCTCCCACATGGTACAGCATTGATTGTTTGCTATCAACTTCAACTGATCTACCGGACCGTGGAACATCGACCAGCACGAAATCCTCAGCACAAAACTTCGACGCTTTTGACACTTTTGACACGTTCGATCAGGCACAGCACCTCCATACACTGCACAAATGTTTTTGTGCATTTCAGTTGTGTTTTTATCTTTCTTGAAGGAGAGAAAAGCATAATATGCCAAAAGTGTTGCTTTTTTCTTCCATCTTCAATATTAAAATGGCTACACAAAAACTCACCAATTTTGATGCCTTTTTTTTTAATGCACATGGATATGATAGCTGTCACATACAATCTAACAAAATTGTTTTGAATGAAGTTAAAGACAACTAAGCACTACTAGAGCCATCTTACAGAAAAAAACTGAATGAACCTTTTGGCCCACCCAATATGTTCACCATGCAAAAGAATGTTCATTATTTGGTAATTCTCTAAACTGGAAACCACCCAAATGTGCATCAGTAATAGAAAGGATAAGTACAATGGGTTATATTTTTAATGGGATGCTATATATACAAATGAACTACAGCCACATTTAAAAATGTTTGAAACTTACAAACATAATGAAAGAAGTCCAACGTAAAAGGATACATTCCATATAATTCCATTTAAGTTCAAAAACAAGCAAAACTAATTTAGAAGTTAGAATATTTGTTACCCTTGGGGAGGAGAGGGCAGTGACTTAAGATGGGTACGTAAAGGTGGCTCCTGGAGAGCTGGTAATGTTCTGTTTCTCGTGGGTACTGATACCATATGTGTTCCCACTGGATAATTTATTAAGATATACACTTATGATTTCCATACTTTTCGGTGTGTGCGCTGTGGTTCAACACACAAATCCTATCAGTTGTACCCAGAACATTTTTTCTGGTTAGTCCCAAAGTCAGATGACATAGTGTTTGGTTCAAAACTCTGAATTACATGGTCTAGATTCATATCCTGGATTTAACCACTTTCTGTCTTGGAGATCTTTGGCAAGTTACCCACTCTCTGAGCTTCAGTTTCTTCATCTGTAAAATGGGTAATAATGGTACCCCTCTCATAGTTATTAAGAGTATTAAACCCTCTCAGTAAATATTAGTTCTTGAGGTGATCCTTGTTGGTCTTCTTTCTATGGACTATGGAGAAGATGGACAATGGTCTGTGGAAGAGGAAGCAAAAGGATGAGGTTCAAGTCAAGAGACATTTTCAAAGTGAAGACTGAGGGGGAAGATATGATGTTGAGGTACAGGAAAAAGAGTCCAAAGGCTTGGCTTCACTCCTTTCATTCCCTGTCTCACCTCCTGCCCATCTCTAACACGGGAAGTAGACTCACCAGGTGATCTGTAGCTGGTTAGTCTTTCCAGCTTTACATTGTAGAGTTAGGAGGATAATACAAATGCCATCCAAAAGCCAAACATGAACTTCCATGTTTGATTCAAACTCAAATAAAAAGGCTCAGAAACTTGGGGATTAAGGGAGGTAAATTCTCAGTGGTAATGTTATGGGTTATTTTTATTTTCTCCATTCAGTTTTTTTTTCAATTTTAAACAATGTGTGTCACTTACTCTGAACAAAACACCATACCTGATATATCCATGCCTACAAATTTATATCCATATATGTTTTAAAAAGCCCCCACATTACAGATGTGCCAGAAATTGGAACCCAGAAAGCATCTGGGCAGGGAAACCGCAGTTTCTTATATATACAAGGGCCAAGCCAGCAGGGCCTCCTAGACAAGGCAGAGATCTTGCTAACTGCAAATAATTCCTGGACATTTCCTAGTTTTTATTGTGTTTTTCATCCCTCACCTCAGTTTAACATACTTTTTCTTTTTCCCGCTAAAATTGGTCCAATCTCTCGTTACATTTCACCTTGTTAATAAAACCCAGGAACAAATAAGGGGAATAAAAGGGTTTTCTACTCACTGTTCCTTAATTTCTGAAACTAGTCTGGACAGAATGATCACTTGTTCAAGGAAGTTGTCTTTGGGAGCATTTCCGAGCAATTGGGACAGGGATCCCTGCTGAGAGGAGGGATTCCCTGAGGAGTCAGGAACCCCACATCGACAGGAAACCTTGCCAGATTCAGCGTCCCCACAAGTACCTGCAGCCCTGGCCATGCAGGACTCTAGGTGCGTGTGTGGGAAAGAGCCACCTCTGGGACAGTCACACCAGGGCACTCCCGGCGTTCGTGCGCTTACCAGGGAGCACTCAGCGTGTCTGAATTAGGTTCAGGACTCTGTGTTGAGGGCAGTGAATCTGAACAAAAGTTAGGAGGGCACACCTGCCCCTCAGGAAACACCTTCCAGTGGGATGCTCTGAACTCCTGCATCTGACAGCAATCAACGTACAAGCAAGTTCAGAGAGAGGAGTGGTGCTGGGGTGAGGAAGGGGAGACGAGGGTCGGAGGGAGTGGGTGGGATCTTGTCACTGGTGGTGGCTGGAAGTACAGGTGGGTTTGGGGTGTGTGGAGACAGAAGGCTCCTCACAGAGGGGCAGGGTGAGGAAGGGCAGGGCGCAGTGGCAGATGCAGGAGGAGGGAGGAGTTTGCTGAGCAGGGAGCGTCAGGGCGGAAACCAGAGGCGGGGGCCTCTGTGCTCACCTTGGGACTGTGGGCTGGGGTTGGCGGGGCTGCAGACCTGGTGAAGGCCTTCTGAGCAGGAGAGTGGGTAGCTCAGAGCTGTATTTTAGGAGGGGTATGCAGCCGTGTTGAGTTGGGTGAATGGAACTCAGAGAGTCTTACAAATTAGCCTTTTAATTATAATTTCATTCAAGCCTTGAGGCCTGGATTCTGAGCCCTTCAACCTCATTTAATCTGAGAAAGAAATGGTCTCTTTCAGAGATGCTTTCATTTCTTATTTATGGCCAAACACTACTTTATGCCACTTCCCAGCAGGGATTGGTTTTAACCAAGACAAAAAATATAGGGTGGTTTTTCTTGACCACAATGGCTCAGAGCTGCATCTCCTGTCTCCTACTAGTTTTCAGAACATTCAATGTGCTGTTCTGGATGCTCCTGCCAACCCTGAGGTAACCCCAGCACAGAGAAACGGTCAGGAGTTTCACTGCTCCACTTGGAGGCTCCCGTCGCTAAGGGCAACCTGCCTCCTCCCGGGAAAGGAAATGAGGGCGGGGCCAGCGGAGCTCCCGCCCCTCTGCGTTGCCTTGGAGACCAAGTGTGTCTAGTCGCAGTTGAGGCCCGAAGAGCCCCGGCTGACTTGAGTGGTCCTTTCTGCAGGTGCGGGTGCGACCGGGCCCCTGGGCGCAGGGCCTCCCTCCACTTGGCGGGGCTTAGAGGGCCTGTCCTGAGGCTACTCCCGCTCCTTGGTGGGCTTGTGGGGCAGGCGGGAGAGGAGCCCGCTTTCTCATCATTCAGTAGGTGCCTAACTAGCTTGGCCAGAATCAGGCTGCTCCCTCCCTCCACGTCCCCCTACCCAGGCGTCTGCTGTTGGAGGGGGCAGGGGGAGTCCTCGAGCCGCATTCAGCGCCCTCGGGGGATTCAAGGCTAGGCTGAAATCCCAGCTGACAGCTTGGGCACGTTACTTTTCCCAGAAGATCTTGAGAGAGTGAGGCACAAAGCAATAACTATTATTCTTCGCGCCCAAAGTCAGTCCCGGATTTGCGCCTGGTGTGGCTCGGAGAGCGGGCTTCTCAGTGAACTCAAGTTAGGTTCGTGCCTGAGGTTCGTTTCCTTCTTGCTTCTTCGCACCCCTCCCCGCTTCTTCTTTTAAAGTAAAAACCCTGAGTCCTGACAGGGGCCCTGATGCTTTCTCCTAGAGCACAGGGGTCTCAGTCCCCGTGGACCCGTCCAGCCTGTCTGCCTGGGGAGCCTTGTCCTCAGAGGGAAAGGGGGAGCTTTGTCAATATCCGTTGGGGTTTAATAGAGACCAGACCCCAGACAACGGCTTCCCTGCAGGGCTGTCCAGCCAGAGGCCAAGATGTCCTCAGTGGGGAAGGTGACCCAGATTCCCAGCGGGAAAGTCTACCAGCAGATCTTCGAGGCTGAGGTAGGTCTGTCCTTCTGTTCCCCCCTTTCCTGCTCCCCTCTTCCTTCTGCTCCCTGGGAAACGTCCCTCCCTCAGAAGACTTCCTTGCCACAGAATCTAATGAAATAAGGCCTTTGAAGTTGCTTAGATTAAAAATAATTCTTATTGGTTCCTGAAATGTAGAGATACAAAATTAGAATGTCTGTTTCTGAAAATTAGAAAATTTAAATGAAAGTTTAAATTAAATTTAAATTACTCAGAAATAGCCAGAATTAACCATTGGGTGCCCTGGATCTTTTTCCTATGCGTGAAAGCATTCTAATTTTTCTATTTAAAAAGTGGGTTTGATTCTGTAGCAGTGTCTTAAAATCTGCTTTTTCCCTGTTTACAGTATCTCAGAGACCTTTCTGTGTCAATGCACATTCACGTAGTTCACGATGTTTAGTGGCTACCTAGTTTTTGATCTAGGACTTCCCATAATTTATTAAGGTAATGCCCTCTTGACAACCATATAGGTTGTTGGCATTGCCTTGTCATCTATAAAAAAACTGCACAGATGAAACAATATCTTAAAAGAAACACACAGAGCCAAACCCTTCCTTTGAAGTTCTGTACTGCTTATTTAAAAGAGATTTTTATTCCTACTTTGAGCTCTCTGGGGAAGGCGTGGAAATTATTATAGCATTAAGAGATGAAAGAAACAAATTACTCACATGATCCTGCTCCCTAGAAGCAACCATTCTTAATGTTTGGGTTATTTTCTCCTCATCACTTCTCCATGCATTTAAAATTTTGAGATTATAATGTACAACATAATGTATAATTTTGGTTATACTTCTAATTACGCTTTTCTTTTTTGCCACTCGGCACACCTTGTGGGATCTCAGTTCCCTGCCCAGGGATTGAACCTGGGCCATGGCACTGAAAGTCTGGAATCCTAACCACTGGGCCACCAGGAAACTTCCTTAATTTATGCTCTTAATTGAAATATTTTATGGTATATCATATCCTGAGCATTTCCTCATATCATAAAAAATCCTTTGTAAATCTCATTTTTAATAAATTCCTAACATTCCATTGAAGGGACATTCCAGGTTTACTCAACTAATTCCCTATTCCCAGTTCCATTTCTCCAGTTCCTTGTGATTATAAAAATGCTGGGATGAGCATCTTCGTCCTCTTTAAAATTTCCTAAAAGATGCCCTCCTAGAAGTGGCTGAATGACTGATGTGGGGAGTGGAGATCCCTCCTACATGGGGTGTGCCCTGGGCTTGCAGGCCTCCTTCAAAATGCCTTCCTGCTGGCCGGCTCCCACTTGACCTTCTAAGACAGCAGAGTCAGCCTGGGTGCTGGGGAGTCTGCAGTTCTGACCCTCCTAACCTGGATCTTCCTTGGATTCAGGTACAGTTGGTCCGCTCCCTGGCATCCACCAGGAAGCAAGCCGTGGAGCGTTCCGTGACCCCAAAGGAGGGCAGGAAGCCTTTGATGAAGAAGATGGATATTCGTGAAGGGGAGATGATTACTCCTCGGCAGCGGAAGTGGGTGCATAGCCTACCCAATGACTGGGTCACGGAAAACCCTGTTCTCTACAGGTAGGTCGTGCTGTCCAGGCCCCACACCACACACTAGGGGTGGTCAGAATTTCCAAAAACTCAAAAGGAGCTCACACAAGATGAGTGTCAGATAGGAATGAAGTCCCAGGTACCTCCCCTGAGAGAGGGAGGTAATGACACCTACTCTGCAGGATTGTTTGCCTCTCCCCCTCTCCTGCCCTCTCCCTCGTTGGACACTGGGTGTGTAGATCCCAACCTCCTGGAACGCGAGGCCTCAACAGAAGTTCTTCCCTGAGGTGGGAAGGCTCTGACACCTGAGTCAGGAAAGCTGTCTGAGGAGGGGCCTCAGCTGAGATGAGGGGGTGAGGGAGGGGAAGCACATGGGGTGGGGCTCTGAGACAGTGCTGGCCTGATCTGTTTCAGAAGACTGAGTAAATCAGCGGGCCTGGGAGAGGGGTGGCAGATGAGGCCAGGGGAGACTTGCAGGCCACAGTCAGTATTTTGGACTTTACTGAAGTGAACAGCTGATTTGCATTTTTAAGGCCTTCGGGTTGTGGGTGTAGAATGTGGGGGGCTGCAAGGAAAGGCAGGGAGGCCAGGGAAGAGGCCACCGTAGTCCATGTCAGCTCAGTGGGACTGTGAGAGGCTTAGCAGGGCACTGCAGGTTTATTTTGGAGGCAGAACCCAGGGGACCAGGTGACAGTATTGGCTGGGAAGAGAGGGCTCCTGAGAGTCCTAGGTCTCTGGTCTGACGCTTGGGTGGACAGCAGAGGTGCTGTTCCCTGAGATGGCAGCAAGTGAGGTTGGGGCAGGGAGATCAGGAGTTCCTTCTGAACTTCTAAGTTTAGAAGCTGAACTTGAGATTCCTGAGCATGCCATTTCAGCTCCCTGAGCTCAGACTCCTCAAGCAGGGAGAAAGGAACGGAAAGGGAAAGGAAAAGTGCTTCCTCACAGGGCATTTTGGAGAATACAGCAGGAGCTGGGCTTCCCTTAGGCTCGTCAAGCTCTGTACCAGCCATAAACCCTTCTTGAGTCTGGGACTCTGGGACAGGCAGTCAGTCCTGCTCTGTCTGCCTTCGTGTTTCGTTTAACCCCTACTGGAGCAGAGATTGACCCAATGCTGGGGAAAGGTCCCTGCCCTGTCCTTTAAGTTTTCCCAGGAAAAGTTCCCCCGAGGCTTCTGACACTCAGCACTCTGAACAGCTGGAAAAACCCACTGGCCACCCAGGCACGGAGGGGAGGTCAGCATCCTCCAGCCCCGTCCCTGGTGCCCCATGCAGGGATCCGGGGCGCAGACAGCTGGAACCTGACTGTGCTCCCCCACCTACCGGAGGATAGTCCCACGCAGCCTGGCTGTGACTCTGGCTCCTACAGGGGTCCCAGGCTCCTCTCCGTTGACCTGTTTTCTACCAGACTCAGGGTCTTCTGACATCTCCCTGTGCTTCCTGAGGGTCCCTTCTTCCCCAGAGTTTAGCCTAGACCCACCCATCCTCCCCATAAGTGGACGTAACATCAGTCAGGAGCTCTTGGCACCCAAAGGACACTGTTTGGGGAAAGGTACTTCTTATACAGGGCGCTGGCATTGTGCTGGCTTCCTGGTGCAGACAGACAAGGCCAGCTCTGCTCTGGACACAGGAAGAGAGATGTGTTTATAACCTACCAGGCCTTGCCACCCTCAAAGTGATTGGGGTCACTAACTCTCCCTGAGGTACCTTGTCCCCTTCTTGAAAATTTGGCCAGCCAAACCGGTCAACTTGTGCATTCATTCACACAGGACAGGACCTCTGGTGGGTAGAAGAGGAACTTGGGATATGGGTAGATCACCACTAGTGTAAACCAAGCCCCCTGGTCCCTGGGGCAAGTGGCTGAGAAGCCAGAGCCATTAGCGGCTCCCATAGTCACGGCACCCGGGCTCCAGTGGGGATGCCTTAGTCCAGGGGCATTTGGTTGCAAGGCTGAGAGACCCACCTCTGGAGGGCCAGCCTGGGCCCCATCAGCTGCCACCCAGGCCCTGCAGTCTTCCTTGGTGGTAGGTGTGCCGTGAGGACTACATAAGAAAGTGTTTGGAAAGTGCTGCGCATGTCAGGGCCCCAAGGAACGGCAGGCATCGCTGAGAACTGCTGCACTTCTGTGATGCTTGCCCTGTGGACAACACATGCAGGAATTTTTATTACAAAGCTGAGGTCATACTCATCCCCCGCCCCAGCCCCGGTCCTCCCTGGTGAGATAGTTTGTCCTGGGATCGCAGCTCTCTCCTCCCACACCCAGATCCGTGGACCACAGGCCTTGGCATCACAGGCAGGAATCTGGGAGTCCCAGCACGGCTTTGTCCAGTGACTTCCCTCCCTCATAGCCCGTCCTGGACAGCGGGGTCACCCCAGCTGCCTCATAGGATGGGCTGTCGAAGAAGCAAATGAGGAGGGTGCTGAATGCTTAGCCCCTGTCTGGCTTTCCCAGGCTGGCCAGACCCTCGAGGCCCTCACTTTCCGTGGAAAATGGCTCCTGCCCAGCACCCACGCGTGGCGTGCAGCCAGAGTGGAGCAGGCTCCCCGAGGCAGGCCCCGGCGTCTCGTCTGAGGGCTGCGGTGTCTGCTGGCAGCCGGTGCCAGGCAGTGTTTGTTGGGGGCACATCCTTGGGGCATTCTGGCAACAGGTGGGCCCGGGCCATTGCCGGTTCTCAGAGTTGCTCGGGAGGGGAGTGACGTTGGGGCTGGGGAGGGGTGGTCACTGTTTTCCTCTACTTCTGCTTCAGGGAAAAGGAAATAGCCAAGAAGGAAAAAGCTCAAGAGAGTGAGAACACCATCGCTGCCAGAGAGGTGCGGGGCCTCATGGACACCATTGGTGAGCCTCTGTCCCACAGTGCAGGCAGGCACGGCCTGGGCCAGACAGTGCTACGTGGGGGAGCTTCTGGAAGTACTCGTGTAGGAGCACCTGACGGCCCCTCGGTTCCTCTGCTCCGCCTCATAGAGGGCCTTCCCCCCACCCCTGACGCTCTCCCCTAGGCCTTTGCCCCTGAACCTTCTCCCCTCAGCCTTGTCCCCTGGGCCTTGTCCCCAGTGCAGAGAGCTGGGGGAGGAGGAGGGGCTGCCTGCACAGACAGCATTTACTGATGAAACCTGTTGGTAAAGGATGTAGCTCGCTTTTCTGTGATGTCACAGGAGGATTTTTCAATCTACATTGTCTTCCTTCACACCACATTACCCTAGTTTGACTTTATCCCAATGTGGAGGCTCTTTTTCTTTGTGATTAAAAAAGTAATACATGCTCACTGTAGAAAAACGAAGGAGATAAAGCAGAAAGTGAAAACTCCACCTCCACAAGAGCACCTCTTCTCTTCCCAAGAGTGCCCACCACCCAAGAAACTACACAGTGTCCAGGGTCCCATGTGTATTCAGGGGACATCAGAGTGCTTGGTGAGCTCACAGACCCTAGAGCAGGGGCCCACATGCCAACTCCTGCTCAGCTCTGCCTTTGTTCTTGGACCCCCCCACGCCCGAGTGTCCTCACTTGTAGGATGGGGCCGGTAATAGAACCTGCCTCTTAGCTTCGTCCTGAGGAGTAATTGACTTAGAATGATACCGGGTGAATGGTAAGTGCTGATAAGTGTTGGTAATTCTTATCTGTGTATATATTTTCTTCTATAAAACTTAAAAAAAAAAAACCTAAATAGTTCTATTCTATACATACCATTTGGAACTTTTTTCCAGCATTTAATTGTATATGCAAGACTTAATTCCCCATAGCACTTAGGGGTCCCCTTTTTCCTTAAGCCTCTGACACTGCTGGCCGGCTTTGGAGCGGGTGCATCTCCTGAACCCAGGCACTTGCTGCCTTGCTCTCTTTTCCTGGGTGCTCTGACCTCCCCTTGGAGCTGTGAGGGCGACCTGGCCACCTCTGTTGTCCTCCCCCAGTTCCCGAGAGGATCAGCACCGTCACCTTTCAAGGGCGAGGAGATTACAAGAGGAGGCGCTATGAGAGTGCTCTTGCAAGCTTTAAGGAGGAGATCGCTCAGATTGGGGTGGTGAGAATTCTCCCTCTCGCTCCCCTTCTGTCCCTGGGCCGTTCCGAGGGGAGGGTGGGCTCCGCACGGCACCCGCCCCCACGTCCCCCAGGTCCGCAGGGGCTCGCCGCAGTGTAGACAGAGTCGCAGGAGCCGTGCTGGGATGGCTCGCTGCAGGTGCTGCTTGTGAGCACAGCCCTGCATGTCAGGGGCTGTTATAACCCCCATTCTGCAGGCGAGAAAGTCCTGCCTGATTTGGCACGTAAGGGCCACGTGGGAACTGGACTCTGGGTCTGATGCTACAGCCCAGTCTTTGATCTCCCTGCTCTGTGCTACTAAGAAGGGGCCAAATGGCCAGGCCCTTAGCCACTACCCTCACTTGGCTCCCTGTTCCTCTCCAGAGATCTTGTTTCTAACAAGGCAGATTCCTGGAGTACTCCCTAAACTAAATGAGGCCCTTGTTTGCCCTTTCGGGTCCTCTCTGAGCCCCAGATCTCACTCACCACTTTCTCCCTGAGTTGCATGGATTCCTGGAGCTGGCTATAGACCCAGAGCACCAAGAAGGTGCTCTCCCAGCCAGCTCATCACTTTCCCAATACATCCCAACGGGACGTGAACTCTGTTCTCACCGTGAGCTCTGTGGCTTTGATCATATCACCTAACTGAGCCTCCGTTTCCTCATCTGAAGTACTCTTGGAATTATTTCATTGGCCACTTCTTTAATGAATATTTGTTGAGCTCCAACCATGGGCCAGGCATAATTTCAGCACCTACTTCACAGGCTATGATGAGGACCAAGTAAGTCTGAGGAGAAGGGCTCACCCATGACGTGTGTCCCAAACGGTGCTGCCCTAGTGCTCTGGCTGTGAACAGTTAGTAAATCTTAACTCCTTAGGTCTAGGTAAGAGAGACTGTTTTTGAGAGAGGACCACAGCTGGCACTTCCCCACTATAGGGTTTGGGGTAGGGGGGTCCTTCCTCCATAGCCCTCGCCCTCCTGGCTTGTTTTAGGAAATGGAACCTCTCATCTTAGAGCCAGGAGCACTTCTTTTAAAAAAGCTGGCTGAGTCTGATGAAGACATCAACAGTCTCTTCCAAAAGGTGGAAGACGACAGCAACCTGGAAGACTACACCATCCAAGTACGGGTCCCCTTGTGGCGGGGCCTGCCCCGCGTGTGTCCTCCTCCTGCTCCTTCCCTCCTTGCCACCCATTCTCCCAGCCCGACCCAAACTTCTTGGCACAGACCCTGTTGGAGCTGCAGGATCAGGTGGCAGAGAAGTTCCTGCTCCAGAAGCAGGAGATCAAGAAGCTGGACGAGACCCTGCACTCGCTTGAGTTCTCCCGGGCGGATAAAGTGAGTTGGCCTCCAGATTCGCTCTTGGTGATTTTCACTTGTGGGATTTATGAGGCATCATCTGTTTTCAGTTCTCCAAGAGGAGAAAGTCACTCACTGTGGTGCCTTGTCATTTCTAGCTAAAAAGCGTGTTGAAGAAATATGTGGAAATCATAGAGAAAACTTCCTACCTCATGCAGCCCGACGTGTACAGGCTGATCAATAAAGAAGCCATGGTGAGTGGTTCTCATGTGCAGGGGATCCGCCCGCAGGAGAGGACCCCAGCATGCCCTACAGCCTGGGTCTCAGGAATGATGGGCTTCTCATATATAACATTTCCAAGTCACTCAGGCTGGCCACTTTCCTGCCACGTTCATCCCAGTAAACCTAATACAGCATCGTCGGTGTGACCAATGCTAATTTTATGAGTACCTGCGGGGCCATGTCTCAGCTACCATGTGCAGTGCGATGTGTGCTACGCGACAGACGCACGACCTCACAGCTGTCGTGGCCTCAGGGCGGTGTGTGCACTCGTAAGGGACCTCAGCGTGCTCTGCATGTCTAGTTTTTCTAGTGGTTTTTGTCTTGCCGCCTGCTGTCTGTCTATTGCTGAACCATGCCTGCCCCTCTGGCTCTGTCCCCACTGCTCCTCTGTCCACACCCCCAGCCTCACCCACATGCTTCCTTTGGGGGAAAAAAACAAACAAGAAAATCAAGGTTGTTTATGAAAGGACACTTCTTTTGGCTCCCCAGAGGCACGTTCTCTTGCATGGGTTTCCAGGTCCTGTGCAAAAAGCTGGGCTGGCCAGATGACGGGCCTCCTGGCAGCACGCAGGGTAGGAGTGCAGTGTTCAGAATCACAGATGGGCTCCAGCTCAGCTCTGTGCCTTGGGGTCCTGGACAAAGCACAGATGGAATGAGCACAGAAGCCCCTCTCCACCACCCAGACATGAAAGTTCCCAAAATTACTCAGCCCCTGCACCTGGAACTCCGCGTCCATAAAATGAGGACGGTGATACTTAAATACCAGTACTTGTTGGGAGGATGACATAAGAGGACTCAGCAGTGGCCGCTCTTATTTTGAGACAAGCAGGAGTTCCAAATTTTGAACCATTTGATCGATGAGGGGAGTCAGAGTTAAGTGTCCCAGTTATGTTTCAACGTTTGACTTCCTTGTGTCTATTGTACACATAACAACTGGCGCTTTCTACCTGCTCTATGTGCATCTGTCTCATTTAACCTCACCAATTCCCTGTGCTGTAAAGAACATTATCTTCACATTATGGCTATGGAATTGGAGGTTCAGGAAATACTTGCCAATGCCCCCCAGCTAGGAACAGCTGGCATTAAACCTCGGCTTCCGATGAAAATTGTTACTGGAGTTTCTGCCCGCTGAGCTTGGCGGTTCTCAGCCCTGCCCCAGGGCAGGGCATAGAGGGCATTGGGACATGTGTGGCACATTTTTGGCTGTCCCCATCCTTGGGGACTTGGGAGAGGCTGCTCTCCTTTAAGGAGGTGGGAAGGCTAAACGGCAGAACAGTGCCACATAGTGAAGAGTCGTCCCAGCTGCCCTGCCAAAGGTGCCCTGGGGAGAATCGCTGGGAGGGCTGCCGAAGAATGTTCTAGCTCTGACCTCATTTGGTAATTGGGTACCGGTTCTCATCCCAACCATGTATGCCTGGTCCCTAGTAGCATTAGACTCTGCTTTTGGAACAAATTTATAAAGCAAACAAAAAAAAAAACAGCTAAACGTGGAGAGCCTGCTGAAGTGCTTAATTCCAATGAACTTAGAGTCACCTTTTTAAACAATCTTAAGGTGATCTTAGAGCTGGGTTGAAACTCACGTGGTCAGCGTTCATGGTTAAGCCCTTAGGAACTGTTCGTAGCTGCTGAGCCCCTTAAGTGCCCAGCGACCCTGCAGCACTCCTCAGATGCTGCCACCGCCCTGCTTGGCCCCCAGCCCGCAGCTCACCGGGCCCCCCTCCAGCCACCCACCACCCCTCTCCAGCTGGGCCTTGTCCTGACCTTGGAGAGCCCCCGCTCCATCTACAGCCTGCCCGTCTGTGACCGCAGATCATAAACCACGCCCTGCTGGGCAACCGGAGGGCCCTCGCCCAGCTGTTCGTCAACCTGATGGAGGCCACGCTGCAGCAGGAGCTTGACGGCCACCGCCGCTGGCAGGGCCTGGTGGATGCCTGGAAGGCTCTCAAGAAGGAGGACCTGATGCAGCGTTTCAGGTCGGTGGCTCTCGCCCCGCCCCCCGGACAGCAGCGTGGGCAGGCAGTGGGGGGGGCGGGGGGGGGGGGGACGGGAGGGTACCTTCTCTTTCCCTTCGTCGTTACTTTAAAATGCTGTTGCTTTTTATGGTGGTAAAAGTAATAGGTGCTCTTTTTTTTTTAAAGTCAAAATAGGTAAAAGTATAAGGAAGAAATTAAAAATCACCACTAACGCCTTACCACAGCGAGAAGCACAGCTGATATTCGGGTGTATTTTCTCCCAGGGTTTTTTGGCCCATATTGCATACATAGATTTATATCTTATTTTCTTCACACACATTTTCTCATAAGCCTCTTCTGGGCACGGTACAAGTTGTTTGGAAACGTTAGTCTGATTATCCGCCCACTGTCTCCTCTTTACTATTACTGGGCCAGGGAGAATGGCCATCCCTCAGGCTTGGGACACTTCCCACCCTGTGGAGCAGGTTTCACCCACGGGAAGGAGGGTGAAGAGAGGGCCCATCTCCAAGCTTCCTCCACTAGGAGCCACTTTTGTTAATACTGACACAAGGGTCCTGGAGCTTTTGGCCAACCGGGAAGGCTTTCTTTTGCTAAGAAAGGGACTCTTGGGACCAAGATGTCTGAGGACACCAAAGAGTGTCTGTCTGTGCTGTGGGCCTGGGGGTGGGAGGCCCATCTGTACACCACATTTCCAGACAGAGACCACCAGAGTCTGACTCTGGGGAGGGAGGAAAAGTGTACCGAGGTCTGGCTGCACCTGTACTTTCCCCGTGACTTTGGACAAGGGCTTGAACATTCGGAGCCTTTTTCTGTAGGCACCATGATGGCCTGGTGATAGGGTTTTAGTGATGATCAATGAGACGCTGTATGGAAAGTGCCTGGTCTGGGCCTGGGCTTGGGCCTGGGAGGTTGTTAAGATCACTGACAGTGATGGCAGGAGCAGACATTTCCTGGGCATTTCCCAGGAGCCAGGCATGGTGCTAAGGGCTTTGCTTGCACTATCTTGCTGGGTCCTCACAAGTATTACTTGAGGAAGGCGCTTTCCATTAGCTGCATTACAGAGAAGGAAACTGAGATTCAGTGGGGGTGACTTGCCCAAGGTCACAGAGGGGGAGGCGGCAGTCAGGACCCACACAGGATCTGTGCCTGCTGGTCCCTGCACTCTTGGCTCCCCAGCTCCCCCTCCCTCTCTGTCTTCCCTCCTTTCCTCAGTATCCTGGAAGCCCGGATGTGGGGGAAGTGGCTGGGAGTGATGTCAGGGCGCTAGGGTTCTGGATGTTCTCACTGTAGGTCTCATCCCTCCTCTCCCCCTCACCTTGTCCCTCCTCTCCTCTGCATGGTGCCAACGTGTCTGGATGCCCAGTGAGTTCATGGCAAGTGAAAGGATCCAGACTCCTCCGGCCGTGAAGGTGGAGCTGGAGACCATGCTGGAGAAGCAGGGCGCCCTGCAGCAAAAGCGACTGGACCATCTCTGCACCATCTGGTACGACAGGAGGGCTTGCTGTGGAGGGACACCTTCAGGGATCTGTGGGGGAGGCAGGTGCAGTCCTCAGCATTGACCTTTCTCCTGAGGTGTCCTCCAGACCAGGCTATTTCCCAGTTCTCTGGTCCTGGGCTGGTCCCCTGGGTCCACCTTCTGGGGTGTCCAGGCCCCAGTGGCAACAGGGAACATGACACGTGTGCTGCAGAAAGATGTTTAGTGTGACTCAGCCAAAGAGCTTGGAAGTAGGCAGTGGCAAGGGGTGAGGTCAGAGGAGAGTGGGGTGGGGAGGGAGGGGCCAGGTCAGGGGCTGGACTTTTCCCTGAGGACAGTGGGGAGCGGAGTGGCTCCATCAGCTCTGCGGTTTGGAGGGTGGTTGGAGGGGTGTGAAGCTGAAGGCCCGGAAGTTGGTGAGGAGGCTGCTACCATCAGACAGAAGACCTGTTAGAGGCTGTGGAGCCTTCCCTCAGATCACCACCTCTGATCCCATGATAAGCTGTTTGGCAGAGGCACGCTGAATGTTCTAGACCCTGGAAGCCCACTGTCTGAGGAGCCTGTAGCATCCACCCTTAGCAGCAGGATGGAGCCTGCATGGTCCTGCAAAGCAGAGACATTTCATGTGCTGGGACCCATGCACCCTGTTGGTCCCTTTCACCCTGGTCACCCTGGGATGCAGATTCTTCCCATTGCCCCACCACAGAGCTCCAGTTCTCCTAGGATGCAAATGACTGTGAGGACCCCACACAACGTGAGCCAGAGGGACACCCCCGGGAGTGGCATCTCCTGCCCCATGTGCAGCCACATGTTCATGCAGTGTGAAATTAACAAGATGGATACAAATCTCAACACAAGGAAAAGTGCTTTTGTTGTCTTCTGTGACTCCACTTATTTCTGACTGAGTCCCTGTTCGTAAATCTGGACAAAGCTTAGTCTTTCTTGGGGATCCTGTCCATTGAGGGAAAGTTATGGAATCCCACCCAAAGCCAGGCCTGGTCATAGGAGTCTAGTCTTCAGTGTTTGGTCCACACACATGCCTCTGGGCAGCTGCTGCTGCCTTCAGACAGTTGGATGCAGAAACTTGAGGAGGCTGCCATGAGTCTTCACAGCCAGGCAGTCGTTTCTGTCCAGAGATGTGGGTCTTGCAGCTGCTCCCACGGTGCCTCCAGGATGTAGGACACAGGCTGGCACTACCAGGCTCCCGCCATCCTGCTCTGTCCACACCTCCCCCCAGCCCCTTTCTATTGGGTGAGGAGAGACTCCTGGTCCCCAGCATCCTCCTCCTCCCCAGGGCTCTCCACCCACTCCCACAAATGCCTTCTCCCCAGTGCTCTCGACTCACCTAAAAACTTAGACTTTTACAAACAAAATGCAGAAAGATTTCTAGGCTGATGTCGTTTCTGCCCCACCACATCCCTCATACAGGCTGTGAATGTGGGGCTAGTTGCTGCCTGAGTAGAGAGGAGAGACAGGGCCAAAGACATGGAGAAAAATGCGTTCCTTGACACTTCTGACCACACCTGGGACACATATCTAATGGCATTATCTGCAGGCAGAGTGTGCAGCTAGGTGTGTGATATGACCTGGCCTGGAGGAAGGTGGGGGCAATTCTAAGAAATCAGAGGCAAGAGCACATTTATAGGACATAGGACCCAGGAGTGGGGATATATAAAAATGTGAAGTCAGGACATAATTCCAATGTCTGGAAGCATTGCAAACACAGTGCTTAAATACACAACCTAAAGGTAAGATTATAAAGCCTTGATCACAGAATTCCAGAGAGTGTCGAGCAAAGGTTTGGGTTTGTGCTGTTTGTGCAAGGAGGTCCGGACAGCAAAGCATACCGTGTAGACACCACCTATTTCTCCTTAACCTGTCAGCAGCTGCTAGGGTGCCTTCTAATCAAGCCCAAGGAGCTGTTCCAGGAACTGCCTCATGTGGGATCACGGGCAGCCCCCACGTCTCATCCTGGCTTCAGGCCTTCCTCTGGAAACCCAGAGCCCCAGACACCCAGTGAGGATCCTTGTTTAGGCTCATGCCAGGCCCTCCACAGGCTTGTGGGCAGTGATGGCAGAGGGGTGGGGAGTCTCATTAACATTCCCAGGGCTCCAAGAGGGAGTTATCCAAAGTCCCAGGAGAATCCCCGTGGATTTTCTTAGACCCAATAAGTATATATGCATAAATTTAAAACAATTTTAAAAAATAAAATTTTCGTTTTGGAGTAACGTTAGATTTACAGAAAAGTTACAAAGATAACACACAGAATTCCTGTATACTACTAAACCAGTTTCCCTGGCGTTGTTATCTTACACTGCCACTGGACACTTGCCAACACTAAGACGTTAACTTTGATGCATTCCTATTAGCTAAACACCAGACGTTTTCGGATTTCACCAGTTTTCCCACTAACGTCCTTTCTCTGTTCCAGGACCCAGTCTAGAATACCACATTGCATTTAATGCAACGTTTAGACTTGAGATTAAGCCCTGCACACTCTTGTACCTACCTTTTGCTCTTTACTGTCCCACTGTAAGTGGGCGCCCAAGACCATCCTCGGTTACGTCTTGTCCTGGCATAATTATTCATTAACCCCCCCCCCCACTGTCAAAATGTCCTGGTTTGGAGAATAAATAATATGTGGTACACATTCTTTCCGCACCACTAAACACCCCCTAAAACTTACTTAGTGGCTTAAAGCAACAGTTTTTTGCTTCTCATGATTCTGTGAGCCGGCCGGGTGGTTCTGCATGGCTGGGGCTGGATGGTCTGGGATGGTCTCACGCTCGCTCCCGTGTCTGGAGTGGCGGCTGGGACAGCTGGGGCCTCTCCCCACCTGCTCTCTCAGCCCCCGGGAGGCTAATCCAGGCCTGTAGGCGTGGCAGTGGTGCTGGCAGAAGAGCTCCCTGTGACAAGAGAGGGCAAGCAGAGTGCACAAGCCCTTTCCAGGCCTCGGCTCTCACGGTTGCGAGCGTCCCACTGGTCAAAGCAAATCTCACGGCCAAGCCCAGATCCGGGAGGTGGAAAAATAGACTCCACCTGCTGGTGGGAGGACCTAACAATATTGACCATTTTTCAATCTGCCACACTCTTCAGTGACTACAGAAGAGAATTCACGTATTTTAGACAATTCCCTATTTTGGGATATGAAGGTTGTTTTTGATTTTTTGTGTGTTTATAAACAGTACTGTTGTGACTGTCTTAATGCATAAACTTCGTATGCACTTTATTTTTAAAAACTTATTTATGTTTTGGCTGCATTGGGTCTTTGTTGCTGCACACGGGCTTTCTCTAGTTGCGGCGAGCAGGGGCTACTCTTCATTGCGGTGCGCGGGCTTCCCATTGCAGTGGCTTCTCTTGTTGCGAAGCACTGGCTCTAGGCTCACGGGCTTCAGTAGTTGTGGCTCTTGGGCTCTAGAGTGCAGGCTCAGTAATTGTGGCGCATGGGCTTGGTTGCTCCACGGCATGTGGGATCTTCCCAGACCAGGGATCGAACCCACGTCCGCTGCATTGGCAGGGGGATTCTTAACCACTGCACCCCCAGGGAAGTCCCTGTATGCACTTGATATTGTTATCTTTCATTAGGTCCTCAACGTGGCTTCCTGGGTTGTGTGATATCAACCATTTGTTTTTTTCCATTACGAAAGTTTGGTTTTATTTTCTAAGTAACAGGCTTATTCATATTAATTGACCTTTTCATGAGGTATGTTTTTGGCACCATGAAATCCCCAACAAGTCCCTCATTTCTTCAGTATTTATGTAGATACTACCCTAGGCCTATGTTCCTTGAAGATGCTACCAATTTTGGTAAGTAAATGTTTCATTCAAGCATGGCTTACGTGTCACATCTTCCTTCCCCAGTGACCTCCTGCCCCCCAATTACAGCAAAGCTCAGCTGACTGAATGGCGTTCTTCTCTCAACTCCCTGAATAAGCATCTCGGTGAGTGGGGTTTGTAGGATCCCACTTGGGTCTCTCCAGAACTCTGCTCAAGTAGTAGCTATGTGGCAGCTGGCCAGTCATTTATGTGAGAGTCTGTTATAGACTCAGGAGTAGGTGGCAGGTCCCTTTTGGGGAAGGAGTGTTAGGGTGTGGAGGGAAGAGTAAGCTCGGAGGGTTCATATCAGACCCACAGACCTTGCCTGGCAGAGCCCCCTCCTCCACCCACCACCTCCCGAGTCACTGCCCAGCTGGCCCCACACTCCGACCACGGCATGGAGCCAGAGGAATGGCTCCAAGGACCACTTGTGAGGGCAGCTCAGGGGCCAAATCCTGGGTGTGCGAGGTGCCCTGTCCCCACTCTGTGACCTTGGGGAAGTCATGGCCTCTCTTGGCCTCAAATTCCTCCTCCATAAAGTAGAGCTCTCAAGAGGAGTAGTAAAGGTACCCATCTTGTGGGGTTGATCTAAGAATCACATGTGATCCTGTGGTCCAGTCACAGTTCAGTGCTTGGCTTTCTCAAGGCTCAAGAATAAATGGTAATGTTTAGAAATTCTCTTAACCAGGATCCTCAAACTCCAGCCTATGGGTCACTGCCTGTCGGTAAATAAGTTTCATTGGGACATGGCTCTACTCATTTGTCTACATACTGTCTCTGGCCGCTTCTGCTCTATCACAGCAGAAATGAGTGGTTGCAGCAAGTACTGTATAGCTCTTAAAGCTGGAGATATTTACCATCTAGCAGAGTTTGTCAAGTCTTGTTCTAAAAGATATATAATACTTCCATCTCCTCTGAGGCAACCCAGTGAGGTCAGTGGTGCCATTGCCCCTCTGTGATAGAGAGGGATCCAGAGGCACACAGAGGTGAAGTATCCTGCCGCAGGTCACACAGCTAAGGAAGTGTCACAGCCAGCCTTGACCTGGGTGCTTTGGTTAGTAGTACCCACCACTGCTCCCAGGCTTGCAGGTTTATAATGGCAAAGGTATTATAACTATATGCTAATACCAAGGTTAGAGCCCTGAGACCCTAAATAATAGCAATGGCTGCCATGCATTGGGTGCCTCCTAGGAACAACCATGGTGCTGGGCCCTGGTAACCAGCAGGGTGGATCTCCTCTTGGGTGCTTCTGTCCAGAGCAGAAGTCAGACCATGCAGGATGTTACAGCAGGGAGTGGACAGGTGACCAGCTGATGGATGTGTATTGGTGGCACAGCCTGGGTAAGGGTTGTAAGAGACCTTGCCAAGGAAGTGATTATCCAGTTGAGACCTGCAAGGCAAGTACAAGTTAGCCAGCCCCAGGGGTCAGGGGAGCTTTCCAAGCCAGAAGACTAGTATGTGGGGAGGCTGAGAGGCCAGAAGAGCTGGGGCCTTCAGGGAAAGCAGCAGGTGGCAAAGGAGGCTGAAAGATGCCAAAGGGCCAGGCTGTGCTGGCTGTGTGGCCATGTGCTGAAGGCTGAACTTTATCCTGAAGTCAGTGGGAACCCAGTGGAAGGTTCTGAGCTGGGAGTGGTAAGGTTAGAGGAGGGGGAATGGATCAGAGAGGTACAGGCGCAGAAGAAGCACAGAGACCCGCAGGGGAGCTTCATCACAGTGACTTCATAGGAAGGGTAGGGATGTGCTGGCCTAGGCAGTGGCCTGGGCATGGGAGAAACCAGCTTTATAGCCTCTCTTTACCAGTTTCAGTGCATATCTACGCTCCCCAGTGTGCTAGCTGCCATCCAGCCTGCCCTCCTCCCCAGCCCTTGTCAAGGAACAGCCACCACGCAATCTCTGTGTTATCTTTCAGTTTCTAGAACTGCCAGGAACATTAAGCTTCAGTTCCTTACCTTAGACACCAAGAGTCACACTGAGGTGACTATAAACCAGAAACAGTAGGGAGGAGGAAGAGGAGAAAATCAATCAGTCATTTAATCGATTAATCAGCTTCTGAATGTTCTGCTGGTCTATTCACTTCTTAAGGGATTCACCACAGACATGATCTGTAAACCCTCCTTAATTTGCACCTGGTTACTGTTTTGTGACTTGGTGCAACTCCCCCAAAAGAATTTCACCAGCCTTGAAACTGAGTCAAGAATCAGGGTCAGAACAGGAAAAGGTGGCTGCTCATTTGAGGCCCTTATCTTGGGGTGTTGGGAGGTGAGGGAGATGGCACCCCCTGGTCTAAGTCGTCCCTGCTATCGCGGCACTTTACTGGGGAGAAGCCGCTTTCTTGAGAAACTCCTCTTCCCAACCTCCCCTCTTCTTCTGGAAGAGCTGCTGACGTGTTTTTTTCTTGCATGGAGACACCTCCCACGTGGAGTGCACTATGCGGATCCGGTTGCAGTACGAGAAGACTTGGCAGGAGTGCCTGGCCCAAGTGCAGAAGTGCAAGGTGGGTGCCCCTCCTGGCCCCCCTGAGGAGAGGAGCAGAGGGCACGCCCCTGCCCCTCTGCAGCCTGTGTCTCCTGCTTTCCCTCCGCACTGGCCTCTGGGTGTCCTGAAGCTGTTTCCTCAGCCTGGACCCCCTCCTCCTCAGCTATTCCCACCCACCCCTCCATGGTCCCCAACACGACCTCCTCCAGGAAGCCACCTCTGACCCCACAGACAAAGTTTTACACGCTGATCACCTCAGTCTTCACCCGCGACCCTCTGTATCACTTGACATTATGTATTCCGTGGAGGTCACGTCACAGGAGTTATTTTCACTGTTTCCCTTTGATAAATAGTGTTGCCACTGCCATCACGCCCAACTTTACTCTCCACCTGCCCGCCTCTGTTAGAGGGCGAGTCAGTGAGTCCTCTCACAACCCCCTTCAATTACCATGCCTGGTTTTCTGAGGTGCAAGGACATATTGTGTCAAAATGCCCCTTCCCTGACTCCTTGGTAAAATCATTTAGATGGAAAACCCCCAAGAGCCTAATCATTTTAAAGATGGTCTAACCTGCCCCTGTGGTGGTCGTGGCCATGAGGGTCTCACCTGTGGGCCCCGAGGAGCTCCGGCTGCTCCACCCTCACGTGTGTACCTGTTGAGCTGTGGCTCTGCCACCAAGACCCCGCGATGAGCAGCGTTCAGGGGTGCAGAGCACTTTCCAGTACGATGCAAGGTGTGGGTGCTGTGGTCCCTGGGGGCTGTGCCACTGTCTTGCACCTGCTGTCATCAGATCCTACAAGTGGATGTCGCTGGCCCCATCTGGAGATTAGAAGACCAGTTTGCAAAAGGCCAGGGGCTGTCCGAGCCCACGGGGCCCTGCCCGCTTGCTCTGTTGCCTTAGGGGCAGTCTCGTGCCCCTCCGTCAGCCCTTTAGGGGCGTCAGACCTTAGGAGTAGAGCCTAGAGGGAAACCTTATGCCCTCACAGAGCCTCCCCAAGACCACATCCCCCGCGCTCACCTGCTCGTCCTCCACCCCCTCCCTGGGAGCTGCGTGGCCTGGGCGCTGATGCCTTGTGCCCGTGCTCAGGGCCCTCTGCTGGGCACATGCAGGGGGTGAATGCTGATGTCCTCACGTACCCCAGGAGGGCTCTGAGCCTGGCAGAGGGCGCCTGGTGTTCCTGGGCGGCGGCATTGAAAGTATACAACTGGAGGCACGTTTTTATTTGGGAGAGGTTGATTATTGTAAATTTTGTGCGTAAATCAAGTCTTTATTAATGTAGAGAGCTGGCTTTCCAGTTGACATAATTCCAGACAGGAAGTGGGAGCCCTGTCTGGTTTACAGGAACACTGAGGCCGTGTAGGATGGTGGCTTATGCCTGTAGGGTCTGCAGTAGGATAGTTCTGAGTTCAGATCCTGGTCCCAACACTTGCCAGGTGTGTGACTTCCAGCAAGTTCTTTCACTTCTCTGAGCCTTAGTTTCCTTATCTGTCAAATGGGGCTAATGAGAACACCTCTGCAGGATTCAGTGAACAGGCACAGCATATAGCACCTGGACATGGTGGGCAGATAAAGCTGGACCGTGTCCGCCACTGCGGGAGTTTTCGCTGAGGTTCTCAGGGATGAGTGGGAGGCAATCTCAGGGGACAGGACCAGCCCTCAGGTGAAGCCCCCATCAGCCTAAGCTGGGTTCTGCCTTGTCCCCCTCCAGAAGCAGCTGCTGGACTGGAAAGCCTTCACTGAGGAGGAGGCAGAGAGCCTGGTGAGCCCATCCTTCTTCCAGATGGTGGGAAATCTCCAGAGCAAGGTGGAGGAGGAGCTGGAGGCATTGGATGTGCGTAACTGGGGACCTGCACAGCTGGGGAGCTGGGCGGGGTCACCTGGGGTGCTGGGCTGTGAGAGGAGTGGGGGGCCCAGGGCTTACAACTTTCCTGCCCCTGGTGAGTGCATCCCCCTCATCATGGCCAGCTCCTCTGGAGCAGTCTCCCTGTGCTGGGCCCTCCAGGCTCACCCCCGACTCCCCCACCACCCGCGGACTCCAATCGAACAGTCTCGAGCAGTGAGTGCTCCCCGAGCCCTTGCCAGGTGTGGGTGCTGAAGGCCACAAGGAGCAACAAAGCTGCGTCCCACGATGCTTAGCGTTTAGAGCAGGGTCAGCAAACGTTTTCTGTAAAGGGCCAGATATGAGGAAAAGGGTGCGGGGCGAAGGGGCAGGTGGGACGAAGTGAGAGAGGAGCATTGACATGTATACACTACCAAATGTAAAACAGATGGCTAGTGGGAAGCTGCTGCATGACACAGGGAGATGAACTCGATGATGGGTGATGACTTAGAGGGCTGGGATAGGGAGGGTGGGAAGGAGTCTCGGGAGGGAGGGGATATGGGGATATATGTGTAGATGCAGCTGATTCACTTTGTTGTACAGCAGAAACTGGCACAGCAGTGTAAAGCAATTATATTCCGATAAAGAGCTTAAAAGCGGGGGGGAGCAGATAGTAAATATTTTAGGCTCTGTGGGCTCTCAGGTTTCTGACACAAGTTCTCGCTCTGCTGTTGTCACACAGGAGTAGCCCCAGGCAATGCAGAAACAAATGGGTATGGCTGTGTTTCAATAAAACTTTATTTATGGACACTGAAATTTGACTTTCCTATAATTTTTACATTATTAAATATCTTCTTTAGATTTTTTTCAGCCATTTAAAAATGCAAAATCCATTCTTAGCTCCCAAGGTTAAATAAAAAGGCAGAAGGCTACATTTAGCTTATAGGCCATAGTTTGCCAACCCCAGACCCTATGAGAATATAAAATACACATGTGAAAGAGGGAGAGGTGAGAATTTAACACTAGACTGTGGTGTTTGGCTCAAATGCTGAGTCAGGGAACTCCAAAGAAGGAGGGATGCCCCAGGCCAAGGTGGGTATGGCCCACCTGATGCCAGGCTGGTATCAAGGGTGGTGCCTTCTTCCTCCTAGGCCCCAAACTCCATCTTCTTCCTGGCAGTGACTTCAGTGGACACAGGGCAGGTCTAAAGATGGGACTTCAGGTCAGCCGGTCCTGGGGCATGGCCTTGGACAGACCAGAAATGCTGTCCCAGAGGAGGGAGAGCTGTGAGCCGAGATGTGGCCCAGAAGATAACCTTGAGGGATGGTGTCCAGGGAGTGACGGCCAGTCCCTCAAAACATGGGTCTCCACTGGCCAGCGAGGGAGCCCCGCAAGTGGGGCGCTTCTCCTTATCCCGGGCCAGGTGGCACGTAAGGCCCCTTCTCTGTGTCCCGCCACCACAGAAGTCCTTTGAGGCCACGGCAAAGCAGACAGAGCGACAGAGCTCAGACCTCTTCAGCTACTTCCAGGAGGCTGTGCGGCTGTGGGAGGCACATCAGAGCATGCTGTTGATGCAGGAGCTGGAGCTTGAGAAGAGGATGGAGCGGCAGCGGCAGAAGCACAGCCAGGAGGACCAGGTGTGACCCCGGCATCCAGGTAGCCCCCACAGGGGATGAGGGAAGGGCCACACCCAGGCTGCCAGCTGCCCGGTGGCTCTGCTTGGGGGCCTGTGAACTCAGAGCATTCAGATGCAAAACAAAGAAAAAGAACTTCAAGCCATACTTCACACCGTATCTTACATATTTTATTTTTATATAAAAATTAACCCCAAATATATCTTAGACTCAAATGTAAAACCTCAAGCTATACCACTTGATCAGATGGGACACGGAGGCTCACCTTGGTTACGGGACTGGATGGGAGTCGAAGAGTCCTGCCAGAGTCAGGTCCGGGCTGTGTGACGGGTCCTGGATCCAGACATGTCTGTGAGGGGGTGTGCGTGAGAGACAGACAGCCTGGGGGGCATGGAGCATCTACCTCCCACAGTCATCCCGCCCTCCCAGGACATGAGCGGGCCCCCACCCAGCCGCCGGCGCGCGGTGAGGGGTGGAGCCGTGCACTCAGCATCTGAGGCCCTTTCTCGACAGGTGAGGAGGAGAGCGAAGAGCAGGTGCCTCTGGAGGGTGTAGTGGGGGCCTGTCCAGGTGGGGGCGGGTGAGGGACAGATCCTTGAGGGGTCCCATATCAGTGGGGTGTCCAGGGGTGTAAAGTACACAAAGAAGGACATTCCAGGCAGGGATAGGGGCCCAAAGGCCCAGAGCAGTGAGAGTAAGGGCGGTGGCACGGTTGATGCCCCTTTTGTAGTAAAGAGCCCCCCCGGGGCACCTGGACCTCAGCTTCAGGGGCAGGATCTCCGCATGTCACATACACTGTTCAAGCTGTGGTAACTCACATCTGCTTCTTTCTGTTTGGGGTGTGGCTGCCAGGCCCAGGAGGCTCACCTCGATAAACTCTTGGACCAACTGAGGCAGCAAAGCTATGAGAATACGCTGAAGTTACACCTGGAAAAGGCCAAAGATTTTCTGAAGACTATGAAATGCAGGTAGGCAGACTAGACTCTATAAGGGGACGGCTGGGAATTCATATTCAAGGTCAGAGGCTGCCTGCCTAGGAGCCCAGCCCAGTGTTGCCTCCAACGTCGGAGAACATTGTGGTTCTTTGCTGCTCTGCCCTCAGCCAACACAAAAGCTTTCAGAGAGAACTTTGATTGGAAAAGTTTATGGAGGGAGATTGCCAGGCCATGTAGTTTAAAGGTCAAGAGCATGGGCCCTCCTGCTACCTTCTTAAATTTTAAAACGTACATGCTTTGTTAAAGAAGAAAAAGTTAACAAATACAAACATGTAGGAAATTCCCCTCATTCCTGCTCATCTCATCCTTTCTGTGGACATAGACATTTATAAATGTGGTTATATATACACATACAATGTTTTAAAAATAAGAATTGATCTGCAACTGCAGATATATTTTCATTTTTAAATGGCCATCCATCCGTTAATATGGATGCTTCATAATGACTTAAGCATCCTCCAATTGACTAGCTTTTTAAAACTGGTGCCAGTTTCTCAACATTAAAAACAGTTCACTGTGAACTGTCTTGTGTCTTTGTGCCTTTGTACAACTAATTCTGTAAGGACCATTCACAGAAATGGAACTGCACTGCCAATTGATTGCTTTCCTTAGATTCAGAAGTACATTTTAAGGCAAATAAGTAACCCCCTGAATCTTGGTCTTCTTACCTAGGGAACAGATAAAAGTCTGGGCCTTGGGGTTTTGGAGTGTTTGATGGGATAATATAGGTAAAGTTCAAGGACAGGGTTAAGACGGTGGACAGAAAGTGGGAACCCACGTTACAGCATGCAGAGAATTCTCTTGTATGTGTTCTCTAATGTTCTACAAAGAGTACGTATTCTTTGTATGATTAGAAAAATAGCGAAACAAACCGAGGACTGTTATGGCAAAAGCAAGCCTATGCAGCAGCTCTGTGCAGAACCACACGCCAGATATCAGCCCACCTCCATGGGGTCCAGGGCATGGCTCTTGGCTGGGGTCTCTCATACCCAACTGACCCCCCCCTTAAACAGTGGTCTCATCTCCCTGCTTCCCAGGTATGAGAATTTTCATGGTCTCCTGACAAAGGAAGTGATGGAGTACCCAGTGATCATACTGAAGGAACTCAATGCCTACAGCTCCACCCTCAGCCAACACTTCTGTGTTCGTGAAATCTTTGAACAGGTATGGAAAGGGGTACAAAAAAAATCCCAGCTGCTCACCAAGAAGCAAAAGGGAGAGGATGACTTCTAGTTCTTATTTGCCTCAATTTTGAATGCCTCTCTAACCAACGTGGAGTTAGAATCTATGTCAGGACATCAAGGAGTAAGAAGCTAAAAGTGTCTCCTAAAGAGACCATTTCTTTCTCAGATTAAATGAGGTTGAAGGGCTCATAATCCAGGCCTCAAGGCTTGAATGACATTATAATTAAAAGGCTAATTTGTAAGACTTTGAGTTCCATTCACCCAACTCAACACGGCTGCATACCCCTCCTAAAATACAGCTCTGAGCTACCCACTCTCCTGCTCAGAAGGCCTTCACCAGGTCTGCAGCCCCGCCAACCCCAGCCCACAGTCCCAAGGTGAGCACAGAGGCCCCGCCTCTGGTTTCCGCCCTGACGCTCCCTGCTCAGCAAACTCCTCCCTCCTCCTGCATCTGCCACTGCGCCCTGCCCTTCCTCACCCTGCCCCTCCGTGAGGAGCCTTCTGTCTCCACACACCCCAAACCCACCTGTACTTCCAGCCACCACCAGTGACAAGATCCCACCCACTCCCTCCGACCCTCGTCTCCCCTTCCTCACCCCAGCACCACTCCTCTCTCTGAACGTGCTTGTACGTTGATTGCTGTCAGATGCAGGAGTTCAGAGCATCCCACTGGAAGGTGTTTCCTGAGGGGCAGGTGTGCCCTCCTAACTTTTGTTCAGATTCACTGCCCTCAACACAGAGTCCTGAACCTAATTCAGACACGCTGAGTGCTCCCTGGTAAGCGCACGAACGCCGGGAGTGCCCTGGTGTGACTGTCCCAGAGGTGGCTCTTTCCCACACATGCACCTAGAGTCCTGCATGGCCAGGGCTGCAGGTACTTGTGGAGACGCTGAACCTGGCAAGGTTTCCTGTCGATGTGGGGTTCCTGACTCCTCAGGGAATCCCTCCTCTCAGCAGGGATCCCTGTCCCAATTGCTCGTAAATGCTTCGTGTGGCACCTCGGTTGAGGTGGAACTCAAGCTGTCGGAGGTGGAGCTCACTACCTTTGAGATCAGTCTGGTCGCCTGGGTTAACGTGTAGGTGCTACTATGGTCTCTGTGTTGCAGGAAGGACATTGAGCCCGCAGGGTTTAAGGGGCCTGCCCAAGGTCCCCCAGCTTGTGAGGAGCTGGAATTCAAATCCACTCTCATCCATGGTGCACTATATCCACAGCATCCCCCACAGCCTGTGAAACAGAGACTTTGTAGGGTGAATGAGGGGCCTCCCAGGTTGTGTAAATTGTGTTCATTCTGTATGTTGGCCTCCAGCTCTGGGTACAGCAAGTTTCTGCCCCATTGTCTGCATCCCTCCATTTATACTTGCTTGTTCTTTGCTCCAGGTCACTACCCAAAATGTGTCAGAGTGAGATTTTATTCTGTGATCGCTATTGTGTGATGAAAGCTTTGCTCGCCTGCTTGGGATTAAGGAAAATTGGTTGGGAACACCCTGATTACCCCTGTGAAATAGGTGGTCAAGGCCTGCATCAGATGTAGAAGGGGAGGGGCAGGGCCTTTTCCTTGAGGGAAACGCCCTCAGAAGTGGCACTCTGCTCATTCAGCGTCCGTGTTTTTGCCTTGCAGAACTTGAAGGGGGACGTCATTTTGCAGTTAAGGGAACCAGGTAACGCTTTTACAATTCAAGTCTGAGTCTCCCCGGCTTCACGCTTGTGTATCTGGGGGCTGGGGAGGCCCGATCAGGCTGCACTGGTAACCCCTCCCTTGCTGTGCTTTGGGGCGGGTCATCAACAGAACCGCATGAAACACAGTTCCCGCAGAGGATGAGGAAACTGAGGGGCAGACAGAGGCCTAACATGGACACGAGCAAAGGTGAGGAAAGTGTAAGCAGGGGGACGAGTTCCCTCAGGCCAGCAGGAGACACAGAAGAAGAAGTTCAAGAAATCGAGTCCCCCGCCACTCAGGAGGTGGTGGTGAGCCCACAGGAGAGGTCTGTACTGAGTGAAGAGATGGGTGAGTCCAGAGAGGACTCTACTCCAGGATTAGAAGCAATGCAGGTGGAAAGAGACAGCTCCTTAAAATCACCCCCAAACCAGGCAAACATGATGGTTCATGAAGAGGAAGAGGAGGAGAAGAAGGAAAAGGTGGAGGAGGAGAGGGAGGAGGAGGAGGAGGAAGAAGAGGAGGAGGAGGAAGACGAGGAAGAGGAGGAGGAAAGGGAAGAGCACGAGAGCTCATCCCTGGATGAGGTAGGCCAGCCGCGGATTCACTCTCGGGTGTGGGAAGTGTGCTGTGTTCACTCTGTGCATCCCTAACACAAGCTGGGGTCGCCAGTGGCACATCTCCATGGATGTGTGTATAAAGAATAACAAACGTATGCACACCTTTTATTTTTGTCAGCAGGGATCCAATTCTTATCTCACAGCAATGCTTTTTAAATCCACCTTCCTCTGCTCACATTTCGTCTTACAACCTACTCTGATGTCAGTCACCCCCTCAACTTCCCTCATCCCTCCCCGGTCCTCTCTCTTTCCCAGCTCCTCTTTATTGTATAGACCAACTTAGCCTCTCCATTCCTTCCCTCTTCCCATTCTCTGGTTATGTAAGAAAAAAGATCCATGTCCAAGTCAGCAGACAGCTCTCCTTAGACTGCAGGGAAGTGACTCTCATATTAATAAATCTTGTCCTCAGAACACATTCAGACTCACAGAACAGTAATTTGAATTCCATAATCATGAAATTGCCAAGACTCTTTTCCTATATTGCTGTGGAAGAGTTGGCAAATGAGACCTGATTTTGAACAGGGAACCCAAACTCAAATGCCCACAGGCATGTAATAGAAAAGAGGGTTGGACACCAAGTATAAAATAGTGACACGTGGAAAAGACTAGTCCATTCAAGCTGCTATAACAGAACACCATAGAGTGGCTTATAAATGACAGAGATTTATTTCTCACGGTTCTGGAGGCTGGGAATTCAAGATCCAGGCACTGGCAGCTTCAGTGTCTGGCAGGGACCTCCTTCTTGGTTCGTAACAGCTGCCTTTTTTCTGTGTCCTTACGTGGTAGAAGGGGCAAGAGCACTCTGAGGTCTCCTTTATAAGGGCACTAACCCCATTCATGAGGGAAGGCTTTGCCTACATGACCTAATAACCTTCCGAAGCCCACCTACAATTACCAACACACTGGGGATATGAATTTTGGAGGGACACCAGCATTCAGTCTATGGCAGCCATGCAGCCATTATTTAGTTCCAGCCAATAATGCCATGTAGGAATACAGGCTCAGAATTGCTGGATTTTCTGATTTTTGAGAGAAATCAGAAATCCATTTTTTGGTGGACTTCCCCAATTTTAAAAGCACTATATGGGCAAAAAACAATTATAGGCAAGATTCGTCTCACAGGTTTACAATCTCTGATGTCAGGGCACCTGTGGTAGGAATGACCGTGTCTGTTTGATGGTGTCAAGTCTAAAGTCTTGTTTTCTGCTTAGGTCAGAGCCCAGGAAGAGAGTCTGGGGGAGGTCTCCTGCGAGGAGATGGAGTCCTTCACAACCTCCAGTGGGAACACTTACTTTGTCTTCCTACCCCTGGAACAAGAAGAGAGTAGCAAGTGGCCCCATTCCAACCCCTCTGCCATTCTCTTCAATGACACTTCAAGTGCCAAGATCCTAGAACAACTGATCATTCCATCCAGACTAGTTTTAGAAATTAAGAAACAGTGAGTAAAAAGCCCTTTTATTCTCCTTCTCTTTAGTTTCATTAACAAGATGAAATATTATAACAAAAGCCTGGACCAGTTTCAGATGGAAAAGAAAACATGGAGGTAACTGAAGGTAGAGATGAGAAACACAATAAAAAGTAGCAAGTGTCCAGGAATTTTCTGCAGTCACAGGTATCCTCTGCGACAGTGAGCCCTCTGCCTGTCCCAGGACGCCTGGCTGGCCTGGGCCGCGTACATGAGAAATAGTGTTTTCCCCACAAGGTGTTTCTGGGTTCTAGGTCCTGGCATGTCTGTAATATTGGTTCCTTTTCTTTTCTTTTTTAGAAAAATTATCTAGATGTAGACCATAGTTATGAGTATATCAGTATGGTATTTTGCTCTGGTTATGTGACATATTTAACAAAGAAAATTAGAAAATTGAAAAAAATACAATGAAGACTATAGAATAATTTTACCACTGAACATTTACCACTCCTAACACTGAAGTTTCTTTCTGGGCCTCCATATTTGAACTTGAAACAAATGTGAAAATTTGCATTTGCCTGTTGAATAGCATTTGCTTTGCCCCCCTGATACTACCGTGTCATAGGTAGGACTGACCAGCTAGAGATCACCTGGTTAGTCTACCTTCCGTGTTTACACATGGACAGGAGACCACAGGCAGGGTGTAGAAGGAGTAAATTCAAGCCTTTGGACTCTATCCTCCTCCACCTCAGCATCATCTCACCTTGAAAATGTCTTCTGACTTGAACCTCATCCGCCTCCTTCCCCTGTCACAGGCCATTGTCTGCCCTTTCCATAGGCCAGGGAATGAAGAAAAGCAAGGACCACCACCAGAGCTAATATTTATTGAGAGAGTTTAATAGTCTCAATAATTATGAGAGGGGTACTGTAATTAGCCCCTTTTATAGGTGAAGAAGCTGAAGCTCAGAATTAATAACTTGGATAAGATCTCTGAGATAGGAAGTAGTTAAATCCAGGATATGAATCTAGACCCTGTAATTCCAGAATCTTGAACCAAACAGTATGCCATTTGGCCTTGGGACCAACCAGAAAAATAGTTCTGTATTCAACAGATTGGATTTGAATGTTGAAGTGCAGGATACATACTGAGAAGTATGGAAATTATGAGCACATAGCTCAATTAATTACCCAAAGGGAACACACCTGGTAATCAGTACCCACAGGAGAGCACTGCCAATCCCCTTCACGTACCCATCACGAGTCACTGCTCCCCACTCCCAGCCAAGGATAACAGATATTCTAACTTCTGAATTAGTTTTGCTCGTTTTTGAACTTTATTTAAATGGAATCATATAGAATATATTCTTTTATGTCTGGCTTCTTTTGGTGAATATGTGTATACATTTCTGTTAGATATATAACTAAGAGTGGAATTGTTGGGAAATTGACTTATACGTGTGTCCATCTTGAGGAGATACAACCAAAAGATACTGCCAAAGAGTTTTCAAAAGTGGTTTTAACAGTTTACTGCAATGTGTGAGAGTTCCAGTTGCTCCACATCCTCACCTGGTATTGCCAGTATTTTTTTATCTTAGCCATCCTGATGTATGTGTAGTGGTGTTCGTTGTGGTTTTAGTTAGCATTTTCCTGATGAGAACAATGTGGTGTACCTTGTCATACACTTATTGGCCATTTAGTAATCTTTCTGTGAAATGCCTAGCCAAATTTTTTGCCCATTTTTTTTCTGTTGGATTGCCTATCTTTTTTCTTATTAATTTATGTGAGTTAGTTATCTATCTTAGATATGAGTTCTTTGTTAATTAAATACATGGCAAATGTTCATCCCCTCTCTGTGCTTGACTTTTTTTTTTTTTCTGATTTTTTTTTTGTAAGCCCTTTAGTGGAATATAATTGCTTTACACTCTTGTACCAGCTTTTGAGGTACACCAAAGTGAATCAGCTGTATTTATACATATATCCCCATGTCCCCTCCCTCCCGTGACTCCTTCCCACCCTCCCTATCCTGGCCCTCTAAGTCATCACCCATTGTGGAGTTTATCTCCCTATGTTATGCAGGAACTTCCCACGAGCTATCTATTTTACAGTTGGTAATGTATATATGTCAATGCTACTCTCTCACTTTGTCCCAGCTTCCCCTCTGCCCGCTCCACCCCACGGGCCGTGTGCTCAAGTCCATTCTCTACATCTGCATCTTTATTCTTGCCCTGTCACTGGGTTCATCAGTACCATTTTTTTTTATTCCATATGTATGAGTTAGCATACGGTATTTGTTTTTCTCTTTCTGGCTTACTTCGCTCTGTGTGACAGACTCTAGGTCTAGCCACCTCATTACAAATAACTCAATTTCAGTCTTTTTAATGGCTGAGTAATATTCCATTGTATATATGTGCCACATTTTCTTTATCCATTCTTCTGTTGATGGGCATTTAGGTTGCTTCCACATCCTGATCATTGTAAATAGTGCTGCAATGAACATTATAGTTCATGTTTCTTTTTGGATTATGGTTTTCTCTGGGTATAGGCCCAGTAGTGGGATTGCTGAGTCATATAGTAGTTCCATTTTTAGTTTTTTAAGGACCCTCCAAATTGTTTTCCATAGTGGCTGGACCAACTTACATTCCCACCAACAGTGCAGGAGGGTTCCCTTTTCTCCATACCCTCTCCAGCATTTATTGTTTCTAGATGTTTTGATGATGGCCATTCTGACCAGTGTGAGGTGATACCTCATTGTGGCTTTGACTTGCATTTCTCTAATGATTAGTGATGTTGAGCATCTTTTCATGTGTTTGTTAGCCATCTGCATGTCTTCTTTGGAGAAATGTTTATTTAGGTCTTCCACCCATTTGTGGATTGGGTTATTTGCTTTTTTGATATTAAGCTGCATGAGCTGTTTGTATATTTTGGAGATTAATCCTTTGTCCGTTACTTTGTTGGCAAGTATTTTCTCCCATTCTGAGGGTTGCTTTCTTGTCTTGTTTATGGTTTCTTTCACTGTGCAAAAGCTTTTAAGTTTCATGAGGTCCCATTTGTTTATTCTTGATTTTATTTCCATTATTCTCGGTGGAGGGTCAAAAAGGATTTTGCTTTGATATATGTCATAGAGTGTTCTGCCTATGTTTTCCTCTAGGAGTTTTATAGTGTCTGGCTTTACATGTAGGTCTTGAATCCGTTTTGAGTTTATTTTTGTGTATGGTGTTAGGAAGTGTTCTAATTTCATTCTTTTACATGTAGCTGTCCACTTTTGCCAGCACCACTTATTGAAGAGGCTGTCTTTTTTCCATTGTATATTCGTGCCTCCTTTATCAAACATAAGGTGCCCATATGTGCATGGATTTATCTCTGGGCTCTCTGTTGTGTTCCATTGATCTATATTTCTGTTTTTGTGACAGTACATACTGTCTTGATCACTGTAGCCTTGTAGTATAGTTTGATGTCAGGGAGCCTGATTCCTCCAGCTCTGTCTTTCCTTCTCAAGGTTGCTTTGGCTATTCGGGGTCTTTTGCGTTTCCATACAAATCGTAAGATTTCTTGCTCTCGTTCTGTGAAAAATGCCATTGGTAATGTGATAGGGCTTGCATTGAATCTGTAAATTGCTTTGGGTAGGATAGTCATTTTCACCATCTTTATTCTTTCAGTCCAAGAACATGGTATGTCCCTCCATCTGTTTGTATCATCTTTGATTTCTTTCATCAGTGCCTTACAGTTTTCCACGTACAGGTCTTTTGCCTCCTTAGGCAGGTTTATTCCTAGGTATTTTATTCTTTTTGTTGTAATGGTAAATGGGAGTGTTTCCTTAATTTTTCTTTCTGCTCTTTCGTTGTTAATGTATAGGAATGCAAGAGATTTCTGTGCATTAATTTTGTATCCTGCTACTTTCCTAAATTCATCGATTAGTGCTAGCAGTTTTCTGGTAGAATCTTTAGGGTTTTCTATGTATAATATCATGACATCTGCAAAAAGTGACCATTTTTCTTCTTCTTTTCCAATTTGAATTCCTTTTATTTCATTTTCTTCTCTGATTGCTGTGGCTAAAACTTCCAAAACTATGTTGAATAATAGTCGTGAGAGTGGGCACCCTTGTCTTGTTCCTGTCCTTGGAGGCAATGCGTTCAGTTTTTTGCTTAGCTTTTAATTGTTATTGTATTGAATCTGTAGATACATTTGGAGAGAACCAATATCTTAACAGTACATAGCCAAGAAAATCACTCTACATTTTTAACAGGATAAAATGATAAACTGGGAAAAATATTTGCAACTCACATCTCAGTCAAAGGGCCTTATGTTCCCAATACATAAAGAGCTCCTAGAAATTAATAAGAAAAAAAGGCAGCTACACTCTAGAATAATGGGCAAAAAATATTAATAGATAGTACACAGAAAAAGAAACTTAATAGTCTTAAACACCTGAAAATATGCTCAATCTCAGTCATAATGTGACAGCATTATCAAATTCAAGAGTTTGTAATATATTCTGAAGCTATGAGAAATAGGAACTTATATTCATTTTTGTTGGGAGTTCAAGTTGCCTTGTAACAGATGCAGATTGGCCATATCTACCAGATCCACAAATATATTTCAGGCTTTGATTCAACAATTCGCTTTCAGGGAATTTATCCTATAGAAATTATTCTACACTTGACATATGTATGGGTTTATTCATTGCAGTCTTCTTGATAAGAACATATGGTTGGAAACCACCAAATGTCCTCCAGCAGGAGGGCTGGCTGAATGAATGATGGTCCACCCAAACAAAGAGATACAATGTAGTGGGAAATAAAATGAGGAAGAAGGAGTGGAAGCGGAAGAACTCCATGTATCAGTGTGAAAAGATCTCGTCCTGGTCACAGTTGCTGACCCTTGCTGGTCTCTCCCTCAGGCTTCGAGCTGGCTTTTTTGAGCACTTAGAGAAGTGGTTTGACCAATGTGCCCTCAATGCCCGGGTCATTGTGGCCACCAAGATTGATGAGCTAGATTCAGAACTGGATCTGCGTCTGCACCTGCACCAGCCAAGAGCCCAGCTCATTGAAAAGGACATCCACAACGTCAGAGCAGGTACGGCAGACCCCTAGTGCCTGTGCCACTGCAGCCCCACATTCATTAGCAGCTTGTACCACGCAACGCTTAACGTGTTGTCATCACACGTCAGAAGACGTGTGTGAGGGTTCGCACCTCCCAGGTTGTCAGAGAAGGTTGTACGCAATCCTCATTTAAGATTTTTTTTAAGTGTCTTAATACATTTTATTTGCCATGTCAGAGGGGGAGGGTGGAGAATACCATTAATGGAGCACCTACTGCGTGCCAGGCACGATATAGGGTGCTCTCCATTCTTTTCTTTAATTTATTGGAGTATAGTTAATTATACTCCAATAAAGATTTTTTTAAAGAAGGTGTTAGATGCTGAAATGAAGAGTATTGTCCCATTTTAGCTTTGTGGATCCCTGATATGCTCACATACCTGTCAGACACACACCTGCATGGTGGATGCCCTAGAGGCAAGCCTATAGCTCAGGAATCAGAGAGAACAGGCCCAACCTCTCTAACTGTGTGACTCTGGGCAGGTTACCTGACCTCTCTGATCCCTTCCTAACCTGCAGAGGGCATGTCGTTGGTAGTAATTAACTCTACTTGAAATGATACGGTGAGGAATCATGAGCACCTGGTATAAGCCAGAGCCTCCAAAAGTGGTAGTCATTATTTTCAGCTTATCATTTTTAACATTTAAAAAGACATGCCATTTCTCTCGAAGGCAGAGGGCTCTATTAATGGAGGGGGGCACTTTTATTTAGATCCTTCAATGGCTCCTGTCAGGTTTTCACTCGAGTCACACTTTAAGCTCCATTATAGGCCCTGAGAGCTCCCAGAGAGCCCCCACGTGACCCCACCCAACTGCCTGCTGCCTGTGGACTCCAGAGGCCCAATGTTTGTGGCCTTGGGAGACCTGCCTGACTTTTGGAACCTCATTGTCCTCATCTCGGAAATGTGTGCATTAAATATAAATATAAACAAAGATGCTCCCTAAAGGCTGGTTTCCTTCCCCTTCCCTGGCTCCTGGCTCAATGCACAATGTAAAAACCGAGGCCAGAGAAGCAGAGCTCCAGAGTCCCACCATTTGTTTTTGGCAGAGCTGAGACCACAGCACTTCTTCCAACCAGGCAGTAGGAGGTCAGATGAGGTGACCTGGGGCTCTCTGCTAACTCTAAAGGCCTATGATGGAGCTCTTGAAGTCCACTGTAATTCAGGCTTGTTGGAAATGAGTGGCCACTGATGTAAAAGGACAGATGCCAACTGCCCAGCTTTGTGCTGTCTATTTTCTCCCAGACCCTTTCACCAAAATCCCTGCCCTCCCTAACAGCCATCCCACCTGTACCCATGGTAGGAGATGCTCTCCGTCTCCCAGGCTTTGTTTCCTTCTGCTGCAGGCAGGGAATCTCCACCAGCAGGGACCTCCTTGCTCACAGCCAGGGACCGCCCCCCTCCCCCTCCTCTCCAGTTAAAGACCCTGGGGCTGTCTCAGATTGGCCTCCCTGAGATCTACGTCCATTCCCAGCCCAAGCCCTGGGGAGGGCAGTGGGGACAAGATAAGGGTCCTTGGTCTGAAAGATCCCTGCTCTGTAACTGGCCTGGGAGAGGCTCATTAATGTCCAGGAAAGCGCTGTCCGCAGCTGACTCGGGATCCTGGAGGGCCTCAGCTCCCCTTGTCCTTTTTCAGCTGAGCTCTTGTTTCATCAAGAACGCCTGGACAGCCATTGTGCGGGGGTGATGGAGACCCTGAGGAAGGAGAGGACGATGTTCTGCCAGTTCCAGGAAGAGCAAAATTTGAGGAGCAAAAACTTCCGCCGCAAGATTTACGACATGGAGCACCTCTTCTTGAACGCCACCAAGAGCCAGAAGTAAGGGCGCTGGGGGTCTCAGCCTTGGCCTTGTGGCCTTAGAATTCCAGCCAGGTGGCTGTTCTCAAAGGAGTGGTCCCTCGACCCCACCCCCCCACCCCCCCGGTGGATAATAGAAGAGGTGGGTTTTCCAGAAGGGTTTTCACCTCTTCACAAGAGTAAGAGTCCAACTGTGTGAAGCATCCGGCCAGGGGCTGGGTACTGGGGGTGGGAGAGCTGCCAGAGGGAGAAAAGAGTGCACATGGTCAGAGTGCAGGGCTGCAAATGATGTGCCCTGAAATGTCCATGGTGGGAAAGACCACTCCTATCAGGGGAAGTCAGGAAGAGCTTCCTGCACCCTCAGGCATGGGATGGAGGAGGGTGGGGAGGGGGCAGAATTCTCCCACCGGAGAGGAGCACTGGCCCAGCTGGAGGTAGGGATGTGCTCAGGGCAGAGCAGGGGGTTCCTGGGAGGCCATTCAGTGATTTGAGGTGAGGCTCCCACGTGCCTAAGGAGGCCTCCGTCAGGTCACTGGTGAGGAGCCCTCACAGGTGTCTGTACAGTGGCCAGGTACACACGAGGCAGCTGGTTAGGGTGGACTTGGGTGTAAAGAAGAAACCTGCAGGCTGCTCTTTCAGGAGGTCCTGGAGCACAGGAGCCACGTTGCTGAAAGTTAAAGAGAGAATGCAGGGGTTGAGGTGGGGAGGATGCAGAGCCAGTAAGCCTGGGGATTCTCTTAGCAATTTGGTGGCAGGGGCCAGACAGAGGAGGGGGTGCCCCCTGATCCAGCTCACTGTGAGTCCCACACTGCGTCCGGCATGCACTGCATTGTGAACTTCCTCCCAAGGCCTCTTTTTCTACCCAGAGAAGACAGGCAGTGGTTCTGGTGGCCCCACAGCTGGGCACGGCATGTGGAGTTGAAGCCACCTCCCAGGCTGCCCGCCCAGGCCCAGGCCACCACGCTGCCCTCCCCTGTCCCCCAGGCTGGTCGCTCTCAGCAGCGCTCTGCACCGGGAGCTGCTCAGCTACGTGGACGTCACCCAGGTGTCCCTGCGCAGCTTCCGCCAGTACCTGGAGGAGAGCCTAGGCAAGCTGCGCTACGCCAACGTGGAGTTTGTCAGGCACTGCAGGTGGGAGCCCGCACCTGGGGTCCCTGCGGGCCCTGGGCTTTCTCTGTGGAGAGGTGGACTTGTTTGCCCCTTCAGTGTTTCATTGTGACAAAATACCCATGACGTAAAATCGTCCGTTTAACCATTTCAGGTGTACGCTTCAGGAGCATTCATGCCTTCCCATTGCTGTGCAACCATCACAGACCCGTCTGCAGAACACTTCCACCCTCACAAACTCAAACTCCAGACTCGAACTCAAACCCTAACTGCCCATTTTGCCCTCCCCCAGCCCCTGGGGACCACCATTCTATTTTCAGTCTCTGTGGATTTCACTCCTCTAGGGACCTCATAGAAGTGAAATCATACTGCTTTTTTTCTTTTGTGTGTCTGTTTTTTTCACTTAGCATGATGTCTTCAACACTCATCCATGCCGTAGCATCTGTCAGAATCTCATTCCTTCCTAAGGCTCGCTAACATTCCATTGTGTGGCTGTACCACATTTTGTTTATCCATTCATCTGTTGATGGACATTTGGGTTGTTTCCCTGCTTCTGTCCTCGAACTACCTGCATTTGTTTTTCCATGATCTTACACTTTTAATCTAAAGTCTTGTGAACCACAGTATTTGGAATGGGTGGAAAAGTTCAGGTCTAATCAATGGCTTTTATTTCTCCCAAATTATTTTTAGGTTGTTTTCAGAGGGAGGCAACTTTTCTTCTGAAGAAATTGACTCCCTGTGTCATCGACTGGAGAAGGAAGCTGCCCGGATAGAGTTTGTTGAAAATTTAATCATGATCAATATGGAGAAGATGGAGAGCGAGTACCTGGACCAGGTGAGTGGGCCCCACCCCGACCTCTAACCAGGCTCCCATGACACCCAGTTACAAGGTGGTCGCCTTGCTCACTGCCTGATAGGTCTCTCAAGCCCCCTTTCCAACCACTCATTGAGCCTGTCCCCCTCTGCTTCCAAAGTCCAAAGTTCCAAATTAAGCCCTACTCCTTTACCTTTTCTTTTTCTTTAAGGCTAATGAGGTCATCAACAAGTTTGAAAGTAAATTCCATAACCTGTCTGTGGACCTTATCTTCGTAGAGAAAATCCAGCGGTTGCTGACACATCTGCAAGTGAACATCAAGTGCGAGGTAGGACGGATTCATTATTCATCTGCCAGATGGTTGTCACACACAGCTGCACGCCAGGCACTGTCCCAGGTGCTGGGAACACTGGTGTGGTCTCTGCCCCCTGGGACTCGCCCTCCAGCCAGGAAGTCAGAGATTAAATCCTAATAGCTTCTAACATCTGCTGAGTCATTATGCACTGTGCTTCCTGCCAGTGCTTGGATGGTTGGAAAGGGGGCTTATTTTGATTAACTACGTGCGTCCTCACAAGAGCTGTGTGAGGCAAATACTATTCTTATCCCCATTTTAGAGATAAAGAAACTGAGGCAGAGAGTCATTAAGTGACTTAGGCAAGAACACAGAGTTCTTAAATGGTGGAGCCAAAATGTGAACCCAGGTCTGACCGACACCAGAAGTTTGGGCCTTAACCATGCCAGGCCATCTGGGCTACAGCGGGCAGGAGGGAGTGTGAGGTGCGTGGGGATGTAGAGGAGAGGATTTCATCTGGACTGGGAAAGTGGTGCTTACCAACACTTGATGGAGAAGGAATAGCCAGCCAGGCAGGAGGGTGGGGTGCAGTGTCCTGGACAGATCACACACGCACAAAAAAATCCTGGGGGGCTGGAGCCAAGGGGAGAGAGAGCACAAGCAAGAAAACGTGGCAGGCAATGAGGCTGGAACTGAGTCAGCTGGGTCAGCAAGGCCATGTGGGCTGGGCTGCTGGCGCTGGAGTGAGGGTCAGGGCAGTGGGGATGGGAAGCGTGCTTTTTATTACAATTTTTTAAGCTGTATAATCTTTTTTTTTTAATAAATTTATTTATTTATTTATTTTATTGGCTGTGTTGGGTCTTTTTTGCTGTGCGCGGGCTTTCTTTAGTTGCGGTGAGTGGGGGCTACTCTTCGTTGTGGTGCGCGGGCTCCTCATTGCCAAGGCTTCTCATGTTGCGGAGCACAGGCTCTAGGCACGTGGGCTTCAGTAGTTGCAGCACATGGGCTCAATAGTTGTGGTGCACGGGCTTTGTTGCTCCTCGGCATGTGGGATCTTCCTGGAGCAGGGATCGAACCCGTGTCCCCTGCATTGGCAGGCGGATTCTTAACCACTGTGCCACCTAGGAAGCCCTAAGCTGTATAATCTTGAAACGTTTCTTCAAAAACATCACTTTGATGGCTTCCCTCTCCCAAATATGTTGCCATTTTTACTTAACCATTCCTTTTTGGAGGAACATTTGGTGGGTTTCACTTATTACACACAATGCTGTGATAGACATGCTTGCACTGGAAGCTCTGGTGATGTCCAGAGGGTGTCTCCCTGAGCTAGAATTACTGGGTTAGAGCATGATCATTTTAAGGCTTTTTATGTTTTCCAGGTGGCTTGTGCAGACATTCCCTCACCAACAGGGCATGAGTGTGTCCTCCTAACACCCTCAGCCAGTACTGCGGGTCACCAGTTTTATTTTTAAAACTTATCTATTTGACGGTTAAAAAAAAAGTCCTTTAAATTTCCACTGATCTAGTTTCTAATACAACTGTGCTTTTTCCCCCGATTTCATTTTTCTGGTACTTAATCCATGTCTAAGATAATGTTTTGCTGCACATTTTCTTGATCAAAATAAGTATTCTAGAAACAAATCTCAGAACCTCTGGTTTTTCTAGGTAGCGAAGTCCAATTTGCAAACAGATGGATTAAATTCTTCTCTGGAACAGCTTCAAAGCAAGGTACAAATGTGCCAAAGCTCAAGGGGAGATAAAAATGTAAGTACTCAGTGGATGGTAAACTATGAATAATAAAGATGCATCATGTCAGAATCATAAACTGGAAATAAACTTAACATCTGTGGTCAAGATTTCTCCAACACCAGCGGGGCCTCTGAGCCTTCCTACTTAATCCCTGTTTTATTTGATGGAATTAAGGAAGAGAAGAGAAACCAGCCATTGCCCCCAGCCCCCAGCACCTCCCAGGCAAGCATGTGAGCTCAGGGGCTTGAGTCTGACCTCTCTCCCTCTCCAACGACGTCCCCAAGCCTCCCTCCCTGTAATTGGAATGTAGCCCTGGATGAATAACAGAAGCAGGACCACCACCTTTTGTGTGATTTTCCCTTTGTTTTGACCATTGTGCATACATTCCTTACTTCTGTTTTCTATACAAACTGTGAAAAGTCCAAATTGAAGTGAAGTAAGGGAGAGGTGAGGTTCTAAGTGCCTGCCAGGCCCTGATCAGCATAGCAGGTGTCTGCGTGTTTACATTGTTGACTTGCTTGTTTTTCTGCCTCTAGTGCATGTCTCTGTCCCTTGTGCCACCTGCGCCCTGGCCACCCTGAGTGATCTTTTCTCCACAGCTCAGCTAGGCACTCGAGAACCAGATGTCCTGGCCAGAGTTCTGTCTATTCTCTTCCATTTTAGTGACTAAGTTGAGGTTTTATTGTTATTAGCTCTGACAGGACATTTATTTTTCTATCTTTCCTGCTTCTTCTTACATAGTTACATGTGCTTGGTGAAAAAAGTTTGAACATCCACAAAGCACAGAGTGGAGGTCCCGTGTAACCTCTGTATTTTCGTGCAGATGTTTCTACACATCCCCTGGGGAGCAGGGGAAAACCAACTTAACCTGCTGTGACTCCTTCAGCAGGCCCTTTAGGGACAACTCTGCCTCTTCAGAGCAGAAGCATTTGCTCTCCCACATTTCCCTGCCTCCTGTCTGCTGTGTCATGGTGTTGGGCAGGGTACCAGCAGGCTCTCGCAGATTCCTGGCACAGGCTGAGGAGAGTGAGCTTGAATGGGCAGGCGCTTCTGTGTTTGTGGAGGACGCTGGTTGGTCACTTCTGCAGGGTGGTGATCAGGAGATGGAAGCGATGCATCAGATGCTTGGTGAAGGCGATGGGGACCAGGGAAGTAAGGCTAGGGCCGTGTGCTCAGTGCCACGTTAAAAAAAACCTTCTGGCTGCTGGGTGCAGAAAGGCAGGGAGGCAGGGAGGAATGAGGCAGGGTGCCAAGACTGAACAGTGCCACTACCCAGGGTACCAGCAGGGACATGTTCTATCCTGGGGTTGAGTTGGGGGCGGGGGGAATGGGCGGGATTCAGAGTGCATTGGAAATGAAGGGCATGGGAAGAGGCCAAGGTGCCTCCTGGCCTGGGTCATCTGCCAGGTCAGTGAACCATTCAGGGAGCAACGTGTGAGGACCACCGAGTACTGTGTGGGCTGCTTGGGGAAGGCGAACATCCTCACGGGTGCTTCCCTGCCCCCTGCAGTGTGTGGTCTGTGGAATTGCTGCTCTAGAGGGTCATGTGTTTGCTCTTGTCATGGAGATAGCTAGATCGCCCTCCAGAAAGGCTGCGGCCATTTCACTCCCATACACCCTTGCCATCTTGGGCCAAATATTTCCTTCTTCATGAAGAGCGTTAGAGCTAGAAGAGATCCTAAGGGACATCCTGTGTCCCCATCACACGGACGGGGAGACTAAGTAGAGCAAGTTTAAATCGTCTGCCCAGAACAAACCCATAGAGCCAGGAATAGAACTCCCGATGCCCCATCAGGGAAGGATCCACTGCCCCAGTGGAGCTGCCCGCGAGGGCCGGCCCAGGGCTCCCTACTCCCCCAGACCCCTCCCTGCAAGTGAGGGGCCTCCACGGAGCCAAGAGGTGTCCTCACGAGCCAACCTGTTCCTGTGGTTCACGTGGAGTCAGCCTGCCCACCTGCAGCCTGCTCCCTGTGGCTTTTTTCCTCCATGTTCTCACTAGATAGTGACCACAGAAGACCTCCTTGGCCTCGTTAGAACTTGGAAAGAAAAATTGAGCCAGAGGATTCAGTATCTCAAGTGCAAGCTGGACGTGGTGTCCGTGACTCAAATGGTCTTTACGGTAAGGAACGGGATGGGGCGGCAGTGGGGAAGAGTGACTAAGCTGTTGGCTCTGGGCTCCGAGGAGACCCACAGGGCTCAGCAGAGCCCAAGGAAAGAAGATCCCTCAGGCCCCTGCTAGACATCAGGGCTGCTGGGATGCCTTGGAAAGGTCCCAGGCTGTGGAGTCAGATCTGTGTTCACATCCCAGATGGGCCACTTACCTGCACTGGTCTCTTAGGAGACCCCTTACCTCCACACCCCATCAGAGCCCTCAGCTCACCTCACCCACCAGCTCTCAGGGCAGCCTCACCTCTTAGCCTCTTCCTTCCCATCCGCTGCCGTGAGCAGCCACTGGCTTGTCCCCTCTCCACCCCCACTGCCTTGTCCAAGCCCCCCATCTCTTGCCCATGTGGCCGCCCTTATCCTGTCACTTCCCTCCATGATCCATTCCCTGAGCTGCAGCCAGACCTCAGGTTGGACAAGGCCAGTCTGCCTGTGTTACACTCCTGCCCTCAGGATAAAATCCAGACCCTTTCCTGGACCTCCTCCATGGTCTGCCCTCCATGGCCTCTTCATTTCTCTGGCCCCCCTAAGAGGTCACTTCCCCCAGGCCTTCTCTCATTCCCTGGTCTGGGCCAGGGTTACCTGGCCCCCATGGCATGTCCCACGTTCTCATGACCCCACAGACCATGCAGTGAGGTCTCCCTTTTAGGAACTGTCTCCCCTAGACTGTGTACCCCAAGAGGGCAGAGCTTGTCACCCTCACCCCACACTCGGCCTCTCTCACCAAGCTTTAAACACTAGAGGTGCTCAACCAGCTGCCAGAGGGGCGTGTGACGGAGCCAGTGGCAGCATAAGGGGACACCCCTCATGTTCTGCTCTGGCCACCCTCAGGCCATGCCTCTCACTTCCATGCTTTGAACCTTCCATGGGGAGGCTCTTCCCGCCATGCCACCAGCACTAAGCTTCTATCATACCATCCATACTGCGCCCCACAAGACGAAACTCAGGAGCCCAGCTGGAGTCCTTCCGTCCAGGGCTCACAGTCCAGCACTGAGCCAAGACACAGGATAAAATAGGGAACCGTTCAACTAAGCGCTCGTGCTGGGCCACCACTCCCACCCTTTCTCTAAGGTCCAACTCGAGGTGGAGGTGGCCACTTACTCATCCACACACTCGTGTGCTCACTTGTCCATTGGTCAAAAACACCACCTGGGCACACCTATGGGTGACCTTACAGGTCCGTGACCCTTAGCCTCAGGGAAGACACTGGAACTTCTCCTTCAGAGCACTGGCCCCATTTTTGACCATGCATTTGTAGAAGTCCATGTGAAATGGCTTGTCTCTCTGACCAGACTGTAAGCTCCATGAGAATAAGGGTCACACGTGGCCTCGTCATCCTGTGTCCCAGACCCAGGCAGAGCCTTGCGGAAAGCGGGCACTCAGGAAGCATTTTTGAAGTTCTCAGCGTGCACGTGTGAATGAGTGAATGAATGAATGAAGGTAGATATCATCACTGCTACTTCATGGAAGGGGAAAGAGAGGCTCAAAGAGGTCAGGCAGCTGGCCTCCAGCCGCAGCACGTAGGCAAGGTGATGCCAGGATGGGAACCAGCCTCCCTGGCATCCACACAATTGGGCCCTGCTCTTTGGCCTGCAGGACAACATCTTGACTGACCTAGATGCAGAGAGTAACATCCTGGTGTCTTCAGAAGCCCATGAAGAAGAGGCCAAGGTAGACGTGGTCACCCCTGAGTCCTTCGCCCAGCCAAGCCGCATGGGGAAGTCCATGGTTGAAGACCCAGCTGTGGAAGTGGTCAAGAGGATCCTGCAGTGAGTCACCCGGCTGTTTAGAGTGGGGCCCTGAGCCTGCGGGGGCCAGGCCCCCGTGTGAGTCCACCCTTGACAGCTGTGGGCTCGTGCAGAGGCTTTTCCTCCCAGAGCCTCAACTTCCTGCTCTGAAGTGGGACTCACGATCGGGTGAACTCACGTGCTGTTGTGGGCTAAGCAGAATGGTGCCCAGTGCCTGGCCCGAGCCGTCTTCGTGGTCCCTGGGGAAGAGCTCATGTCCTTTCCTTTGGTTGCAGATTTCCTGACCCAAAATGTCCAACCCAGCAGTGTGACAAAGAGCGGTCCCAAACAGGTAGAGGCAAAGAAGTCTCAGGGCACTGGCGGTGGGGCAGCTGGTGGGGGCAGCTGGCCCCACCTCACCGTGGATCCTCTGTTCTTGTCCTGGGTGCTCGTCATCCAAAGGCTTGAAGCGACTCCGGAACCGAGCAGAGCACTCCGTGAAGAAGGACCTGTCCACTGCCAGTGCCACCTCAGCAGCGAGGTAGAGAGGCTAGGCTGCCTGAGATCTCCCCTCCCCAGACCCGACCCTGTCCCCCAGACAGAGGTCAGAGACCACCCTTTATCAGACCGTGTCCTCAGAGTGCACCTCCTGGGCTCACAGCCCTGACACTCCAAGGGACCCCCTGAGGGGCCGGCTCTGACCCTGGCTTTAGGTGGGTCTGTGCTCCTCCCCGCCCAGTGGCTGGAGTCTCACAGCCTCCCACCCCGAGAGCCTGTCCGGGAGTTGGGTGGTTTTCCAAGGTATTGTTTGGCTTCCTGCATTGTCACTAGAAATAGCCATCTGTTCTCCTGCATGTCTGACTTCGAGCAGGCCAGCTTCCTGAGTATTTTAGTGTAGCTACAGGGTTGGTGTCCTAGGCACGTTGTTGCAGCTTATGGGCCGGAGTTCTCTATTTATATATGGTCCAGCCGTTGTCCATGTGTATATTCAGTCTCTCAGTGGTTACCAATGAAGTACATGTTGCTAGGGCTGCCAGATAAAAATTCAAGATGCCCAGTTAAATTTGAATTTCAGATGAACAACACATAATATTTTTAATGTTATATAAGTGTGTCCCAAATATCACATGGGACATTCACTAAGAAATTCTCATTGCTTATATGAAATTCAAGGTTTTTTTAAAAATTTATTTTATTAAAGTATAGTTGATTTACAATGTTATATGAAGAAATTCAAGTTTAACTTGTATTTTTATTTGAAAATTTGGCAACCCTACATGTGGCTCAACCTGTTTTTCTTTGGGTCCTCACCACAGCAAAGCAAGGATACAAATTTCTGGGCCCAAGCACTTCTGTCCCTTACCCACTCTCAGCAGCCTTGTGTGGGTTTTAGTGGTCAGGGCTTCCTCCCCAGGATAAGGCTATCTCCAGAGCTGCTAAGGAGGGGTAGGGAGGCATCCTGAAGGGCCAGGCCACACAGGTAGGCCTGGGTAGGGCTCCCCGCCAGCAGGCTCAGATCTGCCTGTGTTTGTCTGCAGCCTCCAGAGCACTGACCCACATTTGCCCCACAGCATCACACGGTATGCCAAGCCTAACCGACTGGATAGAAAGTACCAGGTGCTCGGCGACAAGCCACCTCCTCCAGCGGAGTAAGTGTGAACGCCATTTCCTTTATAAGTCCCTTTTAATCTGTCACCTTTGTCAAGGAGCAGCTAAATCGAACTCAGCTGAGGGGAAAATAAGAAGTAGGGGACAGAGCAGGAGAAATTGGTGAGGGGACAGGTAAGGGTCAAGGTCGGCTTGTCTGGCCTATTTCACCTAAATTTATTGAGAGGCATTTTCACCAAACTTAGATATTCACCGGGAAGACAGTCTTCTTTCCTTTGAACAATAAGTTCATTTCTGTTCAGTCACCTTTTTTTCCTTAAGGGCCAGCTGAACCACCTGTTGAGACTTGGTAGTAGGACAACCTAGACGTTAGGCCTGAAGCACCCGGAGTGGCCCACTCAGGAGCAGCTCCTGGCATTCCGGTTGCCCATCACCCAACTCCAGCTGGCAGGGCTCCTTTGGATCCTGGAGGAAGAGCCAGCTACAGAACAACCTCAAGTCCCAACATGGACCTAGATAGTCAAGTTTCAGCTCTCAGTGGAGAGCTGTGGGCAGATATTGAAGGAGACTAGAAGAATTGACGTTTGGTAAGAACTGACAGAACGCATGATGGCAAGATCTGGTCAAGTTTCCAGAGAGGTCATGAAACCTCAAAGCCAATGAACAGGGTTAGAATCTACTAATCATGAGAGTGTGCTATAGTTTCCCATTGAAACATAAAATTTCTGTCACCCTTCTTTTTATTCTTGTTTACAGAGCAAGTCTGGTTTCATTACATTTGGCCTGATTATTTACAGAATTGCAGCAAGAGTGGTGATTGACCACAGAGACTTTTTATGTTTGCGTTGCTAGAACTTTTCATAAAGAATCTCAGATTAGATTCCTAAAAGCCTCTTGAGGCTAGGAGGCTGAGTCAGATTTCGCCTGCAGTACCTATAGATTTGGGTGAAACCCTCTCTTCTTGAGATCCCCAAAATACCCTAAGGTTTTCCTTACCGGTGAGGCTGGGAACCACACAAGCCAGGTGCCAGATTGATTTTCCCAAGAGGGCTCTGAGGCATGGTCTCCATCAAGTAGACTTTAGTTTCTTAAAACTGTTTGGTCATATCTGATCCTATACATCATTGTCCATATGACAGTTCAGTCAAAGCCTTGGTTATACATCATTGTTTCCAACTATGTCCCATTACAGGGAGGACAACTTCTTGTAGAACTTACGCAATAATTATATTGCCGTAAAATAAGTATACTCATTAAGAGTTTTTGAATTCTCAAATGCATATGAGTGGATGAAACATTCAGCCTGTTTCCCATTAGCCCTCTTTCCTCTTTAGCCTCAGGCAGTTGCTTTCAGGAGTTCCTTGGTCCCTTGAGTGCCCTGATAGGGATCAGAGGCCTAAATTTAGTCCAAGTGACTGTAGGGAGTTGAGGGCTGGAGGGGAAGGGGAAGGTCTGGCAGGGTGGACAGAGGGAGAGAGGAGGTAGGGATTTGAAGGGGGACATATCAAAGGAAACCAGGGAACTGAAGGGACAGTGGAAGGTGGCAAAAGGAGGAAGAAGGAGCAGAGGTGATGGGAGGGGAGAGAGGTCTTAGAGGATCCAGTCTGGGAAGATCTTTCCCCAAGAGGCCAATGAGGTTCCAAATTATCCTTAGTAAAATCATGCTGGGGCATGAATCCCACAACAGAAGATTGGGAAAGTGTAGTGAAAGCACACAGAGGAGACTAACGTTTGCTTGAGGGGAGAGTTTTCGTCAAGGTCAACAGACAGCAAATTATCTTTCCAGAAAGCCATTGGCAAAGGTGTAGTGAGGGCCATAAGTTTTTGTCTTTTGTGCAGCTCTGTGGGTCCCTCCCCCAAGGAAACCATCTATCAAGAAGAAAACACTTGCATGAAGATATACCATGCAATACGTTTTATCCCAGTTAAAAATGGGAAAAAACCCTAAAGGTCCAAAAATAGAGGATTGTAAACCATGGTGCATACATACTCGATAGCTTACACAGCCATTTAAAATGATATCATAATGTAAGGGGGACACTTTTAAGGGTAAGAATGTAAAATGCACATGAACCTAGTTCCAAACCAATTTAAAAGTCAACAGAAGGAAATACTAATAACTTAAATGTTAGCATTTATTTTTCCTTCTTGCTTTTCAGTTTATTTCTAATTTTCTTTAATTATGATGCAGAAATTTGTTTTGTTTTGTTTTTTAAGCTCTTTATTGGAGTATAATTGCTTTTCACTGCTGTGCCAGTTTCTGCTGTACAACAAAGTGAATCAGCTGCATCTACACATATATCCCCATATCCCCTCCCTCCGCGAGACTCCTTCCCACCTTCCCTGTCCCAGCCCTCTAAGTCATCACCCATCATCGAGTTCATCTCCCTGTGTTATGTAGCAGTTTCCTACTAGCTATCTGTTTTACATTTGGTGGTGTATATATGTCAATGCTCCTCTCTCACTTCATCCCAGCTTCCCCTTCGCCCCCAGCCCCGTGTCCTTCAGTCCGTTCTCTGCATCTGCATCTGTATTCCTGCCCTGCCACTGGGTTCATATGATGAATAAGTTTTTAGATGAAACATCACACGACGTATATACATATATTTGAGAAACTAGCCAAAAATGATGTGTATGTAAAACAGTCCCTGTATCACTTTACAGAAATTGTGAAGAAATAGTTGTCCTACAGATACACGCAGTTCTAACATATCTGTCCCTTGTTTCACACTTACTGTTGAGACAGTTGACCTAAATGACAGGAATATTCACTGGATCTGTGCAGATTTGTTGAATAAGGCCCCCATGTGCACACAGTCAGCCTAAAGGCCAGAGGTACCAGAAAGAGGATGTTTGGTCCTACAGGCAGTCCTGCTCATTTGATTCGTATTTATAGGAAAGCATTCTCTCTTCCCTCAGCCAAGGCTGAGGCACTGATAGGTGCAGGCACTGCAGTGGGACAAGGGATTCCACGGTGAACAAAAACAGACACACAGTGTGTGTCCTGGTGGACTTTACCAGCTGCTAGGAGAGAGGGGGTTAATCATCTAGTCATGCAAATCAATCCCCAGTCCCCCTGCTGGGAGTGCGATGAAGCTGAGGGCCACACAGAGCGTTGGAAGGAGGCAGTCAGGGATCACCACTGAGCCAGGATCTGAGAAAGAGCAGGAACACATGTGATCAAGAGGAAAGTTGTTAGTATTACCTGGAGAGGAATCAGTGTGAGTGGTGGTCCCGGGGCAGCAGTTAGTAATTACAAGGAGTGATTAGGACAAAAGAGGACAGAGACGCTTGGAAGGGGCCAAGCTCAGCTTGGCACATACAAGAGGCATTAGACTAGACAAATGGAGATATTAGGTGGGGACATGCTTGGGCATCCCGAGCTGTCCAGCTCCAGTTCTGGCTGGGTACTCAGGATGTTCTGTCCATTTGGTTCTGTCCACACCATTTAGCGTGTTTAGACAAGGCCTCTCAGGGGTCTGTCTGCTGTGTGTTGCAGGGATTTTAAAGCCACCATCCTGAGCCTCCTCTGGGAGAGCAGCGAGCACCTGCTGACCGTGGCGGAGGTGAGGGCTCCGCCTGCCCCTCTGCCATTCTCTGGCCGCACGTCCCCAGGGGGCTCTACCTCGTGCCTTCTGCTGATAATGGCCTTTGGGTGAGATGAGCATAGGGGGCTGCAGCCCCCACGACCACAGCTACCCAGCTTCTTTCACCTCATGTGCTGTTTTTCATCCTAGAAATTAAAGCTTGTCCATTCATTTACCCATTTATTTTGCCAACCATTTCTTGGATACTGTATGTCAGATACTGGGTGTGCCAAAAGGAACAAGCCCCGTCTCTGTCCCTGGGAGGCCAGTGCCCAGCAGAAGATGACAGACACGGTGGCACCACAGAGGGATGGGTGGGGCCGTGTGAGCAGGTGTCTGGGGGGCCTGTAGTAGCGGTGACCCGGGGCCCCAGTCCAGTGCGCTCCACATAGCAGTGTCTGTGTGCTCCTGTCTGTCTCCCCCTGGGCTGTGAGTCTCTGGAGCAGAGCTCTGGGTCATCCGTATTAGTGGCCCAGCTTGGCGCTTCACAGAAAGCTCTCAGCCTGGTGGTAGAAGACCCATTTCAGTCTTGAAGAATACATAGAATTTTACCATTGGTTCGCGGGTGCCTCGCATAACCCTGGGATACTGACAGTGGTGACAAGGATAGACAGGGAGGAGGCGCGTCCCCGGCATAGGGGACAGCATTAGAGAAGGCCGAAGAGTGAGGAGAGCAGGGTGGAGAATGCCAGGATCCTGGGCCAGAGCCCCCTGGTGAGGGACCTGACGCCACACTGCAACCCACTCCTGCAGGAGTTTTACCGCAAAGAGAAGCGCTCAGTCACCAGGCCCGACTGCATGTATGAAACCTTCGACCAGTGCGCAGAGAACATCTGCAGGAAGATCCTGGAGTATCACAGCCAGGCAGATGAGTACCACAACTCCTGTCTCATAGGTGGGTGCGGCCAGCAGGTGGGCACAGGCCAGGGGTAGGGGGATGGCACAGAGCCACTCACGGCCTGAATGATGCCCTCCTGACCTGGAGGTCACCGGGGAGGCAGAGGAGCCTCCTTGTGAAAAGCTGACATCTTAGAATTAGGTAAAAACTTTGATCAGATTTAACGGGAGAAACAGCAATGCCAAAAAAAAAAGTTCACTTTTCTTGAGAAATATGGTGATTTGTATCACTAAAAATGTTTTGCTCATTGAATAGATGTTTTTTACAGCTTTATTGAGATATTCACTCAATGAATTTAATTTTAATATGTTTAAGTTTATTTAATTTTAATATTTTAAAATCCATTGAATTGTACACTTTACACCCATTCAATGGATTTTTTTTTTGCCCTTTTTTTAAAATGTATTTTTGATTTATTTATTGGCTGCATTGGGTCTTCGTTGCTGCACACAGGCTTTCTCTAGTTGCGGTGAGCGGGGGATACTCTTCATTGTGGTGTATGGGCTCCTTATTTTGGTAGCTTCTCTTGTTGTGGAGCATGGGCTCTAGGTGCGCGGGCTTCAGTAGTTGTGGCACACAGGCTCAGTAGTTGTGGCTCACAGGCTCAGTTGCTCTGTGGCATTTGGGATCTTCCTGGAGCAGGGATCGAACCCGTGTCCCCTGCATTGGCAGCTGGATTCTTAACCACTGTGCGACCAGGGAAGTCCCCCATTCAGTGGATTTTAATATAGTCACAGAATTGCGCAACCATCACTACCATGAATTTTAGAACCCTCTGTCCCTCCATTGCATCCCCAGCACTAAGTGACCACTAATCTACTTTCTGTCTCCATAGATTTTCCTATCTGGGCTTTCACATGACTGGAATCACGCAGTGTGTGGTCATTTATGACTGGCTTCTTTCACTTTGCATGTTCTCAAGGTTCATCCATGGTGTGGCATGTGTCAGTACCTCATCCCTTTTAGCGGCTGAATCATGTTCTATCAGATGCATTCACCACAATTTGTGTATTTGTTTGGTGATGGACATTGGCTGTTTCCACCTTTTGGCAATTTTGGATGATGCTGCAGACGTTCATGGCCATGTTGTGTGTGGATGTATGTTTTCATTTCTCTTGCGTGTATAATTAGGACTGGAATTGCTGGGTCATCTGGTGTGTCTATGTTTAATCATTTGAAGAATCCTTCCAAAATGCCTGCTGTATGCCTGGCCTGTGCTGGGTTTGGGCTCTGATGAACTTGGTAGACACAGCCTCCCAGAGAATAGGGGCATGAAAACAGGGAAGCAGGATACAGCCTGCCATTTATGTTTATTATAACAACATGAAAGGAGCTGTGAAAACACACCCACATCCCCCCCCCCCCCGCCTTTGCCCATTTCTCTATGTGCACAGCCATGTGTGTTTTATGCAGTTGTAAATCCTAATTATTCCTGCTTGTAAGGCAGGGAACCTGAGGGCCCATCACAGGCCTACTGTGTTGGTTGAGGGGCGGCATGAGTAGAAGAGGGAGAAGATTAGGGGAGAGCCAGACCTGGGGTCAAGACCCAGCACTTCCATCTCTCAGCTGTATAACCTTGACCAAATCACCTCCCCTTGCTTGTAAGTGGAGACAAAGACAACCCCCACCATGCAAGGCTCTTTTGAGGATTAAGCCCTGCACAGCTCTGCCATGTACAGGGGAAGTCATCAGCCATGACTCTTATTACTGTAGTTGTAGAATGACTGGAATTGTTTCTGTAGCTCAGAGTTTTCCCACGTGCACTCTGTGGGATCCCATCCTATGTGATCTTCCTCAAAAGAAAGGTTCGTTGGTCCAATGGGTTTGGGAAATGCGGCAGATTTTGTCCCTCTCGGGAAGATTGATGGCTCACATTAAATGAAGACTTCCATTTCCTACAGGGAGTCTAGTATCCTGACCAACTCTCCCACTGAAAACATGTAAAAACCCTGGATATAACACTTTTGTGATAAACTTTTTTTTTTAAATAAACTGCATATATTTAGAGTGTACAATTTGGTATCCCAGTCTCCCAATTCGTTCCTCCCCCAACCCTCCCCACTTTCCCCACTTGGTGTCCATATGTTTGTTCTCTATATCTGTGTCTCTATTTCTGCCTTGCAAACCAGTTGATTTGTACCATTTTTCTATAGTCCACATATATGTGTTAATATACAATATTTGTTTTTCTCTTTCTGACTCACTTCACTCTGTATGACAGTCTCTAGGTCCATCCATGTCTCTAAGAATGTCCCAGTTTCATTGCTTTTTACAGCTGAGTAATATTCCGTTGCATGCATGTACCACATCTTCTTTATCCATTCATCTGTTGATGGACATTTAGGTTGCTTCCATGTCCTGGCTATTGTAAATAGTGCTGCAATGAACATTGGAGTGCATGTGTCTTTTTGAATGATGGTGTTCTCTGGGTATATGCCCAGTAGTGGGATTGCTGGATCATATGGTTGTTCTATTTTTAGTTTTGCAAGGAACCTCCATACTGTTTTCCATAGTGGCTGTATCAATTTACATTCCCACCAGCAATGCAAGACCGTTCCTTTTTCTCCACACCCTCTCCAGCATTTACTGTGTGTAGATTTTCTGATGATGCCCATTCTAACCGGTGTGAGGTGATACCTCCTTGTAGTTCTGATTTGCATTTCTCTAATAATTAGTGATGTTGAGCAGCTTTTCATGTGCTTCTTGGCCATCCATATGTCTTCTTTGGAGAAATGCCTATTTAGGTCTTCTGCCCATTTTTTGATTGGGTTGTTTGTTTTTTTGATATTGAGCTGGATGAACTGTTTATATATTTTGGAGATTAATCCTTTGTCTGTTGATTCATTTGCAAATATTTTTTCCCATTCTAAGGGTTGTCTTTTGGTCTTGCTTATAGTTTCCTTTGCTGTGCAGAAGCTTTGAAGTTTCATTAGGTCCCACTTATTTATTTATTTATTTATTTATTTATTTATTTTTTTTTTAAAATTATTATTTTATTTTATTTTTTTGGGGGGTACACCAGGTTCAATCAACTGTTTTTATACACATATCCCCATATTCCCTCCCTTCCTTGACGCCCCCCCCTCGATTCCCCCCCACCCTCCCTGCCCCAGTCCTCTAAGCCATCTTCCATCCTCGAGTTGGACTCCCTTTGTTATACAACAACTTCCCACTGACTATTTTACAGTTGGTAGTATATATATGTCTGTACTACTCTCCCGCTTCTTCTCAGTTTCCCCTTCACCCCCCGCCCCCTCCCATACCTCGAGTTCTCCAGTCCATTCCCTGTATCTGCTTCCCTGTTCTTGTCACTGAGTTCATCAGTACCATTTTTAGATTCCGTATATGTGAGTTAGCATACAATATTTGTCTTTCTCTTTCTGACTTACTTCACTCTGTATGACAGATTGTAGTTCTATCCACCTCATTACATATAGCTCCATCTCATCCCTTTTTATAGCTGAGTAATATTCCATTGTATATATATGCCACATCTTCTGTATCCATTCATTTGTTGATGGGCATTTAGGTTGCTTCCATGTCCTGGCTATTGTAAAGAGTGCTGCAATAAACATTATGGTACAAGTTTCTTTTGGGATTATGGTTTTCTTTGGGTATATGCCCAGGAGTGGGATTACTGGATCATATGGTAGTTCTATTTGTAGTTTTTTAAGGAACCTCCAAATTGTTTTCCATAGTGGCTGTACCAACTTACAGTCCCACCAACAGTGCAGGAGAGTTCCCTTTTCTCCACACCCTCTCCAACATTTGTTGTTTCCAGACTTTGTGATGATGGCCATTCTGATTGGTGTGAGGTGATACCTCATTGTGGCTTTGACTTGCATTTCTCTGATGATGAGTGATGTTGAGCATCTTTTCATGTGTTTGTTGGCCATCTGTATGTCTTCTTTGGAGAAATGTCTATTTAGGTCTTCTGCCCATTTGTGGATTGGGTTATTTGCTTTTTTGGTATGAAGCTGCATGAGCTGCTTGTATATTTTGGAGGTTAATCCTTTGTCCGTTGTTTCATAGGCAATTATTTTTTCCCATTCTGAGGGTTGCCTTTTAGTCTTGTTTATGGTTTCTTTTGCTGTGCAAAAGCTTTTAAGTTTCATGAGGTCCCATTTGTTTATTCTTGATTTTATTTCCATGATTCTAGGAGGTGGGTCAAAAAGGATGTTGCTTTGATGTATGTCAAAGAGTGTTCTGCCTATGTTTTCCTCGAGGAGTTTGATAGTGTCTGGCCTTACATGTAGGTCTTTAATCCATTTGGAGTTGATTTTTGTGTATGGTGTTAGGAAGTGTTCTAATTTCATTCTTTTACATGTTGCTGTCCAATTTTCCCAGCACCACTTATTGAAGAGGCTGTCTTTTTTCCATTGTATACTCGTGCCTCCTTTGTCAAAGATAAGGTGCCCATATGTGTTTGGGCTTACTTGTGAGTTCTCTATTCTGTTCCATTGATCTTCCTTTCTATTTTTGTGCCAGTACCATACTGTCTTGATCACTATGGCCTTGTAGTATAGTTTGAAGTCAGGAAGCCTGATTCCACCCACTCCATTTTTCCTTCTCAAGATTGCTTTGGCTATTCGGGGTCTTTTGCGTTTCCATACAAATCGTAAGATTTCTTGCTCTAGTTCTGTGAAAAATGCCATTGGTAATCTGATCGGGATTGCATTAAATCTGTAAATTGCTTTGGGTAGTACAGTCATTTTCACGATGTTGATTCTTCCAATCCAGGAACATGGTATATCCCTCCATCTGTTTATGTCATCTTTGATTTCTTTCATCAATGTCTTAAAGTTTTCTGCATACAGATCTTTTGCCTCCTTAGGCAGGTTTATTCCTAGGTATTTTATTCTTTTGGTTGCAATGGTGAATGGGAGAGTTTCCTTAATTTCTCTTTCTGCTCTTCCGTTGTTAGTGTATAGGAATGCAAGAGATTTCTGTGCATTAATTTTGTATCCTGCTACTTTACTAAACTCATCAATGAGTGCTAGCAGTTTTCTGGTAGAGTCTTTAGGGTTTTCTATATATAGTATCATGTCATCTGCAAAGAGTGATAATTTTACTTCTTCTTTTCCAATTTGGATTCCTTTAATTTCTTTTTCTTCTCTGATTGCTGTGGCTAACACTTCCAAAACTATGTTGAATAACAGTGGTGAGAGTGGACACCCTTGTCTTGTTCCTGTTCTTAGAGGGAATTCTTCCAGTTTTTCTCCATTGAGAACAATGTTGGCTTTTGGTTTGTCATATATGGCTTTTATGATGTTGAGGTAATTTCCTTCTATGCCCATTTTCTGGAGAGCTTTTATCATAAATGGATGTTGAACTTTGTCAAAAGCTTTTTCTGCATCTATTGAAATGATCATATGGTTTTTATCCTTCAATTTGTTGATATGATGTATCACGTTGATTGATTTGCGTATATTGAAGAATCCTTGCATCCCAGGGATAAACCCCACTTGATCGTGGTGTATGATTTTTTTAATGTGCTGTTGCAGTCTGTTAGCTAGTATTTTGTTGAGGATTTTTGCATCTATATTCATCAGTGATATTGGTCTGTAGTTTTCTTTTTTTGTGACCTCTTTGCCTGGTTTTGGTATCAGGGTGATGGTAGCCTCATAGAATGAGTTTGGGAGTGCTCCGCCTTCTGCAATATTTTGGAAGAGTTTGAGAAGGATAGGTGTTAACTCTTCTCGAAATGTTTGATAGAATTCGCCTGTGAATCCATCTGGTCCTGGGCTTTTGTGTGTTGGGAGATTTTTAATCACTGCCTCAATTTCTGTACTTGTGATTGGTCTGTTCATGGTTTCTATTTCTTCCTGGTTCAGTCTTGGAAGATTGTATTTTTCTAAGAATGTATCCATTTCTTCCAGGTTATCCAATTGATTGGCATATAGTTGCTTGTAGTAGTCTCTCATGATGTTTTGTATTTCTGAGGTGTCCGTTGTGACTTCTCCTTTTTCATTTCTAATTCTGTTGATTTGCATCTTCTCCCTTTTTTTCTTGATGAGTCTGGCTAATGGTTTATCAATTTTGTTAATCTTCTCAAAGAACCAGCTTTTAGTTTTATTTATTTTTCTTATGGTTTCTTTCCTTTCTTTTTCATTTATTTCTGCTCTGATCTTTACGATTTCTTTCCTTCTGCTCACTTTGGGGTTTCTTTGTTCTTCTTTCTCTAGTTGTTTGAGGTGTAAGGTTAGGTTGTTTATTCGATCATTTTCTTGTTTCTTAAGGTAGGACTGTATTGCTATAAACTTCCCTCTTAGAACTGCTTTTGCTGCGTCCCATAGGTTTTGGGTTGTTGTGTTTTCGTTGTCATTTGTTTCTAGATACTTTTTGATTTCCTCTTTGATGTCTGTAGTGATTCCTTGGTTGTTTAGTAGTGAATTGTTTAGCCTCCATGTGTTTGTATTTTTTGCAGTTTTTTTCCTGTAATTGATATCTAGTCTCATGGCGTTGTGGTCTGAGAAGATGCTTGATATGATTTCAATTTTCTTGAATTTGCTGAGGTTTGATTTGTGACCCAAGATGTGATCTATCCTGGAAAATGTTCCGTGTGCACTTGAGAAGAAAGTGTAGTCTGTCGTTTTTGGATGGAATGTCCTATAAATATCAATGAAGTCGAGATGGTCTAATGTGTCATTTAAAGCTTGTGTGTCTTTATTTATTTTCTGTTTGGATGATCTGTCCATTGATGTAAGTGGGGTGTTCAAGTCTCCCACTATAATTGTGTTACTGTCGATGTCCCCTTTTATAGCTGTTAGCATTTGCCTTATGTATTGAGGTGCTCCTATATTTGGGGCATAGATATTTACCATTGTGATATGTTCTTCTTGGATGGATCCCTTGATCATTATGTAGTGCCCTTCCTTGTCTCTTTTAATAGTCTTTACTTTCAAGTCTAATTTGTCTGATATGAGTATTGCTACTCCAGCTTTCTTTTGACTTCCATTTGCATGGAATATCTTTTTCCATCCCTTCACTTTCAGTCTATATGTATCCCTTGGTCTGAAGTGGGTTTCTTGTAGGCAGCATATAGAAGGGTCTTGTTTTTGTATCCATTCAGCCAGTCTGTGTCTTTTGGTTGGAGCATTTAATCCATTTACATTTAAAGTGATTATTGACATGTGTGTTTCAATTACCATTTTCTTAATTGTTTTGGGTTTGTATTTGTAGGTGTTTTCCTTTTCTTGTGTTTCCTACTTAGAGAAGTTCCTTTAGCACTTGTTGTAAGGCTGGTTTGGTGGTGCTGAATTCTCTTAACTTTTGCTTGTCTGGAAAGCTTTTGATTTCTCCCTCAAATCTGAATGAGATTCTTGCTGGGTAGAGTATTCTTGGCTGTAGGTTTCTCTCTTTCAGGACTTTCAGTATATCCTGCCATTCCCTTCTGGCCTGCAGAGTTTCTGTAGAAAGGTCAGCTGTTATCCTGATGGGTTTTCCCTTGTATGTTGTTTGTTGCTTTTCTCTTGCTGCTTTTAATATTTTTTCTTTGTGTTGAATTGTCGTTAGTTTGATTAATATGTGTCTTGGTGTATTTCTCCTTGGGTTTATTCTGTATGGGACTCTCTGTGCTTCTTGGACTTGGTTCATTATTTCCTTTCCCATGTTGGGGAAGTTTTCCACTATAACCTCTTCAAATATTTTCACAGACCCTTTCTTGTTTTCTTCTTCTTCTGGGATGCCTATAATTCGAATGTTGGTACGTTTAAGGTTATCACTGAGGTCTCTGAGGCTGTCTTCTAGTCTTTTTATTTTTTTATCTTTTTCCTGCTCTGTGGCGTTTATTTCTTCCATTCTATCTTCCAACTCACTTATTCGTTCTTCTGCCTCAGTCATTCTGCTGGTTAGAGCATCTAGAGTATTTTTAATTTCAGTTATTTTGTTATCCATTGCTGTTTGTTTTTCTGAGTTCTTATGAACTGTTTCTTGTACTTTCTCTAATTTGTTATCGAGATTTTGTATCATTTTTACTATCATTACTCTAAATTCTTTTTCAGGCATTTTTCCTATTTCCTCCTCATTTATTTGGTCTTGTGGGTTTTTTTCCTGCTCCTTTGCCTGCATGGTGTTTCTTTGTTTCCTCATGATTGTCCAAGCTTTTGGGGTTGCTTGTCCTGGTGATAGAGGTGTTTATAGAAGACTGTCCAAGCCTCAGACTAATGTCCAAGTATTGGATTAGACGAATATTCAGTCTAGGAAACACATACATGTATAAGACACACAATTATTGAATCCGTTAGGACATAAGGCTCTAGAAAGACCTGACAGAACCCCAGTGTGCTATCAGATATTCAGAGAGAAACCCAGCAGAAATTGACAACTGAAACAGAACAAATCAGAGACAAAAGCAAAAGCAAACAAACAACAAATAACACCCTACACATACAAACATCAATCCAGGGAGATTTTGTAAGCTAGGATCAAATATAGAAATGAGCTGGAGTACCACCAGAGAGAATGGAGATTCTCAGAATGTAATTAGACAACTGTACTAAGAACTAAGATAAAGACAAAAGCCTAATATTAATACCAAGGCAGTGCATCATCTGGAGAATAGAGCAAGGAGTCTGAGCAGACCGATAGTGTTGCTTATAAGTATGTTAAGATAAAATACACTTAAAATGGCTGGAAGAAAGGGGAACAGAAGAGCGTAATGTGGTTGGAAATATGCAAAGAAAAAGAAAGGAATAGAAGTGTATAAAAGAAAGGGATGAAAGGAAAGTATGAAAGATATTTTGTCCGTACTACCAAAAACTTAGCTAGATATAGAAGTATTTTAAAAGGCAAAAAAAAAAAAAAAAAAAAAAAAGAGTAAAAAATATCCTTATAAAATTATGTTGTAAAACTTGTAGATCCCTTAGGGCTAAGATCGTATTTAATAAATCAAAAAAAAAAAAAAAAAGAGAGAAAGGAAAAAAAAAAAAAAATCCAGAACTGATCCCCGAATGGACCAGTTCAATAGGTATTGATACTACTATTTCTGTTTCCTTAGCGTCTCAGCTGTAAGTGTCCTTTTCCTTGCCTTGGGTTTTTTTTTTTTTGCGTTATTCTGTGACCAGCAGAGGTTCCTTTATTGTTCGTCTGTAAGCCTCGGTGTGTGGGGAGGGAGAGGGTGCAATAGTGGCTCCTTCTCCTGGGAGTGAGTGAGCAGTGGCGCACTGTTGCTTCAGTCAGGCTTGGAGGTGCCTGTTGCAGAGGGCGCTGGTGGCTCAGGCGTACACAGAAAGTCTTAGAGTTGGGCCTCTCTCGGGGTTTTTTCTTTTTGATGCTGGTTTTTTTTTTTTTTTTTTTTTCTCTCGGCAGCCTCCCTGCTGCTGGCGTTGCAAGGAGTTTTAATCTAGCCCCGCCCGAGCGCCTGAGGGTGCTTGTTATCCCTGAGGGCCTTATGTGGCCCCGCAGGGCGTCTCTCCGCTGCCTGTTGCAGAGGCGCAGAAAGAGAGAGAGAGGCTATGCGCGCGGCTCCTCCCCCCCGCCCAGGAGCCTGCAGCCTCCAGCCGCCATCATGGCCGGGCAGCTCTCAGGGATCGGCACTCCTCTCCGCGGACCTCCTCCCTCCTGTCCTCTCGGTCCGTCACCCTACCGGCAACAATGTTTCTCCCCCTGAACCAGCTCTCCGGTTCCCACGCTCCCGCTCCTGGACCCTCCGTTCAGCCGCGGATCGATGTCTCGGTCCGGGAACGCTGAGCTGCGCTGCGGACCCTCCGTATGTTTCTCACTCCCTCCCGTCTGCCACAGCTCCGCCGCTTCACCCTCTTTGAGCCCTCGTAGATGCCTCCCTACCGGCTATGTCAGGTTCTCCGCAGCCCTTTCCGGTGTCCGAGGCCGTCTGCTGGTGTTCAGCTGGTTCTCTGTGGGAATGACTGTGTCCTTCCGTGCATTCCCAATGCATCTGTGGAGAGGGATGCACTCCACGTCTCTCTACTTCGCCGCCATCTTTTTCTCTCCCCACTTATTTATTTTTGTTTTTATTTCCATTACTCTAGGGGGTGGATCAAAAAAGATCTTGCTGTTATTTATGTCGAAGAGTGTTCTTCCTATGTTTTCCTCCAGGAGTTTTATAGTGTCTGGCCTTACATTTAGGTCTTTTATCCATTTTGAGTTTATTTTTGTGTATGGTGTTAAGGAGTGTTCTAATTTCATTCTTTTACATGTAGCTGTCCAGTTTTCCCAGCACCACTTATTGAAGAGGCTGCCTTTTCTCCATTGTATATCCTTGCCTCCTTTGTCATAGATTAGTTGACCGTAGTTTATCTCTGCACTTTCTATCCTGTTCCATTGATCTATATTTCTGTTTTTGTGCCAGTACCATACTGTCTTGATCACTGTAGCCTTGTAGTATAGCCTGAAGTCAGGAAGCCTGATTCCACCAACTCCGTCTTTCCTTCTCAAGATTGCTTTGGCTATTCGAGGTCTTTTGCGTTTCCATACAAATCGTAAAATTTCTTGTTCTAGTTCTGTGAAAAATGCCATTGGTAATTTGATGGGGATTGCATTGAATCTGTAAATTGCTTTGGGTAGTATAGTCATTTTCACAATGTTGATTCTTCCAATCGAAGAACATGGTATGTCCCTCCATCCGTTTGTGTCTTCTTTGATTTCTTTCATTAGTGTCTTATAGTTTTCTGAGTACAGGTCTTTTACCTCCTTGGTTAGGTTTATTCCTAGGTATTTTATTCTTTTTGTTGCAATGGTGAATGGGATTGTTTCCTTAATTTCTCTTTCTGATCTTTCATTGTTGGTGTATAGAAATGCAAGAGATTTCTGTGTGTTAATTTTGTATCCTGCAACTTTACCAAGTTCACTGATTAGCTTGAGTAGTTTTCTAGTGGCATCTTTAGGATTTTCTATGTATAGTATCATGTCATCTGCAAACAGTGACAGTTTGACTTCTTATCCAATTTGGATTCCTTTTATTTCTTTTTCTTCTCTGATTGCTGTGGCAAGGACTTCCAAAACTATGTTGAATAGTAGTGGCGAGAGTGGACATCCTTGTCTTGTTCCTGATCTTAGAGGGAATGCTTCCAGTTTTTCACCATTGAGAATGATGTTTGCTGTGGGTTTGTCATATATGGCCTTTATTATGTTGAGGTAGGTTCCCTCTGTGCCCACCTTCTGGAGAGTTTTTAATCATAAATGGGTGTTGAATTTTGTCAAAAGCTTTTTCTGCATCTGTTGAGATGATCATGTGGTTTTTATCCTTCAGTTTGTTAATGTGGTGTATCATATTGATTGATTTGCATTCCAGGGATAAACCCCACTTGATCATGGTGTATGAGTCTTTTAATGTGTTGTTGGATTCTGTTGGCTAGTATTTTGTTGAGGATTTTTGCATCTAAATTCATCAGTGATATTGGTCTGTAGTTTTCGTGTTTTGTAGTATCTTTGTCTGGTTTTGGTATCAGGGTGATGGTGGCCTCATAAATGAGTTTGGGAGTGTTCTTTCCTCTGCAATGTTTTGGAAGAGCTTGAGAAGGATGGGTGTGAGCTCTTCTCTAAATGTTTGGTTAAATTCACCTGTGAATCCATCTGGTCCTGGACTTTTGTTTGTTGGGAGATTTTTAATCACAATTTCATTACTCGTGATTGGTCTATTCATATTTTCTATTTCTTCCTGATTCAGTCTTGGAAGGTTATACTTTTCTAAGAATCTGTCCATTTCCTCCAGGTTGTCCATTTTGTTGGCATATAGTTGCTTCTGGTAATCTCTTATGGTGCTTTTTATTTCTGTGGTGTCCATTGTAACTTCTCCTGTTTCATTTCTAATTTTATTGATTTGAGTCCTCTCCCTCTTTTTCTTGATGAGTCTTGCTAGAGGTTTATCCATTTTGTTTATCTTCTCAAAGAACCAGCTTTTAGTTTTATTGATTTTTGCTATTGTTTTCTTTGTCTCTATTTCATTTATTTCTGCTCTGATCTTTATGATTTCTCTCCTTCTACTCACTTTGGGTGTTGTTTGCTCTTCTTTCTCTAGTTTCTTTAGGTGTAAGTTTAGATTGTTTATTTGGGATGTTTCTTGTTTCTTGAGGTAGGATTGTATTGCTATAAACTTCCCTCTTAGAACTGCCTTTGCTGCATCCCATAAGTTTTGGATCATTGTGTTTTCATTGTCATTTGTCTCTAGGTATTTTTTGATTTCCTCTTTCATTTCTTCAGTGATCTGTTGGTTATTTAGTAGTGTATTGTTTAGCCTCCATGTGTTTGTGTTTTTTACAGTTTTTTTCCTGTAATTGATTTCTAATCTCATAGTGTTGTGGTCAGAAAAGATGCTTGATACAATTTCAATTTTCTTGAATTTACCAAGGCTTGATTTATGACCCAAAATGTGATCTATCCTGGAGAATGTCCCATGTGCACTTGAGAAGAATGTGTAATCTGCTGTTTTTGGATGTAATGTCCTATAGATATCTATTAAATCCAGCTGATTTATTGTGTCATTTAAAGCTTGTGTTTCCTTGTTAATTTTCTGTGTGGATGATCTGTCCATTGGTGTAAGTGGGGTGTTAAAGTCCCCCACTATGATTGTGTTACTGTCAATTTCCTCTTTCATAGTTGTTAGCATTTGCCTTATGTATTGAGGTGTTCCTATACTGGGTGCATATATATTTATAATTGTTATCTCCTCTTCTTGGATTGATCCCTCAATCTTTATGTAGTGTCCTTTCTTGTCTCTTGTGACATTTCTTATTTTAAAGTCTATTTTATCTGATATGAGTATCACTACTCCAGCTTTTTTTGATTTCCATTTGCATGGAATATCTTTTTCCATCCCCTCACTTTCAGTCTGTATGTGTCCCTAGGTCTGAAGTGGGTCTCTTGTAGACAGCATATATATGGGTCTTGTTTTTGTATCCATTCAGCCAGTCTGTGTCTTTTGGTTGGTGCATTTAGTCCATTTACATTCAAGGTGATTATCGATATGTATGTTCCCATTACCATTTTCTTAATTGTTTTGGGTTTGTTTTTATGGGTCCTTTTCTTCTCTTATGTTTCCTGCTTAGAGAAATTCCTTTAGCATTTGTTGTAAGGCTGGTTTGGTGGTGCTGAATTCTCTTCGCTGTTGCTTGTCTGTAAAGCTTTTGATTTCTCCCTCGAATCTGAATGAGATCCTTGCTGGGTAGAGTATTCTTGGTTGTAGGTTCTTCCCTTTCATCACTTGAAATATATCATGCCGCTCTCTTCTGGCTTGCAGAGTTTCTGCTGAGAAATCAGCTGTTACCCTTATGGGAGTTCCCTTGTATGTTATTTGTCATTTTTCCCTTGTTGCTTTTAATAACTTTTCTCTGTCTTTAATTTTTGTCAGTTTGACTACTATTTGTCTTGGCATGTTTCTCCTTGGGTTTATCCTGCCTGGGACTCTCTGTGCTTCCTGGACTTGGGTAGCTATTTCCTTTCCCATGTTAGGGAAATTTTCAACTATAATCTCTTACAGTATTTTCTCGGGTCCTTTCTCTCTCTCTTCTCCTTTTGGGACCCCTATAATGCGAATGTTGGTGCATTTAACATTGTCCCAGAGGTCTCTTAGGCTGTCTTCAGTTCTTTTCATTCTTTTTTCTTTATTCTTTTCCGCATCTGTGATTATCTCCATTCTGTCTTCCAAGTCACTTATTTGTCCTTCTGCCTCAGTTAATCTGCTATTGGTTCCTTCCAGTGTATTTTTCATTTCAGTTATTGTGTTGCATATCTCTGTTTATTTGTTCTTTAATTCTTCTAGGTCTTTGGTAAACTTTTCTTGCAACTTTTCGATCTTTGCAGCCAATCTTTTTTCAAAGTCCTGGGTCATCTTCACCATCATTATTCTGAATTCTTTTTCTGGAAGAGTGCCTATCTCTTCTTCATTTAGTTGTTTTTTTGGTGTTTTATCTTGTCCCTTCATCTGGTACAGAGTCTTTTGCCTTTTCATTTTCTCTGTCTTTCTGTGGCTGTGATTTTCAGTTCCACAAGATGAAATAGTGCTGATACTGCTTGATTGTGCTGTCTGCCCTCTTGTGGAGGGAGCTGTCTAGGAGGCTGGTGGGTACTCCCTGATGGGATGGACTGATGGTGGGTTGGGCTGGGTGGGTGGAGCTCAGTAAAACTTTAATCTGATTTGGTGGGTGGAGCTCAGTGACACTTTAATCTGCTTGTCTGCTAATGGGTGGGGCCGTGTTCCCACCCTGGTGGTCGTTTGGCCTGAGGCGACCCAGCCCTGGAGCTTACAGGCTCTTTGGTGGAGCTAATGGTGGACTCTGGAAGGGCTCACGCCAATGAGCACTTCTCAGACCCCCTGCTGCCAGTGCCCCTGTCACCTCTGTGAGCCACAGCTGCCCCCCACCTCTGCAGGCAACCCTCCAACACCAGCAGGTAGGTCTTGTTCAGTCTCCTATGGGGTCACTGCTCCTTCCCCCTGGGTCCTGGTGAGCATACTTTTTTGTGTGCCCTCCAAGAGTGGAGTCTCCATTTCCCCCAGTCCTGTGGAGGTCCTGCAATCAAATCCTGCTGGCTTTCAAAGTCTGATTCTCTGGGGATTCCTCCTCCCGTTGCTGGACCGCCAGGTTACGAAGCCTGATGTGGAGCTCAGAACCCTCAGGACTTCTGCGGTATAACTGTTCTCCAGTTTGTGAGTCACCCACCCAGCATTTATGGGATTTGATTTTAACGCGATTGAGTCCCTCCTACTGTCTCATTGTGGCTTCTCCTTTGTCTCTGGATGTGGGGTGGTTTTTTTTGGTGAGTTCCAGTGCCTTTCTGTCAATGGTTGTTCAGCAGTTAGTTGTAATTCCGGTGCTCTTGCAAGAGGGAGTGAGCGCACGTCCTCCTACTCTGCCATCTTGATTCTTCCTCTGTGATAAACTTTTATATGCATGGATGAGTTAGCTGCAAAGTAAGAAACATACAAGGCCCCAAGATTCAGTGAGAATAGGAACTCAGAGATAAATTGAGCAGTGACTCTGGCTCTTGCTTTGCTGACTCCCAGGTCCACCTGAGCCTCTGTTCTCATGGCCTCCAGGGCACTGGGAACAGAGACCAAGCCCCAGACCACCCAAGGTGGGCAGCCTGAAAGGGCAAAAGCCACAGAAAACTGAGACTCCACACAGCTCCATCGGCAGAGTAAGGGAAATGAGAGAGAAACCAAGTCCCTCCTCTCCCAGTGACTAGAAGGAAACTATCTTGTTGTAAGCCGTGGCGCTGGATAAAGAAGTAGAAAAACTCCAGTGAGAATCCATTACTATAAGCCAGCCTTTACGTGGTGTTTAAAACAAAAGTCTCACTTAGATAAACCTGAATTCAATTTTGTGTTTGTGGATCATCCATAAGACCTCTAGCTGATACCTTACCGCAAAATGATTTTGAGTTAGTCATGCCCAGATGCTTGTTAAGTAGACATGCTACAAATCCTCTCCAGAAAAGCCCACCTTCAATTCAGGTCTGCAGGGATTCCCATAAATAAAGTGCCCAAAACAAGAGTTCATTGTAGAACACACACACACACACACACACACACACAGGAGAAAAAAGGCACCTTGAGCATGAGACAGCAGAATGAGACCAGTAAAGACTTCAGATAGCGAATGTATCAGACACAGAATATAAAATAATGTGTTTTTTAGAGTTAAATAAAAGAGGAAATTGGAAACATGAGTAAGGAGCAAAAGACTATTAAAATGACCAAATAAATATGAAAGAGAACCAAATCAGACTTCTATATTGGAAATATAAATCATTGAAATTTTAAAATTATGAACGGCTTTAATACCAAAGAAAATAACCAAAACGCAACACAGAAAAACAAAGAAATGGAAATACAGGAGAGAGGTGAAGAGAGATAGATGAAAGAGTAGGTCTGGCATGCAGCTATTTAGAGGTCCAGAGGGAGAGGAGGAGACTAGGGTCAAGCTAATATTTGACGAGATAATGGATGAGACAGAACTGCTGAAAGATGCAGTGCATTTAAAAAGCACTGGAAAGTCCTGCAGAGTGTAGAAGAGAAGTCCTTTGAACTTGTTTAATCCAGTATTTTTAATACTGGTTTGACCGCAGGACCCCTTTTGATGGAATAGCTATTACCACATTGTAGACTAAGCCTTTCTCTTTGGGATGCGGCTTTGAGCCTCTGTTGGAGAGATTGTCTCAGCAACTTGGCTTTGCTCAGTCCGCTCCCCTGGTCCCCCACCCCCAATTCCTACAGAATTACGGGCCCAGATGAGGAGATTTGAGGAGCTGCTGCCCCAGGTGTGTTGGCTGGTGATGGAGAATTTCAAGGAACACCACTGGAAAAAATATTGTGCCTCCACCAAAGAGATCCGGGGACAGTTCTCGAATTATTTGGAACAGCTGGAGAGAAGGAAGGTGGGGGCCCTGGGACCAGCCCTTCCTCTCCAGGACCAGGGGCCCTGGGAGTTCAGAAATGGAGGTGGGGGCATCGGCAGAACTGAGTCCCAGGGAAGGACGTGGGCCAGGCTTGGGATTGTTGGATGGGGATGAGGGACACTAGGCACTGGAGAGATGAGAGGTGAGCCAACAGCTCCTTCACAGAAGGCATTCAGCACACACTCCTTGTTGGGTTTAACGGGTGGGTCAGCTGGTTCTGTGGGGCTGTGGTCACTGAGATCGACAATGATTATCTGTATGGTCCTTGGAGCCATGGGATGTGGATGCTGTTGGTTTTACTGGACTAAACCCCTGATTGTTCTGGGGCAGATGCTCAGCTGTCCCACTTGCGGACCCTCAGAATCAGCTCCCGCCATGCCCCTGTCTTGCCTCCTCTACCACTCTTCTGCTCATCCACGGCCCTTCACACACCCAGGGCAGTGCGCACATCAGTCGGGTTGTGGCCATAATTGGCAGAGGACAAAGGCCAGTCACTTTTTGGTCTTGACTTCAAGACCAAGTCAAAAAACCTACTGATTTGTGGATTGTCTGAAGGACGAAAATGCCCAGAAGCTCCACCCAAATCTCGGACACCCTGCATGTCTCCAAGAAATGGAGTCTCTATGTCAAGTGGAAGAGAAAAGGCAGGAAGATTTGGACACCTTGATTCTGGAGACCAGGGAGAAGCTGGAGGTCAGTAGTGCCACTGACTCCCATGTCTAGGCGCTGAGGGCTGCCCTGCCTTCTGGAGGTCCCCCCAGCTGACAGCCCACCAGCAGCACCCAGCACGGCCCTTTGTTGGCACCCTGGCCAAACCAGGGCGTGAAAGTGGGCAGGTTTTATAGATGGAGATAGTCTTCATTGGGCATTTTAACTTGCATTTTTAAATTTCTAAATTAATTAGTAATGAGAACTTTTTTTCCCCCAAGATCCATGTCAAGTTTTATTTCCTCTTTGGTAAATTGTCTGTGTGTGTTCCTTGGCCATTTGAGACTCATTTCCTATCCTCAAACCAAACCCCCTCTTGGGAGGGGCCTCCTGGGGGAAGACCAGATGCCTGTTAACTCGGACGCAGTTGACACATGGCCCTGGTCTTGCCTCACACGCTGCTCCCCAGATCCTCCCTTGTCCTGCCTTTGGAGGCAGGTTCCTCTGCCTGCAGCACTGTGCTCCCCGTGTTTCCTCCAGGAACTCACCAGAAAACATGGCTGCTTCTTCATAGCCAGCTTGGCCGCCTTCACTGAGACGTTCCTGCTGCAGTTGGACGAGGTGGTCACCATTGACGATGTCCAAGTTGCAAGTATGTGCACCACCGGTCTTGTGCCCTGGTCCCAGGGGGTTGGTAACATAGGGTGATAGGCCTGGGGCGGGGGGTCTGCTTTCCCCCAACTCCACCAGAATGAAAACAGATTCTCCACTGATGAATTTTCATTTGTTTTTATTAAAACTCTTTTTTTTTTTTAACCAAAAAAGCAAATCTCAAGTGAGTCAAAGATTATTTATAAACAATGAAATCTTAATGCTAAACATTTTCATAATCACGGGGTAGGGACATATTTCCTAAGTATGAGAGCTAGAAGCCAAAAAGGAATGACTGGCGCTTCTCTGTGGCCAAAAGAAAAACAAGGAGAAATGTCAAAAGATGGAAAGACAAACCACAAACTGGAAAAATGCTCCTAATAACTAACTGGTCAGAGAATGGCCTAATATCCTTGTGTTACAAAGAACTCTAACAGGTCAAATTTGTAAAAAAACAACAGAAGACAAACACGTGCAATTCAAAAGGCCAATAAGTGTAAAAGATGCTTCACTTCACCAATGATGAGAAATGCTAATATAAACATTATTAAGATATCATTTCTCGCCAACAGCCTGGCAAAGCTTTTACGTTTAGTGACAGCGAGCACTTGTGAGGCTGTCAGGAAGCCTCAGCACCACCGAGCCCCTCCATATAATGTATGTCCACCCCACTCTCTTGGAGAAACCTCTCCAAGTCCTGAGCGTGGGTGCCTTTGACCCAGCTGTTCTAACCCTGGGAATTTATCCAACAGAAATACCTGCATACCTTTTCAGAGATATATTTTCAAGCATATTCTTCGCAGCACTGCTTGAAATTACAAAAAATTGGAAACAACATTAATATCCATGTATAGTGAATTGGATAAATAAATTATGGTCCAGTTGTAGGCGGGAATACTGTGTAGCTGTTCGAGTGGGTGTAGTAGGTCTCTATGTGTCAACTGGAAAGTCCTGAGGGAATACTGTCACATGAAAAAGCAAGGGGACAATTACACTTACCTGTGATACTATTTAAAAAAACACATGTGATATAAACATGCACCCTCACATATATGTAGATGAATCTGTGTGAGAGACAGAGGTAGAGAATGAGAGCAGCAGAGCCTGAGAGACAGGAACCAGATTGTCGATGACCACATCTGGTGTGTGGAGCTGCGAGAGGTTTCCAAAATCTTTTCTTTTCCCCCATTAGGTGATGTTTAAATTTTTTATAACATGCATATTACTTTTATAACTATACAAAGATTCAAATCATACATTAAATATTATCTATTTATCACTAATCTATTAAATAATTAAAATACATTACTTTTATTTCTTAAAGTTTTTATCACAAAGACCATGAATATTTTTTGTAGTAAAATAAGAAATTCAACATGAGCTACAAAAAAAGAGAGGGACATGCTCCTTCTACCCAGAAATAAGTACCCTTAACATTGGCTGTCCTCCTTCCGGTCGTTTCCCTTCAGGCATGGCCTGTGTGTGTATCAATGGGGGGATGGGAGGATGGATCACAGGTGTGTGCCCTTTTGTAACCTCATTTCTCCTCGGGCCACCACTGGCCACGCCAATTACCATCTCCTTGAACACTTTCAGTTGCTGTGCATCGTATTTTACTAATCAGTCGCCTGCTGATGCACACGGGGCCATATCCACCTTTTTACTCCTGTACTCGTACTGAAGGGAACATCTGCATCCATATTTCTCTATTTCCTGGCAACAGATTCCTAGAAGTGGACTTTCTAGGTCAAAATGTGTATGCATTTTGAGGTGTTGGTCACTTTCCAGTATTGGGGGTCTCTTTGGGAAAGTGGAGCCTGCAGAGACACTGCGGTTCAGACTCAAGGGAGAACAGGCAGAGAAGCCAGGCAGGGAAGCAGCCTCAGTACCTTGGAGGGAACTGCTGGGCCAGGGAGACCCTCTGCACCAGGCCTGCAGGGGCCTCTCCTGTTCTGTAACTCAGGCTTCCGAGCCAAGCAGCCTGGCCGTGCCATCCACACAGACTAGGGTGCAGAGGGCTGCTCTGGCCTGATGGTCCCACTCCACAGGCAGATCTGCTTTCTTTCCACATCAAAGAGCAGGTCAGTGAGCTGGACATGAGAGGGACAACCTTGAATGTGTGCATTCCAGGAGAAAGTCTTAGTTCAGACTTAGAAAGTCTTTGAGCTAGCATAAGCCAAAGAGGTCTCTACAAAGCATATCCGGGGGCTCACAGAAGCTGAGAGGAGGTCAGAACATCATGCTTGGGGCTTTGGAGCTGGGGACCGCACCCAAACCACACCTCGCATCCTTCAGCTTCGACCCCCCCTGCCATCTCCACGGCCAGCCTATGAATCTGGTGCATTTGGCTTCTCTTTGGGAGGGGGCTCTGCCTCCTTCCTGAGACTCCAAGGTGGGGAGGAGGGGAGCAAGCCCTTATTTCTCTAAATGTAAGTTCGGGGGGGTCCCCTTGATCTCAGGCTGTGGATGAGGCCGCCATCAGTAACCTGTCTCTTGCCTGCCAGAGGTGGAGCACCCCAAACAGAAGACATCAATCCTAATACGGAGGAAACTCACTGGACTCTCCTTGGAGGAAGAGAGTGAGAAGCCCCTCATTGAACGTGGGAGCAGGTGAGAGCCGAGAGCAGGGAGGAATACCACAGGTGCCTGTATCTGCTGGGGGCGGTGCCGTGGAATGGTTAGGAGCACGAAGTCAAACAGACCTGGTAATCTTGGGCAGGCATTGTGTCCTAAGCCTCACTTTCCTCATCTGTGAAATGCACATGGCAGACTACCTCACTTGATACTATGAATTGAAAGTTCAATGAGATTGTACTTGAAGTGCCCCTGGCACATACTAAGAGCTCAGCAGCTATTAGTTCATGTGATAAGGACCCAAAAGGGGCCCCCAAAGAATGTGCCCAGCGTGGGGCACGTTCTCATATTGTTGGTGGCACTGTGATCCACTACAGCTGTCCATCATGTATGACAAGAGCTATCAAAGTGCTTGTCCCCTGTGCCCCAAGAATGTGACTCTGGAACAAGAAGTAAGGCAGCGATTTGCCCAGCTAAGTTGTCAGCAGTGGTTTTTATAGCACAATAGCAAAAGCAGGCCAGGAACTGGTGACTGCCCCCTGGCTGGTCAACCGATGAGGAAACCAAGACCCAGAAAAGGGAAACACCTAGAGATGTGGGATTCCCCTTCCCCACACAGAACCCGACTGTCTATGCACATAGATTTAAACTGTGTATAAAAACAGATGATTGAAGTTGGTGTACCCCCCCCAAAAATAATAAATAAATAAAATTGAAAAAAGAAATAATAATAAACTGTATGAAAATGTGAAAAAGAACTTGAAGAATCTTAATGTTAAATCCTTAGTTGGGTTTTTCTTTTAATTAAGACGTTTAAAACATGATTCTTTTTTTTTTAAAGAAATGCTAACATTTTTCACCAGGGATGGAGCATGCACTGTGCATGATGAAGATAAGCCTGTAGGACTTTTCATGCATGTGTGTTTGTAGGAAGTGGCCGGGAATCAAACCCACCGAAGTCACCATCCAACACAAGATTCTCCTCCGGAAAACGTCATCAATCACCACCGCCAAAACAACCCTGGGCCACCTGGCCTCCGTGGAAGCCCGAGATGCTGTCTGCCTGGTGAGTGGAGAAGACAGGGTGGGGTGGGGACCCCCCAGGGAGTGCAGGGCAGCTCCACGTGGCTGCCTTGGGGAGGCGGGGGCTTCCCATCACCAGGAGACCCGACCTGTGGTCCACGCCGCAGATGCCGCGCGTCAGGGTGCCCCAGGGCACGGCGTCAGCACTGGGGACAGCCCGCGTCCTCAGGCGGCAGGACGTGAGCCGCAGGTCGTGTCCCGCCCCAGGGGCCGCGCGCGGGTCTGATGATGTGAGCCCTGGGGCTGTGCGAGCCCAGCAGAGAGACACCACACCCAGACTGGGCGGGAGGAGAGGCTTCCCAGGCACAGCTGAGACAGAGCGAGGGGACCGAGCCGTCAGAGGCACGGGGGCCATGGGAGCAGCGGGTGGCCACGGGCTGAAGGAGGGACGGCTCCTGAGCACCTGCTGCAGTTTCTGCGCTCGCCGTGAGGTGTCTCATTGCATCCTTGTACCAAGCCCACGAGGAAGGTAGAATGTCCTGAGGTTACTGCTGAGGACTCTGAGGCCTGAAGAAATGTGCCCCCCTATGCCGCTTCAGAGTGGCAGAGCCAAGATTTGAATCCAGTGCCTGTTAGACCCCGTGGGCCCTGCCCGAGGAGGAGGCTGCACCCAGAGGCCACCTGCGGGGCCTCTTGGCTCTGGAGATATGTGGACCATTGGTCCTGGTGCCCCAGAGAGAAGCCTCATCCTGCCCAGAGATATGCTGACCCTGGTATTTGGAGAGCCCTCAATGCGCAGGTGGGCCCTTCCCCTGCCACAGGCTAAGCCCCAGGCAGAGGGGACAACTGTGTTGCCGAGTTCAGTGAGGGCTCAAGGCCTAGTGGGCTCAGCCTCTCAAGGAAGCCAGGACCCCTGAGCTTCAAGGAAGCTACAGTGTGGGACAGTGGTTCAGAAGGAGGGCAGAGTCCAGAATCAGGTAGATCAGGGTCCTAGTCCCTGCTCAGCCTCTTTCTAGCTAAATAACCTCAGACAAGGCCATGAGTCTTAGTTTCCCAATCCATAAAATGTGGAAAACAACCAGGCCTGCCTGATGGGCTGTTGGGCACAGTAAATGAGAAAGGACTTGTGGAACTCTCGCCAGTGCCCAGAGTGGGTTCAAAGCTGCCCACCAGCAGGTTACAGCATTCCTCTAGGGCACAGAGTCCAGAAGCCCTTTCTCATGTGGCCGCCGCCTGCCACTTTGCTCCCAGAAATACTTGGCGTCATTTGAAGAGGAGTGGAAGAAGATCCAGGACGACAGCACACTGCAGGCGAAGGAGGCTCAGCGCTGGAGGGACAGCTGGAAGTGCTCCGTGCACACCATCCAGGGCCTGTACTGGTGATACCCTAGCTCACCCCTAATAAAGTCTTATTTTGTGTGGACTTCTCTTCCTTCCTTCTATCCATCCATCCATCCATCCATCCACCCACCCTTCCACCCACCCTTCCATCTCTACTCTATGCCCAGCTCTGTAGCCTTACAGTGACCAGGACACGGTGTGGTCCCTGCCCACATGGAGATCACTTCCAATGAGGAAGACAGAGGTGAAAGGGGGAGTTCCACACGGTCAGCTAGCATGGTGGATAACAGGAATGGGTAGCTTAAAATAGAGACCCATAGTTCAGAGGAAAGAAATTCCAAAGGCTGAGCACTTCATCTTGGAAAATGAAATAATTAAAACTTATGGGAAAGAGTATGTTGCATATTAAACAAAATGTGAGTTTTAATTGCAACTACTCACTGATTCCTGGACCCAACAAAGACTTCATCCATTGTTGACTGGGTATCTGGCAATTTGACCAATTATAACATTTGGACAGACGTCTAGGCCTCCTTAAGTTTTCTAAGGGTCTCTTTAGTCCTGTGAGACTCAGATCACTCTCTTTGGAAACGTGCACCCCGCTGTCTTTCTTGTTAACTTTGTCTTCTTTGATTGCAACACGGCCTCACTGTGCCAGGTCTCACTTGTCAGTAGCTCTCTGTGCCCTTTGGACAGGCGGCTCACATTCCTTCCTCCACTCCCTGAGCTTCTGCTGCCCCTACACAGTTGGAATATTAACGTTGCCTCAGTTTGAGTTTCCATGTGCTTTATCTCTTAACGGCTTGATGAGGTAGGTGTTGCCTGCATTTTACAGTTGTGGAAACTCAAGTCCAGAAGGTCAAGGCAACCTGCTCAAAGTGACGCAGCCAGTGCAGAACCTCAGCAGAGCTCAGGTTCCCCCAAACTGGACAAGGACTGGGAGGCAAGTCGTTTGTTTCGGAGATGATTCCAAGAAGCACGCGGGGGACATAGGGAAAGGGAGCCTAGAGGGAGAAAAGCCGCTGAAAGCTTTGAGGAGAGGCCCCCGCCGTGGGTGAGCAGGCTCTGCCTCGCTGGACAGCAGCCTCCCAGCTGGCCTGACTCTGTCCACGCAGGTGGGGCTGCCCAGCGTTCATGCTGCCACACTGCCCCTTGTGTCAGCGTTTGGGACAGGAGCCTCCCGTGGTGCCAGACCCCACTTCAGGCAGGAGCGGGGGTCTCAAGGGATACTGGTTGGAGACCAGCTCCCCAGCTGCAGGTGAGCCAAGGGGATATGGGGCCCAGGGGATATGAGCGCATCATCAGAAGCGTCACCACCTCAGGTTTCCCACACCTAAAGCCAGGCCCCTTTGCACCACTCTGCCACGGCGCCCTCTTTCCTCAGAGCAGCGAGTCACATCTGCATAGCTCTTTCCAGCTTGCAGCGTACTCTGCAAGTACACGAGCTAATTCAGTCCTGCTAGGGACAGGTGGCAGTCACCATGTAACCCCTAGTTTGTAAATAAAGAGGCTGAAACTCAGAGAAATGAAGATACCTCCAAAGTCACTCAGCAGGAGAGCACTGCAGCCAGGGTTCCAAGCCCAGCTCTGACCGCCCCTGAAACTCAGCCTGGAGTGAATGGTGAGTGCACCCAGGTGCTTTGTAAGTAGGAAAGCACCCAGCAACATGAGGGCTGCGACCCCTCTCCTCTGCCAACCTCAGAGTCTCTGCACCTGCTACCCCCTCCTGCTGGGCACTGGGCAGCCTGTGGTCAGTCGCTCTCCACCTCCTTCATCTGGGCGAGGTCCCAGGGGGCAGGGAAGGCTGGAGGAAGCACGCCTGCTGTGGTAGGACAGCCTGGAGGGGGATGCAAGGCCGGGGCAGGTATTGGGGGCCCACCGCAGCCCAGACAGAGCCTACGAACAGTGGCAGTCCGGGGAGCAGAAGGAGGGCAGAATTGGGAGGCCTGGGCGGGCCCCTCAGTGCTGCGTGCCCCTCTGAGGGCAGGTCCCTCACCTGCCCATCACCTGCCCAGTGGGGGCACAGACTCCACCCTCCCAGCCCGCTGCACCCCGGGAGGCCCCGTTTGCTGAGCGGGGCCTGCCTTTGTGCACTGAGGCCACAAGGCTGAGGCGTCAGCGCAAAAGCAAGTGACCATTCTTTCCTTGTTTCACCCTCCACATGCTGCCTTTCATTGTTCTGCAAAAGGAACAGATATTCGTTATAAAAAGAAAAAAAAAAGGACCAAACAAGCAACATGAAGACTATAAAAATCCTGGCATCCAGAGACAGCCACACCATTTTCCATACGCATGCGTTACATTTGCCAAATGGAATCAAAATATGCATTCACTTATGCAAACTGGTTTTTAAATTTCGACTGGGTATACCCTCTCATCCTTTGCTGTCTGTGTGGAATGGACTTCACGTGCTGGCAGTGCCCTCACACTCCCACAGCTGAGACAAAGTCACGAAACAACACTCACCTTTACTGGGAAGGCCGCTCTCTAATATTTTTCTTTTCTGGTTTGTTGGTGTGTGGTGGGTTTTCTAGTTGCTGCTTTTGACCCTAACATAAACCACTAACTCAGTTAATGGCCTACTAAGGGGTCTTGTCTGCAGTGTCCCACTGCCAGAGGAGCCAGATCCCCTCTGTTGGACAAAGGGGTGTCCTGTGTGGGGCTCTTAGAAACAAGGCCTCCACCCACATGGACTCTGTGCACATCTCTAGTCGTTGCCTCTGGTTTCTAGAAGTAGACTCCCTGAGTCAAAGGAGAGGGCATCTGGGGACACAGCACAAGTCACCCTCCAGGAGAAGAGTCAATGGTCCTTCCCACCACTGAGGATTCAGTGCCCATCTCCCTCGTCCACATCAAGTGTTCTAGTTTCAGGAGCTTTGGGGGAAATCTTTTTGCTGCTTCAGCAGATGAGAAATGACATCTAGTTCATCTAGTCTTACTTTTCTAATGATGAGTGGGGCTACACTTTTCATCATCGAGCCATTTTCAAAATGTGGCCACTTTCCCCAGTCTTGGGGTGAGCCTGCTGAACACGCCTCCCTGGGCATCCCCAGGGGGCACAGCCTGTGTTCCATGTCCCAGCCAGGAAGCTCCACTCCTCGTGCAACTACTAAGTGGTTAGTGACTGGCTTGTGACCTGCAGGATACAGCAGAAGTGACGGGAGGTCACGTCCAAGATTTAGTGACAAAAAGTCTGTCCCTTCCCTTTTACCTGTTCTCTCCTGTGTTCCCTCTGCCTCCCTCCCTCCTTGCCTCCCTCCTGTTCACCGCCCCCTGCCCCCCTCTCTTTCTCTCTGTCATATCTCTGGATCTGGGGAAGCAAGCGCCCACGTTATGAGCTACCCTGAGTAGTTGTCACCCAGGAGACAACCGAGGGAGCACCCAGGCCAACAGACAGAAAAGAACGCAGGCTCTCAGTCCAAACAGAATCCTGCAGCCTGTGAATGAACTTGGGAGCAAATCCTCCCCAAGCTGAACCCAGATGAACCCACAGCACCTGCCTGTGAGACACCTTGAAGCAGAGCAACACAGCTAAGCTGTGAACAGATTCCTGGGCCACACAAATTGTGAGAGATTAAATAGTTGTAGTTTCAAGGTGCTCAATTTCAGAGCAATGTTGTCAGAGAGGAACAGACAGCTAACACAGTCTGTGGGCCGCGTGCTCTGGCCCTGCCCTCCTCCCCTTGCCCTGCTCCCCCACCCCGGGCTCCCTCCAGCTGCATCGCTGCCTCCCTACCCCTTCTGGCCAAACTCACTTCTGCCTGCCAGTCTCTGCCCCACTGGTGCTTTCTCCCTCTTGTCATCCGGTCCCAACAAGTGTCACCCCACAGAGGCCTTTCAGGCTCTCCTACCCAGTGACTCCCGTGTCCTCCCTCACAGAACCCTGCTTCATTTCAGGCAGGGCACTTGCTCTCTCCTTTCATATGTCCGTGGTTTCATGCTCTTGTCAATCTCCCCTCCAGACTGTGAGCTCCTGGCAGGCAGAGACCACTCAGTCACCTTCAGCACTGCACCTGGCCCCACAGAGCACCCGAAACAGGTGCTTGGCTGCTTAATGATTAAATGGGAGAATTTGGGAGCCCACTTTTCTTGATTTTTACCAACCCAGTCTATGGAGATGAATGCTAGTAACAGGAGGTCAAGTTGGCTCTGAGGAGGGGGGACAGCCAGAGTGACCTCTGTGGTACACTTTCTGCTCCAGTTTCTCCCCCTAAGCTCACTGGACACCATAGACACAGGAGGCTGCCTGCCCCCTGGTGTCCAGCACTAGAACTGCAGCCCCAGGAAGGGATACCGCAAAACCAAACAGGCACCTTTATTTGTGTGGCTCTCCAGAGTCCCAAATAAGCAAAGAGGAAGGACTTGCAGACTCCAGGGGCAGTGCCAGGGACCTCAGAAGGCTCCCTTGCTCCCTCTCTCTGTCCACTCCAGGTGTCCTCTTCACGCATGAGGCATCCTCATCTCGGCCAGGACAGTGACTACCCCCCTGCTTCCAAATATGAACCCTGAGGGTCTAACAAGAACTACTCCTGTTGCTGAACCACTGGACTTGGTTTGTGGTGCCTCTGCCACTATGACAAGGGGACATATACCAGAGTTCTTGTCCAAGGTCACATAGTGATTCAATGGCAAAGCTCATACTTTGGTTAGGATTAGATTTGGCTACATACATTAGAAATCCCAAAATAATGGTGGCATAAACAAGGGAGAGAGATTTATATATTTCTCGTATGAAAAAACCCTAGAAGCAGGTAGTCCATACTAATCCTGGGCTGCCCATCATGGAAGATGATAGGTCATCTGTCCTGCTCCAGCATCTTAGTATATGATTTCCATCATCAAAGTGGTCCAAAACAGCTGCTGGGGCTCCAGCCTGGACCAGCCATCACTGCTGCCTTTCAGATGGCAGGCAGGAGAAAAGAGTGAGGGCAAAGGGGACCCCCTCAGCTCTGTCAGTGCCAACTGACTATCTGACATCCTCAAAGTCCCACCGCATACTTCTGGTCACATGTAATTGGTCTGAACTTTGGTTACTCTTAGCTGCAGGAGAGATTTAGAACTCTAGTCTTTTGGTTTGGTGAATTGCTGCCTGTATTCATACTGTCTCTGTTTTTAAGCAAAGGGAGAATGAAAACTGGAAACTACCAGTTTGAATATAGTTCCCTGTGCTATAGAGTAGGACCTTGCTGTTTATCTGTTCTATATATACCAGTTTACATCTGCTAACCCCAAACTCCCAGTCCAATCGTCTGCCACCCCCTACTCCCACTTGGCAACCACCAGTCTATTCTCTATGTCCTTGATTCTGTTTCTGTTTTATAGATAGGTTCATTTGTGTCGTATTTTAGATTCCACATTCATTTACTTTTTTTCATACCTGACAAACTTCATCCGGTTTATTTCAGAACAGAACCTTAACTTTGCATCTAATAGTACCATATGGAATTTTTTTACATTAAAAATGAGAGATTTATTTTACGCTGTCCTTTTTTTAAGCTCTTTATTGGAATATAATTGCTTTACTCTGTTGTGCCAGTTTTTGCTGTACAACAAAGCGAATCAGCGGTATTTATATACATATCCCCATATCCCCTCCCTCCTGCGACTCCTTCCCACCTTCTCTATCCCAGCCCTCTAAGTCATCACCCATCATCGAGTTGACCTCCCTGTGTTATGCAGCAGCTTCCCACTAGCTATTTTACATTTGGTAGTGTATATATGTCAAAGCTACTCTCTCACTTCGTCCCGGCTTCCCCTTCACCCCCCTCCCCCGTGTCCTCACGTCTGTTCTCTATATCTGCATCTTTATTCTTGCCCTGTCACTGGGTTCATCAGTACCATTTTTTTGAGATTCCATAAATCTGTGTTACCACACGATATTTGTTTTTCTCTTTCTGACTTACTACACTCTGTATGACAGACTCTAGGTCCATCCACCTCACTACAAATAACTCAGTTTCATTCCTTTCTATGGCTGAGTAATATTCCATTGTATATATGTGCCACATCTTCTTTATCCATTCATCTGTTGATGGGCATTTAGGTTGCTTCCATGTCCTGACTATTGTAAATAGTGCTGCAGTGAATATTTTGGTACATGTTTCTTTTTGGATTATGTTTTTCTCAGGGTATATGCCCAGGAGTGGGATTGCTGGATCATATGGTAGTTCTATTTTTAGTTTTTTAAGTAGTGGCTGTACCAGTTTGCATTCCCACCAACAGTGCAGGAGGGTTTCCTAGAGCACTTTTAAGTATATTAAAAAAATTGAGCAAATAGTACAGAGTTCCCATATATTTCTTCTCATTGCCCCTCCCCCCCATTTACTCTATTTTTAATCTTGCAATAATGAGGTTCGTTTGTTAAAATTTATGGACCAATATTGGTACATTATTAACAACTAAAGTCCATAGTTTACATTAGGGTCCACTGTTTTTGTTATACAGGTCTGTGAGTTTTTGACAACTTCATAACGTCATGTATCCACTATTAGAGTATCACCCAGAATAGTGAGGTGTCTATTTAGATCTTTTAACATCTTTAAATTGGATAACTGTTTTCTTACTGTGGAGTTTGAAGACTTCTTTGTATATTTTGGACAATATTCCATTATTAGATACATGTTTTACAAATATTTTCTCCCAATATGTAGTTTATTTTTTCATTTTCTTAACAGTGTTTTTTGCAGAGCAAAAGTTTTTAATACCAGTGAAATTCAACTTATCAATTTTTTCTTTCGTGGATCAAGCTTTCGGTGTTTTATCTAAAAAGTTGTTGACAAACCTAAGGTCACCTAGGTTTTCTCCTATGTTATCTTCTAGGAGTTTATAGTTTTCCATTTTACATTTAGGTCTGTGAACTATTTTCAGTTAATTTTTGTGAAAGGACTATGTCAAGGTTCATTTTTTTTTTTTTTTTTGCATGTGGATGTCCAGTTGTTCCAAAATCCTTTGTTGAAGACTGTCATTTCTCCATTAAATTGCCTTTGCTCCTTTCCTAAGAATCAGTTGACTATACAGTATTTGTATAGGTCTATTTCTGCTCTCTATTCTGTTCCATTGATCTGTTTGTCTATTCTTTCACTAATACCATCCTATCTTGATTATTGCAGCTTTATATTAAGTCTTGAAGTCTGGTAATGTCAGTTCTTCGACTTTTTGTCATTCTCTTTCAATATTGGGTTAGTGTGCTGGTATTTTTTGTTTGTTTTTGTTTGTTTGTTTTGCTTTCCATATAAACTTCAAAATCAGTTTTTCAATATTCACAAAATGACTTGCTGTGATTTTGATTGAGATTACATTGTATCTATAGATCAATTTGGGAAGAAATGACATCTTGACTATATTGAGTCTTCCTAGTCATGAACATAGAATATCTCTTCACTTACTTAGACTCTTCTTTGGTTTCTTTCATCAAAGTTGTAATTCTCCTCATAAAGATCTTACACATAGTTGTTAGCTCTCTTTTTCTTTTTAAATCTCAGGTGGCCACAGCAAGATACTCTGGCTAGCTCATAGCATATACTGTGGAGTTAAATGCCATTTCTTGACCCTTTCAATTCAACACACATTTCTTGGGCACCTGCAGAGTCCTAGCTATGAGTAGGGAGGTGAAAGGTGAGTGAGAAGTACCCCTAGCCACTGCCCTTGAGGGATTCATCATAGAAGAAAAAATACACACTCAAATAGGTCATCATCATTACCTGTCCTGAGCCAACAGGGCCACGTATGCCAAAGGTGGTAGTAACCTAGAGGAGGAAGTGATTATCCACCCTCAGGCAGGGCACAAATGCTTACTGGAGGTGTTGATATTTGAACTGGGCTTGGCACAGTGCGTAGGAGGTCAACAGGAAGAAAGACAGTCATGCAAAGCAGAAGAAAAAGCGTAAGCAAATGTGCTTAGACATGGGACTACATGGCCTTTGGGTGAGGAGGTTAGAGTGTGGACTGCAGGAAGGAGTATGAAGGGCTGGGTCACGAAAGTCCTTGAATGACTACCATCCACTTCTGTCTGCACGCTACCTCGGATGTGAGCCTGTCTGGCATGTCTAGTTGTTGGTATTGCCAGTCATCCACAACTAGAGCCTGGAGATGCTCTGGGGGCTAGGCATTCTAAATTTATGACAATCTCGTTTGAATTGATACCCACTTAGCTTCAATAGTATACAAAAACTCTGCTCCTATATACCTCATTCTCTCCCACCTCCCTTTAATGTTGTTGTCACCAATTTTACCTTTTACATTATGTACCCATTAACATGGATTTAGCATTATTTTTGTGTGTTTTAAATTAGGTAAGAAATAAGAAGAGTTACAAACCAAAAGTAAAATAATAGTGCTTTTATATTGACCTATGTGGTTACCTTTATTGGCAATCTTTATTTTCCTGTATGGCTTAAAGTTGCTGTCTAGTGTCCTCTCATTTTCATCTGAAGGACTCCCTTTAGCATTTCTTGTAGGGAAAGCCTATTGGCAATGAACTTCCTCTGGGAACGTCTTAATTTCGCCTTTATTTTTAAACAAAGTTTTGCCAGATAGAGAAATCTTGCTTGAGTTTTTTTTCTTTCAACATTTTAAATATGTCATCCCACTGCTTTCTGGCCTTTATGATTTCTGATGAGAAATCAGCTGTTAATCTTGTTGAGAGGTCCTTATACATGATGAATCACTTTTGTCTTTCTAACTTCAAGATTCTCTTTGTCCTTGGCTTTTGGCAGTTTGACTATAATATGTCTTGGCGCGGATCTCTTTAAAATTATCCTAGTTGGAGTTTGTTGAGTTTCTTGGATCTATAGAATCATTATTTTCATCAAATTTGAAAAGTTTGCAGCCATTTTTCAAATATTCTTCTGCCCTTTTCTCTGTCTCTTCTCCTTCCAAAATGCTAATAATGGGTATATTGATCCACTTAATGGTGTCCCACAGGTCCCTTAGGCTGTGTTCACTTTCCTTCATTCTTTTTTCTTTCTACTCCTCAGACTGAATAATTTCAATTATCTTATCCTCAAGTTTGCTAATTTGTTCTTCCACCTGCCCAAATCTGCTTTTAACTCCTCCAGTGAGTTTTTCATTTCAGTTATTGTACTTTTTAGAATTTCAATTTGGCTCTTTAAAAAAAAAAAGTCTATCTTTTTTATTAACATTCCCACTTTGTTCATATATCATTTTCCTGATTTCTTTTCGTTCTTTGTCCATGGTTTCCTTTATCTCACTGAACATATTTAAGACAGTTAATTTAATATCTTTGACTAACAAATCCAATGTCTGTGCTTTCTCAGAAATGATTTCTGTCAAATTCCTTTTTTACCTGTGGAAAAAGGAGGGCCATACTTTCCCATTTCTCTACATGTTTTGTAATTTTTTTTTTAACTGAGAACTAAACATTTTAAGCATTATGTTGTAGTAACTGGAAATCGAATTCTCCTGTTCCTCAGGGACAGGGACTTTCTGAGGGCTAGAGCCATCCATTTGTGACTTTTACAAACTATTTTTGCAATGCATGTATCCCTTATTGTGTGTGGTCACTGGTCTTTCTGTTCCATTGTTTTTGCAGTCAGCCAGTGACAAAGATTTTCTTAAGTATCAGACTCCCAAAGGGGGTGGGGGGAGAAGTATTATCTCTTTAAATCCCCTGGAAGCTGTGTCAGCTCATGGGGTTTAAAACAATGGCTGTCAACCTCTTTCTTGCCTTTCAGCAACCCAAAGCGGCAATCATGCAATTAGCACTCAGAAGACACAACCCCATATTTAGAAGACAAGGTCCTTATCTCCCACCCTGGCTCCAGCAAGTCACACCAGGAACATGGCTCTAAGACTGCTTGTCACAAGAATGGAGGTTGGAGGATTGTAGCTATACCATGCAAAATTTGCTGAAATTCACCCAAATTTACCAGCCTCTTCATGAAGTTCTCCTCTGAATGCTGTAAGAATTGTTGGACTAGACTCCAGGATTCCAAAATAGTTTTTTCAAACAGTTGTTGCCAATTTAATGGTTGTTTGCGTGGAGGGATGGACTCCTGGAGCTTCCTATTCCACTATCTTCCATGACATTACTCTTAATACTTTTTGTGGCTGATAATATTCCACTGTATGCATATACCATATTTTGTTTACCCATTCACCAAAGGGAGGATTCTACTCTTTCTCTTTAGCCAATAGATGGAACTAGGGCCCATGGGTAGATACTCTAGAGAGGGAACTTTGAGATCAAAATGGCATTTTGACCTTCAGAGCTGCCTGCCCAGTAAGGACAGGGCTCACACACAAGGGGAAGTTCCCCACTGATACAGAGGTGGTCCATACAAAGGTATGGCGTATTGGAACCAGCCAAGAAGGGCTCCCTGTCTAGTTGATTGGCCTATTGATGCCAACGGGAGTCTGGAGTAAAATGAGATAACGCTCCTCCATTGTTTTCCATTGTACCATCCAAGACCCACCAGCCCTGGAGGTGAACAGAGATTCTGTCCAACTTCCCAAGGAACGGAAGTGTGCAGAGAAGAAAATAGGAGGAACTGCTTGGAAACTTTCGGAGCTCTATCTGAAAAGAGAAATTCTATGGATGTAGAGTGACAAAGTAAAGCTCAAGGCTTTTTCTGAAACAATTGTCAGCCCAGAAACTGGTTTCTGGACTTGGTGCAAGCTGTTTGCTAACCTGTGTTGTGTAGGTCTATGGCTCCTGATAGAGGTTTTGATAAGGGAAAAGTTTTTTACTCGGTCATAAAGACCGAGTAAAAATGATTTTTATGCATTTTCCTTCATTTGTTTCTTAAGTGCCTTATTTCATTCATCAGGTATACAAAGAGGTGATGTGGTATTGTAGGAAGAGGACGGACTTGCCATTTGTTGAGTAAATATTTATAGTAAGCCTATATGTACCAAGCACTGGAACACTGCAGTCACCATAATTAGGGATATATATAAATATATATGCTTTGTAAATAGAGCTCCCATAATTACAGTGATATTTACAAATGGTTTATAGTTCAACCTTCAAACATATTTTCAGCAACATGTACTGCACAAAAGGAGGGAAATGCCCTGTTAGTGCTGACATATTGTACTGCTCTCAGATTAAGCACCACTTTGCTAGAGGAAATCTCCTCTAGTGGCTTACTTTGGCCAGCAGCTTGCTAGCTCCTTTCTTAGCCAATGCTAGTCCCCAGGTGTTATAAATTTCTAATTGTGACTATAAAACACACTTTTAAGAAAGTCACTGCTGAGAGAAAGGGGTCCAGTTTTAAATGAAAAAGACTAAGTGTGAGGGGATGAGAAGACAATCGGGAGGAAGACCACCTCCTCTACTTATGGTGGGGAGATATGACACAGTGCAAAGTTAACTCCAGGAAGAACCCCCAAAAGAGTGGTTTCAATTTCCTCAACTGGTGGTGAGTGCTAGGGAATATCAGGTAATTTGGTAGTGGGGTGATGCAGAACTCTAAGAAATACATGTATCCATCCCTATGCCTGTTGGAGTAAATAAGAATGTCTTGTTCAGCTTCACTTTGGGTGGGATTGGCTGCTGGCGGATATCTAGAAGCAGCACAAACCATATATGATTCTTTTATAACAAATATTTTGTAATCCCCTCTTGTACTCCCCTGAAATGAAACTCACAGATAAAGCAACCTAGAAAATTAATTGCATAATGAAACTGTGAAACAGTTACTTGTGTTTATATGTAAAGCAGAATTGTTTTCATCTACATGAGTGACTGGCAAGACATTCACATGTGGATTAGGACAAGGACAAAGTTAGGGAAACTTCTCTGACATGGGGGACTGTTCTGTACACAGCAGGACAATAAGCATCCAGCTGGCCCACTAAATGCCAGGAGGTGCCCCTGATCATTGTGATGACCAAAAATAACCTTGTGAAAGTCCAAAGTACCCCTAGGGTGAGATGTTGCTCCCATGGAGAACCACTGATGAATGGGAATTGACCAAACAGCCCCAAGAGAAGGCTCTTTTGCTATTTATTGGGTTAACTTTGCCATTTAAGGGAATCTGAGACTAGAACAAGGCCAGAGGGCCTCCAAGTTAACAAAAGATCAAGCCCCAAATGATTTACCCAAAGTCAAACAACACAGGGGCAAAGGTCCTCCCTGAAGAGTGCACTTTTAATCTGAACCCACACTTTTTGAATACTGTCTGCTTCTTTGATTTCAGGGTTAGCTAACCTGCACTGAGCAGCATCTATATACTAATGGTTTCTTCTCCCTGCCTCCTCCCTTCCTCAACCCTGGCATCTAGTAGATTTTTGTACCAACTGGTTTATTGACTGTTACAGAATCAGTAATATTGCAGTTGGTTGCCTCACTTACAGTATATGTTACTCCACTTTCATGCTCTACCCCATGAGTGGGCCCTTAACCTGCTGATAATTCAAATCTGCATCCTTGGAATCATCCTTATATCTTGGTCTTGTCCAAGGCTGAGCCGCGTGAATGACCCACAGCTCGAGAAGGGACAGAGGCCATCTCTTAGAGAGCCAAAACCCTCCCCTGTCAGTCTATGACCTTTCTCTACACAATATGGCTTTAAACTTTCATTATCCCTTGTTTTCCAGCATTCAGTGCCTGTGTGGCCTCTACAGCTTTAGCGATCAGTCCCTTCTGGGGATTAGCCTCTTTCAGCTGACTCACCTTGGAGGCCTTTGTGGGCAGATTAGGGAGTTTTGCTTGATCAGCACATCCTTAGCTTTACCAGAGCCTGGATTTTAGCAGGGTCCCTGGAATCTCTCCCTTTTGTTTTTTTGTTTTGTTTTGTTTCTCCTTACTCAGTTAAAACGAATGCAATTGTCTGGAAATTTCTCTGCACTTGTTCGTGAGGGAATGGCTGATAGGAGAGGCAGTGATGATCATGTTGTTAACGATCAACCAAAAGCAGATCTGTCCAAAGATTCCTTTTGTCATGGATCTATTGTTCCTGACGTTTTATGTAAGCAAAGGTACCCAGGAGGCTGAGTTTCATCCACATACATAGCTTTGAACATATTGTTGTCTAGCTTCAAGAAGGAGTTAACATTGTTATTACTAAAATTATTTGCAGTTAAATAACTCGGGGGGAAAAGATGAATAGAATCTAAAGCCTTTTCAAGCTGTTCACGTGGGAGATGAGACATAGAATCACTTCCTACATCCTCCTCCACTGTGAAAGAGTTTGAGGGATAAATAAGGGGCTCTAGAAACTCAGCCACAGCAGGCATCACTTTCAGGTGGGGGCTTCGAGGAAGATTTCCCGGGAGAGGAATTACATAAGACACTGAATAATGTCACAGCCAAGTCCCTAGGGGCTCATTTGGTGGTACATAAAGTGATAGAAATGACAGTTTTGGTTCTGGTCTTCTTTTTGGAGACAATATAGAGAAGAAACAGGCAAGTTCAGATGGGAAGTGAGATGAGGGCAACCAGAGGTGTATAAAATCGCCTCTCTAAATTTTGGAAGGTAGGAGAGCTGCTGATGGCAGCCATAAAGTCAGAGAGGCTCCGAGAGGGAGGATGAGGTGTGTCTCTTTCTTGGGCTGTATTGCAAACACCAAAACATCCATCAGCTGAGATAAAAACAAAGTGAGCTACAGGTATGTTCTTGGAACGTTTTTGCTGTCTCCCCTTGATTCTAAATGGTGCTTCCTGAACTGAGAAAAGGAAAGGAGGGCGGGACAGAGATTGAATTCAACCAACAGCTTTGGGTCAGTCTGCTTTTTACAGGTGTTTTGGTGTTTGTGTCCAATGTGGTGGCTCTTTCCAAATAAGTGGGCTCCCCAAGTGTGGATAAAAATGCATGAAGGGCTTTGGATGAAGGTTTCACATTTGAAATATTTCCACCTTTCTCAGCCCAGGGTAAGCTGGCAACAAGTCCATCTTCCTCCCTCATCCTTGGGCCTCACATCTGAGCATGCCTTTTCCATGATAACCTCTCTTGGGAAGTCTCTGGATGGGCACAGAATGCCTGCCAGGCTGCTGCCTACTGGCCAGCTGTTCTTGATCCCCCTAGTATCAGCCTTGCCTACCCCCGAAAGCGACCTGAGCAGATCACTAAGGACCTCTTGACAGCCCTTGCGGATGGGGAGTATGACTGCCTTTCCTGAGTGACCCAGATGCTCCTGGCCCCCACTCCTGTCTTCCAAGGATGAGCTTGAGCTTTAGCTGAGATAGAATGCCTTCCACCTGAGTCTTGTCCATTTTGAAAATTGTGCTTTACGGCCTCACAACATATGCCTTCATCAAAGGAAGTTTTTAACACAGGTTCGTAGTAGGACTTCAGAGATCCTGAAACCTTCTCTGAAATCATGTGCCAAATTTTATATTTATGTGTTGCTTTCACACACTCTGACCCCCTTCCCCACAAAATGATAAGAACTGTTGTGTTTAAAAAGTAACCAATTTGTGTCATCTCTGATGTCCCTTAATTCCCCTGAAATCCAATTATATCCAGGGCATGGGGATTAATTCTTGAACTCCCTGGGCCTTGGACCATTCCTAAAAAAGATAAAAACAACTTCCTAGCCTGTCCTTGCTATGTCAACTACCCAAAGACTTCTGACAACCTCCTGATATGTCCCAGCCAAAAATATACCTGCAGAATGGACACTTCACCCAAGAACATACCTGAAGAGGCAACAGACACATGAAAAGGTGCTCAATGTCATAGTTACAGGGAAATGCAAATTAAAATCTCAGTGTGATATCTTTACACATCTACTGGAATGGCTAAAATTAAAAAGACTGACAATTCCAAGTATTGGAGAGGATTTGGAGCTGGAATTCTCATACTTTGCTAGAAGGTAGATGAAGTGGAGCCCAAAATGATGTAGTTACTTTATTTTTTAAAGGATGTAGTCACTTTAGAAAACAATTTGACAGTTTCTTGTAAAGTAAGACATACAGTTATCCTACAATAGAATAGCAACTCTATTCCTGAGTCTTTATGCAAGAAAAGCACATGACCACACAAAGACCTGCATGTGACTGGTACAGCAGTTTTATTCCTAACAGCCCCAAACTGGAAACAACATAAATGTATATCAAATGTAATTGGATAAACACATTGCGACATATCTATACATATGATGACATACTACTCAGCAATAAAAAGGAACAGACTACTGGTATATGTTACTACCTGGTGATTCTCAAAAGCATTATGCCAAGGAAAAGAAGCCAGACACAAAAGACTACAAACTGTATGATTCCATTTATATGATGTTTTAGAAAAGGCAAAGATGTAGTGACAAAAATCAGATCAGTGGCTGCCAGGGGCTGGAGGTAGGAGGAGGATATTAACTGTAAAGGGGCACAAGGAAGTTTTTTGAAATGATGAACTTGTTCTGTATCTTGATAGTGGTGGTGGACACATGATGGAATATATTTGTCAAAATTCATCAAACTGTACATTTAAAATATTTACTATATGTAAATTATTCATCAATACAGCTGATTAAAAAGAAACTAGCAGCATAGCATCATTTTTCTCTATATATAAGACAGTCCAAACATGGAACTCTTTTTTGCAAGGATAAAGGATCTCAGACTCAGGGTCAACGCACATCATTTTATGATTTATTTTACATATTGGACTCTGGAGTTTGTCCTAATTTCCTACTCCAATTGGCACTCCTTCAATTGGGAGCTGCTTTTTACATCTTTCCCATCTTAAATGTGGAGCCAGAGGATGTTATGAGCACTGCAGAGTCCAAACTGTATCTGGCTGTATTTTAGGTCTATTAAATTCACTGCGGTGTTTGGAGCAGACAGGAGGGGAGAGAAGGAACAGATCTGAAACAGACTGAAATACAGCAGCGGGGATGGAAAGAAGTGCCAGGGAGAGACCTTTCTGCAGATTTTGTCAGGGACTAGATATAAGAGTATAAAAGAGAGCAAGCAGTGTTCAGAGACGACTTTGAACAGTTCCCCACTGCCTTTGAGAAAAAGCCCAAACTCCTGAGCGTGGGCTATCAGGACTTCCATAATCTACTTCCAGTCTCCCTCTTCACTGCCCACTACCTCTTTTCACTGAATCAGCAGCTCCTCAAGCACAGGCTTGTGCCTGAACATAGTAGGCCTCCATGAAAGTCTGTTACTTCACAGCAGCTGTTCGGTATATACTGGTTGTATATACATATATACAAATGTCCATTCACCTACTGATGGACATTTGTGTTGCCTTCATTTTTGGGTATTACAACCAAAGCTATGAATATTCTCATCCAGGTCATTGTGTGGACATATGCTTTCATTTCCCTTAGGTAAACCCTGGGAATGGAATTGCTGGGTCATATGGTAGGTTTAGTACATCCACACAATGGAATACTACTCAGCAGTAAAAAGACATGAACCATTGGTGCACACAACATAGATGAATCTCAACATGCTTCTGCTGAGCGAAGGAAGTTGGATACCTCCCACCACCCCCAGGCAAAATGACAGCAGGTATTGTATGATTCCATTCATAGAAAATTCTACAAAAAGCAAACTAATCTATAGTAACAGAAAGCAAGCCAGCAGTTGGGAGTGCAAGAGATAGGGAGGCACACAGGGTGAGAATTATAAACGTGCAGGGGGAAACTCTTTCCGGGTTATGGATATGTTCATCACTGTTATGACAGCGATAGTTTTCACAGCTGTATACCTATGTCAAAACAACATACTACATGTTTTAGACATGTGCAGTTTATAGTGTGCCAATTATACTTCAACAAAGCTGTAAATAATACTGTTTCAATAAATAGCAGGCCTCCCTAAATGCGTATAGAATGAATGTAGAGAAGTATTTAATGTTGGTTTAAGGGATACAAACCAATATGCCCAATAAATGTTGGTAGAATTAATGTACAGAAGAAATAAGTGAATAAATAGTAGGTGTTCAATAAGTTTATAATGAATGAATGAATGAATGAATGAATGAATTTGACAAATGTTTATGTCAACTTATCGTGTGCCAGGCACTATCCTAGGCTCTGGGAATAGAACGAGGGAACAAAAACAAAGATCCCCGAGCTCACGGGGCTTTACTTTGAGGGGGGCAGTAAACAGTGAAAAGATAAGTAAAACATACATAGTGTGCTAGACAGGTGCCAAAGAGAGAGAAAGCGGAGAAGAGCGACAGGGACTGTCAGGGAAGGAGACTGACATTTTTGAGAGTGTGGCCACCCTCCTCCCAAGGACGCTTGAGAAAAGACCTAAAGGAAATGAGCGGACCAAGTGGGTGTCTAGGAGAATAAAAAGTAACTGCCCCAGAATTGAAGAAAAGAATACGCAACAGTCGAATGAAACTTCTGACGACTGAAACGCAACAGCAGGAGCGCACAAGGGCTAACGAGGTGTGCACGGTCCCTGGCCCTCCCTGCTCGCCCGTCCTTGCGTTGTCCACGAGGAGGCGTTCCTGCGCCAGCCGTGCAGTCGCCTTCCGCCGTCGGCCCGTGCGTGGGCACGCGCAGAAACCGCTAGGCGGCGTCGGTTTCCCTTCCCACGCGCGGACGCCGGCGTGGGCCGACGCGGCCGGGGAGCCCGCGCGTGCGCAGAGCCTAGGCCGGGCAGCCCTCGGGGAGGGGCGGAGCGGAGCGGGGCGGGGCCGAGCAGGGCGGGGCGGGGGCTTGAGGTGATTCCGGAGCCGCAGAGGCGGCTCCGACCGAGCGGGGAAACCGAAAGTGGGCGGCGGCCGCGGCCGTGGCCCTGGCGGAGACGGCGGTGGGAGCCGGGCCCAGAGACGCGGGGACGGGGCCGCGGGCCCCCAGAACGAGGTGAGCGCAGGTTCTGCCGGCCGCGGGAACGACAGGTGCCGGGCGAGGTCCGACAAGGTTTCGGGTGGGCGCGGCGCACCTGAGTCACTAGCGGGACAGCGGCCCGAGCGGGACTCGAACGGGCTCGGGGCCTCTTCTTGCAGCCGCAGAGGATGCCCCGGTCCCCATCCCGGAAAGCGGGCTGGGCGCCAGGGGAGTTGGAGTTCCAGAGCGTTGTGTTTTAAATCTCCGATGGGACCGTCTGGGCGTTCACCCGGGAGTCGGACGGACTGGCCCCCGCTTGGGAACCTCGGTGCAGTGGGGGAAATGCAGCGGGGGGTGGGGGTGGGGGGTGGACAGGGGGCGGGAGGTGCTGACCAGGAAGTGGTTCCCGGTACCGGCGGGGCGGCCCCCAGCTGCCCGCCCGGAGCAAGGGATATCCGAGCCCCCTGGCTGTTTGTTTAAGTTCCTTTTTTCACAGACCAGCCCCTGCAGGCCGCTGAGGCAATGCAGGACACAAATACTGTTTCTCATACCGTGAGCACCTGAGTCCCGGGTGGGTACAGAGCTCCAAGTTAGGAAGGAAATACGAATCCGTGAGTGAGTTGCCTTCTTAACTTTTACCAAGTCCCCCAGCAGGGTCAGGTTCTCAGCCTTAGTTTAATAGGAGGGGACTTGGAGCCCGCACAACTGTTCTGCTCCTGTCCCCTTGAGGGAGTAGGTACAATGTATTTCCATAATTAACCAAGGGTACCACTCACTCCCAATTTTAAAGAACCGGAAAGGAAAATACCTATATTAGAAAAAGTCTTGGCCCAGAAGGATTCTGAAAGCGACTCCACAAAACAAAAACAAAAGCACTACTGACCTGGGTCATCCCTCCAACCTTACCCCCTGCCCCTTTCATGCAGGTGGAAAAACTGCAGAAAAGTGCCCTGCCTAGTGATATACAACAGCTTAATGACATAAGTGAATCGTAGGCCTAAGTCCCAGCTGCTTTGACGTCTAGGTGTTGCATACTGCAAGTAGCACGGGCTTTGCAGATTTGGGTTGGAATCTGGGCCTCTCCACTGACTAATTGTGTGATCTTGAACAAATTACATACTTTCTTTGAGCCTGGTTTTCACTTTATCAGTTGGAAGTATTTAACTTAACTCTGCAAGGCTTTTGTGAGATAACTACTGTAATTCCTTGGCTAGTAATAACAGTCAAGAAGTGTTAACTCTCTTCCTTCCTTCCCATATTTTGCATAATTGGGTTTCAGTTTCTTGGATACAGGGACGTGTCTTTAAGTTCTGTATATAATATAAATCGGCACATGGTGGAGATTTTTGCAGTTCCATTCAAGTGATACTCATGCAGCATCAGTTACATGCACAGTACCGTGCTGGGGGCAGGGAATTGCTCTGGGGCCAACTGGATTAGAACCCACATCTCCTGTGCCCCAGTCCAGGGCCCTTTGCCAGCCCACAGCCCCCCTCTTTGTTAGTTAAACACAGTGAGACTCTGAAGCAGCAGTTGGTGGTGCCTTCTGATTTCAGTCCCTGTAGATTGGAAATGAAATGAATCTCTGCAAATGCCCTTTTAAGTGTGCTGGTTGAACGTGGCTGAATGAACTTTTGTATTTTGTACCAAGAGATTTAAACTCCTTGAAGAGCCTCTCTAAGTTCTCTGTGCAATATAATCTAGTTGGAGACTTAATATGAATGTAAAGGAAGAATACTTTATAATCCAACTCTAAGTGCCTCCTCTGTGTTTCATCTAGTGCTGTTTCTATGAACTGAGATTTGACGTAGAGTGAGTGCTTTGCCTCTGGCCACTTTCGAGGTCAACACATAAATACAGAAAGGACAGAATTTCCTTGGTGCTTGGAGTGAAATCTAATTTTATATTTATGTGAATTGGTTTTTCTTTCATTTTGCAAAACCAACTTTCTCCTCTCTCTATTCCCACCTTTGTGCTTTTGAAAGCTTCATTCTTTTCAATATTTCCTCATTGGGCCAATTTTTTAAAAATGTTGTCTTTCAAACAAACTATTTAAAAGTATTGATAATTTGTCATTTTTAGCTGAAGATGTATGTAAGGATATATGGCAGTTAGAGCTTCTGATTGGCACAAGATACTCAGTGTGACCCCAAAGCAAACTCAGTATTTTAGCTATGCAGCTTTGTCAGGAGGAAGCAAACCCATGATTTCCGCTAGATCTTTGGACCCCATTTCAGCACTTGAAGGACTCCATAAGTTGAGAACCATGGCTCTTGCCGGTCCTCCTTATCTTCCATATGAAAAGAAGTGACCTGAAGTGACTTGTTCAAAGGGTCATAGCTACTTAGAAGCAGAACTGGGATTAAGACCCAAACTCCTAACTAAGCCACTTATGATCTCAGAGCTTTTTCTCCAGTATGTAGATTTATGGAAAGCTGTTATTTATTCATACTATGTAATTAGTAATGCATGTATAATTTGGAGGTTTAAATTACAGTAATAATAAAAAAAAATTGCTCTCTAAAGATACCCTTGAGTCAGTGTATCACCACCCGAGGGCATTAATTACATACTATCTTTTTAAAAAGAGTTGGTAAAGGAGTAATTCAGGTGGTAACAAATAGACTATAATTGAAAATAAAAGATAACATGTTAAACTGTTGCAAGATGAGAAATCACCTTGGAAGGGTCTTGGACAAAAACCTTCCCTCCTAGGCTCAGTTTATTGATTCGTAAATGAGGGGTTTGGGATAGACTAGATGATGCCTAAAACCTTTTCCCCACATTCTGGATATTAAGGGCCTAGCTTGTTGCTAAAATAGTGTCTTCATGGAAGAGGGCAGCCATTTACCAGAAGTATGTGCCCTAAGGAGATACTGAAAATTGAGTAGCTGACTAAAGGGAAGAGAGATTGCTTGGTGATTTCAGTTTACCCTAATGCTTCTTCAGATTTATGTGGGGGTTTAGTGCCACCCTTCAAGTCAAATTTATGACACAAAAAATGCAGTGAGGAAAATGAGCCAAATAGTACAATTGCAAATAGTTGAGAAAAGAGGAACTGAGAGGAGAGCGTGTGTGTGGGAATGAGACCAGCTTGGCTAAAGGTCTTTAGGCAGTGAGAGCGAGGAAGCAGGTCGCACGCAAACAGCTGAGCCAGGGACGATCAACTGATGGTAAAGGCAGGTTCCAGAGGACACTAAAACCTGCTTCTTCAGAATAAGACTCTCCCAGGACCATTTTCAGGTGTATCAGAGAGAAAAGTTGTGAATTTACAAAATACAGCTTTCAAAGTGAGAATTATTTTAGGCTTTTGTCGTTGTTTAAACCTTGCTTTACTAAAGGTTGTCATTACTTTCCCCTACTCCTTGCCCCTCTTCTTGCACATTGTTAGCATTTCAGGGTACTCATGGTTAATTGTGTAGCAAAATAGAAAAGGAACAGTAGAAAAGGATTGAATTTTGGCAGTAGTTGGCAAGTATTTTGGATATAGGTGCCACACCCTTAAATCAGAATGTGGCAGACCCCCGCTTCATGCCACTTTAAGGGCTAGTCACTAAATATGCCCCAGGGTTGCTCTCCATGTTCTCCAGGCCAGATTCACTTTCCGAAGCCAGCTCTGTACGTTTGGAGCAGATGTCTGAAAGGAAGCCCTAAGTGTGGGAGCCAGCAGACCTGGGTTTTTGCTGTGGTTCTGGCCATAGAAATTTGTGAGGCCTTGAATAATTAACCAGACCTCAGTTTCCTCATTTTTAAACTAAACAATTTGGAGGAGATGGTGTGAAGATGCCCGCTAGCATTCCACGCTTCTCTCAGCTCCCCACTCTGAGGTCAGGCCCATTGTCCTGTGCTGTTTCACAATGTGCAGGGACACTGTGGGACATGGCAGTTAGGTGGCTCTTGTCTACTAGTTAGGTGAGAAATCTTGGAGATCTGGTGGCTTTCTCACTAAGCTTGCCAGGTCAAGTATGTTAATGAGGCAAGTAAGAATACCTGGGAAAACTTTAAAATTTCAAATGTGATGCTGTGCTGAAAATTTCTTCAGTACACCAACGCCTGTGTGAAGGAAATCATTGCACTCTTAGCCATGTAATGCATATATTCATAGGTAGTTTCCAATCCATACCAAGCTTCTAGAAAAATGTTATTACCAAATGCCAAGTATTGTGGTAAGCACATATAACTCTGTTTTTGACACTTGTCATTCAGAAAGAGACGCAAGGAAAGGAGGAGAAAAAGAGTGAGAAGAAGGACGTGCAAGTCAAATGTAGTCTGTTGTGATCAGTTTCTTGCTCCTTGACTGAGGTCTTTGCTGGCTGACCTTGGTCAGTTTTTGAGATTAAAATACTGTGATTAAATAATTCCTCAGACTCATATCCACTTTACTCTGCTCAAGCAGAGGATCTTTATTCAGCTCAAGCAGCCTCTTTATTATCTAGGGAAACCCTTAAGAATTTTATCCTGAATTTTAAGAGATGACCAACCTTATTTCTCCCAACCTTACCTAACTTATGGTCACTAAGGCTTGCATAACATTCTCAAAATAAAAGTACTAGTTTGAATTCTCTTAAACTCTAAATTGTATTTATCACAACACTTTTCAAAAGTAGAAATAAGGAGGAAAGTTGAAAGAGCAAAATGGCAACTTAAGAAATTTGGGAGCCACTTCGGAGGGGTTGCCGTTGAGGCATTTCACTAATAGTTGAAATTCCCATGATAAGCTTCCTTTTGTGCTTCTAATGGATGACATCCAAGATAATAAACTTGATTTTTATAGTTAGAGGAAAGTATTCTTTTCTTTATACACCTTTATTGGAGTATAATTGCTTTACAGTGTTGTGTTAGTTCTGCTGTACAACAAAGTGAATCAGCTATATGTATACATATATCCCTATATCTCTTCCCTCTTGAGCCTCCCTCCCACCCTGCCATCCCACCCCTCTAGGTTGTCACAAAGCACTGAGCTGATCTCCCTGTGCCATGCAGCAGCTTCCCCCTAGCCATCTGTTTTACATTTGGTAGTATATATATGTCAGTGCTATTCTCACACTACGTCTCAGCCTCTCCTTTCCCCTCTTGTGTCCTCAGGTCCATTCTCCATGTCTGCGTCTTTATTCCTGTCCTGCTGCTAGGTTCATCAGTACCATTTTTCTAGATTCCATATATATGCGTTAGCATATGGTATTTGTTTTTCTGTTTCTGACTTCACTCTGTATGACAGACTCTAGGTCCATCCACCTCACTACAAATAACTCATGGAAAGTATTCTTATATGTATACTTTTCCCAAAAGTTCTTGAGTATAACGGCCATTTTCAGAAAAGCTCAAAAAATGCTATGATAACCAAGGAATTAACAAAATTTAGAGCATTCTACAGCAATGTAGTAGATAAGAAAATAACAATAAGTTTTTTAAGCTTTAGTTGTAATATTTTTTTTGTTCAGTGCCTGAAGGGATATCGGTAATGTTGGAATAGCAAACTAGACTGGAAGAAATTGACAAACATGAGAACAAGATATGTATCTCAGCAAGATGTACAACCACATTTACCCTTCCAGGTTTTACTGCACTTATCTGTTTCTCACCAGCTATGAGATCCTCAGTCTTACAGTCCAGGGGGCTGCCCTTCCCTCCAAAAAAGTTGTTTACAAATAGAGAATTATAGTATTTCATGAAAATAGCATACTTAAAAGAAGGAGGGAGAAGGAGGCTTAATTCAGATTTGTAAATATGTGGTCAAGCATTGGTTCCTAGTCTCCTCAAGTATCAGGTTCTTTTTTTTAATTTTTAAGAAAACTTTGTGAAACTTCACAGAAGTAGTTGTACTTCTAATATCCATTGGTTAATAAAATATATAACTACCAAAAGCTGTTATAAATTCAATATCAATTCGTGTTTGTGAGTCTCAACAGTATCTGCATACTGTTTGAAAAACAGGAATATATGTAAGTATGAGACACTTACCAGTGTTCAGGCAGTGCTTGCTTGTACATCGGAGTGTGCTGACTTCTTGAAGTAATGCTATGCCCCAGACCTGAGCCTGCTCATTGAGAACTCTCTCTCAGAGTGAAAAGGCCTAGAAATAATCTATGTGTTGGATCTCAGTCACAGCTTGGTGACATAATTGGCTGTCTCAATCAGTTTACAACAGTCATTAAAATTTGCAAATAATTTTTTAATAAATTAAATTTAGGATTATTCCTTTAATTGCTCACATGCACTATGCTATTACTTTAGTGAGGCAGGAGAGAAAAGGAGTGGTGTTAGTTACATGGAGAATTTCTCATTCATTCACTCAATAAGTATTGAGCTCTTGTTGTGGGCTGGGCACTAGGGATTCGGCAGTGAACAGAACCCACCCAAATCCCTACTCTCATGGAGCTTACATTCAAATCAGGGAGACAGACGGTAAAATAAAGAATATTGGATGGCATAAGTCCTACGGAGTAAAATAAGGCAGGGGACGGGTAAAGGGAGTACTGGGCAGCTGGCATAACAGTTCTGGTTTTGAATAGGGGGACTGGCGAAGGCTGTACGGAGAAGGTGACATTTGAGCAAGTACCTGAAGGAGGTGAGGCAGTGAGCTGTGTGGACCCTGGGGCAGGGGCTTCCCAGGCAGAGGGACTGGCAAGTATAGAAGTAAAAGCAGTGTGGAGTAGAGCGAGTGAGAGAAAAGGGGAGGAGAAGTTGAGGTCAAAGAAGTGAGGTGGACGCAGATTGTGTAGGGCCCTTTTGGCCCCTCTGAAGACTTTGACCTCTAGTCTGAGTAAGACAGGAAGACTTTGGAGGGTTTTGAGCAGCGGAATGACGTGATGGGATTTATGATCTAAAAGGATCACTCTGGCTGTGATGTGAAGAATAGATTGTCGGTGAAGTGGGAGCAGAGAGGCCAGCACGGAGACAGTTGCCTCAATCCAGGCAAGAAATGTCGTTGGCGTGGACTGGGGTGATCACCATGCTGGCGGTGAGGAGTGGGGGAGTCATGAACCAAGCCTGTCCATTTTCATGTGTCACTTAGTGGTGGGGAGCAGGGGCACTTGAGAACCACTAATACCAAATCCCCTCATCTTACAGATAAGAAGACTGAGACCTGGGAGAAGGGGTTTGTCCCAGGAAAATAGGTTCTCTTTTCATGGTGATATTGAACTTGGGGAACACAAGCAGGAAGAGGAGGTGTGGGCACAGCCTTCTACAATCCCACATCTCTCTCCCAAATCAAGTCAGGATCAATGTATCACCTACTAGTTGTCAGCAGCTTTACTCTTGAAAGAAACATTAAACTTCCTTGGTTGTAACTGTGGATTTTAACTATGATGGTATGTGCATTAAAGAGAGTGAAACTAGGAGGTTATATGTGTGGCAGGAGCCTCTCTCAGGTCAGGTTGGGAAGTGTAATTTAGAAAAAAAACAGTCTAACGGTTGCCAAGAAACAAGGATAGGCAAACATGAGGTTAGGGAGGGTGAGAAAAGTGAAAAATAAGGATGAGCACTTGTATGCCACACAGATTAGCACTGTTTTTTCCTTTATTTAACTTTATCATCAGTTGCTCACTGTAAATACATACCTTTTATCTGCATGAAACCTATCTGATAGTCTTGGGGCAGAAGGATAGGATAATCAGGATAGAGGCCATAAGCTAGTGTATCATGGCAGAGTCCAGGTCCCCAAAGAAGAAGACACATTCAAAGAGGGTGGGATTAAGGAAGTAAGCACAGGGCAAAGCTTTCCAACTTTTACTATATTCTGTGGCAATTAGACAAGCTATATATGTGGGTATGTGACCCTCTTCCTCTTCCTTCCCAAAATGTGTTAAGTGCTTGTTTGGGAGATCCCTGATGGCAGCTGTTTCAGAACAGAAATAAGGAAGATAGAGGGGAACATTTTGGAAAAAGTGGCCTGACATTGTTCTCCTTAGGGTGGAGGGAGCAGGAGTCTTTCATATAGGGTGACCTGTAGAACAAGCCTTTGGTTAGCTTCTAAGATAGGGTTAGAACTGTCATTTCAAGCCAGCATCATATTGGAGTTGTTATATTTAAGTCATAGGATTTCCATTCGTGAGTAGAATGCATTTATTAGAGATTTTTTTCTCACATAAATTAGTGGTTGCTGTCTACCCCATAAGTAGCTGGGGAAAAGTAGACCACAGTGGAAAGGTAGCAATGGGACAGATGCTCTTTCCAAAAAGAAGAGAAGGAGGAGGCCATAGAAACTCTCTTCTCAAGGTGAAGGGTAAGTCCTTCATACTGAAACTCTGGCAGGGGAATTTAAAGTTTTTCTGACTAGGGAGGAGCCAGATATGCTAAATAGTCTAGTTTGACCCTGGTATACTGCTCACACCCAAGTTGGCCTATTCCCACATGGCACTGACCACCTGACTTTATACCTACACATAATGTGTATATAATTCATAGTCAGAACCCACTTAGATATGCAGATATGCAAAGAGGCAAAGGCTAGTTTTATTCAGAGGAGCTCTAGATGAGTAGGTAGGAGGGATTGGGTTTGAAGGAAAGAAGAAAGTGGATAGGTAGGGAGGAAAGGTGGAGGTCAAAGAGAGAAAGTTGGGAAGGCTTGGCACTAGGAAGTTAGCCAAGTGATCCTTTAGTTTCTCCTCTTGCAAATTAAAACTTGGCCAGCCCCCACTGTGGTTTTTCTTACCTGAGGAAGTAACTTATAGTACAAGTTCAGTGATCTTTGGCTGTTGAGTCATGAACCATTGTAAATGAAAATGTTTCTCTTGTAATCAGGAGTTTATTATTTAAGAGCCAAAATTCACACTTCAGATTTAACATCTGGCAAGCTCAAAATATAGGTCCCAAAACCACGCGCTCTTTCCTTCTCTCCAACATACTCAGAATGTAGTAGATGGACATCAAGTGTAATGGAGATGCTCAGACTCTATAGCTGTTGTGTTTCTCTGCCGTGAATTTTTAGCCAGTCTTTAGAGTGACTGTCTCCAGTTGTCCCATTGACTTGGGATCCATACCATACCTGTGAGTAGGCTGAGTCTACTGTTGATTTCACAGGACTGTTTTTTTTTTTTCTTCTCTTCACTTTGCTTTACTGTCTTTCTTGATTGTCTTGCCTCCTGTTGTTAATTCTTCAGGGTTTTGTCTTTTATTTTTTTTATTACCAGTCAGGGTAATATGATAGAAAGAATGTGGGCTCTGGCATCAAGTAGACCAGGACTAAAATCCTGGCTTCCGTACATCCTGTGATATGATGGTTATTTAACATCTCTGAGCTTTGGTTTTCTCATCTACAGAAAGAGAATAATACTTTCCTCCCATAGTTATTATCGATATTAAATTTTCAGAAAACCCATTTCTCAGAATTTACACAAGAGAAAGAAAAACATATATCTTTGCACAGCAGCTTTATTTTTTATTTTTTTTATTTTTTGGGGGGTACACCAGGTTCAATCATCTGTTTTTATACACATATCCCCATATTCCCTCCCTTCCTTGACTCCCCCCGCCTCGAGTCCCCCCCACCCTCCCCGCCCCAGTCCTCTAAGGCATCTTCCATCCTCGAGTTGGACTCCCTTTGTTATACAACAACTTCCCACTGACTATTTTACAGTTGGTAGTATATATATGTCTGTGCTACTCTCTCGCTTTGTCTCAGTTTCCCCTTCACCCCCCGCCCCCTCCCATACCTCGAGTTCTCCAGTCCATTCTCTGTATCTGCATCCTTGTTCTTGTCACTGAGTTCATCAGTACCATTTTTAGATTCCGTATATGTGAGTTAGCATACAATATTTGTCCTTCTCTTTCTGACTTACTTCACTGTGTATGACAGATTGTAGTTCTATCCACCTCATGACATATAGCTCCATCTCATCCCTTTTTATAGCTGAGTAATATTCCATTGTATATATATGCCACATCTTCTGTATCCATTCATTTGTTGATGGGCATTTAGGTTGCTTCCATGTCCTGGCTATTGTAAATAGTGCTGCAATAAACATGATGGTACAAGTTTCTTTTGGGATTATGGTTTTCTTTGGGTATATGCCCAGCAGTGGGATTACTGGATCATATGGTAGTTCTATTTGTAGTTTTTTAAGGAACCTCCAAATTGTTTTCCATAGTGGCTGTACCAACTTACAGTCCCACCAACAGTGCAGGAGAGTTCCCTTTTCTCCACACCCTCTCCAACATTTGTGGTTTCCAGATTTTGTGATGATGGCCATTCTGATTGGTGTGAGGTGATACCTCATTGTGGCTTTGACTTGCATTTCTCTGATGATGAGTGATGTTGAGCATCTTTTCATGTGTTTGTTGGCCAACTGTATGTCTTCTTTGGAGAAATGTCTATTTAGGTCTTCTGCCCATTTGTGGATTGGGTTATTTGCTTTTTTGGTATTAAGCTTCATGAGCTGCTTGTATATTTTGGAGGTTAATCCTTTGTCCGTTGTTTCATAGGCAACTATATTTTCCCATTCTGAGGGTTGCCTTCTAGTCTTGTTTATGGTTTCCTTTGCTGTGCAAAAGCTTTTAAGTTTCATGAGGTCCCATTTGTTTATTCTTGATTTTATTTCCATGATTCTAGGAGGTGGGTCAAAAAGGATCTTGCTTTGATGGATGTCATAGAGTGTTCTGCTTATGTTTTCCTCTAGGAGTTTTATAGTGTCTGGCCTTACATGTAGGTCTTTAATCCATTTGGAGTTTATTTTTGTGTATGGTGTTAGGAAGTGTTCTAATTTCATTCTTTTACATGTTGCTGTCCAATTTTCCCAGCACCACTTATTGAAGAGGCTGTCTTTTTTCCATTGTATACTCGTGCCTCCTTTGTCAAAGATAAGGTGCCCATATGTGTTTGGGCTTACTTCTGAGTTCTCTATTCTATTCCATTGATCTTCCTTTCTATTTTTGTGCCAGTACCATACTGTCTTGATCACTATGGCCTTGTAGTATAGTTTGAAGTCAGGAAGCCTGATTCCACCAACTCCATTTTTCGTTCTCAAGATTGCTTTGGCTATTCGGGGTCTTTTGCGTTTCCATACAAATCGTAAGATTTCTTGCTCTAGTTCTGTGAAAAATGCCGTTGGTAATTTGATAGGGCTTGCATTAAATCTGTAAATTGCTTTGGGTAGTACAGACATTTTCACGATGTTGATTCTTCCAATCCAGGAACATGGTATGTCTCTCCATCTGTTTGTGTTGTCTTTGATTTCTTTCATCAATGTCTTAAAGTTTTCCGCATACAGATCTTTTGCCTCCTTAGGCAGGTTTATTCCTAGGTATTTTATTCTTTTTGTTGCAATGGTGAATGGGAGAGTTTCCTTAATTTCTCTTTCTGCTCTTCCATTGTTAGTGTATAGGAATGCAAGAGATTTCTGTGCATTAATTTTGTATCCTGCTACTTTACTAAACTCATCAATGAGTGCTAGCAGTTTTCTGGTAGAGTCTTTAGGGTTTTCTATATATAATATCATGTCATCTGCAAAGAGTGACAATTTTACTTCTTCTTTTCCAATTTGTATTCCTTTTATTTCATTTTCTTCTCTGATTGCTGTGGCTAAAACTTCCAAAACTATGTTGAATAATAGTGGTGAGAGTGGACACCCTTGTCTTGTTCCTGTTCTTAGAGGGAATTCTTCCAGTTTTTCCCCATTGAGAACGATGTTGGCTTTTGGTTTGTCATATATGGCTTTTATTATGTTGAGGTAATTTCCTTCTATGCCCATTTTCTGGAGAGCTTTTATCATAAATGGATGTTGAACTTTGTCAAAAGCTTTTTCTGCATCTATTGAAATGATCATATGGTTTTTATCCTTCAATTTGTTGATATGATGTATCACGTTGATTGATTTGCGTATATTGAAGAATCCTTGCATCCCAGGGCTAAACCCCACTTGATCATGGTGTATGATTTTTTTAATGTGCTGTTGGAGTCTGTTAGCTAGTATTTTGTTGAGGATTTTTGCATCTATATTCATCAGTGATATTGGTCTGTAGTTTTCTTTTTTTGTGACATCTTTGCCTGGTTTTGGTATCAGGGTGATGGTAGCCTCGTAGAATGAGTTTGGGAGTGTTCCGCCTTCTGCAATATTTTGGAAGAGTTTGAGAAGGATAGGTGTTAACTCTTCTTGAAATGTTTGATAGAATTCACCCGTGAACCCATCTGGTCCTGGGCTTTTGTGTGTTGGGAGATTTTTAATCACTGCCTCAATTTCCGTACTTGTGATTGGTCTGTTCATGGTTTCTATTTCTTCCTGGTTCAGTCTTGGAAGATTGTATTTTTCTAAGAATGTATCCATTTCTTCCAGGTTATGCAATTGATTAGCATATAGTTGCTTGTAGTAGTCTCTCATGATGTTTTGTATTTCTGAGGTGTCCGTTGTTACTTCTCCTTTTTCATTTCTAATTCTGTTGATCTGCATCTTCTCCCTTTTTTTCTTGATGAGTCTGGCTAATGGTTTATCAATTTTGTTTATCTTCTCAAAGAACCAGCTTTTAGTTTTATTTATTTTTCTTATGGTTTCTTTCCTTTCTTTTTCATTTATTTCTGCTCTGATCTTTATGATTTCTTTCCTTCTGCTCACTTTGGGGTTTCTTTGTTCTTCTTTCTCTAGTTGTTTTAGGTGTAAGGTTAGGTAGCAGCTTTATTTTTTATTGAAGTATAGTTGATTTATAATATGCTAATTTCTGCTGTACAGAAATTTTATATTCTTTTCCATTATGGTTTATCCCAGGAGATTTGATATAGTTCCCTGTGCTATACAGTAGGACCTTGTTGTTTATCCATTATATATATAATAATTTACATCTGTTAATCCCACACTCCCAGTCCATCCCTCTCCATCCTCCCCTCCACAATCTGTTCTCTATGTCTGTGAATCTGTTTCTGTTTGGTAGATAGATTCATTTGAGCCATAATTTAGATTCCACATATAAGTGATATCATATGGTATTTGTCTTTCTCTTTCTAACTTACTTCACTTAGTATGATAATCTCTAGTTGTATCCATGTTGCTGCAAATGGCATTATTTTGTTCTTTTTTATGGCCGAGTAGTATCCCATTGTATATATATACTACATCATCTTTATGCATTTATCTGTCAGTGGACATTCAGGTTGTTTCCAAATAGGGGAAATAGGGGAAATGAATAGGGGTGCATGTATCTTTTTGGATCATAGTTTTGTCTGGGTATATACCCAGGAGCAGGATTGCTGGATCATATGGTAACTCTGTTTTTCTGAGGAACCTCCATACTGTTTTCCATAGTGGAAAGCAGCTTTATTTTTAAATAAAAAAATGCTATCAACATTTGAATGGATAAACAAATTGTGGTATATCCATACAGTGGAATACTACTCATCAATAAAAAGGAATAGACTGCTGGTAACTGCAGTAACATGGATGAGACTCAAGAAAACTAGTCAATACTAATCTGTAGTGACAGAAGGCATTTCACTGGACAGATTGGAGCCAGGACAATGTATGTGTGACAGAGACAGAGTTGACTGCAAAAGGGCACAACTTGAAGGAACTTTTTTTTCAGGTTTCTTGAGATCTACTTTAAAGTAAAAGTCACCTTTTTTTGGTTTATAGTTCTGTGAATTTTGACAGACTTACATAGTTCTGTAACTGTTACCACAATCATGATAAAGAATATCTCCATCACCCTCCAAATTGCCTTGTACCCTCTTTGGAGTCAACCCCCAGCCCTTGGCACTGGTGTAATTTCTGTGCCTGTAGTTTTGCCTTTTCCAGAATGTTACATAAATAGAATCATACAGTATATAGCCTCTTTATCTGGATTCTTTCACTTAGCATACAACGAGAGTATGGTTTTGTGTATCAATAGTCTGTTCCTTTTCATTGCTGAGTATTCCACTGTCTCAATGTACCTTATTTATTCACCTGTTGATAGACAATTGGATTGTTTACAGTTTGGGGTAATTATGAATAATGCTACTATAACGTTGAAGTATGGGTTTTTGTGTGGATATGTTATTTCTCTTGGGAAATTACGTAGGAATGGGTTTGCTTGATTATATGGTAAATGTATGCTTTACTTCACAAATTGCCAAATCATTTTTCAAAGTACTGTTTTACATGCCCCCCAGAAATGTATAAGAGCTCTAGTTGCTCTGCATTCTCATCAGCACTTCGTATTGTCAGTTTTTTATAAATTATTTGTTTGTTTGTTTGTTTATTTTTATTGGCTGCACTGGGTCTTCGTTGCTGCACACAGGCTTTCTCTAGTTTCTGCAGCAAGAGGGGGCTACTCTTCATTGCAGTGCATGGGCTTCTTATATTGGTGGCTTCTCTTGTTGCAGAGCATGGGCTCTAGGTGCATGGGCTTCAGTAATTGTGGCATGTGGGCTCAGTAGTTGTGGCTTGTGGGCTCTAGAGTGCAGGTTCAGTAGTTGTGGTGCACAGGCTTAGTTGCTCTGCGCCATGTGGGATCTTCCCCAGACCAAGGATCGAACCCATGTCCCCTGCATTGGCAGGCGGATTCTTAACCACTGCACCACCAGGGAAACCCTGCCAGTTTTTTTAATTTATACTATTCTAGTAGATGTGTAATGATACCTCATTGTGGACTTAATTTTCATCTTCCTAATGAGTAATGCTGTTGAGCCTCTTTTAATGTGTTTTGGCTCTCTCTATCTCTATTCTCATGAAGTATGTGTTCAGATGTTTTGCACATTTTTAATTGGGCTCTTTTTTTGTATTATTGAATTTTGTGTATTGAATTTTATGTATTGTTTATATATTCTAGTTACCAGTCCTTTACCAGGTATGTTATGAAAATATTTTCTCTTAGTCTGTGGCTTGTGTTTTCATTTTCTTAACAGCCTTTAAAAGAGCAGAAATTTGAAATTTTGATGAGATCCAATTTGTCAGTTTTTTTCATCACGGCTCTAAAAATTCTTTGCCTATTCCAAGGTCACAAAGATTTATTCCTGTTTTCTCTAGAAATTTCTCTAGAAATTTTAACTTTATGATTTAGGACCTAAATGATTCATTTTTTTAAGCTCTTTATTGGAATATAATTGCTTTACACTCTTGTACCAGCTTATGAGGTACACCAAAGTGAATCAGCTGTATTTATACACATCCCCATATCCCCTTCCTCCTGCGACTCCCCCCACCCTCCCTGTCCCAGCCCTCTAAGACATCACCCATCATCGAGTTGATCTCCCTTTGTAAATGTAAGGCCGGATGCTATAAAACTCCTAGAAGAAAACATAGGCAGAATACTCTATGACATACATCAAAGCAAGGTCCTTTTTGACCCACATCCTAGAATAATGGAAATAAAATCAAGAATAAACAAATGGGACCTAATGACACTTAAAAGCTTTTGCGCAGCGAAAGAAACCATAAACAAGACAAGAAGGCAACCCTCAGAATGGGAGCAAATACTTGCCAACGAAGCAATGGACAAAGGATTAATCTCCAAAATATACAAGCAGCTCATGCAGCTTAATACCAAAAAAGCAAATAAGCCAATCCACAAATGGGCAGAAGACCTAAATAGACATTTCTCCAAACAAGACATAAAGATGGCCAACAGACACATGAAACGATGCTCAACATCACTCATCATCAGAGAAATGCAAGTCAAAGCCACAATGAGGTATCACCTCACACCGGTCAGAATGGCCATCATCAAAAAATCTAGAAACAATAAATGTTGGAGAGGGTGTGGAGAAAAGGGAACTCTCCTGCACTGTTGGTGGGAATGTAAGTTGATACAGCCACTATGGAAAACACTTTGGAGGTTCCTTAAAAAATGATTCATTTTAACTTAATTTTTGTGTATGGTATGAGGTTCATTTTTTGTGTATGTATGAATAGTATTCCAGCACTATTTATTGAACTTTCTCCATTGAATTTCCTTGCTATCTTTGTCAAAAATCAGCTGACCATTTATGTGTGGGTCTAATTCTGGACTGTATGTTCTGTTCCATTGATGTGACTGTCCTTTTGTCAATACCACACTATTTCAACTAATGTACTGTTACAGTAAGTTTTGAAATCAGCCTGATTGCACCTCTAGTGTGTAATGAATAAGCGTGAAGAGAATGGACATTCTTGCCCTGTTCCCGTTCTTAAGCAGAAGGCATTCATTCTTGCACTATTACATATGACATTAGCTGTGGGTTTTTCACAGATACTCTTTATCAGGCTAAGGAGGTTCCCTTCTATTCTTGTTTTCTGAGAGTTATTAATATAAGTGATTTTTAACTTTGTCAGATGTCTTTTCTTCAGCTATTGCTATCATGTGGTTTTTCTCCTTTAGTTTGTTGGTATAGTCAGTTACATTGATTGACTTATGAATGTTGAACCAACCTTGCATTCCTAGAGTAAACTGTAGTTAATCATGATGTGTTATTTCTCTTACATATTGTTGGATTTAATTTACTAATATTTTGTTACAATTTTTTGTGTTTGTGTTCAGGAGGGGTATTGGTCTGTACTTTTCTTGTAATATCTTTGTCTGGTTTTGGTATTAGCATAATGTTGGCCTCATAAAGTAAGTTCAAAAGTGTCTCTTCCTCTCTGTTTTTTGGAAGAGTTTGTGTAGAAGCAGTATTAATTCTTTCTGAAGTGTTTGGTAGAATTTGCCAATAAAGCCATCTGAGTTTGAGTTTTCCTTGTGTGAAGGTTTCTAACTACAAATTTAATTTCTCTAACAGATATAAGGATACTGAGGTTATCTGTTTCTTCTTAAGTGAGCTTTGGAAATTGTGTCTTTCAGTAAATTCATCCATTTCATCTAAGTTACCAGATTTATTGGCATAAGTTGTTCATAATGTTTTCTTTTTAATGTCTATAGGATCTTTATTTATGGCTCCCTTTTCAGTCACATTATTAGTAATTTGTGTCTTCTCTTTTTTTCCCCTTGATTAATCTACCCGGAAGTTTATCATTTTTATTGACGTTTTCAAAAACTAGTTTTGGTTTCATTTTTTTTCCTTTACTTTTTTTCTATTTCATTACTTATCTGTTTCACCATTTCAGTATTGATTTTGCTCTCATCTTTATTCCTTTCTTCTACTTCCTTTTGGTATAATTTGTTCTCTTTTTTCTCAAGGTAGCAGTTTGATCATTGACTTGGAATCTTTTTTTTTTAATGTAAGCATAAGCTGCTGTAAATTTCCCTCCAAATATTGCTTTAACTTCATCCAGCAATTTTTTATATATCTTGTTTTCATATGTTTAAAAATGTTTTCTGATTATTTGGAGGAGCTTTCCACTTTCACCCCTGGTTATTTAGAAGTATGTTATTACATTTGCAAATACACAAGAATTATTCACATATCTTTCTGTTACTGATATCTAATTTAGTTTATTTCTGGTTATAGAATACTCTGTATAATTTCAATTATTCTGAATTGGTTGAGGATTGTTTTAAGTCTCAGAATATATTCCATCTTGGTCAATGTCCCATGTGCTCTTGAAAAGAATGTGTATTTTGCTATCATTGGGATGGAGTGTTCTATAAATATCAATTAGGTCAGTTGGTTGTGTTCAGCTCCTCTGTATCCTTACTGATTTTTTGTTTGTTTGTTTACTGGCTCTACCAATTACTGAGAAAAGAGTTTTGAAGTCTCCAGTCATAACTCTATTGTTTTTTCATTCATGTGTTTTAAAACTCTAATGTTAGATGGAGTCATACTTAGGATTGTTATATCTTCCTGATTTATTAACTCCTTAATTATTGTGTGTTGTGTTTATCCTTGGTAATATTACTTGTTCTGATATTAATGTAGTCATATATTTGCATGCATATCTCTTTCTGTAGTTTTACTTTTTTTAAATTTATATCTAAAATAGGTTTCTTGTAGATAGCATATAGGAAAATCTTGCTTTTATATCCACTCTGCCAATCTCTAACTTTTATTAGAATATTTTGATCATTTATACTTAATGTAATTAGTGGTATGGTTGCCTTTAAATCTGTAATCTTGCTAGATGTTTTCTATTTGCCTTTCTGTTCTTTGTTGTTGTTTTCTGTTTTCTCTTTTTTCCTACTTAACTTTTTTTTTTTTTTTTACTTCTACCTGATTTTTTATTGAATTTCTATCTTGTTTTATCTTTACTACTGGCTTATTAGTTAAACCTCTTAGAAATTTTAGTGGTTGCCATAAGATTTACAATATATTCCTTTATTGTCTTCCATATTATACTATTTTATGTGTGGTATAAGAACCTTCCAATAGCATACTTCCACTTCTTTCCTCTTATTCTTTGTGCTGTTGTGGTTGTACATTTTACTTTTACATATATTGTACACCCCACATTTTTGGTGATAGAAATGTCTGGATCTTGATTGTGGTGATGATTACATGCTATATATGTAAACTCAATAAACACTATACATAAGATTAGTATTTTATGTAAATTATACCTAAATGAAGATTTTAATATAAATATATATTTTAACATAAATATAAATATATGTGTGTATATATATGTATACATGTGTGTCTTTCTGTCTATAGAGAGGATAAGAATATAGACCTAGTATAGGACTTTCCTAGTGTATTTACTATTTAATTAATTTACTATTTAATTAATAGTATTAATTAAATCGTGTTGGTGCTGGTGGTGACAATTTGAAAAGAGTTAATGTTTAGTTGAGGGAAGTACATAATGCATACTTAATTTACTTACCATTTAAAATTTGCTGTCATTTGAGTATCATATTTATAATCAAGAGCACCACAGATGAGCTATTTTGTCTCCTTTTTTAAATGGGGAAATTGCTAAAACCATATGCTGTTCATCCTGTATGTTTTCTAAACTAGAGAAAGAGGAAGATTGTCTAGAATTCTGTGCAGTCCAATACAGTATCCACTTGCCATATTTAATTTAAATTAAATTAAAACTTCATTTTCTCAGTCATGTCGGCCACATTTCAAGTTCTCAGTAGCCACATGTGGCTAGTGGCTACTGTGTTGGATAGCGCAGATATAAAATATTTCTATAATCACAGAAAGTTCTGTTGGATAGCACTGTTGAAGGAAAAATTAACAAATTGTCCATGGCTTAACTTTCTCCTTCCTTTAATGAAAGGCTTAAATCCACTTTTCCTGGCTGCTTGGATGTCCTTCTCTGAATATATCGTCAGTCTGTTTACTGTTAGTCCAAAGGAAATATGAGTGGTTAATCTTGAAAAATGCCTGTTGCTGATCAATGAAAATCCTTAGCCAAGGGTCCCCATGGATTTCTTTGGTACTAAAATTTAGTGGTTACGTTTTTCTTTTCTCTCACTTGACCTGTCTGTTGCATATGACATTTTTGAACATGCCATTCTTTTTGGCTTTTTCCTCTTTTTGTTTATACGAGGTTGAGTCAAAAATTATCTGCACTCTGGCTGTAGAATTTACAAAAGTTTTAAAATAACCAGAGTACAGATAATTTTTGACTCACCCTCGTATGACACTGTGACTTTGCCTTTTCTACTTCTATCTCTCTGGTCCGTTTTTCTCAGCCTTTTATAGGTTCTTCTTCCTCTGCCCATGTCTTAAATGACAGCTTTCCACAGCAGTCCCTCCTTAACCTTATTTTTGACTCCCTGAACACCAAATACCACATATATGCTGAAGGCCAACAAATCTATAAGCAACTCAGACTTCTAACGTAAGTTCCTAATGAATATAACTGCATGGCTGCCCTAAGAGGATCCCAACCTCCATATGTCCAAAATGATTTCACTGCCTTCCTCTCTTGCAAACCTCCCTCTATCCCACCTATGTGTGGGACATTACTCTCCACCATGCTTCTAAGCTAGAAATTTGGGGGCCTCCCTCATAATTCAAACCAGTTAATCAATTCCTGTTGATTCCACTTCCTAATTACCTCTGATCCTGATTTTTTGTTTATCCCAAGGCCCTATTCTCAGATCTTCCATATCTTTAATTCTTATAACTCATTTATCTTTCTCCTCCTAGTTTATTTTCCCTGCTACTAAAGAGTGATCTTCTTAAAATGCAGAGTTGATCATTTTATTCTGCTGTTTAAAATCCCTCCAAGGTCTCACATTACTTTTGGCAAAAGTACAAACATATTAGGATAATATAGTAGTCTCTTCTGGGTCTGCCTCTTCTCACCTCTCCCATCTCCCTCTTTCAATCCTCAGCTTAGAGTCTTTGTTCATTCATGTCCAGCCACTTAACTGCCTAGCGTTCTCAGAACCAACCATGCACTTCTGTCTCACCTCTGTGCCTTTTGAATTTTCTGTTCCCTTTACTTGCGGCTGATACCTTTCCCCATCCCCCCCCTCCGCCCCCGCCCCCCATCTCAACCCCTACACACCCCTTTCTTCCTTGCCTGGCTGATTCCATCCTGTCCTTCAGGACTCCATCAGACCCCCTCTCATCTGGGAAACATTCCCTGATATCTTCCCTCCCCAGGCTAGCCTTTGTGCCTTTCTGACATCCCTTGTGTTCTCATAGTATTCCATGCTTTTCTCTACCATAGCAGTTATTTCCCTGTATTGTAATAGCACAAAAAGTATTCAGTAGCAGTTTATGAAATACCCAAACAAGTATAAACTCTGAAAATATATTTGAATTCACAGACTAATGCATCATTATACAGTAACCTTCTACTGTGTTCTTATAGGTGAAGATGCTGGAAGCAGATCTGGTTTCAAAAATGCTACGAGCTGTTCTACAGTCTCATAAGAATGGAATAGTATTACCCCGGCTCCAAGGAGAGTACAGATCCTTAACTGGAGACTGGATCCCCTTCAAGCAATTAGGTTATCCTACACTAGAAGCCTATCTGAGAAGTGTGCCAGCAGTTGTCAGGATAGAGACTAGTAGATCTGGAGAGGTAAGAGGGTAGGTGTGTGTTTCAGAAGAGTCAAACCAATTCTTAACTGCCTGTTTGGCACTTCCAGTCTCATAATTAGGTTAGAAGTCAAAGTGAAAAGCACTAGCCTAGATTGGCAGTGATAGAATAGCATCCAAAGCACAGCCTAGATTCTGATGTCTTTTGTTTTACCCTCAAATTCTTTCTTTTGTAAAAATAAGATTTTAACCATATTAAATTAAAATTTTTCAAGTTAAAGTTTACCCAGTCTTAGTGTCCAAACAAAATAACTGTACTGGAGACTTTAACTGCCTAAATGTCATACCCACTCATTATAGACCTGCTACAGCTGTTTTTGCTTTGGTCACTAATGACTTCCTGATTACCAAATCTAATAAACTCTTTAAAATTCTCATCATTTGCAGGGTTGGGGGAGTAGGTAGTGATCAAAGGAGACATGAGGTGGAGGATTTACACAGTGCTTTTCATCTTCTCTTTCTACATCTGGTTGTGCTCACTTGGTGATAATTTATCAAGCTATGCCTTGTGGTTTGGACACTTTTCTGTACAAACGTTACACTAAAAATTTCACCAATAAATGCATTGCATTGATTTGTTAAAAAAAAAAATTCTCATCATTTGACCTGACTCCTATCTATTCTTACTGTCTGGATCCTAGTTCAGCCTCTAATTGATCCATCAGCACTTCTGGTTATTACAGGGCCCTCCCTACTGTTCTCCGTGTCTTTAGTCCCTTCTGTCCCTAGTCTGTTCTCGCCTTCACACTTTAGTAATAGTGATCATGTTATTCTGCAATTTGAAATCCTCTCGTTTCTCTGGAAGAATATTTTATGTATAACGTGGGCAGTTGGGTGGTAGCAAGTAAATTTTTTGTTGCACATACCCTGTGACCCAGCAGTTTCCCTTCTTGGTTTCTGCCCAATGTACAGTATAAAATATATGGACAGACCACCATCCAAGACAGAAAGGCACCCATCCCCCAAATCAGTACATTTTTCAAGGTACATTTCTATATATGTAAATATGTAGAATAGGTCTGGATTATTTCTCACCAAAAATTATAATAGTTGTTCCTTTGTTGGGGCGGGGTGGGGGCGGGTAGGGAGGCAGTGGGTAGGGGAGAAAGGGGCCCAGGATTGGGAGAGTGGTCAAAGTTCACCTAATCTGCAATAAATTTTATATAAGGAGCAGATATAAATTAATTATTATATTAATAATAAAACTTTCTTCAGCAACCCTGGTTCTCCCAGACGGATTTAAGCCCTCCTTTCTGTCTGCTTGGCCCCTTATAATACATCCAGTATAACACTTGAGGGACTTCCCTGGTGGTCCAGTGGTTAAGACTTTGCCTTCCAATGTAGAGGGTGCGGGCTCAATCCCTGGTCAGGGAGCCAAGATCAGCCAAAAAACCAAAACATAACACGAAGGCAATATTGTAACAAATGCAACAGAGACTTTTAAAAAATGGTGCATATCAAAGAAAAAAATCTTAAAAAAAAAAAAAAGAAAACCTACACTGCCAGTATAACACTTGACATAATGTTTTCTGTTTAGTCTCTTTGCCTGTCTTTCCTTCATAAGTTTCTTGAGGATAAGAGATTTTTTTTTTAATCTCTAACAGTTGGCGCTTAGTAAATGTGTTGAATGTATAAATGATAAAAGGTCTGAATGAATTAACTAATAATTTAGTAATGTTTCATATAGTTACTATGCTATAATTTACGCAACTCTTTATTCTCCTGTTTTGGACATTTTTAATGTTTCCAGGTTTTGACTATTAAAATAATAACCCCTAATGCACATATTTGGGTATGTATCCTTTTCTTCTTTTGAATTATATTCTTATATTTTTAGGAATAGAACTACTGGACCAAAGAATAGGAACATGTTTTGGCTTGTGGTGTAAAGCCTCATTGCTTTCCTGTTCTTGATTTCAACTTAGAATCAAAGACTTTAACACTAGATGGGGTTCTAGAGATTGTCTAACCTCAATAGTCTACATTCTTTTTTCAAATCCTTTTTCAAATATCCTGTATATCCCACCATTTTTTTAAGTATAAAAAGCTGAGCTACTGTATTTTAGGTAGTGCCTGAAGGTGCAGGGCCTCTGCTTGCCCTGTCTTGGCCTCATACCCCTGAGGCACTCCATGGACTGCTATGGCTCCACTGAACAGTTTGAAAACCCAAGATCTAAGCTCTTCCCTGTTTTACAGCTAATAATACTGAGATTTTGGAAGTAAACTGATTTGCCCCAAGTCACTCAGCTAACCCATTGCATTGGCAAGACTAGGATTTCATGGTCTCTGGGAGGTAGTACAAATAGCAGTTACGAGTGTATACTTTGCATTCAGAGAGACAGCCTAGCTGTGTGACTTGAGAAGTTTGCTTAACTTCCCTGAGCCTCTGTTTTCCCATGTAAAAAATGGGAATAAAATATATCTCACAGATTATTTGAGATAATATATGCAAATCGCAGGTTTCTTTTGGTTCCTTTGTTACTCTTATAGTACCTAACACATTTTAGATGCTTAATAAATACCTGTTTAAGAAGTGAGTGAAATTTTCAGTTTGAGGAAAGATTATTATTCAGTATGCTGGACTGTACTTGATTTCTCTTGCAGAAAATATAATTTAGCTCTAACATTGTCAAAGAGAGAAACACATGAGTATTTGCACACAGCTTAATTTGGAACATGTAAACTCACAGAGATGCACTTTGAAAAATCAGCCTCTAGGTACCAGTGAATCTGAGAAATGTTTCTCCTCTCACCTTGCCTCTCATAATTAGATTACCTGCTATGCCATGGCCTGCACAGAAACAGCAAGAATTGCTCAGCTTGTGGCTCGTCAGAGGAGTTCTAAAAGGAAAACTGGTCGGCAAGTTAATTGTCAGATGAGAGTAAAGAAAACCATGCCATTTTTTCTAGAAGGTAAGATCCTTTCACATGCTAAGATTTTAAAACCTGTCTATAAAAATATTGTCACATGGAAATAATGCTTGTATTCGTGATAAACACCTGTATTTGTTAACATTCGTATATCAAGGGGAAAATCCTGAAGCTAGTATTTCCATTTGAAATTAAGTGAACACGATAAGCATGACTTATTAAGTGAAGTAATTACACAGTGTGAAATAACTCAGCGCAGATTTTTTTTTTTATGGCAAAGTGTGGTTTTACTCTTTACTTTGGGGGAAAGCCACATCCAGAATGTTGGTTGAACCAAGAACCTCTGAGTTAATGTCTTATTTAGGAAATCATGTCTTTTACTATAAATCCTCTATATTCAGAAAAACATGAATTATATAGTACACAAAGATATTATAGGCAACTCAGTCTGTGTTTACTGATCATTTATCTCAAGGAGCTTATAATCATTTCTAAAAGTAAATTCTCAAGAAATAGTTCAATGATAGTATAAAATTATCAGTGTCTAACTGCCACAAGGAACATTTTAGACAAAAAAGCAATCATTGTGAGATGGCAGTGGAGGGCTTTATGGCAAAGGAGAGACTTGACCCCAGACCTCTAATAGTTGGAAGAATTTAAATTGATGGAGAAGAGAAGGGAGGACCGATATATGGCTGAGTGTGCTGCATTTGTAAGAATGTGAGGTGACTGCCATCAAGTTAGTTGGTGAGTAGAGGTAAAGTAACGGGCTAGTTTCGAAGATGAAGCCACATTTTGAAGAACCTCATCTGCTGAGTACACACCAGTCTGCTCTTCCCCTGCTGACCAAGCCTCTAGTGGCCACCTCCTCACATTCTTACAAACTGTTATGAGAATAGAGACTGACAGAAAACATCTGGACAGGGGAGTGACTTAATGAAACCAGGCTTTTGGGAAGCTAATTGATTCCATTATGTATGCCTAACTTCATAGGAAAACCAAAAGCAACCCTCAGACAACCAGGATTTTCTTCAGATTTTTCTGTCAGCAAAAAACCTAATCCAACACTGTTAAGAGACAAAGGAAACTCTCTTGGAGTTAAATCTGATGCTGAAATGGCGCCTTACACATTACGTGCAACTATTGGAAATGAAGTATTCAAAGATGTTCCAGTGCAGAGGCATGTGACCATGTCTGCCAACAACAGGTATTTGAGCTTTGTCTGACTAAAAGGAGAAGTTTGGTGAGCCTAGGATAATAAATGGTAAACATGTGTGTTCAGGGTAAGAAGGAAGTACTTTCTGTTCTGCGTAATGTAAGTTCACATGTTACTAGAGAAATGCATTATTACTAGTTAGCCCACTTTTCCTGGCTGCCTAAATGTCATTCTCTGAATGTCTCATTTGGTATTTGTTGTGCATTATTGGTAATCTTTCTTTGTAAAATTCATTTTAAAAGCTCTCACAAATTGTTCAAAGATGCTATTTCAGCATAGCTTACTTTTTCTGAAAACCTCTTACAATTAATTTTGTAAGTTTTAAATAAAATCTGATTTGTACCCTCTCCTGTGTTCCAATAATCATATCCATAATTATATACAGTAGCATTATACATCCAGGCATCAGAATACTGGACTGGCAGTAATAACACAACCTTAAAGTCTTAGTTTGAATGCTGCCATTCACTAGCCAGGTGAAATAAGTGAAATTATTTCTTCTTTTGGGGCTGTGGTACCCTCATTTGTCCAATGAAAATGTTAACTGGGTGATCTCAAAGTTCCTTTCTGGCTGTAAAATTTATGGTTTTATGAGGTAACTCAGGTGAGCAAACTATGACTTATGGACCAAATCTGGCCCATTGCCTGTTTTTGTAAGTAAAGTTTTATTGGAACACAGCCACATTCCTTTGTTTTATAGTCTGTGGTTACTTTTATACAAGTGCAGAGTTGAGTAGTTGTACAGAGACAGTATGGCCTGCAAAGCCTAAAATATGTGCTATTAGACCCTTCACAGAAAATGCTTGCCATCTCCTGATGAATCAGTGTCACATTCTCCCATCCTATTTGTACCTCTACAAAACAAATTTTGTTATATCATATTCCTTTAAGTCAAGGTTCAAAAATTCCATTTTGTATAAAAGATAGTCCCCCTCCCCTGAAGCACTCCCCCCACACTAGAAAATTTAAAACAAATTAATTTTTTTAAGTCAGGTAAAAGGGTACTAATTTTTTATGTTTTGGCATTTTTTATAAAGTAACCCTTAAATATTTTTCATAATGGTATATATTTAATTGTGTTTATGGTTAGTTATTATAATTTTTGTTAAGGTCTAGAAAATAATTAAAACTTGGATTTAAAATGGATAATCAACAAAAACCTACTGTATAGTTCAGGGAAGTCTGCTCAGTGTTACATGGCAGCCTGGATGGGAGGGGAGTTTGGTGGAGAATGGATATATATATATATGGCTGAGTCCCTTTGCTGTGCACCTGAAACTATCACAACATTGTTAATTGGCTATACTCCAATATAAAATAAAAAGTTAAAAGAAAAGAAACTTGGATCTTGACCCAACACACTAGTAGGGTCCAGTATGTGACTGAGACACCATTGTGTCCTCTGATTGTGAGCCTAAATTTCAAGATTTTGAATTGAATCTATAAAATGACAGCAAAACCAGGCATCCTGGATTGTGGGCCCAGAGGAGCATTCTCCACCCTGTGTCTGGTGTCTCCTACCTCTCACCTGGTTGCCACTGCATGGTCCAGGTAAGTGCCTTCCATCCCTGCAGATAGCACCAGCAGTGATTGAGTGGAGGCCTTGCCAGCACCAAGCAGCCCACAGGTGGGCCCAAGGTGGTGCTCTCTGACCTGCTGCCTGGTGTGCTCCCACCCCTCTTGCCTAGCAGCAGGGGCCCAGGGAAGTGTATTCTACTTCCATGGGCAGTGCCTACAGAAATCAAGCAGGAGCCCCAGCAGCAACAGTGAACGTAGCAGATCAGAATAGCACCATAGAGGCCCTGAAAACTAAATTATTATTGGAACCACAGCCTACAAAAGTGAATCAGGAGGTATATGATAAACCTAAACAGAGTAACTGCCTGCTAAAACAGGACATTTGTCCTAATGTATGTCCAAATATCCAAGTTACAGTAAAAAAATCAATCATTATACTAAGAACCAGGAAAATGACAATTTGAATGAGAAAAGACAACAGACACCAACATTATGATGAATCAGATGTTGGAATTATCTGACAATGATTTTAAAGCAGGTATTGTAAAAATGCTTCAATTTGCAATTGCAAATACTTTTGAAAAAAATGAAAAAATAGAAAACTCACCAAAGAAAGAGAGCATACAAAAAAGAACCAAATGGAACAACCAAAATGAAAATGCAGTGTATGAGCTCAGTAGCGGCATGAATATGACAGAGAACAGAATCAGCAAACTTGAAGATAGAACAACAGAAATTACCTCATCTTGACAACAGAGTAAATAGACTTAAAACAAAACAAACTAACTAGTGAACTGAGGGGCTTATGGGGGGAAAACATCTAGCAGAGCCTTAGGGACCTGTGGAGAAAATAAGAAAAGGTCTAATATTTGTATTATCAGAACTTCAAAACAAAGCGGGGGACCAAAGGTGTATTTGAAGGCACAATGGCTGAAAACTTCTCAAATTTGGCTAAGGACATAAACCTGCAGGTTCAAGTAGCTTAGAAAATCCCAGATAGGATGAATACAAAGAATCCCACACCAAGACACATCAAATGAAACTTCTGAAAACTAAAGACAAAGAAAAAATCTTGTAAACAGCCAGAGAGAAATGACACATCACCCATTAGGGGAATACCAGTTTTAATGACAGTGGATTTCTCATTCGCAGACATGGAGGAAACTGAAGGAAGGGAATGTCACATTTTAGTGCTGAAAAAAAACCCTACCAACCACAGATTCTATATCCAGCAAAAGTATACTTCAGGAATGAAAGGGAAATAAACTAAGAGAATTTGTCATTTGCCGACTAACTCTTAAAGAGTTACTAAAGGAAGTTCTCTCAACAGAAAAGATATAAGATGGCTTAAATGGGTAAAAACAGGTATAAGTAAATGGATTATCCCTCTTCTCATGAGTTTTGTAAATCATATTAGTTTGAAACAAAAATTATAACACCATCTGGTGAGGTGCTAACATATGTAGAGAAAAACTGAAAACAATTGTATTTGTAAAGTAGGGAGGACAAGGAGACCTAAATGAAAGTAAGGTTTTTATACTTGACGTGGTAAAACATTGATATGAGTAGAATGTGATGTTATATGTGTATTGAAATGCATAAGCAACCAATAAGAAAACTATACAAAGTGATATACTAAAAAACATCATAAATCAGAATGGAATTTTCAAACATGTTCATTAACCCACAAGAGTGCAAGAAAAGAGAAACAGAAGAATGAGAAACAGGGAGAAAATAGAAAACAATAAAGTCCAGACATAAGCCCTAACATAACAATAATTACTTTACATGTAAAAACACATGAAAATATGTTCAAATTCATTAGCTATTAGGGAAATGTAAATTAAAACTGCGTGGACAGGGACTTCCCTGGTGATCCAGTGACTAAGACTCTGTGTTCCCAGTGCTGGGGGCCCAGGTTTGATCTCTGGTCAGGGAACTAGATCCCACATGTCACAACTAAAGATCCAGCATACTGCAGCTAAAAAGGTCCTTCATGCCAGAACCAGCATACTGCAACTAAAAAGATCCTTCATGCCAGAATGAAGATCCTTCACATGGCAGTGAAGATGCCATGTGCTGCAGCTAAGACCCAGCACAGCCAAATAAATATTTTTTAAAAACTACATTGACATATCACCACAACACACCTATCAGAATGGCTAAAATAAAAAATAATGATACAATAATAGTAGGGGACCCTAACACCCACTGATATCAATGGACAGATCATCCAGACAGAAAGTCAATAAGGTAAAAGTGGTCTTAAGCAACCCAAAAGACCAGTTGGACTTAATAGATATCTGTAGGACATTAAATCCAAAAACAGCAGAATATACATTCTTTTTAAGTGCACATGGAACATTCTTCAGGATAGGTCGTATACTAGGCCACAAAACAAGCTTCAGTAAATTTAAGAAGACGAAATTATGTCAGGCATTTTTTTCTGACCACAATGGTATGAAACTAGAAATCAACTACAGAAAGAAAAATGAGAAAAGTACAGATATGTGGAAACTAAACAATGTGCTACTAAAAAACCTTGGTCAGTGATGAAATTAAAGAGAAAATCAGAGGATACCTCAAAAGACAAAAGGAGAATGGAAATACAACTTTGCAAAGTTGGGGTGCATCAAATGCAGTTCGCAGTTCTAAGAGGCCTTCCTCAAGAAACAAGAAAAATGTCAAACAACCTAACCTGCCACCTAAAAGAATTAGAAAAAGAACAAAGCCCAAAGTCAGCAGAAAAAAATGAAATAGTAAAGATCAGAGAGGAAATAGAGATCATAAAAACAATAGAAAAGATCAACGAGACCAAGGGCTGGTTTTTTTAAAAAAGATTTAAAAAATGATAAACCTTTAGCTAGGCTCACCAAGAAGAAAAGAGAGAGGACGCATATAAAATAAGAAATGAAAGAAGAGAAATAACAACTAATACCACAGAGATGCAAAAAAAAAAAACATAAGAGAATACTATGAACAGTTATATCCCAATAAATTGGACAACCTAGAAGATATGGACAAATTTCTAGAGACATACAACCTGCCAAGACTGAAACAAGAGCAAACAGACAATTTGAACAGACTGGTCATGAAGTGAAATTGAATTTGTAATAGAAAAACTCTAAGCAAACAAAGTCCAGGACTGGGTGGCTTCACAGGAGAATTCTACCAAACATATAAAGGAGAACTAATACCTGTGCTTCTCAAATTATTCCAAAAAATTGAAGAGGCAACACTTGCACATTCGTTCCATGAGACTACCATTATCTTGATACCAAAACCAGAAGGAGATACTACAGAAATAGAAAATTAAAGACCAATGTCTTTGATGAATATGGATGCAAAAATCCTCAACAGAATATTAGCAAACCAAATCTGACAATATATAAAAAGGGTCATACACCATGATCAAGTTGGATTTATTCCAGGGTCACAGGAATGGTTCAACATTTGCAAATCAATCAATGTGATATACCACATTAACAAAAGGAAGGATCAGAAACATGATCATCTCAATAGACACAGAAAAGGCTTTTGACAAAATTCCATATATCCATTCATGATAAAAAATGCATCAAAGTGAGTATAGAGGGAATATATTTCAACATTATAAAGGCCATTTATGACAAACCCACCACCAAAATCATACTCAGTGTGAAAACCTTCCCACTAAATTCAAGAATAAGACAAGGATGCCCACTCTTGCCACTTCTCTTTAACATAATATTGAAAGTCCTGGCCACAGCAGTCAGAGAAGAAAAAGAAATAAAAGGTATCCAGATTGGAAGGGAAGAGGTAAAACTGTCACTACTTGCATGTAACATGATACTTTATATAGAAAACCCTGAAGTCTCTGCCCCAAAACTACTAGAACTAATAAATGAATTCAGCAAGTTTGCAGGATACAAAATTAATATACAGAAATCTGTTGTGTTTCTGTACAGTAATAATGAAATATCAAAGAGAGTAAGAAAGCAGTCACATTTAAAATGACATTAAAAAGAATAAAACACCTAGGAATAAACTTATCCAAAGAGATGAAAGACATATTCTCTGAAAACTGTAAAACATTGATGAAGGAAATTGAAGACCATACAAAGATGGAGAGATATCCCATGCTCTTGGATTGGAATAATTAATATTGTTAAACTGGCTGTACTACCCAAAGCAATCTATAGATTTAATGCAATTCCTATCAAAATACCCAGGACATTTTTCACAGAACTAGAACAAATAATCCTAAATTCATATGGAACCAGAAAAGACCCTGAATTGCTGAAGCAATCTTGAGAAAAAAAGAACAAAGCTGGAATATAACCCTCCCGGACTTCAAACAATACTATAAAGCTACAGTAATCAAAACAGCATGGTTCTGGCACAAAAACAGACACATAGATCAATGGAACAGAATAGAGAGCCGAGAAATAAACCCACACACCTGTGGTCAGTTAATCTATGACAAAGGAGGGAAGAATATACAATGGAGAAAAGACAGTCTCTCTACAAGGTGGTGCTGGGAAAACTGGACAGCTACATGTAAAACAAGATAATAGAACATTCTCTCACACTATTTATAAAAATAAACTCAAAATGGTTTCAAGACCTAAATGTAAGACCTGAAACCATAGACGTCCTAGAAGAACATAGGCAGAATACTTTTTGACATAAATTATAGCAGTATTTGTTTGAATTTGTCTCCTAAGGCAAAGGAAATAAAAGCAAAAATAAACAAATGAGACCTAATTTAACTTTGAAGCTTTTGCACAGCAACAAAATGAAAAGACAGCCTACACAATGGGAGAAAATATTTACAAATGATGTGACCAACAAGTGGTTAATATTCAAAGTATGTAAGCAGCTCAACCAGCTCAATATCAAAAAAATAAACACCCCAATTAAAAAAGTGAACAGAAGACCTGAATAGACATTTTTCCAAAGGGGATATGCAGATGACCACAGGCACATGAAAAGCTCAACATTGCTAAGCATGAGGGAAATACAAATCAAAACTACAATGAGGTACCACCTCACACCTGTCAGAATGGCTATCATCAAAAAGTTACAAATAAAAAATGTTGGAGAGGATGTGGAGAAAAGGGAACCCTTGTGCATTGTTGGTGGGAATGTAAATTGGTGTAGCCACTATAGAAAACAGTATGGAGGTTCCTTAAAAAACTATAAATAGAATTACCATATGATCGGGCAATTCCTCTCTTGGACATATGTCCAGAAAAAAAACAAAAACACTAATTTGAAAAGATACATGCATCCCAGTGTTTATAGCAGCACTGTTTATGATAGCCAAGACATGGAAGCAACCCAAGTGCCCATCAACAGATGAATGGATAAAGATGATATGGGGTGTGTGTGTGTGTGTGTGTGTATACACAATGAAATATTACTCAGCCATAGAAAAGAATGAAATTCTGCCATTTGCAGCAACATGGATGAACCTAGAGAATATTATGTTTAGTGAAATAAGGCAAAGACAAGTACTATATGATATCACATTTATGTGTGGAATCTAAAAAATACTACATATGAATGTATAAGCAAAAGAGAAACAGACTCAAAGATATAGAAAAAAACTTGTGGTTATCAAAGAGGAAAGAGGAGGAGGAGGGACAAATTAGGGGCATGGGATTAACAGATACAAACTACTATGTGTAAAATAGATAAGCAACAAGGATATATTGTATAGCACAGGGAATAATCTTATTAGCCATTATCTTGTAATAACTTGTAATGGAGTATAATCTGCAAAAACACCAAATCACCATGCTGTCCACCTGAAACTAATATAATATTGTATAAATCAAATATATAAGTATAAATCAAATATACTTCAACTTAAAAACTGAATCTGGCAAGGATACAGAGAAAATGGATCACTTGTGTATTGCTGTTGGGAATATAAAGTTGTACAGCCGTGCTAGAAAATAGCCGGGGAGTTTCCTTTTAAAAAAACTAAACATGATACTACTATATAACCCAAGAATTCCACTCCTGGACATTTATCCCAGAGAAATGAAAACTTAAGTTCACACAAAAACCTGTACACAAGTGTCCATAGTAACTTTATTCATAATAGCCAAAAACTGGAAACAGCCCAGATATCCTTCAGTAGTTGAAAGTTTCAGCAAACTGAATACATCCACACTGCAGAATACCTCTCAGCAGTAAAAAGGAATGAACTATTGACACATGCAACATCATCAGTGGATCTCAAGGGAATTATGCTGAGTGAAAGAAGCCAATCTCAAAAAGTTACATACTATGTAATTCTATTTATATAACATTCTTGAAATGACAAAATTATAGAGATAGAGAACAGAGAAGTGGTTGCCAAGAGTCAGGGATTGGGGAAGGGGGAAGGATGAGGCAGTAAAGGGGTAGCAAGAGGGAGCCTTGTAGTGATGGGATAATTCTGGATGTTGATTGTAGTGGTGGTTATAGGGACCTATATGTGTAGTAAAATTGCACAGAACTGTACACACACACACACACACACACACACACGTACGTGTAAAACTGGTGGAATTTGAATAAGCTCTGGATTATACCAATGTCAGTTGCCTGGTTTTGATATTGTACTATGCAAGATGTTACCATTGGGGGAAATTGGGTGAAGAGTACATGGGACTTCTGTGTACATTTTTTGGCAAATTCTCTATTTCAAAATAAAAGGTTAAAAATTGATAGCGAAAGCTTTCTATATGGTTTTAGTTTTGAGAATTAATGTAGTATATGTTTTTGTCTTTTGCCTTTCACAGTAAGGATTTTTGAATTCCATATAGTAGAATGTCCTGTAGATTCTTGTACAGTGATTTCTAGAACTACATACGTAATTCTTTTCAGCTGTTTTTCTTTGTGTGGATTATATTTCAGACTATTTTAATTATAGGCCATTAAAGAAGTTGTAAAACATCAAATCTTTTTTTAAAGAGCATAATACAAATTGAAAGATACATTTTAAGAGAAATCTAAATACCATCTGGTGGCAGAGGTTACGGGCTGCCTTTCCAATTATAAAATCAAAGAAGTTGCTCTTACCAAAATAGAGCAATAGCAAAAGACTTTATTTCTAAACTTATGAAATGTTAAGCAGTAATATTAAGTAGTATAAGCTATTAGGAGTTTACACTTTTTAGAGTCACCAAATCTTTTAGAAGCTAATGGAAGCTATAAATTATCTTCCCAGAGAAATTAATTTGTGCACATATACATACATGTTTGTATACTAATGCAAGGAATGCATGGGGCCCAGAAGCCCATTCTCAAAAACTCTGGTTAAGAATTCATGCATGCCAGTTAACAAACTGGGAGGTTCTAGGAAAATAACATAACTGATATTCTCTAATACTGTAGGTATCAATCTAAGTTTACTCTGTGTCTACCGTAAAATAGAAAGAGTGAGGATGTATGATTGATTTGTGGTTTCTCTGGGAAATGTTTATTTCTAAAAAAACACAATTCATGACCATTGTATTTTGTTAAAAGGATAAGATTATTAAAATGGGGTTTTTAATATATTTATGCATAGAACATAAATGAGTATGGCACTGAAGACCAGGGTTCCATCAGGCCTAGAATGAGAGAAGAAATTGCTATATTGTAGTGAGTAAGATCATGCACTTTGGATACAAATAAAGGACTGTCTGGCGTTAGCCAATGGGAACCACGATTGAAAAGGCAGTTTTCAAGTATTACGCTAAAGTAAATGAATGCAGGTTTCTGAGATCTTGTGGGTTTAAAAGTCATGTACTAAATATTTATAGGAAACATTTTCTAAAATACATTTATTGATTTGTTCTAATTACAAAATTACTAATGTGTATGGTATAGAAAATTTGCAAGCTAGAAGAAAGTAGAAGGAAGAAAAAAATCACCTCTAATCCAGACATAAATGTAAACATTTAAAAATACGTTTCTATATTATTTATTTAGATAAGGTTTTAAAAATACACATTGGGTCATGATGTATATTACTATTTTATAACCTGTTTTAGAAGGCAGTATATTGTGAACATTTTCCATGTCACCAAGTACACATCTAAGTTAACGTTTTTAGTGTCAGGCTGGTCCATTGTCCAGTCACTTATTGTTGAATATAAATGATTTTCACTATTGTAAGCGGTTCTACAATGAACATATTTGTAGAATAATCCTTGCCTATATTCACAACTGGTTCCTTAGAATAAATTGGTAGAAACAGGCTCTCTGGGTAAGAGGATATACGTACTAAGGCTTTACTAACTTGTGCACTAAATGGATCATACCAGTTAGATTCTTCTAGAAGCTTATGGGAATGATAGTTTACTTGTGCACTTGCCGACATTGGGCATCAGTTTTTTATTTGTACTCTAAAAGGTGAAAAAATGAACCTATGTTTTCATTTCTATTTCTTTGATTTTGATTCTTAAGGAAGTTATATTTTTCATATGTTTATTACCCCATTTATAGATCTTTTGTAAATTACAGAGTTTTGTCCTTGTTGGTTTTTCTCTCTAATTGGTAAAAAGTGATTCATAAATTAATGATGTTGACCCTTTTGTGCTGTAATATGTTGGCAATGTTACCTCAGTTTGTTTAATTATGGTATTTTTGGTATACAAATACTTTAAAATTTTCTAGTTACATCTATTAATCTCTACCTTTATGGCTTCTGCCTTTAGGTGTTATGCTTAGGAAAGCATTTCTACACCCGTATTATGTAGTATATCTTCTGTTTTCTTTTAGAATTTTTATGGTTTCAATTTTTTGCATTTCAACCTGTAATTCATCCAGAATTATTTTGTTGTGTAGCGTGAGAGTGGGAATCTTTTTTCTGTTAGCCAGATGTCCTAATATCCATTATGACATAATCCTTTCTTTCCCTGCTGGTTTGAAATGCTATCTCTATCAATACTAAATTGTTATAAATATATGACTCAGTTTCTGGGCTTTCCATCTGGAATCATTGATTACCTGTCTGTTCTTTTGCAGTGCCAAACTACTCACATTGTTATAACTCTATGATGTGTTAATAACCTTTACTTTCTACTTGCTCCTCTCTCTACCTCTTAATTTAGTTTGTTGCTTTTGCATGTGCTTTTGTTATACCTACTGCCCCTATTGTAGCACTTAGTAGACTTTGTTCTTATATATAGATTCTTTCAGTGCATTAATTATCTTTTGTGTAACAGATTACCACAAATTTAGGAGTTTACAGCACATACTTATTAGCCCGTAGCTTCTGTGGGTTAGCAGTCTAAGAACCACTGAGCTAGGTCCTCTGCTTTAGGGTTTCTCATGAGGCCACAGCTGGGGTCAGCTGTGCGGGAGTCCCCTTCCGGGCTCACTCTCTTGGTTGTTGGTATGGTCTGTTCCTTTTGAGTTTTTCCTTAGCTCCGTCTGGCCGTTGGCCAAAGAGCACCTCAGATTACGCTAGCAAAGTGGAAATTAGAATCTTTTGTAATCTAATTGTGTATGATCCCCTCAACCTTGAAGTATCCTATTGATTAGAAGCAAGTTACTCAAAGGGAGGGGATTAACCAAGGCTGTGGATACCAGAGGTGAGAATCACTGGGGGCCATCTACTAGCTGCTTGCTACAGTTGCTTTTCCCAACTACATGTGTAGTCTGTGAGAGTAATGGTATCTTCCTCTTGTTTAATCATTGATCATCACCCTCTGACACAATGCCTGGCATGTAATAGTAGGCCCTTAAATAAATATTTGTGGGATAATAATGTCTCTAATAAATGGCATATGTCTAAATTTGGGGGTTTTTTGGAGAGGGGACAGTCTTAAGTATTTGTCTTTTAAGAAACAAAATAATAAGTCTTTTATACTTATTGTTATAAAACCGATTGGACCTCTAATTATCTTATGTTTGTTTTTCACATGTCCCTGTGGTTTTCCTTGAATATCTTTCTTTTGTTATGCTGGCTGTTTTCTCTTCTCTCATTAGACCTACCAGTGCTTGAACCATAGCAGTCTCTGCCATATCCTTGCTGTGCTTTCACTCTTTGCTCAGTCACCCTCACAGCTGGCTCAAAGCAGGGGAAAATTCCAATTTACATTTTTAGGACTCTGGTGCAAGGGAAAGGATTGTTGTCTCCCTGCCAGTTCTGCAGAAGTAGGAATTGGATATGTTTTTGGCATCTTCTTTTATTATCCACATGCATTAATATACAAATGTGATGCTCTTATAATTGCAGAGCATCATATACTAAATAAGCTTTTGCTGGTAGCCTGCAATCTAATCATTTCTTTTAGAGTTAAAATATTTTGAGATGTGCTTCATTTCAAAGAGTTGATCTAATTTTTAGAATATTCCATACTATTGAAAAATCATGAAATAGGTATACTGTGTCACTTTCACCACTAGTCCCACACCCACTGCTGGGCAGAATGTAATCTTTGATTCATTCAATCATCCTATTCATTCCTACACCATTCACTCTCCCTTGCATGTACCAAGCACTGCCCTAGACATGGAAACACAAGTAATTAAGACATTTGGAGTCTAGTGAGAGAGACAGACATGAACACAAATTACTTCTGTTTGTGGGGTGGGGGGGGGGGGCATTTCTTTGTCCTCATAATTAGAAAATTTTTCTATGTATATCCAGTACAATTCACATAAAAATTATTTTGGTGAGGTATGAGGTAGGAAATCTACATTTCTTTTCTAAGTAGTTAATTGAGGAATTCCCTCTCTGGTTTGAAATGCCGCTTTTATCATGTGCTAAGATATAATCTCAATTGAGTGTTTCTAAGCCCTCTACTATCTTACTTATCTGTCCAACTGTTTTAAGTGTTGTACCTTTATAACACATTTCCATATTTGGTGATGCAAGTCTTTCATTTTTTAATTATAGTCCAAAATATTCTTTATGTTTAACTATGCATAGTTTTCTTTATTTTGTATTGCCAGTTTCTTAGAGGTGATTAACTGGAAATGTGACTTCCAAGTTCTTTTAAATTTCTAGTTTAAATTTAGGCTTTTATATGCTGGTGAATATGAAACATGAAAGCTGATACCAGGTATCATCTTAATTTTTGTCCCTTTTGAAATATTTTAATGACTTATTTTGTTGCTCAATGCCACAGAGACTTTAAATGAAAAGTATAGTGTTTGAAACTTGGTATTGACTTTGCTGTTTGAATTTTAATTTACCTTTTTTTTTTATACTTTAGGTTTAACCCAAAGGCATCCCTTCCGCCACCTTTTCAGATGCACCTTTCAAGAACCTGTACTAAGGAAATGAGTGGTATGTTTTCTAAACATTATTTTTATGATACATTGTGGTTTCTGGAGCCTTAGAGCCCCAAGAAAATATCTAGTTGTGGCTTTTGACCTTTGTTCTCACCTTCTCCCACTTGGAATATATCTCTCCTCCCCTCTTTCCTGATTTCTTTAAGTTATGAACTGAAGTGATCTAAAGAGAAAGTAATACCTCCAAGGATATCACTATTATTCTGACTTGAGGCCTTCCTCACACCAGACCTATTCTGTTTCACTTCCACATGTCACCTACAGAGATACTTGTGTCCCTTGTCACTCTCACTTATCAGAGAGTAAGATTTAAAGCACATAAATAGGGGACTTCAACTCATAAAATAGTTTCAGATACTTCACCATGTAAAAGCTGGGCCCCTAAACTGTGTGCATTGAGCACTAAGCATCTAAATATGAATATAAATGAATATAAATAGATAAAATCCAAAAGGACTGTTAGAAAATCAATAGAAGACATAATAAAGTTGAAGAATCTGAAGATTAGAAGTGCACGCACTCATCTTGTCTCCTCCAACCAAAGTGTAAATCCGCTGCTCTTAGACCCACCTGAGGGACACTGTTTTCAGAAATTATGCTGCATGAAATTTAAATGTGGTTTTAAATGATTTGCTGCTTTAAGTGTGATTCTTACTGAGTTGAAATCATTTTTTCCCATAGGAATATATCTCCAGTATTTCTCATGGAAGTTAATTGAACAATTTGATTTTTGTTTATATCAGTTACTTTTACATATTCATTTTCTGAAAAATGATTGCTCAGTAAAGTTGTATACCCTTTAGAGGTTGTAAATCCTTTAAATTAGAATAAGCTTTTTCTGCAGAACCAAGAGGACTTTTTTAGGAAGGTTATGATTCACCCAGCAGCTGATTTACACACACTTATCCATAACCTCTTCTAGCTGCTGGCAGCCTAGATTACTTCCGTGGTTTGTTTAACAAAAGGTACAGAAGCTTAGATGACTCCAGTGGCCCCACAGAGCAGGTGCATTTGCAAAGACTGTGTGTCAGCTGCTGACACTCTCTCTTTAAGAGAGGGACTGGCCAGTTCCAAGAAACTCTCATCTTTACCTTCTTCCTGATTCTTTTATATATCATTATTTGGGAAGAACTTTATAAATTAACTGTGCCTTTAGTAGGAAATACATGTGGACATCCTGGACCCTTCTGTTGGCAAGGGCAGATCTCATGTGCTGTGGGGGGTAAAGCAGAGCCAGCATTCAGCCATCCTCAAGGAACTACTCTCCCTTTGGCTTCTTGGCATCCTCAGAGGCCAGCATCCCCAAACCAGCCCATGTGTCTCTACCAGCCAGTTTAAAAAATAAAATAAAAATTGTTGAATCTCAGCAGAAATACTTATGATTAAAATATGAACATATTTTGCTTACAGGTGGTAATTTTTAATATAATCTGATTCCAGTGAAATTTAAAAAAAGTTTGGAATGAATTTCCTAGTTCTTAATATACCAGAAATGCCAGCTACTGTGGACATTTAAATTTCATTATTGCCTTAGGATGTTAACTCAGGCATTTTAAGTTTTAAATAAAAAATAAATGTAAGAGAGCTAGCCAAAATTTTATAAATATTCACTTATGAAAAATGAATGATTTGGATTGGGGAAATAAAACAAATCATTAATAGTTATCTGTGGGCACCAAACCTTCTATTTCTGTTTATAAACTGAGGCTAGGATGATTATTATAGGTGGATCAATTTCTGAACTTTTGTTTATTGCTAAATTATTTTTTCTCATTAATAAAGGGAAAATTGATCATACTTTAAAACCTGGATAATTATCTATTTTTTATAAAATGTCCTTTGATCTTACTAATAAGCATTATCTTTATGCTTTGTAAAATACAGCTTTAAATTTAGCATTACATATATACCATTATTGTCTAAAATTTAACCTTTCTTAGTTGCAAATTAGAAAATGATTGCTTAAATAATAAATTTCATTCTTCTTTATGAAGCAAACATCATCCTAATGTTTAAATTAAACTGTGAGGTATCCTTGCAAAATAAAGGGGCTAGGTTCCCTCTCTGAGTGGTGGTTGACCTGGTTATTTCAAGGTTAAAACTTAGAATGAAATTGTCATGGTCCTGCTCTCCTAGTCCTGCTCCCTTTGAAGTCCCTTAACCCCCACAAGCCTAAAGACACAAATACTAGGTAATGGGGGTAATCTAAAATGTTAAGCATTCTGGTTAATTCTATCATTTTTTTAATTTAAAGATAATTTAAATCAGGCTGTTGAAAAACCAAATGTCACGCCTCCTGCCTCTTACACGTATAAAATGGATGAGGTTCAAAACCGCGTAAAGGAAATACTAACCAAGCATAACAATGGCATTTGGATATCTAAGCTTCCACATTTTTACAAAGAATTATATAAAGAAGAACTTAATCAAGGAATTTTACAGCAGTTTGAACACTGGCCTCATATTTGCACGGTACGTTTCTTCTTCTTCCTGCCTGCTGATGCCTCCTCCCTGCCCCTCTTCCAGATTTTGGGTTATTAGTCATATCACCTTTTATCTGGGGAGCATGAAGCACTTTGCATAATATCGCTTCATTAATCTTTATCACTAAGGGTAACACATCCCGGTTCTTACTTATAGGGGAAATATGTCAAAGTTGTAATTGCTATTTTTATAGATTTTGTTTTAAGTTATTTTTAAGTGCATTTAATATGTGATAATATATATACCATTTTGTATTGAACTGTTACAAATAGATATTGATGGCTTTGTCATTTTAATAACGAACTTAACTGCTAATAGAAAATTTTTTTGTTAATCTCAAATTTTATATGCTTGTTCCTAAGCATTTTTTTCTTTTTTAAGAAATCTTGTTCCTGAGCACTTTTAAAGACATTCAGCTGAACAAATTTAATTATTTTGGCTAATTATTTACAGAATACATTTTAAAAAATTAATATAGTGTTCAGATTTAAAATTTTTACAAACTTCTTTGGAGAAAAAAATTGAAAAGTGAGCTGACATCAATTTCCATGCCTGCTTCTACTTGAGAATCTATTATAATAAAATGATGGATCAGAGTAGTTTATTAGAAATCTTAGTTCAGCCAGAGATAGAGACAACCAGTCTTAAACCAAAATAACTAATCTTTAGATGTTTTTTAATATTTTTATTTACATAGGATATATTCAACAAAATCGCTTTTAAATGGTAGCATTAGCAGTTATTTGGTGCTTCTAAGCTTATAGAATTAAATATGTATGATGATTATTGTTTGATAGAGGGCTTTCATTTGTTCAACTTGATATGTATTTTGGCCCCCAGCGCTGTTGGGCAGAGTTTGGGCCACTCCCTCTTATAAGCACCTAGCCTAAAGACAGTGTATATTTTTATAACCACTTCTTCCTGCAGGGCACTGGCACCCACTCCAGTCCCATGGGCTTTCCAGGCAAGAATCATCCATCCATCCATCCATCCGTCCATCTGTCCATCCGTCCATCTTATTTGTTCTTACATCATTCACTTTGTACCTGCAGGTACCAGGCACTGCCTTAGAGGCTGAGACCACCTTAGGGCAATATGATGTGCTGATGAATATACAGTGTGAATGGGAAAACAAGAGGAAATATCAAACTCTGGAAATATGGCTGTTTCCCTACCTATAAAGTCAAGAATGATCATAAGAATGTTATCCCTGATTTATGTTGACTATGGAGTTTATTTTTGTAATGGGAATTGGTGAGGTTGCTATTCAATTCATTCCATTTTTACTCCTTTCTGCGAAGAATATCCTCACTGGGTGTAGGTTTAGCAGCATTGAGGACCCCCTCAGGTTTCCATAATCTTGAGGGGACTTTTGTGGTTTCACCACCCTGCTTGATTTGAAGGTTCAGGGCCTGGAGCTTCTTCTTGGCATGCATATGGTTCTTTTATTCTTTTAAATCCATAGACATTCATGAACTTATAACATGTCTTCAATGAACTTTAAGCCCTTTTATTGTGAAGATACACCTATAACTCACTATTAAGCTTTGATAAAGAAGTTATCTTTGGAGTAAAAGAATTTTAAATTAACTTCACAGATTCTTCTTACTGTATTATGTTTCTGGTTACTTTGTTGTATACTGCATGATAATCACTAGTATTTGTGTAGCTTAAGTTATGACTTTTGGGGGAAATTTTCATCCTTGCTACTCTACGTATCTGCAAAGCCTCAAAATTTCTCTTGCTAGGATTGCAGGTGAGAGAGTACCTATCTCTTTGATGTTAAAACTTTATCTAAAATGGATGGTTTCCTACTAAATTTCAGGCTCTGAAATGACTGATTTTTAATTTTTTGGTTGCTCAGATGCATCTTTGTTGCATGATTATTTTCTGTCCAGTGAGGATGGAACATGAAGCAGAAATGTAATACATCTTTCTTATCTTTGTGCTGTTTCTCTCAATTTTGAGTATGACCGTTTAGATGCAGTCAGTATCAGTTGTCAGGTATGAGAATTAACTTAGTGAAGCATTGTGTCTAGGATGACAAAAATTGCCAGTTTTAATGACATCTATTGATATTTTTCAAAACTTTTTTTAATAGCTCTGATTTTTTTTAACAGCCTACTGGTAAACAGTTCCAAACTGTTATACCATGGTTATTTTTAGACAGTTTTAAATAGTTACACCATGGTTGTTTTCCCTTTCTTCTGACTTCTTGCTTTTCACCTTGCTGAAAAGCAGGAGCACTGACAGCATGCCCAGGGCTGATTCTACTGCAAACAGGGTCAGACAGGTTGGAACACAGTGCAGAAATTTTAGAGTAAGAAAGATGTAGTCATGTGTATCTCCATATGGCTTGTTGTGTAACTGAAGAAAAATCTGAGTACAGTGTATTTTTTCTTTTTTTTTTAAAAAAGTGCTCTCTTCCAGTCATATAAAATATTCCATAAAAAGTATTGAAAAATAAAGTTATAAAAAAATAAAAATCTCCCATCATCCTACCACCTAGAGATAATCACTTGCAAGGTTTCCATTTGAATGTAGAATGTGTAGCGTCAGCTCAAGGGACCAAATGATAGCTTTGAAATTTTACCTTCATGAAGATTTAATCAGCTGTGTGTTATAAATCACTCTACAAGATTGTTAGATGGTATTATGATGCAGGCAGAAGGATGCTTTGAATTTGCTGTTCTTAACCTTTTGGATCTCTCTGACAAAAAGTGGATTGAGAGTTTTGAAAGCTAAAGAGAATATAAAATCATATTAACAATAATGACCTAGTTCCATCGTGTTCCTATGCAACTTGCAAGGGAAATGGGACTTGTGCAGAAGCTGTCTTGGAAAGGCAAAGGGCCCAAGATGGCAGGCCGTTGACCAAGGATACTGGCATCTAAGAATTGCCCTTGGGTCCTGGGAGAAGGATAGCAACACTTCTTGGCTGTTCTAAAGTGGTGGCCTTATTAATAATGTTTTCCTTTACTGTTGTATTTGGCTGATATTTACAAAATGCTTCTGTGAGCCACCCACTGACCTGGGTGCTAAGAATAACAGTAAACAAGACAGAAACCTGGACCTTGCCCTTATGGCACTTAACTGTCCCGCAGGGAAAATAAGCACTGAGCAAATGAGGGCAAGCCTGCAGTTGTTATGAGGGGGAAATGCAGGTGCTAAGGAAGCATGTCAGCAGAAGAGAGCAGCATGGTCTGGTGAGTCAAGAACAGCTTCCTGGAGGAAAGCTAAACCCAACAGATGAGCTGAAGTAGGGTAGACAAAGGTGGGGATGCTGGGGAAAAGGCACCTCAGACAAAAGAAACAGCTTGTGCCAAAGTCTGGGACAGAAAAACATGGCTTTTTCAGGAAACTGTAAGAAACCCCATAAGAAGAGAGTGGCTCAAGAAGAAACTCAAGAGGCAAATGGGCCAATTCACTTTATTAAAGAGTCATCATTTGGTGGAAACTTAGCAGGTCCCTGCCATGAGGTCACCCAGGATCCAAGAGCCTCTGACCGACTTCAATTTCTAGTAAAATTTTAAATCTCGTGACAAGGACTGTTGAACACCTGCGACTTTGTTGAAATCCTCCACTCTCTGAAACATGGGTGGAAAGAGAAACCTCTCCATTCCTACATGAGACAAAATATCTGTCTTTAGTGCCTTATCTGAAGCTGGTGGAGAGCTGGGGGGCTCATTTAGAGCCAGACTGGAATAGATGCACTCAGCTGAGAAGACTCTGCCAGGAGCCTCCAAGACCTAGCGTAGGAGCGTTGGGTGGCAGTTCAGGATAGTGGGAAACGATGAGTTCGGCAGGAAGCACATCAGGCCTTAATTACAGAACATTTAACGTTTAGTGAATGGGAACATAAAATTATAGAACATAAAATGTTGTAAATGAGAAAAAATACCTAAAGGTGTTAATTATTCATGCTTTTACAAAAAGGTTTTACTGTTAGTCTGTATTTTATATGTCATTTTTCTGTCCGTTAAAAAACACTGAGCTTTAAGTTGTTTAGTCCTCTAATACTCAGACTTCTAAAAATTCCTGAAGTTCTGGATTGTGTCAGTATAGCAATATCTGTAATATCAAAGGAGGCAACAGCAGTTCTGCCACTTACATATTTTTGTATGTTCAGGAATTTGCCTTAACTTTAATTGTAGTAATTAATTATACAAGATAAAGCACCTGTCAGCCCATGCAAAATGAAATGCCTCTTTTTTTTTTTAAAGCCTGGATATTTCTGGGTTAAAAACAATTTTAATTTCTAAGGAAGTGAACATGCATGAAATAGCAGTGATGTATCCTCAGGCTTAATGGTATTGATACAATCTATACAGCCATGCCAGCAGAAGCATCAGTAAGAAGTAAAGCCAGGACTTGAAAGTACAGCCATAATATCTAATTGGAATCCAATTTCTTTTCTAACTTTTCATCAATAAAAATAAAAATGCAATGAACACATTGGAACAGTTTTTAAATTTAATTTCAGTGACCATCTGAATAGGAGAAAGATAAAACAGCACTGCAGTGAAATCAGAATAGGGCAGTTGGGGAGTAATGTGACATTGCTCTTCTGGAACTTGAAACAGAAAACTACCCATAAGGCCCAATAGTACAATAGAAAGAATTTGGGATTTGGAGTTAGGTTTTTGCCTTGGCCATTTCTTAGTGATATTACTTTCAGCATACAGATCAGGGCTTCAGTCTACTCTAAAATGTGATTGTTTCTTCCCATCTCTTAGGGTTGTTAGAATTAAGTTACACAAGCTATAAAGAGCAGCTGCCAGTACAGTATAGAAACATAGCAGGTATATAGGGGACTTCCCTGGCCTTCCAGTGGTTAAGACTCCACATTTCCAATGCAGGGGGGCATGGGTTCGATCCCTGGTTGGGGAACTAAGATTCCACATGCTGCATGGTGTGGCCGAAAAAACCAAACAAACAAACAAACAAAAAAAATTGCAGGTATATAGGAAAATACAGCTGTTATTTTTCCAGGGCCAGCCCAGCTTAAATGAAAACAGATTAAAACCCACTGGTAAAAAAAAAGTAAAAAAAAAAACCCACTGGTAAACCAGAGGCATGCCCAGCAAGCTCTACAGAGGCACTTATCTCAGTGAAAACAGAGGAAATGCTAAAGAGGGCAGAACAAAGGTTTAAATTGAAAAATAAGGAGCAATGGATAAAGGAAATGAAACTCTTAGATGAAGAGAGTTTCTGCCATCCTAGAGGAGCAGATCCTGCTCCCCCCAAAGGTAATGAGAAGTATATCTAGTATGTACTTAGCTTAGAACGCACAGTGAAAGCCACAGCTGCCAGCCAAGATCATCCCCAAAAGATCTGCACACATTTAACCAGGATAATGTCTTCTTGAGGGGACCTGTGAACAAGGGCCTAATCTTGGGCCACACTAAAGAAAGACGGCTTGCAGTTTATCCACATATAAGTGGTTGTAGTCAGCATCAGTGTGAAATCTTTGCTAGGAAAGGAATGGGAGTGAAAGCATATTGGCCTTGAAATACATAATGTCTATAGAACTACTTATCCAAGGTGGTGGAGCAAGAGTTTCTCTGGGTAGATGGTTTGTGAGCAAACAGGGTGCCATCTACAAGGAACTTCTTACCTTTAGCTTTAATTCTCTGTAGAATATGCCACAAACACCTGTACTTTCTTAAACAGAGCGACTAAAAATTATAACCCTTTCTGAATAATCTTGGGCATAGCATGAACACTACAGGGAGGGTGGCAGGTGTAGAGGTCTGGAGCACTGAGTTGGGTTTTAGCTCATCTCAGTTATTATCCTGCGTGCAGCATAAGCCCCACCCACTGCCCTTAGAGCTTTCAGATCTGAACCTATCCGTTTTGTCTTCATTGTGTCCCAGTCATGCCACTGGGGACCATTTCCTCATCTTTCTCAATTGTCTAACTTTTCGAGCACTTCTCAGCTTTAACACAAAAAGAGTGAGCTCTGTAGGAGGTCATCAACCAGTCTTTCTTCCTATGAACTGGCTAATCATAGGGTGCAAGCTTCTGGTCAGTGACTCTTTGATGTTTTAGTTGTTGCTAGCTACCCAGGGGTCTTTACTCCCTGCTGGATTTGAGTTTTTTAATTGGTTTGTTTTTGAGTTCCAAATCATTGCTAATACTTGGAGTGCTGGAAGGCAGGTCTCCAGGTAAATGTAATTTTACCTACTGTCTCAGGTTTGTATTGGGTGGTGGCCATATAAAATGAAATTTAGAACGTAAGTTAAAGCTTCAACACGAAGAACCACTACCCAATGGAAACAAAACTGTGGCTGAATGAGACCCATATCACTGCTTTGAAAACTTTTTCATTTAATTGGACAATACCAACTCTGTTACAGAATCCCAAAGAAAATTCTAATTCCATAAGAAAGTAAGTTAACCTCAGCAGCCCATGCTGCAGAGTTAGCAGGTGAGCCTTCGTAGACTCAAAGGAGTTTGACTTCAAGAACTTTGCAGCACAGGTTAATTAGGAAGAAGTAAAGACCACTTAGAATTAAGAAGACAATTTCTAGCATATAGAATGAAGACTTCTATTTGTGTGAACTTACAGGGCTCCTGAAGAAGCTGATGTTTTAAGTCCTTGGATCTCACATCTACCAAACCTAACCTGTCAACTCTAAACCTGCAAAAACTAAGAGGGATGTGAGAGAAGTATTTCATTGAAGTTGTGATTCCAGATGAGGCAGAAACCAAGCTAAATATAATGAACTTGTAGGAATAGAAAGTTTAAGTCATGTTAGATACTAGAATCTTCTGACAATCGCCAAAAGAGATGGCTTGAACTCCATGGCATAGGGAGTTAATGTTTTATGTTGCCCACCTGTCTCTGCTGTTGGGCAGTGAAGGTAAGGGTCTGTTCATAGTAAATATATGGAGTTCCAGGCCTTGCCAGTTCCCAGTCATTGGACTGGTGATGTTTTTTGCATGGATATCCAAAGATGTAGAGCCACAAAACAAAGAAAACGTGGAGGAAAATGTCAGGATTATGATCCTGAGTCTTCTCCTATGGAGCAGGAGGCCTTATGACCCCCTCGTCATGTATGTACCTGAATCAAGTAGACTAAAGGAACTAGAAGTTGTAAAAGCACTCTCTTGAAAGATCCAGCTGGAATGATTAGCAGCTGATGATCACACTAAGGAAATAATAAAAGTCATGTTTCAAGTAGCTGTTGACTTACCTGGGTCATTTGTGAAGGCCAGAAGACAGCTGTTCTGTTTTGGGGGATGAGACTAGAGAACAGCATGTAAGTCTGGTCAGATGTACCAGAGCGCAGTGAAGAGTAGATGTCATACTGTAACCCACATGCCAGCAATTTCTTGCCTTTGGGGATTTTCTCATAGGCTGGGAATAGATATAGTTACAGGTGTCTTTTCTAAGCCCACTGACCAGAAATTAAAACAAAATGAAACACATGTTGTAGAGGACAGGTGGTGATGATATTGGGATGCTTGGGAAAAGCAAATTTTCAGTTTCATGAAAAATTTAAAACAGAGTTTATGTTGAAAAAAATTACATTTGTCTTAAATTATATATAAATTCTAAACAAGATGAGTTTCCTGATTTTTTCCTTTGAATTGAGTAGCCATTCTCCAAAGATTGGCTAATGAAGTATGTGGACCAGGCCTATTTTCCATGTCACTAAATTATCCATGAATATTTGTCAAACATGTTGAAGGACATCTGAATCAACTCCAGTTAGTGTCAGGCTCAGTTCCTAAAGTCAGGCTTATGTTTAATCTTAGTAAATGCTAATTTGAATTTAAAGAGGTCAAATCACTAGAGAACAAAGTTGAATTAGGCACATAACCAACCTTCTTGCGATCAAGAAGCTGGTAGAAATTGGAAATTGCCTACAATTCAAGGAACTAGTCATTTGGGGATTGGTGGTGGTGGGTTAGGGTATCTACTTTAAACAATGAAAATAAAACTGCCGAGGAAAGAAGTCTGCCTTCTAGTTCAGGTGATTATTTGGCCATTGTTTGTAGTTTGAATTAACTCAGGCTTATTGGTCAAAAATCTGCTTTATAGGCTGACTGGCAAAGCTTGATATAAATGCTGCAAAGCCCTGGAAGCTTATTACTTCCAGGTGATCTTTAAGCATTATTCTGGAATAAAGGCCAGAAAAATGGGAATTCTGCTCTTGCCCTGAACAAATTCACATCACGTAGAGCTAATGTTCATAACTTCTGTTAAGATAGTAACCCCTAGTTGGAGGAACTCAGTGTGCTGGTCATGTTCAGAGGTCATGTTCAGAGGTTTGACAAAGTACCTTGTTAAGTATTTGGTCCTGATTGCATCTAAAGCACAGGTGGGAACAGAAGCTTTGGGGCCCAGAGTAGGGGAGCCTAGTAAACAAACATTGAAGTAGCTCATGTTCCCAGTTAACTCATTGGAAAGAAAAGGATCATAAAGCTGAAGAACTGTTATCCTCTTTTGGGTTAGAAGAAGCCATGTGGACAGCTAGGGTATGGGGCTTGTGAGAGTTATTTTATATAAATAAGATGGACTATATTCTACTGAAATTAGCCTCTGCCATCCACTTCAGAGAAGGCGTAACAAAGAGTTGAGCAGATGTTGCTAAGTGTAGACTGAAGAAGCGTTTTAAGAGGCCCAGCAGGCTCAGCTGGCTCTGGATGTGGAGGACTGCCAGGTCTAAATCTAAAATCACACTAGCTCGGATTCTGTATGACAAGCAAATAATTCACGTAGAAATAGAATTCTGTCTTATTTTTCCATTTTCTCGGTATATTTCTCAAACCTTCTCTGGATACCCAATCTGTGTTCTTGTATCTTAAGTGTCTTAAAGCACAGTGAAGATTGGCATTTTAAGATTCCAGGTTTTCTTTTTATTTATTTATTATTTTTGGGGGGTACACCAAGTTCAATCATGTTTTTATACACATAGTCCCGTATTCCCTCCCTCCCTCGCCTCCCCCCCCACCCTCCCCGTCCCAGTCCTCTAAGGCATCATCCATCCTTGAGTTGAACTCCCTTTGTTATACAGCAACTTCCCACTGGCTGTCTATTCCAGGTTTTAAAACGTGAGTCTCTAGAGAGGTGGGCTAACCATTGTGTGCAAAATGAGGCTTGTCCCAAATGTTTGTGTGTCCAGCCTTAACATTAAGGACACAAATTGTGACTGTCCTATAAATACCATCCAGGGTGTCACGTGGTGTCAGCAGGAGCCCACCAGTGATGACAGGGAATGTCTGCAGGTGCTAAACACGAACTAGATTTCCTCTACCTTCATGGATGCTTCAGGTTTTCCAGGCACGGACCTTTCCCGAAACTTAAGCACACGTTGGCAGAAGAGAACGAGGAGGAAAACCTATTTTATATGTATATTAACATTCTTTCTCCTCTTAGGTATCATCTAGAATATATAGTCAGACTAAAAGGAATCTACTTTAATATTAAATTGGCTATGTCTTTTGACTTATTAAAGCTCTCCTCTGGTAACAAGATAATACCTTCTTTATACATGCATATGGTTGACCCTTGAACAATGTGGAGGTTAGGGGCACCCACCTTGTGTGCAGTCAGAAACCCTTGTATAACCTTACAGCCTCCATATCTACACTTCCACATCCACAGATTCAACCAGCCATGGATTGTGTAGTACTCTAGTGCTTGAAAGAAATCTGCACATAAGTGGACCTGTGTAGTTCAAACCCGTGTTGTTCAAGGGTCAACGGTATTCATGTTCTCTCTTCCTAAGCATTATATAGAAAATTAGTAAATGAAGTCAGTGTTCTTTACTGACCAGCTACCCACCCAGCATACTCTAATCTCTTCTTCTTGAGGAAGGGGGTACTTCTTGTAAGCTTGTATTATCACCTTAATGGTCTGGTTAGCCTCCTAAAGTCTTAAATTTCAGCTAAAGAATAGGTGAATAGGATCTGACAAAACAGAAGCATATCAGAGGGCTATGAATACTAACTTCAGTCCAATCAGAAGTTGAGAAACTTTTATTTGTAAAGGACCAAGTAGTAAATATTTTAGGTTTTACAGGCCAAGAGCTATGTGACTGTCACCTGTCTGGCACAACTACTCAGCTCTGCCATTGTAATGCAAAAGCAGCCATACACACTACATAGAGCATGGCAGGGTGCCAATAACAGTTGAGGTACACTAAATTTCATATTGTTTTCATGTCACAAAGTAATTCTTTTCATTTTTTCCAACCATTTAAAAATAGAAAAATCATTCTTAGCTCACAGGCTATGCAAACACAGGTGGCACGCTGCATTGGGCTACAGCCTGTGGTGTGCTGACCCCTGGTCTAGAAGTGGAAAGGCTTAGAACTTGGAAAAATGGTGCCACACATGTTTCTCTTCTCCTTCTCTTATATTAGAAGATGTCATCAGGCCTTGCCTCTCTGGAATGTTACGAAAAGAAAAGTAGAAATTGGATGATATACAAATGCTGGGCATTTTTAAGTCTTGCTCATTAGAGGGACAACACTTTTAGCTAACTTTCTACTGTGGTTGTTGGAAAAAGTGTACCTTGCCTCCGGAATGACCTTTTCTACATAACGAGAAGCTGAAGGTTTTGTCAGGATACTGTAGGAAGAAGAGAGACAGCACTTCAGTTTTGCCTGAATATTTCCTAGCTTTCTTCCCAGTGGTTTATTCCTGACAGTTCTGATGCCTTTTCATGGTTTCATTCTTCCTTGTATTCTGTCAATTTTGTTAGCTGTTGCTTTGGCAGAGAGAACGAGGTGAGATGTGTGGTGTACGGGGCAGAAGCTCTCATGATTTCCTAGGGTTGTTGGAGGTCAGATGCTTCACATGGGTAATTCATACTATTTCATTTCCTTGCTTATTCTGAAATGTGGTGCATGGTCATGTTTGCAGGTGAAGGCAGTGTATTTAAGTCTTAGTGATTGAGAAGAGTAAAATGTACACTTTTGTGTTCTCTTCATAAATTTGAGAAGTGTTTCTCTCAAATTTAAAATGCATTAATGTGTTCTCAGGTTGTTTATAGCCGTTAAAATATCTGTCATTTGCTTTATTTAAAATTTTCAGGTGGAAAAACCTTGCAGTGGTGGTCAAGATTTACTTCTTTATCCAGCTAAGAGAAAGCAGCTTTTGAGAAGTGAACTGAACACTGAAAAAGTGCCTCTACCCCCACTACCTCCTCCAAAACAAATACCACCACTTAAAGGGTGTCCGGCAGTTATGCCAAGAGACTTTAAAGTGAAAGTTGCGGAACTTCTGGTGAAATACTCAAGTGGTCTTTGGGCCAGTGCACTCCCAAAAGCATTTGAGGACATGTACAAAGTGAAATTACCCGAGGATGCCTTAAAAAATCTTGCTTCTCTTTCCGATGTATGCACCATAGACTACATTTCTGGAAATCCCCAGAAGGCCATTCTCTATGCTAAACTTCCACCACCCACTGACAAAATCCTGAAGGATACAGGGCAAGCGCATGGAGATTGTGATATCAAGTCTATGGTTGAACAAGAATATTTGCAGATAGAAGAAAACATTGCTGAAAGTGCCGATACCTTTATGGAGACTGTAACAATTCCTCCATTAATCATTCCAACTGAGGCGTCCCCGTCTGTACTGGTGGTTGAACTGAACAACACAAATGAAGTGGTTATCAGGCAAGTTTTATTTTCTAATTCTTTAGGCTCCTGGTGTCCTGTTGCTACTTGGCTATTCTTCACATGGATGCTGGTTGAGAAAGAATAATATATTTTTAGTTCTGTAGAGTTATAATGAAGTATAATAATATATCCTTAATATTTGTAAAATGTTTAAAATAGCTATTTTTGCAGGAAAAGATTTCTAACAGTTTTAAAAATTGGAATGATAATATGGTCTGAACATAAATAAAATCTATGTCAAAAACATAATGGTAACTATATATGCCAGAAGCAATACCTAGTTCATGGAAAAAGCAATCACCTACTAGGTAGGTAATACTGTTTAATCAGGGATTACATAGCATTTCCTAAAAGTCAGAATAGCCAAGCACCACCTTCCTAGTGTAGTACATCAGATTAGCCCCCTGGTTTCTTGAACCTTCTGATATCATTGCCTGGGAGAAGGAATTATTGCCTAAATGGCTGTTGGTAACTGGAATTACAGAAAACAGTCAGCCTCCAGGCACTTGATGTGGACTTTTGGAGAAAATGTAGAATACATGGAAAATATTGAAAGACTATTATTTGCCATTTCTGACTTGAGATAAAGACTGGGAACCGGTATAGCTGGATCTCTGGCGGCAGCAGCCCAAGGTGTGGCTGTGGCTGTGGCTGGACAGACCAGGCAAAGGCTGAAGCAGAGCAGAATCCAGGCTCCTTCAGCCAAAATGCCCCTGTGGCATGGGCTCTTACTCCTTCCCAAGCTGAGCTGGGAAGGCCCAAAGAAAGGCCACAAAAAATAATCGAAGTCCCTTAATGAAAGAATACAGCAAAACTATTAAAGCTCTTCTATTTGAACCAACTAAGTCTGATAATGAAGTGAGAATCAAGTATCTCAGGATGTTCCTGCTAGAACACATGGAAGCTTTGTTGAGGTCTTTTTCATACAGGGGTGGTAAATGTGTAGAGCTTTTATTCTGAGATGTGGTGTGGCCTGAAGATAGAAGTAGCTTGCTGAGTGTTAGGGCTTCCACTGTGGGTCACTAATAAATTGAGGTAAAGGAAGGGTGCTGAGGAGCACATTGCTAACTTTTACCATTTGACATTATAAAGAAAATCTAAATCTGCTTCCTGGGCAGGATCCTCTGGTATCTGTTACCAGTAGTCATTGGTGCCACTTTGAGACCAAGCACCTAGCACTGGACTGGATGAATCATGCGATTTCTTAAGTCCTTCCCAAGAGTTGGCAGGAATCCGGACCAGTTCCTGGACTTCAGTAGGGCGGGTTGCAGTCTACTCCAGGATGATTAGGATGATTGGGTCCAGGGTCCTCAGGTTATCTAGATCCCCTTTTTCAGTATAAATTAGAATCCCAGAGCTGACATTCTACATGTTCAGGAGGTGGCTTGCAACCAGCAAGCATAATGGGTAATGTCTGCCGTTAGGTTGACTGTAGTGTCGTTGGTGTCCCCCCACCACCCTGATCCCAGCAGGCTGAGCCCTGTTCTACACCCGCCCCTTTCCCCAGGTAGGCAGCAGGCTCTGGAAGCTAGTAGGCTTGTGACTCATGAAAGTTACAGTGAGGTGCTGTGGCAGGACCCTCAGGTCAAGTATGGGAATCTGTTGTCTCCAGTCTCAAAACTTAATTTTGTAAAACTTTGTATTTGTGGCATACCTAAATTGGCCTACGTACAATTCTTTGTTCATGTGCTCAGGTAATTTGGAGATAATGTATGACCTCATTCATGCCACCACCCACTTTTATACCTACTGTCACATTACCTCCCTACCCCACCCAAGGCATGTAGCTAGCATCGTTCTCTGCTGGTGGCTGCGGAGGGCAGAAGCTGCCTGCAGATCTCCTGCTGCTTCTCACCACCTTCCTCCTCCCTGGCAGGAGCCCATGCTATGCAGACGACCAAACCACGAGCTACAGCCCAGGCCTCTGCCAGCTGAGCTCCCAGTACTGTAGCAGTGCTACCAGGAGACCCAGTGAGACTCCAGGGCCCGGGACGTGGGCGCTTGGGCAGAGCTGCAGTTCTCCTAGGAGACTCCAGAGCCAAGCATACAGCTGTATTCCAGGCAGTACCTTAACATTTGTAAAGCTCAATCATCTTAAATGATAGAGTGTGACAAAGCTTTGCAGCTATTTCTGGAGTGAATAATATGCATGTCATATTTGGTTTTAAAATAACCATTGCCTCCCAAAGAGGCATTATTTGCATTTTGTGTAGGGCTTGTAAAAGCCTCTTTTCCTCTAGTAACAAGTAGGTTGACTATGGTGTCTTCTGCCCTGCTGATAGTTACCACGAATACAGGAAGACACTCCTAGAGGAATAGTTTTTTAAAGCTATATAGGACCACTTGGGCCCTGGGTAGAAGCTAGAACAATTCAAAGAGCAGTGTTCTTGTGGCATATCGCCCATCTCCCTGGCCAGGTGATTGTGGTGCTGGTACAGCATAGCCTTCAAATTCAGAAGGCTTCATCCCATGGCTGAGATAGCTCCTATTACAGGAGGTACACTTTATTTGCCAGGTTTTCCATCCTGGAAGGAGGCCTTTGTTGGAGTTTTCTCAGGACTAAAGGCCAAGGAAACAACAGCCTATTTATGGCAGAAAGCAAAACAGTATGTTTTGATAACATGATAACAAGGTGATTGCAATTGTCAACAGCAGAAAATTGTAGAAGGGGAATAGAAGAGTATCGTGGAAAAAAACTTAAAAAGCATACAACTCAAAGAGGCATTTATCTATATCTAGAACACATCCTCTCTTTAAGGTCATCAGAACTCAGCATCATCTTGTAATTTATTCAAATTTGTTCAGTAAGTTGGAGGGATGGGTTGTCACATGTTTGTATTTATTGGTTTCAAGGCTTTGTTTTTCTCTAGAAGTCAAATTTCATTGGTTTTCAGAGCTTGAGACGTGTTCAGACCCAGCTTTAGTTAAGGCAGAGCTATACAAACTAGATTCTTCTCTCAGTAATCTACACAGATCTCCATCAGCCTGAGTCAGAACCTCAGGTTGACTCTTGCTCATCTGGCCTCCGCTGGTGTCTTCCTTTCCACTTCCTCTCTTCTATTCCCTTGAGTCTTTGCTCCGCCCGGTCCTCCCTGACGGCTTACTGTTCTGTCCTCTGGTTCTCCGGATTGATGTTGAGCATGTGCTCTGTTGTGTGGTGTGTTGGACCTTGGTCTTATTTTGTGAGCTCCACAGTATTATATTCTCCTTTTTCAAGATACAAATGTTTACTAAATCCACGTTCTCCTCCCTGTTGTTATAAGCAAGTCTGAGCCTGGAACCAAAGATGACAGTAGGAAAACAGAGTAATATTAATGAATTCCTATAGCTTTCCTTTTTCCAGGTTGCTTCATTTGTGTTCTCTTCCTTTAATTCAGGTATGTGGGTAAAGACTATTCTGCTGCTCAGGAACTAATGGAAGATGAGATGAAGGAGTATTATGGTAAGAACTCTAAGATCACACCAGTCCAGACGGTGCAGATTGGTCAGTTGCTGGCTGTGAATGCTGAGGAGGATGCTTGGTTACGGGCACAAGTCATCTCAACAGAAGGGAGCAAAATAAAGGCAAGCATTATAAACACAAGTACATTATTTTTCAAATGAAAATGTTGTTTCTAATATTGTGTCCTCTCTAACTGTATTTAGTTTTCTTCAGAAGTTGAAAAGATAATATCCGTAAAAGATTATCCCTGTCAACTTTTAAGTCAGTGGTAGTTATATTATCTTAGAGTTTTAGTTTTAAAAAGAGAAAAAAACTTCTCCACTGGAGTCCCATAGCCCATGATATAACCAGGAAAAAAACCTCTATTCCTATTCCCCAAGTTTATGTAATGAATACTGATTGGAGCTCTATGGGCTTCTTATCAAGGTCAGTACTTTGGAGTAAGAGAAACCATACAGATTAGAGGCAATGGCATTCTTCTCTCCCCTCTTGCACAGCCAGCTGAGGAGAGCCCCAGATAAGACCCCATGCCCCACGTCTTGCTCTCTCGGTCATCTTGGAAAGGTCAGAGGGCTCATTCACAGTCTCTTCCATCAGAGGCTCCAACACTTCCACACTTGACCACGTTCATGGTGATCAGCCCGACACCCCATTGCCTCTTCTTTCCTTCAGCTCAGAGACCCAGAACTAGGCCTTGCTCACCAAGGCACGGTTTTGTATAAATTTTGCGAGTGGGGTTAGCACATCTCCGAACCCTCAGCACTGCAGGGGGCGGGAAGTCCAGGTAGTCAGGACCCCAGTCAGTGTGGCCCCGCCACTGCTTTGTGCTCAGTGAGAAACTTGAGGAGCCTCTAGTCAGCAGGCGGTAACTGCCCCAGACGTTCCTAGCTAGACTTCAGTCTACTTGCTGACCGTTTCCCTGCCCTTAGGAAGTTCAACACAGCTTTAGCTATTTGAAGGCACAGGGATTGCGTGTGAAGAGAAGAACCATACAAAGCCTGATGACATGTTAACAGTGCATCAGTGTTTATAATAAATACTACGAATACTCCACAAAGATACCTCCCAGTCTGAGATCTGTAGGGCAAAAATTACTTTGGCCTCCCTTCCTTCCTTACCTCTACTTTGGGAGCTTAAGCTCTGAAGTCAGTTAGACCTGAGTTTGAGTCCCAGCTCTGCCACTTCTAGCTGTGTGGCCTTGGGAAAGTTATTTAACTTCTCTGATTCCTTACCTATAAAATCAGACACGGTCATCATGATATTATCTACCTGTTACACTTTTCATTCTTTTTTTTCCACTGTCCTAGGGCAGGAGACAAGACTTACAAGTCCTTATTGTCAAGAAGTTTATATGCTAGTAAAAAAAAGACAGATAACGAACAAGTGTACAATAAATACATGAGACAATTTAAGAGCAGTGCAGGAAATAACCAGGGTGCTGTGATAGACCATAACTGTGAAGGAAGGGATAAGCAGGGAGATGTGATCTGGTTTATTTGCTTCAAAGACTGATCCAGTGCCTGTGTGGGGCATGGATTGTCGTAGGGCAGAGAAGGAAAGTGAGACCAGTTAGTTGGCTATTGCAGTGGCCAGCAACTTGTAACCTGAAATAGGGTAGAAACAGTGGAGCTGGAGGTCATAGGATTCAGGACAGACTCAGGATATATTTGGAAGTAGAACTGACAGGACACTAATTCATTGGATGTGGAAGAGAAGAAAGGAGAAGATTCAGGACTGCTGCTGGGTTTGGGACTTGAGCAGCTGGGTGGATAGTGGTGCCATTTATTGAAATTGGGAAAGATCAGGGAGACGAACCATTGTATTTCACAGGACCTGTTAGATTTGAGAAAAGCTATCGGATTTCACCTGGACAAGCCTGGCGCTCAGGGAGAAGTCAGGACCAGAGATGTAGCAGGTTGGGAGGCATCAGCGTATAGGTGCTACTTGAAGCCGTAGAACTGGGTCAGATCACCTAGAGCAGCGGTCCCCAACCTTTTTGGGCCCAGGGACCGGTTTCTCGGAAAACAATTTCTCCACAGACAGGGTGGGGGCAGGGGCAGGGGGAATCGTTCAGGTGGTAATGCCCATGATGGGGAGCAGCGGGTGAAGTTTTGTTCACTCGCCCGCCGCTCACCTCATGCTGTGTGGCCCGGTTCCTAAGAGGCTGCAGACGGGTAGCAGTCCGCGGCCCCCGGGGTTGGGGACCCCTGACCTAGAGGAAGAGTCACCCATAGAGCAGAGAAGAGGACCCAGAACCAGGCTATGAAACAGTCAGCATTTAGATGGTGGGCATGAGAGGAGCAAAGAGGACTGTCAGAATGGCCAAAGAAGGAGGAAAACCAAGAAGACAGTGTCACAGGAAAGTGCCTCACAAAGGAGGAAGCAGCCGGCTGCGTCGTTGCTGCCGAGAGCTGTGGGCTGGCGTCAGGAATAAAAGGGGCGGCTTGGTATGTTGTATGGTAGTAAGCTCTTAAGACAGCAGTAGTTGTGGCAGTCCTGGCCTGATCTTGTTCCCATATCCCCATGAACTGGACAGAGTTGAATTTTACCCTTTATAAGGAAAAACCCCAGCTACGTAGCAAGTCTTGTTTCTCTTGAATGTTACTATGCCTGATGGCAAATACCAGTTCGCTCGTGGCTTTCCACAGATCTTAGTGCGTATGAGAAACAAGAACATGTGGTCAGCCCTCACACTGGTGCCAGTTTAGCCTGGCCCAGACCTGCATCCCAGGGGTGTCTGCTGGTTATTACTCAGGTGGTGCTGTGAGATCTGTGGCCACTTGAGGGAGCCAGAGAGCCAGGAATGAGCTGGGGCCCGATGCCAGGATTAGGAGCCTGCTTGTGCTGATCCCGGGGCCAAAGGGCACAGGGCAGCAGGTGGTGAGAGTCCAGCTGGACAGCCCATGGGCAAATGTTTTATGAGCTGCAGCGGACATACAAATACATGGTATCATGATTCAAGAGAAGAAAGAAAGAAAAGAAAACAAGCTCCAGACATTACAGAAACCCTTTGAAGATTTTAGAGCAGTATTCGTTAGTCTCTTGGTGCTAGGAGTACATTGTGAATTGCCCAGGAATCATGATTTCATGTGCTGATATTATGTCCTACTCTCAGACCATGCTGTCTCCATTTTAGGCCCAGGAAGAGCAGAATCCAAGCTGTGGGTGGTATTAGCTATTAAAGGAAACGAAAGCTGCGTGAATCCTGAGGTCTTTGGGAAGGAGATGCAGGTGCTAATTTGGGTTTGGAGAGGTGGCTGGCTGCAGAGTGGGGACCCTGCCAGGGATCGAGGCCTCAGGGAGCACTGAGTCAAGACACGCACGCTGAGAGATGATTGTTCCCAACGTGGGGTATACAGCCCACAGACCCAGTTACCAGGTGGTCAGGGAAAGGTGTTAGTCATCTATTTCCTTCCTTAGATTCTCTGATGGGGAGAATTTTTGTTTTGTATACTTAGTACCAGAATCTTGGTAGTCAGAAGCTGTGGACTTTATTTTACTACAGAAAGTAAAACTCTGTATTACTTGGTGTTTCTTTGCCATGCCTTTGCCCTGCCTTTTTGTTGATTTGTTTTGTTTTTGTAATAACCATCACCTGCTTTAATTAGAGAAGCATACTAAGTTTTCAGCACTTTCCCTCCAATTCCTAGTTATCATTCTAAACCACAGTTTAATGTCTCTACATTTAATTTTTCTCCAAAAAGGAAAAGGCTTTGGTTATATAGTCCTTTTCAACTGAAGGTTTTATTAATACACTAAGAATAATGTCCAGGCTCTCAGTGATCTGTGCTGGTGGTGAGGAAGTGTCATGCAAATTCCTATAAACTCAGAACTCTGTCCAGCACACTTGGGACCTTTTGCTGAGCTGGATGAAGGCCTAACCCAGCTTCACAGCCCCCAACAAACCCAGAATTATCTACCTTTACAGTGTAGAATTCCATGTTATCCAGCCATGATATCATTGTTGTCATTGACAGAAAGCATCTAGGTCCCTGGAAGCATAGCAACTGAGAGCAGGCCATCACAAGTGCTGCTTTGGGAATTTAGAATCTGATAAATACCACCAGTGTGATGCCTCCTCTAGAAACAGGTACTGCTGCCTAGGGAAGCATATCCTTAGTGGAGGTGTGTAAATCAAGAAAGATGATGGCTATGTAGGCATTACAGTAGTAAGGAAAGGGTGGTAGCAGTCAGGTCTGGCAGACCAGATACCTGTGCTGCTGTGAAGCTGACAACAAAAGGCATGGGAGTTCAGCAGTCTTCCCTCTTCTCCCTGTTGGCAGAGGCACAGCAGAGGAGCGGGGCCTGGAAGTCAGGAGCCCTGGAACCCTGGTCCCATTCCCAGAGTTCCTCTTCTGGGCTACGTCAGGGGCACATTCCCTGGCATTTTTCAGGCAGTGGTGCCACTTCACATGCTGATTATGGGGTGAAATGAAGCCAATTAAATGTATCAAGTGATTTTTTGAGAAGTGAGGATAAAGAATTTTATTTGAATCTAAATGTTATTTCTGTTATCATTAGGTATGCTATGTTGACTATGGTTTTAGTGAAAATGTTGAAAAGAGCAAAGCATACAAATTGAACCCGAAGTTCTGTTCACTCTCATTCCAAGCTACAAAGTGTAAGCTCGCAGGTAAAAGGAACTTTTTTTTATAGTGCTCTCCACTTTGATACATATTACCACTGTATTTTGGGGTGGTTAAATCTTAAAACATGCTAAGTATCTCAAGGTGTTAAAATGTGTTATTTCTTGAAAGGTATAAATAAATTTGTGTTTAATGTTCTTTCTGTAAGATGTAATTATTATAAAAATGTTAGGTTTTTATTATATTTTTTGTTACATTATGTATAACACGTAGCACATTTAATTTTATTATTACAAAGCCTGTTGGAGGTGTGAGAGGGTTTGGTTGCTGTTGTCCTAAGGGCCCAGTAACAGCTGCTCGAGGCCCTGTGTCCTGGGATTTGGTCAGTGTAAATCATGTTGTCAGCCTGTTGTGAAGTCATCCCGAGCTTCCTTCCCACTGAGATGGCCTGGGTGGGTGCTGCTTGCTACCAGGGAGCACCCCCTCCTGCACCCTAGCACTAGTCCGGCTGTAGGCCGCGTGCAGTCTCTGGCACTGTCACGTATCACTGTTCTTTTCTTTCCTCCTCAAGGAAGCGTAGAGAACTGCACATGTGTGGGAGTGACGTGTAGGAATGACCTGGAAGTATGGTGGACACACGTTAATGATGAGGAAGGACATTGGAATATGTATGCATCATGCATGAGAGCCAGCGCTAGATTCAGAAAATGATCAGAATTGTTTTCATGAAAATTAGACCTGTGAAGAAATACCTCCTTCCCAGCAGGATAAGTCTTTATGTCAGAGGAACTGGCTTTGGCTCTCTCTATGAGATAAACCTCGAGTAATTTAAAAATCCTGTTACAAACCTGTGGGAGTTAGTTTTGAAAAGAACATATCAAGAGCATAGGAAAAGATTTAGGATGCTAAAATGAAAGGTTTGATAAAAGCTATAGAGTTATGTGTCTGGAAAACAGAATAAGAACAAGAGAAAGATAAGTCAGAGGGAGTTTGTGAACTTTTTGCTTATGGATTTAAAGGGGAAAAATATAGAAATAGACATTGAAGTACCATTAGGGAAACGATGCCCTAGTTTAATTAGTTTAATAGATTAACTTAGAGTTGTCATATTATGATATATGAAATTATAATTTTCCAAGAATTTAAAGAATAAGTAGACTGCAATAGAATTCACCTAATACCTGTGTTACATTAAACAGTATTTAATCTTTCTTTCATAAATCAGGAAAGTTCTTTGGTATCCTCAGGGCCATCATGGTGTACTTAAAAAGAAAGAATGACGGAGGGTGGGGGGAGATTGTCTAAATTTTCGGTAAGTGCATATTCATGAAAGAAATAACTGTGTATATTTAATTAAAAAATGGAAAAACCAAGGGTATATTTTTAGGAAGAGTGTTACAAATACATGGCTGGCAGACATAATTGGTTGATAACTTCTTATATGTATCAGTCTTTTTGTTTTAAATATGTGTTTGTAAATAAAGTGAAGGCTGTTTCTCCAAAGGTAGAAATTCAGATTGATCAGCAACTTTTCTTCTTGTTTCAAGATTGCCCGCCCTCGTGTAATCATTCAAAAGGGCATGCACATTATAATAAATATTTTTAAACATAAGGGTGGATACTATAAAGAAGATTGTAAAACAAAGCTTCCGTGTAAAAGCTAAGAATTTTGTAGTAGATTCATAATTGTAATAAGTAGCCAAGACAAACACAATCAATCTATGCATCTTAAAATGATTCTTCTAATTAAGTAGAAATTTAAATATTCAATATTTTTCAGGGTTGGAAGTTCTAAGTGATGATCCTGATTTAGTGAAGGTGGTTGAGTCTCTAACTTGTGGAAAGATCTTTGCAGTAGAAATACTTGAAAAAGCTGATATTCCACTTGTCGTTCTGTATGACACCTCAGGGGAAGATGACATCAACATCAACACCACCTGCTTAAAGGCCATATGTGACAAGTCACTGGAGGTTCACCTTCAGGTACCCCTGTGACCACTGTTGTCTATTCATGTGTATTGTGGGAAAGAAATTCACCAGAACAGAATGTTGTGCATTTTAGGCTAACACTAGATAGAGACAGATTACACATGTATTAAGAAAAAAAGGGAGGAGGGGAGCTAAGGGGGGGGACCAATGCCAAAACATAAATAGTAATTATTAAGAATTGGATTTTTGTTTTATTTTCCAGTTTCTATAATGAGCATATATTCATTTTATGTGAAATTATTTTGCAAAGATAATAAGGGAGGATAAATCAGATGAAGGGAAAATTAGATCAGTGAAGATGCTCATTAAATGGCTAGCTTTAATGTTTTTTAAATGTAAAGAACATAGATGTCTGCAGGAAAGGACACCTTTAAATAAATTATAGATCAGCCACTTAAAGAATAGGATGAGATGTTAAAAATGATCATTTTAAAGACTTCATTAGCAACATTGGAAAAATATGTTTTAATAAGTAGAACAACAGTAAATTGCCTTTATATTATGATTTGACTAAAAATGGCTAAAATTAAACCTTTACTGTGATTGTAATTTTGAAAAGGTACTAAAAATTCTTGTGGCCCATGGACATAGATTAGAAAGTAGACTGATAATGGGATTGATTTTGTGAGGGTTTTTTATCTTCATTTCTATTAATGTTGCAGCAATATGTTTTATATAATAATTCTTTTTGTAAATTAATGGGGAGAAGATAAACCAGAGTTAAACCAGATCTAAAGATATTCTTAGCCTTTTAAACAGTGGAAAGTGGTAATAATATAATGTATGCAAAATGTCTACTCTATGCCTAATACAAATGATACTGGATATTCCTTTTGGAAAGAAAGGTATCCAAACTAGTTTTTCACATTTACATTATGAAATTCATTCTATCCTATCTGTCCTCCAAATTGCTTAGAAGATTGTAAGATGCAGAGACTTTGAGCGAGCTATTTAGGCAGATCCGCTTAGGTAGGTAAGAGCTGCGCTCTGTTCTCACATCCTTGATGTGTCCTTTGTTCCAGGTTGATGCCATGTACACAAATGTCCGAGTGACTAATATTTGCTCTGACGGCACACTCTACTGCCAGGTACCTTGTAAGGGTCTGAACAAGCTCAACGACCTCCTGCATAAGATAGAGGAATACTTCCATTGTAAGGTATGGCCGAGCAGCAACCGCCTCTAAGATGAGTCCTAACATTGCAAACAAGAGTAGTCACTAAATTGTACACCTGTAGTAAGTTTTGTATATTTTAAGGTAGAATCTCTAAAATAGAGGGTGAGAGTCCCAGACTTAAGAATTTGAAACGGAAACAAAAACCCCCGCGGGTTTCTGCGTGGCAAAATGAGGGTGATAATCGAGAGTACCCACAGGCTGGTTGCGAGGACTAGTCACAAGGCTGCTTAGCACAGGCCCTGGCACACAGAGGGTGCTCAACAGCTGGCAGATGTGTTATTCACGAGGTGCAGCTGATGAGCCTACAGTGCGGCTGCCTGTGACTGTCTGCTCGAGCAGCTGGCTCCTCTGCCTGGACAAAGGCAGAACCGTGGAATTTAGAAGGAGAATAAAACTCCCAAGGCTTCCCTCCCCAGCTTTTTATGGTCCCTGAGAGAACCCACGCCTTGGCAAATGTGGTTCTGCAGTTCACATTTATTAATAATCTCTTTAACCTTTAATTCTAGTATTATTTTCTGAATCGGGATCTGTAGAGGTTTTGTTTTAAGGTCCTAAAAGGATTTCCTTACCTCCATTAGGACATTATAGTTGTAATCCACAATATGCCATGGTTTCCAAAAGACTAAACTCTGAGGCCGCTTTAACTCTGATCCCCTCACCCTGGAAGTGAACCCTCCCCTCTGACCTACAGAGCGCCCCGATTGCTCACGGCACTTGTCTGCAGCATTGTTTTAGCTATTTGGGTATTCCTTTGCTTTGCTAGAGTGTAGGCTTCCTGAGGGCAGCGACTGAGCCTCACCAAGTTCTGGTAAATACCTAATTCATTTAGATATTTAGTAAGTTATCTAGTGCCTTACATAAAATAGGTATTCCAAAATATTTGCTGAATTGGATTAAACTTGTATTTAGACTACAGCCTAGAATCAAGACGTTAGATCTATATAGCTTTACCTCTTTCTCTGTTATGGATATCTTAGATGTATCTCAAGGTCATTACTTAAATTTGATTTGCTGTTATGTCCTGGAAAAATCTGAGACACCCAGAGGGTGACTTTAGTTACTTATTTGCATGCATGTGCTTATAATCTGTAGTGATGAAAAGCACTCTTGATAGTTCTTAGTGCCCTGGGAGCGCAGGTTGAGGGAGACATTGCCTTTGGGGAGAGTAGAAACATTCACTCTGAAGGAAGGAGATGATGGCAGGTCCCCAGCTTCAAGCTACAGCAGAGGAGGAGGAGAACAAGATTGAACTGGCACTGATACCCATATTTATGTTGATAATATTTCTTTCATTTTGGAATTAAGATCTTATCTTTGGGATTATGGTTTTCTTTGGGTATATGCCCAGCAGTGGGATTACTGGATCATATGGTAGTTCTATTTGTAGTTTTTGAAGGAACCTCCAAACTGTTTTCCATAGTGGCTGTACCAACTTACATTCCCACCAACAGTGCAGGAGAGTTCCCTTTTCTCCACACCCTCTCCAACATTTGCTGTTTCTAGATTTTGTGTTGATGGCCATTCTGATCGGTGTGAGGTGATACCTCATTGTGGCTTTGACTTGCATTTCTCTGATGATGAGTGATGTTGAGCATCTTTTCATGTGTTTGTTGGCCATCTGTATGTCTTCTTTGGAGAAATGTCTATTTAGGTCTTCCCCCCATTTGTGGATTGGGTTATTTGCTTTTTTGGTATTAAGCTGCATGAGCTGTTTGTATATTTTGGAGGTTAATCCTTTGTCCGTTGTTTCATAGGCAACTATATTTTCCCATTCTGAGGGTTGCCTTCTAGTCTTGTTTATGGTTTCTTTTGCTGTGCAAAAGCTTTTAAGTTTCATGAGGTCCCATTTGTTTATTCTTGATTTTATTTCCATGATTCTAGGAGGTGGGTCAAAAAGGATCTTGCTTTGATGTATGTCATAGGGTGTTCTGCCTATGTTTTCCTCTAGGGGTTTTATAGTGTCTGGCCTTACGTGTAGGTCTTTAATCCATTTGGAGTTTATTTTTGTGTATGGTGTTAGGAAGTGTTCTAACTTCATTCTTTTACATGTAGCTGTCCAATTTTCCCAGCACCACTTATTGAAGAGGCTGTCTTTTTTCCATTGTATATTCGTGCCTCCTTTGTCAAAGATAAGGTGCCCATCTGTGTTTGGGCTTACCTCTGAGTTCTCTATTCTATTCCATTGGTCTTTCTTTCTGTTTTTGTGCCAGTACCATATTGTCTTGATCACTGTGGCCTTGTAGTATAGTTTGAAGTCAGGAAGCCTGATTCCACCAACTCCATTTTTCCTTCTCAAGATTGCTTTGGCTATTCAGGGTCTTTTGCATTTCCATACAAATCGTAAGATTTCTTGCTCTAGTTCTGTGAAAAATGCCGTTGGTAACTTGATAGGGCTTGCATTGAATCTGTAAATTGCTTTGGGTAGTAAATCTGAATGTTAAAAGACAAAAAGAGGAGATGCTAACCTAACTGCCTCCCTTTCATCCAGGATTTTTTTCGGATTCATCTTCCCACTTCATGTTTAGCTGCCAGAGCCTGGATGAATCACACTGACCTCCACGCTGACATTTTTCGACATCTTAACAGGGCTGATTTATGAGCCAGGTACAAGGAAGGAGAGTAGGTGGCTGCTGCCAGCACATACATGAGAAACAGGGCAGAAGCCCTACAACCTCTGTACGTGTGCTGCATCCACTGCAGAGTACGCCTCACTGGAAGTCTGATCACATAAGGGTGAAGCAGTCTGCCTGTGCTGGAGTGGTGTTTTTCTCAGGGTGTAGCAACGTGCTCTTTGCTGAGAGTAATAAAAGTGTCATGTGTTTCTGTTTTGCAGCACATGACCTCCGAGTACTTCGTTTCATTACCTTTCTGTGGGAAAATCTGCCTCTTCCATTGCAAAGGAAAATGGTTACGAGTAGAGGTAAAATCAGTCACTTGCCTTTTTTTTTTTAAACTTAAGATGAAATATTTCAGACATACAAGCGAGGTTTTTAAAAGATGGAATAAGCATCCACATACTCGTCACCAGTTTAAGAAATAAAACATGACCAATACAGTTGACGCTCCCTGTCTGCAGCCCTTTCTTTTACTCCCACCCCTGGGGGAGGTACCAGCCGAATTTGCTGTTTCTCATTCCTGTTCACTGCTTTATACTATATTTATGTCTGTATACACACACACACTTCTACTATCTGTATATTTCAATATAGAGATAATGAAAATGTAAAAATGAATAGTATGTATAATATTTATAGTAAAAACATGAATAAAGTATAACTAAGTGAACGTTTAAAAAATTTATGTAAACCATAAAATGTATTGATTCTTCTGAAACATGCTTTCTCATTCATTATGTTTGTGATGTAATCTGTTTTCTCTGTTGTGTAACAGTGTATGAATATGCTAACACTATCACTCCAGTCTCCTGACAATGGGTATTTAGGTTGTGTCAAATTTTTTGTTATAAACAGTGCTGCCGTCAACCTTCCTGTGCCTACCTCCCAGGGTACATATAGAGGAATGGAATTTCTGGGTATAGGGAATGCGTGTCTTCAGCTTCACTAGGCATTGCCTAATTGCCCGCCAGAGCCCCGTCTCCCCTGAGGGGGTAGCCCTCTGAGAGCTGAGAGTTCTGGCTTCTTGGGGGAGTCTCGCGTCCTCCCTTCCCCCTGCCCAGGATGGCTTGGGTTTCAGTGTTCACATACTCCTCTATTTCCAGTGCCTAATAATTGTTTTATTTTCTTGCAAGCTCAGTTAGGAATTTGAAAGGAGGTTTGTTACATTTTATCATATATTTCTGTGTCTTTCAAAGGTGGGTTTTGGATTTTTGTGGTTGCTATTTCTTTCTTTTCTTCTTCTTCTTTTTTATATTTTTATATCTAGTTTGCCCAGTTACTAAAATTGCAAATCTGGGCTTTTTTGTTGTTGTTGGGTTTTTGTTTTTGTTTTGTTTTGTTTTCTGTTTTCCCTTTGTTACAGTGGTTCTTAACCTAGGTGCAAAGGCCTCTACTAACCGGGGGTGCCTGGGCCCATCCCCCAGAGTTGTATGCAGATGTGTGTGTGTCTATGTTTATTACTTATTTCGGAGGGAAGGTATTCATAATTTTCATAAGATTCTCAAAGAAACCAACCCTGAGAAGTTAAGAATCATTGCTTTATTGAGGTTTAATAGTGCATAGCAACATTTTAATAACTTAGTTGTACTGCTTTTCCCTTTATTTAAGTAAATCTTGGTCATGGCCACTTTAATAAAAGCATCAATTTTGAAATAATAATTGTAATTAATGTGAATGTATCTCAGAAAACCGAGGTCTGGGGTCATAGGACTAAGAGTTGTGTGCTTAGCTGTAAACTTCAAAACATGGCTTGTTAAAAAGAACACAGCATTATTTGAATTTTAGAGCTCTGTGCTGTTAAGTGTATAATATATAAATGCACAAATACTCACTTTTTTAACCTTTTATTTTGAAATAATTTCAGACTTTTAGAAAATTGCAAAAATATTTCAGAGAGTTCCCATGTGCCGTTTAACCACCACCTCCAATTGTTAACAGGGACATATGGTAGCTATGTTTTTAGTTTCTTAAGGAACCTCCATACTGTTCTCCATAGTGGCTGTACCAATTTACATTCCCACCAACAGCGTAGGAGGGCTCCCTTTTCTCCACACCCTCTCCAGCATTTATTGTTTGTAGACATTTTGATGATAGCTATTCTGACTCGTGTGAAATATCTCATTGTAGTTTTGATTTCCATTTCTCTAATAATTAGTGATGTTGAGCATCTTTTCATGTGCCTCTTGACCATCCATATGTCTTCTTTGGAGAAATGTCTATTTAGGTCTTCTGTCCATTTTTTGATTGGATTGTTTGGTTTTTGGATATTGAGCCACATGAGCTGTTTGTAGGTTTTGGAGACTAATCCCTTGTCGGTCATATCATTTGGAAATATTTTCTCCCATTCTGTGTGGGTTGTCTTTTCATTTTGTCAACGGTTTCCTTTACTGTACAGAAGTTCCATTTGTTTATTTTGCTTTGGTTTCCTTTGCCTAAGGAGACAGATCCAAAAAATATATTGCTACAATTTATGCCTATGTTCTCTTCTAGGAGTTTTGTGGTTTCCAGTCTTACATTTAGATCTTCAATCCATTTTAAGTTTCTTTTTGTGTATGGTGTTAAAGAATGTTCTAATTTGATTTTTTTTACATGTAGCCATCCAGTTTTCCCAGGACCATTTATTGAAGAGACTGTCTTTCCTCCGATGTATAGCCTTGCCTCTTTTGACACAGGTTAATTGACCATAGGGTCTATCTCTGGGCTTTCTATCCTCTTCATAGATCTGTATTTCTGTTTTTGTGTCTGTACCATACTGTTTTGGTGACTGTAACTTTGTAGTATAGTCTGAAGTCAAGGAGCCTAATTCCTCCAGCTCTCTTTTCCTCTCTCAAGATTGCTTTGGCTCCAAGTTGTATTTAGTTGTCATGTCTTCTGAGCTTCCTCCAACTTGACAATTGCTCAGTCTTGTTGTTTATGGCCTTTTGAAGAATAACAGTATTTTGTAGAGTGTTCTTCAACTTGAGTTTCTCCATGTGTATGATCAGTTTATGCCTTTTTGGCAAAAATACCTTCCCAGTGTGTGCTCAAATACTTTAGATAAATATATAGTATTATTTTTATTACTATTAAATTGTGTATTATCTACCTTTGAGGTAGCAAAAGTGTTCATTCTCTTAGTGATGCATAGCAAGTTAAGGAAAGAAAGATAATTAATGAAAAGCAGATCCTGTGTTTATGTATTTGCTCTTGACATTGTAACTTGTCTAAACCTTATTTAGTGCCTATGCATTCTGAACTTATTCCATATGTCCAGCCAACTTTATTCAGTGCAGTCGCCATTACTCTCCCTGTTTCCCTGTAGAAGTGGTCTGCATTCACTCTGCACCATCTTCCAGTCAGTCCCCAGTCACTGCCATTTGACTTCTGCCTACACTCCATCAGAGAGCCTGTTCTTGTGAACAGCATCTTAATCATGCAGTTGAATTAGTATCTTCCAGATCTTGTCTTATCAGACCACTTTGCTGCATCAAACAGTGTTGAAACTTGAAATTCTCTTCTCCCTAAGCTACCATGTTATCAAGTCCTAATTTTTCTCATGATAGTCTAATGATTCCTTCTCTTATTTTTCATCCAAACTTCCCTCCATCCCCACTTCTGAAATGTCAGTGTCAGTTCTGTCCTGCTCATCACTCTTCTCGGCCTCTGCATCCTTCTAGGTAATCCTATCTCATAGTTTCAGGTACCATTTTGGCCTAATGACTCCCAAATTTGTTTTCCAGCCCTTGATGAGCTGCAGATTTGAGCAAAAATCCAGCCTAATTGTTCATCTCACAAACTCTTTAAATTCTACATGTCTAAAACCAAAATTATTTTCCCCTATCCTTACCTTTCTCCCTTATCTCTGTTTTAGTGGTACCTCCGTTCATGCAGCCATTCAGGCTATTCCTTGAGTTATTTTTGACTTCTACATCTTCCTCAGCCCCCAGTGCAACTAACCACCAAATGCTGCTGATATTACATCTTTGTCAGTTTTTGCCTGGATCACTGCAATACCACACCAACTGGCTTCTCTGCCTTCACCCCTGTCTTCCTCTAGTCAAGCTCTGTACCACTGAGAGTGTGCAACCCCAAATGCAAATAATAATACATCCAGTTTAGGATGAGATTTTCTGTTTCCATGACACTAAATGCTGTTGTTTTAAACATGACTGATCTCAATTCATGTTCACAAAACCCTAATATCCTCGTTCTTACTGATAAGGCAAGTCATTCAGCTAATAAGTAGGAGAGCTGAGATTTAAAACCAAATCTCTCTGATCCCAAAGCCCTCATCCATCTTACCACCAACAATTTTATGAAGCTCACCATCTCATTCTTCTACTTAAGGCTTGCCATTGGCTTCTCATCTACAGAGTGAAGTCTGAGTTCTTGGAGACGTAACGTCTGGCTCTCCTAGAGCTTGCCTTTGCCTGTCTCCCAGCCTCATCTCTTGCCTTGCCCTGCCTCCCACTTTATACTCTAACATAACCAAAATGCTATAGGCCCCACACGTAAGAAACACATGTGTGCCTTTGCCCATCCTCTCTCCTCTATTTGAAATGTCCAGATTAACCCCTAACTAGACTCCTGCTAACCTGGTTTACTCCCATTCATCATTTAAGGTCCAGCTCTGAAAGGACGTAAATTTTTGAAATTTATGAAATTTCTATTTGTGAAAAAGGAAATACAAATGTCCAATAAATATGATTCTTTCCTTCCTTCCTTCCTTCCTTCCTCCCTCCCTCTTTCCCTCCCTCCCTCCCTGCATTGGGTGTTAGTTGAGGCGAGTGCGGGGCTGTTCTTCCCTGCAGTGCACAGGCTTCTCAGTGCAATAACTTCTCTTGTTGTGGAACACGGGCTCTAGGCCCACGGGTTTCAGTAGTTGCAGCATGTGGGATTATTTCTTAAAGTAATAAAACTTTACGCAATTTAAATTATCCAGCCAAAGTAACTTGTTAGATAAGTCGCAGTGTATCTATATGATAGACTTAAGTAATATTAAAATGACATAGAAGGTAAACAACATGAAATAGTTTTGAGACACTGAGTGAAAAGCAGCCAACTATGAAGTGGTATCTACAAATATGTTGTAATTTTTGTAAATCTAATTTTTTGTGAATCATGGATAAAGGACTAGAAGGATAATTGTAACCTACAGTAGATTACAAGTAATTTTTATATCATTCTTTTAAGCAACTAAATTTTCTACAATGGAGGCACTTTATTAACATAAGAAAAAAGTAAATTTTAAAGAAAAGTACCAATTCTAGGTATTCCCTTCTTCTGAAAGCTTGCCCTAACACCTGCTTCCTGCTGGGTCAGGTACCCACCCTCTGTGTTCTCATAATACCCCATGCATAACTTTATTATTACCTTTACTACATTATAGTATGGTTGTGTATTTGTGTCGTCTCTCATGGCACCAGGAGCTCTTTGGGAAGGGGAAGTATATCCTTGCAGCCCAGTTATGCCTGGATATAAACAAGCATTAAACGTATACCATCCATACCAATATATATGTTCAGTATGTATTTGAATAAATACATTTTTAAAATATTGTGTTTATCATGTCTTAAGAGATTTAAAAAATGCATGCTATTAATGAAGCATTCTCTGGGGAAGTAGAAAAAGGCTCCACTTTTGACAGATCTGACTTCCAAGCTGAGAGTGGCCCAATTCTTGACAGTCATCGTATTGAAGTCACCACCACTCTTAGGTGGCAGTTAGTACAGTTGTAGTTGTGAAATCTCAGTCCAGATAACCCATCCCAGTGGGGCTACATTTGCCCAATGTAAATATTTAACGATGGTAAATATCACAATGGCATTTTAGGGGCATATTATGAGAAATTGTGGGCATTTAAAGGTGCATCCAAAATCTTATATTGTGATGTTGCTATTTGACCACAGGGAGATAATTATTGCTTTGATTCAGTGTGTAATTTTCTGATGTTTGAATTATGACTTTCTGAGTTCAGTTTTCTAGTTAGGGCAAATGATGCAAAGTATCATTGGGCTTTCTGACTAAGCTATAAGATACCAAAACATGTTATATTTTAAAACTATATAGGTTTTTACCTACCTAAATTTCTGTCTCTGAATTCTATTATTTCCTCTAAAACACAATAGTTTCTTTTTTTTTCTTCACATTCTAATATTTTGGAGAACAGACTGCATTTTATAATCAGCAGTATATAATAATTGTATCAAATTATTTTATAATCAGTAGTGTCCTAAAATTGACCACATAGTAATTATTACTATATTTATGAATTAACAGCAAGATGTTGAAATCAATTCTACTGTAATAGAACCTATTTGGTAAATAAGTACATTTTAAAATAAGAGAAAATTTAATCAACCACTGATTGGCTTCGTTGCTTTTTTTTTTTTTTTTTTTACATAGCTCCATAGCATATATTTATTTATTTATTTATTTATTTTTTCTGCTTTTTTTTTTTTTTTTTTTTTTATTTTATTTTTTTTGGGGGGTACCCCAGGTTCAATCAACTGTTTTTATACACATATCCCCATATTCCCTCCCTTCCTTGACGCCCCCCCCTCGATTCCCCCCCACCCTCCCTGCCCCAGTCCTCTAAGCCATCTTCCATCCTCGAGTTGGACTCCCTTTGTTATACAACAACTTCCCACTGACTATTTTACAGTTGGTAGTATATATATGTCTGTACTACTCTCCCGCTTCTTCTCAGTTTCCCCTTCACCCCCCGCCCCCTCCCATACCTCGAGTTCTCCAGTCCATTCCCTGTATCTGCTTCCCTGTTCTTGTCACTGAGTTCATCAGTACCATTTTTAGATTCCGTATATGTGAGTTAGCATACAATATTTGTCCTTCTCTTTCTGACTTACTTCACTCTGTATGACAGATTGTAGTTCTATCCACCTCATTACATATAGCTCCATCTCATCCCTTTTTATAGCTGAGTAATATTCCATTGTATATATATGCCACATCTTCTGTATCCATTCATTTGTTGATGGGCATTTAGGTTGCTTCCATGTCCTGGCTATTGTAAATAGTGCTGCAATAAACATTATGGTACAAGTTTCTTTTGGGATTATGGTTTTCTTTGGGTATATGCCCAGTAGTGGGATTACTGGATCATATGGTAGTTCTATTTGTAGTTTTTGAAGGAACCTCCAAATTGTTTTCCATAGTGGCTGTACCAACTTACAGTCCCACCAACAGTGCAGGAGAGTTCCCTTTTCTCCACACCCTCTCCAACATTTGTTGTTTCCAGACTTTGTGATGATGGCCATTCTGATTGGTGTGAGGTGATACCTCATTGTGGCTTTGACTTGCATTTCTCTGATGATGAGTGATGTTGAGCATCTTTTCATGTGTTTGTTGGCCATCTGTATGTCTTCTTTGGAGAAGTGTCTATTTAGGTCTTCTGCCCATTTGTGGATTGGGTTATTTGCTTTTTTGGTATGAAGCTGCATGAGCTGCTTGTATATTTTGGAGGTTAATCCTTTGTCCGTTGTTTCATAGGCAATTATTTTTTCCCATTCTGAGGGTTGCCTTTTAGTCTTGTTTATGGTTTCTTTTGCTGTGCAAAAGCTTTTAAGTTTCATGAGGTCCCATTCGTTTATTCTTGATTTTATTTCCATGATTCTAGGAGGTGGGTCAAAAAGGATGTTGCTTTGATGTATGTCAAAGAGTGTTCTGCCTATGTTTTCCTCTAGGAGTTTGATAGTGTCTGGCCTTATATGTAGGTCTTTAATCCATTTGGAGTTTATTTTTGTGTATGGTGTTAGGAAGTGTTCTAATTTCATTCTTTTACATGTTGCTGTCCAATTTTCCCAGCACCACTTATTGAAGAGGCTGTCTTTTTTCCATTGTATACTCGTGCCTCCTTTGTCAAAGATTAGGTGCCCATATGTGTTTGGGCTTACTTCTGAGTTCTCTATTCTGTTCCATTGATCTTCCTTTCTATTTTTGTGCCAGTACCATACTGTCTTGATCACTATGGCCTTGTAGTATAGTTTGAAGTCAGGAAGCCTGATTCCACCAACTCCATTTTTCCTTCTCAAGATTGCTTTGGCTATTCGGGGTCTTTTGCGTTTCCATACAAATCGTAAGATTTCTTGCTCTAGTTCTGTGAAAAATGCCATTGGTAATCTGATAGGGCTTGCATTAAATCTGTAAATTGCTTTGGGTAGTACAGTCATTTTCACGATGTTGATTCTTCCAATCCAGGAACATGGTATATCCCTCCATCTGTTTATGTCATCTTTGATTTCTTTCATCAATGTCTTAAAGTTTTCTGCATACAGATCTTTTGCCTCCTTAGGCAGGTTTATTCCTAGGTATTTTATTCTTTTGGTTGCAATGGTGAATGGGAGAGTTTCCTTAATTTCTCTTTCTTTCGTTGCTTTTTATATGCAGTTTAGAGTTGTACAAAATGTAATCGCACAGAAACATTTTGGCCTTTTGGATATGCTAATAATCAGCGAACACTTGTTTCATTGCAGATCACGAATGTGCACAGCAGCCGGGCTCTTGATGTTCAATTCCTGGACTCTGGCACTGTGACATCTGTGAAAGTGTCCGAGCTCAGGGAAATTCCCCCTCGGTTTCTCCAAGAAATGATTGCAGTACCACCTCAGGTACTGTATGTTACAAGCCTAGGGGATTGGCTGGAAGGGATTTGAATGTATTCATAATCATGTTGTGCGATGCACTCTCAGTTTTTGATAATGATTGAGTTTGTAACAAAATTGGAAGTGATCCAAGTGTGGGGTGGCTCGCTGGTTTTCAGATGTTAACATTTTGCTTAGATAAGACCAGTCAAACTTACAGAATATTGTTCGATAAATGTTTGTTTTCAAGCATGCTGAGTCTTCAGGCTATGTTGTACAGTTAGAGGGTCCATTTTAATAGTTAGATGCCAGTGCTGGCTTCTACACAGTTTCAGGATATTGTATGTAAATATTTACTTCCAGAGTTCTTAATTTAATTAGGTGACCATTCTCTTCAGATACATGTTTATATTTAAACTTTCCTCCATAGATTTTAGTGAAGAGATTAACTTCACTCTATCCTTCCTCTCTTGATAAAAATTCAGATGATAAGAAATTTGAATTATTTTGAATTAAAATTATTAAGAACCATTTCCCACTTTAGGAGAAGTAGAGGATTTTGTACAGAAATCCATCATGCTTTGAAAATAAAATTGTTCAACATGCTATAATTTCAAAAGGCCCCTTGACCTATATCTACCGGAAGATATGTTATGCATCAAATCTCGGTGAATAAAAAGTACTTGACCATAATTAGCATGGCTTTTATCATTTCTGTCACTGCAGTCACTGTTGCCTTTCCTAAAATGACTATCACAGAGAAGCTGTTTAACTTGAATTGAAGCCAGTTTTCAGAATCACATTTTTTCTTATTGCTGCTCAGCATAATATTGAAAATTGTTAGACCTTTAAGTGCTACTTTCACTTGATTACACCTCTGGCCTCTGTACCCCTTGTTAGAACATTCATCCAGGGCCAGCCTTACCTAGAAGAGGTTCCCCGGGGCTGGAAGGGAAGGGGGATCTGTCCCACTGCTTCTAACTTTCTGAAAGTTACACAAGTATTCTTTCTTGGTAAAAGCCACTGTGATGTTTTCTTTTAATCTTATCTGGATTCATTATTTGATAGATGTGAAGTTGAGGGAACCTTTAAAACCAGCTAGGGCTGACAGCATCTCCCCAAGAGTTTCAAAGTAGCAAACAGATGGCCTTTTGGCCACGGCTGACCCATGAATGTTGGGTCTGGGCCCTTGGCTCGTATAGTGTTTTAAAATGTGAATTAGTTGTCTGCTTCTAGCTTCTCTTGACAAAGTAGAAAATACGACTCTATTGAGCAGTCCCTTTTATGGGACAGCGCTCTGTGGGAGCTTGGGAAGTGACATTGTCCTCTGTAGGGTGTGTGCTCTCAAGTGCGCAGGCCCCAGCTGGCCCACCTCACTCCCTCATTGCCCACCTGACACCTACAGTAGTAGAGTCTGCTCTCTGTGCTCTAAGTGACCTCCTCCTCATCCAGAAAGGTGCCTCATCCGGGGGGCCCAGTTGGGAGGCTTGGAGCCCCCAAGGATGAAGGGGAGGGTATCACAGGGAAGATGGGACTCAGAGAGGAAAGAAGGAATTTAGGAATCCTGGAAGTAAGTTTCATCTCTTTCACAAAATTATCTCCCATCAATTCAAAGGCTTCCATGAGACTGGAGGGAGTCTGGGGTTACCTTTTCCTCCCTGATGTAGCCATTCTACAGAAGCTTGTGCAATGATGGTGGGAGGTAAAAAGCATCAGGGAAAATGAGGCTTTTGTGTATCATTGGGTTTTAGTTTTTCTTACCCTCCTTAATTCTCATTACAACCTTCTTCAAAAGGTGAATGTGGTGCCTGGGTACTCAGGAAATGCTTCATTCAGCAGGAAGCCTCCACAGAGATTTTTACAACAGGTTTCATCCAAATGACACTTCATTTTTTTTTTTAAGTTGGGCTTAGAGGGAAGACCTAGATATAAGTCCCAATCCTGTCCTCAGGACTTTGTGATCTTACACAGGTTAGTATCTCTGAGTCTGTTTCACCATCTTTAAAATGAGATTGCAACACTGGCCTGCCACGCAGAAGTATTGTAGGGTAAGAAGTATGTGAAGTGCCTGGTATAACCCTGGCTCATGACAGGAGTAAAGACAATGGTATGGTAGTAAAGTAAATAGAGTCAGGAACATAGCAGATGCTCCAGCCCGAGAGCTGTGATTGTCATTATTAGCTATTGCTGTTGCTTGCTTTCTATCTTGGCAACATTTGACTTATAGGAAAATAATATTGACATTACGCCTAAGTACCTATTTTAAGATGGTATGTCCTCTTTTCCATTGTGTTTTCTTTTCAGGCTATAAAGTGCTGTTTGGCAGATATTCCACAATCTATTGGCATGTGGACACCAGATGCTGTGCTTTGGCTAAGAGATTCTGTTTTGAATTGCTCGGACTGTAGCATTAAGGTTAGTATTCTTGTTGGTCTTGATAAGAGGGAGCTGTCAGCCCAAAGGACTCATTTGGTTTTTGTGAAAGAATTTTATTTTACTGTAAACTGATACCTTCACATCCAACACACTTTTATAGTCAGGAGGTTGGTTACATGTGTAACTGTGAGATATTTCATGGTTTAATTTTTATTTAAGAATTTTTCCTATATCTCCAGTGTTATTTTTAAATCTTTTATATAATATTTTGATTGTTTATAAGGTTGCAGATAGTTCTCTGCTCCTGTTTTGCTCCATGATAAGGGATTAAGTCCCCAACAGAGGACTATGTATCTCTTGATAAATGTTTCTAAAGACCATTTAAATAAGTCTTGTATTTCTTATTTTTTTTCTGAAGCAAAATGGATTATAAACAGATCATTTGCTTATAATTTTGGTTTTTATCTCTGCCTAAAACTTACTGAAACTGCTTTATTTCTTTCACTAGCGTGTTTCTTTTTCACACTGTTGCATCTTCATATCAAAAACACTGCTCATATTTCCAAGAATAGAAATGTAAGATAATATATCTCTATCTTAACTGATGTAAATAGTGTTATTTTATATAAGCATTTAACAATGTTAATACTGAAACGTCCTTGAGAAATATCTTCATGAAGATCTCTCAGTTGTTCTAGCCCACACTGGTCTTCCAGTCTTCATTCTCCCCTAGGGTTTATCAAGTGCAATCACACAGTTATGTACCATTTTATATTCTTCAGTTGCCACACAAATATTGTTTTCTCAGCTACGTTTTCAGTTCCTAAAGCCAGGGTACTCAATAACATATTATTTTAGAGGTTGATTTTTGAAATGGTGTTTTTGTACCATAAATATCAAAATGACTTAGCAGTCAGTACTTCTTTAGCCCTCCAAAGGATGAATTTAAATAGACTCCCCTTGCTAGGAGAAAAGCTTTTAGAGTAAATTACTTGAGAAGGATCGCCTTGCTGGTGTCTTCCTGTCCTCGTGCCTGTGTTCCTGCCTTTCATTTCTAGCCCAGTTTGGTGAAAGGTAGATGTGGCTAGAAGGCGCTTATTTTTCCTATTCCTGAAATAAACCAGAGGAGCTGATGAGAAGAAGTAACAGTCACCCAGCCCTTTGGGACACACAGCAGCACAGTCCCAGTTACCCACGTGTATTGCTCCTGGACAGACTCTCACCCCTCTGACAGAAAAAGGCAGCCAGGTAGTCAGATGTTTCCTGGGCAAAGGTGCAAAACAGTGACTGTCATTTTGGCCTATTCAGTGGAGCTTTCTTCCTCTTTTTCTCCCAAGATCCCTCTCCTCTCATGTAACTGGGGGAGAGGGAGAGGGATAAGAGCAGATATTAGGACGAAACAGGGAATTTGGACCAAAGGTCCCAAAAGGTATGGTGAAAGTCAAAGCTTTTTCCTTCCCTTCCCTGCCTGAGGGTGCACTTCCATTAAGCAGAATGTTTATAGGACATGTTGCCATTTTTATTATTTTTTATTGTTGAAGTTGGATGATGAGCACGTGGGGATTCATTGTGCCACTTTCTTCTTTGAGTGTTTTAACATGTCATTAATGTAAAAAAATTAGTTGTGATATATAGAATCACTTCCTCTCAGTGGTAATGAACTCTGGCAAAGTCATAGGTATTCTCAGGTTTTAGAGGTTAGTACATTTTTCATTTCCATAAGCTTGCTGCTAGTTTCTAGACTGCTTGGACCTACGAGCTTTTTCATCGCTACAGCTGTGATGGATAGTTCATCTGACCTTAAATAAAATGATTTTTAGCAAGTTGGGTTTTTTGCAAAATACTGTTTTTTAAAATAAAGTTAATATTATAACCACCTGTAGGAATTCACTGTGAACTTGGATTTCTTAAATTGTTTTTTTATGTTTTCCAAAGGTTACAAAAGTGGACGAAAGCAGAAAGATCGCACATATTTATTTATTTACCCCCAAGAACTTCCCCGATCCTCACCGCAGTATTAATCGCCAGATTACAAATGCAGACTTGTGGAAGCATCAGAAGGATGTGTTTCTGAGTGCCATATCCAGTGGAGCTAGCTCTCCCAACAGCAAAAGTGCAAACACCCCTATTTTGGGCAACACTGGAGAGAATTTCAGAAAGAGCCTCTCGGATGTCCTTAAAAAGTCAGCGGTAGACCACACCTGCTCTTTCTCCATGGAGGAACTGCCACCTCCTGTCCACTTGTCCAAGCCAGGGGAACACATGGATGTGTATGTGCCTGTGGCCTGTCACCCGGGGTTCTTTGTCATCCAGCCATGGCAAGAGATACATAAGTTGGAAGTTCTGATGGAAGAGATGATTCTCTATTACAGTGTGTCTGAGGAACGCCACGTGGCAGTGGAGAAAGACCAAGTGTATGCTGCAAAAGTGGAAAATAAGTAGGTCCTCAGACAGAGCCTTTTACTCTCCTCCTAAGAAAAATGTGTAGAATGATACCAAGAGTCCTTGATCCCTGCAGGGGGACTTGGAACTGCACAAATGGCAATTTTGAAAGTGAAACGAGACCAGTGAATTGTGCAGTTTTCTGATGTATAAAATGATAGCGTTTATCTAAAAATCTAGTGACCATAGTCCTATTAGAAACCTAATTATATCTAAAGTGAAGGTTTAAATATTTTTTTCTACTTTTCCTATGAGAAAAGTTTTTTTTTGTTTAGGAAATAATGTTTTTTTATTTAATGACTTTTTAAATTTTAAAAATAAAATGTTTATTGGAGAAAATTTAGAAAATATAAAAAAGTATAAGAAAACAAAGTCAGCCAACCAGCATAACCCTTGTTAAACTACTTATGTGTTTCTTCTAGGTTTTTTTCCTATACATATTTATACAATTGGTATATTACTGTATATAATTTCATACCTGCTTTTTTCACTTAACATAATTCTGTGAACACTTTTTCCATGTGGTAAAATTTCTTCGTAAACATTTTTAATAGCTAAATATTCCATCATGTAGAGAAATCATAATTACTTATTTACTTTTGTAGGTTTTTATTTTCTCCCAGATTTTTCACTGTTATAAATAATATTGAACTTAAATCTTTGTTCAACACTCTGATTATTTATTTATGGGATAGATTCCTAGAAGAGAAATCACTTGTTTGAAGGGTACAGGATTTTTGATCTATGCAGTTGGTTGCTTTTTAGAGAGCTTGTGCCACCATTTGTAAGGTGCAGCGATGCATATTTCACAGCTTTTCGGCCCTTGGACAGTGAGAATCATGATTGCTTACATTTGTTTAGCACTTTCAGTCTGTGTTCTCATGTTTGCACATTTGGATCCACGCCCTTCTCCCCTGAACCGTCCAGGATGTGCTGGTTCCAACCCAGGGAAGCCCCTCACGCTCTACTCCGCGCTCCCTGTGGGACGCCCTGGACAGCAGCATAGCTCCCCGCCGCCCGCTTCCCTCTGCCAGCTTTGTTAGGGGTAATAGCAAGCTTATCTGACAATGCTAAACACAAAGAACTCTCTCTCCTACGAGCCTCCCTGTCCCCACACACACACAGACACACAGACACACACCCCAAAACTCCATTTAAAAGGTCTGCTGCTTATTTTTTTCTGTAAAATGCTTTCATTCAGTCTTAAGCACAGGCGTTTATAAAATTTCGTTATTTTTATGGGAGGAACGAAAGTAAGTTTCAACTCTTAAAGGTAATAAGTGTAATAGCTCTCATTCTAAAAAGCATTCAACTTATATGTCACAAGCTTTTCAGCTTTCAAAAACGTATTTTTACTCTGTCATGTTATTTACAATCGTAAGCATAAATGGGTTTCAGTACAGGAACATTGTGTAAAGTTGCCTCATCAGAACTCTTTGCTGTTGGGTAGTTTAACCACAGTTAAAGCCAAGCTAATGCTAACTTGTTTCTGAGGAGCAGATTAATGATGATTAGTAGTGGGGAGGTCCCACTTGGAGGGAAGGATCCTGTAAAGATTACCCAAACACAGGAGGCCTGTAGTGTGGGACTTCAGAATCCACCCCCACTCTCTCATGGGTCAAACTGTTCTGCCTCAGGACTCTAGGACTTTAATCTGTTAATTTGTCCCAGATAATCCTTATGTATAGGAACAGATTACCTGATACTTTTTGAAACTTTATGAACTGAATCAATGTAAAGTGTTTAGAGTTTCTGTGTTGCTTACAACCTAGGACTGTTTCCTAAATCTTGTTCCCAGCTCTGGTAAGTTAAGACTTAGGAATTTCAGGTACGCTTTCGATTACAGTGGTTTCCAAATCTATCCCAATCTAAGAATAACCTGGACAACTTATTAAAAATGCAGATTCTCCTTCCTCACCCCAGGCCTCCTGAGTCAGAATCTCTGGCAGTGGAACACCAGAATCTGTGTTTTAAATAAACTCTTCAGGTGATCCACATGTAGCCTTGCACTAAAATTGGTAATGTAGTCAAAACCGAAGCTTTTATTTAAGCTATTAGTTTTAAAAGTTGAAAGCTAAATAGAAGTGCAACACATAGGTTTTCTGATGGTCCTCTCCTCACTGCTCTGTACCTCTTATTTATAGACTTAAAGCACAGACCACCATCAATCATTTGCCTTGTACAATTTAAAGACAGTGATATTGGTTGAAACCAAATGTTTTTATCTTCTTTTACACTTACACAAATCAGCAACCTGCTCCAAACTGGCATTTCCACATATGGAAATGTCTCTTCAAATTTATCTAAAGTTCTTATTTGCACAGCTTATCTTCATTTTAATAACACTTATGATAATGGCTGCCATTTGCCAAATGCCTGTTATAAGCCAATTAATGTGTCAGGCACTTAATATGTATTATTTCTGCAAGTAAATTAAAACTAAACATTACACATGAGATAATTGAGGCACAGAGAGGTTAAATAAAGAGCCCAGAGTGACCTGACTGAAAAATGACCCAGGTGGGACTCCAGCTCAGATCTGTTTGGCCCCCAGAGCTCATGTACTTATTATGATAACTTTTTGTGTGCCTTTTGTCTCTGTGATTCATGAATTATTGATTGCTACCCTTTGGGCTTATCTGAAGGTTTCTGGAGTTCCTCCCAGAACCTCCCAATTACATACAGTGTTTGAATTGGCCTCTTTGTAGCTTTCTTACTGTAGTTCAACCTATAGCAGCTGTGTGTAGGTTTCCTGTACCTATTTTCCCCCAGTGTGCGCTGGCTGGAGAATCAGTCCAGTCTGGCCAGCCTCAGCCGAGCCGTGTGTTGCAGTGAAGGGCCTGCTGTTCCACTGGACTTGTGGCTGATAAACCTGTTTCAGAGGGTGGCTGGGTCTGCTGCCGGAGGCAGAGCCCGACTCACACCATTCAGGAGCAGAGGCACTTTCCTTTCAGACGTTATGAACAATCTTCCTTTCCTTAGTGTATTAATACTCTTTAATCATGTCATCAAGACTATAGGACTTTAAAATAGTCCCTTTATACCTAAACTCTGAAGCCTACGATTTTCTGATTTTAATGGTGATGATATAGGCCCAGAGAGGGAAAGTATATTTATGTGAATTTCTTTCTCACACCTTGAATTCCAGGTCTGAAACCATACTCTTCCCCCATGCACTCCTACCCTTTCTAGGTTCTTTATGTTGGGTGGCCGATTAGATTTTGTTTTGTTTTATTTTGGTTTTTTAATCTCCTTACTTGGCATAATTAAAATGACCAATTCGTGTTCAAAACCTTTTGTCCTCTTGTTCCAGCCTGGCTTCCCAGTCTGACCTTCTCATACACTCCTGCACACACTCTACCTTCCAGCTGCGCAGTAGCCACCCCGCTACACCACCATACCCTGCACAGTGCTTTTCTTCTCCTGCGTGTCCTCAGCCTGCCCTGGTCCCGCTTGCTCTCTCTTTCCATCCTCCACAGATGGACCTGGTCCCAAAAGCGTGGCCACCTCCTGTCTCCCCATCAGCATGAAGGGATCCACGAGCCTTGTCCTGATTGTCCTCCATGGCACTCTTTCCTCCTGCTTAATGGTAGTTCTCCTTTATTAGCTCCAGAAGGCCTGTAAAAGGGTATTGTGTGAACAAATTTCCATCAAATGAGCCAGTGGCAAAGCAGAGAACAGTAACCTTTGGAAAAAGAAGCAGCGGTCTCTTTACAAACTTCTACAGCAGTCTAGTTTTATATTTCAATAACCAATATTTGTATTAATTTTTCTTTTTATCAAAAAATGTTGCCCTTAAAGCAGATGTTGACTTTGTACATTTTTTCTTCTTTTTTTAATCCAATGCACATCCAGGTGGCACAGGGTGCTTTTAAAAGGAATCCTGACCAATGGACTGGTGTCCGTGTACGAGCTGGACTACGGCAAGCATGAATTAGTCAGCGTAAGAAAAGTGCAGCCTCTGGTGGACATGTTCCGAAAGCTGCCGTTCCAAGCAGTCACAGCTCAACTGGCAGGTAAGTCTGGAGAATTTAAACTCATGCCACAATAATAGGATATATTGTCTTTTGTCCTGGGTACAGAATCATTGGCCTATTGATAATTTGTATGATCTCTCAAGGTCATGCCCTCCCACTATCTCTGTTGTTTCTGTTTTTCCATATTCCTTTCTGTCTCTGATTTTATGTATATTTCTAAAGCTGTAATCTTAGTACAGGTGCAGTACTGCATCCTGCCTTCATTTAGTGTTGTTACTTTTTGGGTGATTATTTGATGGCGCTGATAATGATCTTTAATAGCTGCAAAATATTCTGTTTAATCAGTGTTTTCCTATCGCTGAACATTTAGGTTGTTTGTGCTTTTATTGTAGTATTAAGGGAAAAAAACCCACAGCTACATATACTAGCCAAAACAACCAAATGGAAACAATGAAACAACTTAACCAACAAGAGGAGAACATTGTGCAATTAATATTTCATAACTTATTGCATAAATTATAATGCATCTACATAATGGACTTTTCAATTCAATTATGAAACATTCCTGGGTCGTAGAACATGACCATTTTCATGGCCAAATGAGTTTCTATTTGCATTGCAACTAACAACCCACAAGTGTGTGATTTCACCACACTCACACCAGCCTACTGACTGTCATAAAATCTGAGGAGCTGAGTTAATAGGTGTAGAGTGGTACTTCTTTATGATACTGTCTGATGAGATTTGTTTTATCTTCTGTGAAAGCAGTGCAGATGTCGGTGGCCCCTCTGTGTGCCCTCTACCAGTAGGTAGCATGGGCATCTAGCTGAAGCTCCACCCAGAGAGCCGTGGTCACGAGCAGAGGGTGTGGAGGCCAAGAGGGCTGAGGGGTGCCCACACCTCCAGTCATATGGGCTGTGCGTCCCGCTGTGCTGGGATGTGGGGAGTTGTGGCCACGTGTGCTACCCTCATTCCTCACCCCTGCTCACCCCATACACGTAGCAGTGGCAGGACTGACTTCATCTCAGAAGTGAGAGAAATTATGTATATAAATTCTTCGTATTGACAGCTTTTATTAAAGATATATACGTGGAGAGAGAGAGAGAGGGCCTTATTTTGAAGTATTTGCCCGTTTCTTTGTGTCTCCTACTAGAATTCAGAGGAAACTCCCATGGTAGACACAGATGAACCAAAGATGGTGTCTTACACATGGTGTGACTACCATTGATCTGCTTTGACCTCAGACGTCTAAGTGGTTTCTTCAGAATTAATGGTTACATTTTTCATTTTCACTTTTTAATGTTCAGGTTTTGCTAACAACACATTTTGTCGAACATGACAGTCAAACAGCCCCGTGAATGAGTCTCCGCGAGGGAGGAGCGCTTGGCACCATCATCCCCACCCCTGGCTTCGTGGCCACTGTCACTGGTGCTCACTGTGCGTGGGACTCTGCAGCCACTTCATTTCACTGAATTCGTGCCTGTGCCGGGAGGGTTAGGCTCTGTTACAGTCACCGAAACAGCAGCTTACAGACTATTCTAGGCTTCTCTCGTGGGAAATTCTTAGTAATCAAAGAATTTAGCCCACTCACTACACGGATAGGTCTTTTATATTATGTGTGAAACTCCCAGACCATCATCACTATGGGGTATAATTTATAGTTTATCTGATCTAACGTATGTGAACTTAATTACTTAATTTGTGTTAGTTTAACAATATTTCTTGAAAAAATACATATTCTTGTCTCAATTTTATTTTAAAACCTAATTCAGAATTCTCTAACTTGAGCTCTCAAGTTTAAAAAGCCATGGGGATTTAGAAATGCGTGGGACTTAAAATTCATCTGGTCCAGCCACTTTATTTTATGAGAAGTAAACTGAGGCCTGAGAAATCAGCTGGTTTCCCCAAGATCATACCATTTGATAGAGGAAGAGCTGAGAATAGTAACTGAGTCTCCAGACTTTCAATCCAGTGCTTTTACCATGATGATCTTTGTAACTTTAAATACTGTAAGTGTATTAATTCTTTTTTTTTTTTTTTTACTATTTCTGGTTCATCAGGAAAAGAACACGCAAATAAGAGAGAAATGTCATTGATACTGATATTTTATTCTCCATCAATCTATATCTACATATACTTTAGGAAAGTGGGAAGTCATTATTATAACTTCATTTTATAACACAGCATTAAATCTGAAATGAAATTTGTGTCTGTAGGTGAAGGTTTATAGAATTAACCCCATTCAGAATAGAAAAACTATAAGCAAGACTGTTTTAAGATTGTTCAGCATCTGTTTTTCAGTTAGGCAAGTCTAACCTGGTATGTTTAAGCTACTTTGGGACTGAAAAATAGTTTTCCACTATAATGGATCAAAGAAAGGCTCATTTGACCCCTCACTGATCTTCGAACTCCCTATCTTTCTCTTAGGAGTGAAGTGTAACCAGTGGTCTGAGGAGGCATCGATGGTGTTTCGAAATCATGTGGAGAAGAGACCTCTGGTGGCATTGGTGCAGACAGTTATAGAAAACGCTAACCCTTGGGACCGGAAAGTAGTGGTCTATTTAGTGGACACATCGCTGCCAGACACAGATATCTGGATTCATGATTTTATGTCAGAGTATCTGGTAGAGCTTTCAAAAGTCAATTAATTACTGCTTCCGAGACCTTGACAACTAATTCAGATTTTTTAGCAATAACAAAATGTAGTAGGCTTTAAAAAAAAATCTTACCTCTGCTACATGGCTCTGACTGCTGTGGGGGATTGCAAAGAATATGCTTATGTTTGATGAAAGATATTTAACAAGTTTTGTTTTAACAGAGTTGACTTTTCAAAGAGAATTGCACTTGAATTATTACTATAATATTAGAATAAAAATGTTTATCAATATAAAAACTGACTATCTTATAATTCCTAGGCTTTATGATCTTAAGGTGAAGCATTTCCCTTTTTGTATATGTTGTCTTCCTTGCTGTGCTCAGTTCTTCTTCAGTTAGATTGAGAATTTCATGACTTAACCCTACCCTAGTGCAGTGGCAGGTCTCAAAGCAGGTGGTCACCACACGTGAAGTCTCTCCCGAGTCTTTAGCACATCAGCACTGCTCGTGGCGCTTGGAGGAACAGCCCAGGCAAACCAGCACATCCTTCACCCCAGATCACCCCAAATCTTGAGTGGCTTCTCATTTGCCAGAGAGTCTGGACCGAAAATCCAGGCCTTGACAGTCTCCCTGCCCAGCCTCACTGTCCACTACTCCCTACACCAGCCACACCGGACCTTCATCTGGTTCCCAAACCCCATGCACGTTCATCCAGGACGACTGATATTCGAAAGCAAGCTCACTCCCCTCCAGACCACTCCTGTTCTTTTCCCTCAGCCTGCAGCTCATTTTCTCGCACCGTTTGTCGGTATCCTCACTAACCTTCTAGGCTGACCGTGAACCCTTCCCTGGTGCCCCTCCAACTGCGCTCTACTTTGACTATGGCCCTTGTGATGCCCAGATCTCACCGAGCTTCACAGCATTTAACTAGTTTTCTGCACCAATCATCCCAAGTGGATTGTGAGCTCTTTGAGGGAGGGGTCTTAGTCATCTCTATCCAGTCATATCCTGGTAAATGTTTGACAACTGGTTCTGGTGGGTGTGTGAGTGTCCTGGGGGGAGTAAGCCTTGATTTGTAATGTCTGACGAGTCCCACGTTGTAAATATTCCTACTGTTGTTGAGTTCCAGCTACCAGTATATCATCACTGAATGTGGAACTGGGAAAAGATGCACCCAAGTGGCTCCTGTGAGCTCCAGGATGGTTACCCCTTAGTTTGATTGGGAAGCTCACATTTTTTATTTTGAACATATAACTAAATTTAAGCTAGTAGACCTCTGTGTGAAGATATGCATGAACTGTTGGAAATATGGAGTGGGTTTCAAGGGAGAAGACCAGCCCAGAGGTAAAAATTCTTAAAGTTATTTGCTTATTTTTATTTGAGAACATCTAGGAAAAGAACAGAAAATAAAGACCAGATGTTTTAAGTTTTTCATGTAAAATGTGTTGAAATTGTCTTTCTAGCTTTTTAAAATTTTTATTTAGTATTTATAATGAAAGTGATTCAAAAATCAGGAACGTTTATGCCAGTGATTTAAATAATCATTTATGATAAAAGTATTCTGACACACAAATGTGTAAGTGAAATAAAGTAGTGTAAATATTTTTTTTATAATGGTTTCTTTCCCTAACAACAACAACAAAAAACCCAACAAAAATCTTCAAGTGGTCTACAGTTAAGTGGTTTGTACTTCACGAACTTTAGGAGTGTTTCTATTACTCTTTAAAATAAAGCATTTAGTTCTTGTAACTGAAAAACTAATCTGGTGCTGAGACAGTTTGACAGGCAAACAAATGAGACTTGCCCCCCACCTCATACCATGTTCAAAAATCAAGTCCAGGTGGTCTGAAAGCCTAAATGTGAAAGGCCTCTCTAGGAAGATACCACAAGAAAATACCTTTATCATCCAGGAGGAGGAAAGATGTCTTAAACTGGACACACAAAGTGCTAGCAATAAAGGAAAAGACTTGATACACCGTTGACCCTTGGACATGGTGGGGGGAGGGCGTTTAGGGGTGCCAACCCTCCCTGCCTTGGAAAATCCCCGTGTAACCTCACGGTCAGCCTTGTATATGCAGTTCCTCCGTGTCTGTGGTTCCACGACCTCCGATTCAACCGTCCAGAGATGATGTAGTACTGTAGCATTTTCTGTTGAAGACAGTCCATTTATAAGTGGACTTGCACAGTTCAGACCTGTGTTCAAGGGTCAACTGTACTAGACAACATTAAAATGAAGAACACCTCTTCATCAAAGATGTTATGAAGGTGAAAAGGCAAAGCACTGATTGGAGGAGACAGATGATAGGTGATAGATGATCGATAGATAGTTGATAGATGATAGATGATGTATATTCAATAAACAAAAGGTTATCCAGAAGCAACATGGGCAATACATTTGAACAAACACTTCACAAAAGAGGAAATCCAACTGGCCAGTAAACATGAAAAGGTGCTCAGCTCATTAGGACACAGGGAAATGCGAATTCAAACCTCAATGAGATACTGCTACTCATATGCCAGAGTGGCAAAAATGTTTCCAGTTTTGTTAATTCCAAGTGTGTTGAAGATGTGTGCGCTTGTGCAGGAGGATACTGGTAAAAGAATGTTCACAGCAGCTCTGTTTGTAATAGTTAAAACCCAGAAACAACCTACATGTCCATTCATAGTAAAATGGATGTTTTCAAAAACTGTGGTATATTCATGCAATGGAAACCTCTACAGCAATGAGAGTAAACAAACTACAGTTATGTGAACCAGCACGGATTAATCTCACATAGTATTTAGCAAATGAAGATAAACTCTGGAGGAAAGAGTCAGGCAAGGAAGTAATTACCGTAAGAATCAAGAAAGTGGTCAACTTTAGGAGGGAGTTGTCACCCGGAAGGGCACGGGTTGGCTTTTGGGCTGCCGGCAGTATTGTTTCTTAACTTAGTGGTGGTTGCAGCAGGTGTTCTCATAAAAATTATTAAACCTGAACACTTATGTTGTATGCCCTTTTCTTAAATGTTTGATTCCACAACAAAAGGGCTTAAAATTCTAACTCAGAAATATTAAATCATTGCATTATTTTAAAATACATGGTACATGCCCCTTGAGAAGAGTAATCTCTTATAGTCATGAGGGTTTTGTAATATAGGAGTGTATTTTCATGGAACCAAGATTTTTAAAAAGGTGTTTCTCATTAGTAATCTATACACTAATATTAAAAAGTTTATATTAATAGGGTCTACCCCACCAGAAACCCTACCCCACCAGAAACTTTCCTATAATAATCCAAAGACACCTTACCTTCTGTCCACACAAATTCCTTTTTATGAGCCACTTTTAAAATTAAAATACTTGAAGTTTCTGTTTGGGTTTAAGTGGTTTGTTTTGGAAAATATATTAGCCTTTTAAGAAGATGGGGCTTTTGGAAACAAAAACAAAAACAAACAAATGGGACTACATTAAATTAAAAAGCTTTTGCACAGTGAAGGAAATTTATCAACAAAATGAAAAAGCCACCTGCAGAATGGGAGAAGATATTTGCAAATGATATATCCAGTTAGGGGTTAATATCTAAAATATATAAAGAACTCATACAACTCAACATTAAAAGAAAAAAGATTTTAAAAAGGGGAGAAGATCTGAACAGACATTGTTTTCCCAAGGCAGGCATAATACAGTAGGCATATGAAAAGATGCTCAACATCACTAATCAGGGAAATGCAAATCAAAACCACAATGAGATATCACCTTACACCTGTCAGAATGACTATTATCAAAAAGACAAGAAATAAGTGTTGGTGAGGATGTGGAGAAAAGGGAACTCTAGAAGAGTGTTAGTAGCAATGTAAATTGGTGCAACCACTATGGAAAACAGCATGGAGATTCCTCAAAAAAATTGAAACTAGAGCTACCATATGATCCAGCAATTCCAATCCTGGGTATTTATCCAAAGAAAACAAAAACACTAGTTTCAAAAGATATATGCACCCCTATACCAAGTGGGGAAAGCGGCGGGGGGGGGGGGTTGAATTGGGAGATTGGGATCGCCATATATACATTACTAATAAGGAAAAAAAATCAAATTGTATACTTTAAATACATTCAGTTTATTGTATGTTAATTATATCTCAATAAAAGTTCTTTTTAAAGAAAGAAAGGATATATGCACCCCTATGTTCACTGAAGCATTATTTACAATAGCCAAGATATGGAGGCAACCTAAGTGCCCATCAATAGATGGATGGATAAAAAAGATGTGGTCTATATACACTATGGAATATTAGCCATAAAAAAGAATGAAATCTTGCCATTTGCGACAACATGGATGGATTTAGAGGGTCTTATGCTAAGCAAAATAAGTCAGACAGAAAGACAAATACTGTATGATTTCACTTATATGTGGAATCTAAGAAAGCAAAACAAATGAACAAATATAAAACAGGAAAAGAGTTATAGACAGAGAACAAACAGATGGTTGCCAGAGAGGAAGGGGTTGGAGGGAGCAAAGAAATAGATGAGGGAGATTTAGAAGTACAAACTGCCAGTTGCAAAATAAGTCAAGGGTATGAAATGTACAGTGCACAGAATTTAGTCAATAGCTATATAATATCTTTGCATGGTGACATTGTAAATAGACTTATGGTAATCAGTTTGAAATGTATAGAAATATCTAAGCACTATGTTGTGCAAAAGGAATTATGTTGTGGGTTGTGTTGTAAGTCAATTATACTTCAAAAACAAACAAGCTCACAGAAAAAAGATCACATTTTTGTTTGGGTGGAGGATTGGATGAAGGCAGTCAAAGCAGTTGTAAGATGAGTAAGTGCTAGGGATAAAATGTACATGATAAATACAGTTAACACTGCTGTATGTTATTTATGAACGTTTTTAAACAGCAAATACTGAGTTCTCATCACAAGAAAATTTTTTTTCTTTAATTTGGTGTCCGAGATGATGGATGTTCACTGAACTTATTATGATAATCGCTTCATGATGTGTATAAATCAAATCATTATGCTGTACACCTTAAACTTATACAGTGCTGTATGTCAATCATATCTCAATAAAACTGGAAGAAAAAAAGTGGGACTTTTTTGGGGTTGTTTTGCTTATTTTAAGTCATATTTTGGATACTTCATTCTTCTAGTATAGAGGGAACGCATTTGCCTCTGTTGGAACTACATGTTCACAAAATGATCGTGACTAAAACTTCGGCTCAAACCAGACCTAGCTGGGCCGATAGGATGGGACTGGGGCAGGTGGTTGCTTCAATCAAAGGAGGTAAAGGTGCAGCAACCGCTTGGCTGGCTTTGCTCCATCCAAGGACCTACCGATTCTTACATCTTAGACCCCGCACGAATGAAAATCCTCTCACTTTTTTCAGATACCTCTACCTGGTAGAGGTGGGGAAACCGAGACGCAGACAGGAGGCGACGCGCACCCACTCGGCCGCGGGGCCAGGTTTCGGGGCGGCCGGGGCTCCCCCACAGCGGGCGTCTCTCCGCGGCAGGGGACTGTGCGCTGCGCCCCGGCGCCCCCGAGTGGAGGGTGAGGTAAGGAGGGAGAGGGCGGCGGGCGGGGCGGGGCGGGGCGCGGTGACAGCGCAGAGCCGGGCCCGCCCCTGGCTCCCACCCCCGGAGCCCACAGCGCCCGCCCGCCCGCCCGCGGCCGCCCGGGAGCTCGTCCAGCCCCGCGCTCCGCTCGCCCGCCGCCCGCGCCCGTCCGCCGGCCGCCCGCGCTCGCCCCGCCGCCGCCCGCGCCCGCGGCTCCACGGCCCGGTAAGCGTCCCACCGGCCAGGGGTGCCCCTCGCGCTCGCGGGGCTCCCTGCCCCCGCGCCGGGGCCCCAGCCATATCTGGGCAAAATATTCAGCTGTCGCCGCCGCCGCCAAGAGGGACTGAACGTGGCTCCCTCTATAAATAGCCGCCGCCTCGGGTTGCCTCAGGGGCTTGGGAGCCCGGGGGTCGCATCCGCGCCACCCGGCGCGCGTGGCCCGGGCCAGGGCGCCCATCTCCCTGGACCCCGGGAGAGGGACCTAGGGGCTCTCGAGGAGCAGCGCCGAGGGCTGGGGTCTTGGCGGGGCCGGCGTCCCCGCTGCGTGCTTGACTCCAGCGCGCGGTGGTCAGGCGCCCCGGACGCTCTACTGGGTACAGGTGCAGCCGAGCCCGGCACTCAGGCGCGGCCTCCCCTCCGGCTGCGGAGGCTTTGGAGGTGGGAGCGGGAGCGTACGCGCTCAGGTGGACGTGATACCCGGGTTCTCGCTGCGCCTGTGTGCGGCAAGAAAAGTTTCCCCAAACTGCGGGAGATGGCAAGCTTTAAAGCACCAGGGTAACGCGCCTTTCGCGCGGAGGGGGAAAGAAGAGGGGAAGAGCAGGAGTCCCCTGGCTATCGCCAACTCACTGGGGGGACTTGACAAGCCCCCTCCCTTCTCTGGGCCTCGGTTTCCCCATTTGTAAGGGCGAGGGTTGGTTCCCGCGATGGAGCTCTTGGCCAGGGCCGTGAGAGCAGCAGGGCGCGCTCTTGACCGCCGGCGCTCCCCCCACCTGTTCACAGGCTCCGGGCCTGGGACGCTGGGGGCACAGCCGCGCACATCCGGAGGGGTTGCGGAGACCGGAGACTTTGCCGGTCCTCTGACCTAGTAGGTGGCTAAGACCTAGTAACCCTCCGAAAGCCTGGGCCGTGCACACCCAGGAAGCGCACTCCACGGTAATTATGGGCATCTCTCTGCTGGGTGGCAGCCATCACCTTCGCAAAGTAGCTTGTGAGTCGAACAGCTTTAGATCCAATGAACTGGGCAGGGCTAGAGGCTCCAGTCCAGCCGCTCCCTGGCCTCTGTTTCCCCATCTATTTGGTGTCTGTGATGCTGCCTCGGAGCTCTGCAGCCACACCCTCTCCCCATCCCCATCTCTTCTAGCCTTAACCCTCTCAGACTCTTGGAGATGACCTGGTCTAAGCTTTTCCCTGTCTGAATCACAAAACCAGACCCTAATCCAGGTTCTGGGCCCTCAGCAGGGGCACCCAGAAAATTGCCATCTTTCACCCAGTGCTGACAAACATTGTGGTCCTGGCGAAGGGCCACAGAGCCCCCTGCTAAAGGTCATATACTGCTGGACATGCCAGGCAGAGTCTCTAGCAGCCTTTTTCATCTCTCTCCTGACACTTCCTACTGCTTAGGCAGGTCTTAGGGATCGGTGAGCACCACACCATCACCACCTTTTCTTTGGTCTGCTGCTGTCCAGGACTTCCCTTTGCTCAGACACTAGCGCCCTCATCTTGAAGCTGCATTTTTGTTTCTACTTTACTTTCCATCATATATTTTTTCTAAAGTCATCTTAAAGCCTCACAGATAGAATTAAGAGAAAACAGAGGCAAATAGTAAGGTTTTCATCAATTCGAGCCATGCAACAAACAGGCAGAGAGTGAAAGCAAGGAGTGTTGTCACTTAGATGTGTTCATTCTATTTAATGAGCCAGTCTTGCAAACCCACATTTTAGAAGATCTTGGCTCTTGAGTTCCTCCCAGCCTAAGAGGAAAGCCAGTGTCCTCCAAAAATAGCCTCCGCCCCACCTTATCAGGGTCTCACACTTTCTCCCTCCTGCAGGGTTGGGCTGCTTCCTGCTGCTCAGCAAAAAAAAAAAACCCACAAAAACTGAGAGTAGGTAGTGGCAGCTCTGAGGAATGGGCAGACCTGGAGGTTAGGACACCTGGCTCCAGCCCCAGCTATGCCACCCACTTAGAGTGACCTTGAGCAATGAGGGGTGGGCAAGATGGTCTCCAGTGGACCTGGAATTAAGAGGACTTAGCGTTTCCCTTGGAAGACTTTCTATCATGAGAAAAGTGAAGCGCCAGGGGTGAAATCCAGGGGAACCCACCCTGTGAAGAGGAAGGAAAGAGCTGGAGAAACTGGCTCCCAAGAGCCAAGGGAGGAGAGAGATTGGCAGTGCTAGTTGGTGCAGAGAGACAGAGGAGATGAGGACTGGGAAAGGGCCACCATGATTGGCAGGAGTCATGGGTGACTTTGGCCACGGCATTGCAGAGGGTTCAAAAATGGGATCTGCCACTGCTTTACTGAAGCCGGTGACCCAGCCTGTCTGAGTCCGTTTCCTCCTCTGTACAATGGGGATAATAATAGCATCAATTTCATATGGGTCGCTGTGGGGATTAAGGGGGATGATGCAGGGATAGCCTTTGGTCCTGTGCTTGGTACCTGCAATGATGTTAATACCAGCGAGACGAAGAAGAAGCTAATGGGAGCTGAAGATATGGAGACAGCCCACAACTCTTCTAAAAGATTGGAGAAGAAAGGAAGGGAGAGAGAAGGTAGTAGGAGCTGGAGACAGGGTCTAAAGAGGAGGCAGGGGTTGCTGGGCTGTGGAGTGTGAGAAGAGGCAGAGACAGACCCAGGAGAGGGGAAGAGGTGAAAAGAGCATCTAAGGGACATGCACATGGGAGGACTGAGGGCCTTCCTTAATGACTTGCTGAATGTCACAGGCTCTGGAAATAGGCTCTAAAATCACATTCCTCTAGATTCAGGCTGAGAAAAGAAAGGGTAAAATGAAGCCAGCCCTGGCTCAGACCCTGGTGTCCCCTTGGGAGACCTCAGTATCTGTGAAGGAGGGTGGTGATGGGCCACGAAGGGTGGTTTGACTCTGCCCAGGGGCCTCGTGACCTTGGCTTGCTTATTTCTGAAATGACATCATCTATCTATGACTCCTGCTGAGTCCAGTCATAATGGCCTTTTCCAGTCAATGTTTTGATTTTTCGGTTTTACTAATGGACCAGCCAGGCTGCCAACATCTCTAAAGAAGCCAGTTCACTTTTTGCTTAAAGCCAGAACACCAAGTAGATCAATTATTTGGCTGCTAGGAGCCATCATCAGTTTAAAGCCACGGGCGTGTTTGTATGGAAAAACATGAATCAGGTGGCATAATTTGGGGACCATTTCCTGTTTCTTGTTTTGTAAAATCCTCCTTTGGTTAATCATGATAAGACCAGACTCTCTTTGCTCTTAGCGATAACAAAAGAGTGAGCTCACTGGAGTCAACCTAGGACAGTCTAGGAGGCTTTCTTCAATCTTAGAAGGTGCTAGATCCAGATCATTTCTGATCTGAAAAACTAAACAAACCCAAGCATTTCTTTTGTTTCTCCTTTTCTTACACCTTTTTGTTTTTCTCTTGGAGAAAAGCAGATTTTTGAAAGGACTGTCTCTGTCTCAGTTCTTCTCAGGTCCTCAGACCTGTCCACCACTCACTCTGGGGCTTCTAGGGACATGGCCCCGGGGCTTGTTCCTAGGAGATGATTCTGGTGGGTGATGAGGCAGAAATGCCTCTTGGCCTCACTCAGCCTCCTTCATGGACTCATCTCTTCCATCCCTTAAATGTTAGACCACTCTCAACCCTATGCCTTTTCACCCCATGCCCTCCTACAGTCCCATTCACTCCCAGGGCTCCCACTACCCCCTATACATTCACAACTCCCAAATTCATGGATCTAGTCTGGACCACGGTCCTCAGCTCTAGGCATCTGTGACTCCAGCCTATTGGAGAAAGCCAAGAGGGTGTCCCAAAGGCACTTCACACCCAGCACACCCGACTCAGGTTCCCCACCCAGTCTCCCTCCAGGGTGCCCCACTCTTGGTTAACAGAAACACCTCACCCAGGCTCTGAGCCAGAAACCTCCCTACCTTTCACCACGCCATTCATTTGGTCAAAAGTCCTGTCAATTCTACCTTCCTTTATCTCTCTTCTATTCACGTCTATCCCCACAATCACTACCCCAATCGAGTACTTTGCCATCTCTCCCCTGAGAGCCTCTTCAGAGTCTTTCTGCCCCAATCTTTTCTTCTCATGCTGCTGTGAAAAGAGCTTTGTGAAACAGAGCTCGGACAGTGTTATTCCTCTCCATTCAGGGATTCCCCATTTCCTACCAGATTCCTTGGCATCCAACACCAGGACCATCTAAGGTCTGGCCCCACGCTACTTCTCCGAAGCCATCTCCTAACACTCGCCCCATGTCTCCTTACCTTCTGGCCATGGTGCAAGCATGTGTGACTTCATGCCTCACTGCCTTTGCCCCTGCTGTTCCTTCTACCTAGAATGCTGTCCTCTCCCTTCTCAACATGGCAGACTTGTAATCCTCCTTTAAAGCAAAGCTCCTCATTGCCCCACCTGTGCCCCCACAGGCCCCTGAGTGGACCTCAGAGAACCAGCCATAGTGTGTTCTAAGTGGAATCAGCTACTTACATCCTGATCTCTGGCTAGACTGATAGATCCTTGAGGGCAGAGCTCATGGCTCATTTATTGATATTTCTGCTTCCCCAGTGTTGAGCTCAGACCTCAGCGCTTGGCAGAGTTGTAAGTATTTTATGTTTTAATCAATGACTGATCACTGAATGAATGAATACGTAAAAGAATAAGCAAATGAAAGCCCTGTCACAACCATGACAATCACACAACATCATCTGCATGTTTTCCCCTCCCACCATGCCAGCAGCTCCACAAGGGCAGAAACCACACCTGTTCTGCTCCCCACAACCCTGCAGCCCCTGTCAGCCCCTTCACAATAAATAGAATGAACCCTTGATCTCATTTGAAACTCACAGTAATCCTGTAAGGGAGGAAGGGCCGGTATTATGACCCTTTTTTGTAGCTAGCATAGTGAACCCAAAAAGGAATTATTCCAGGTCATCCAATTGGGGTGTGTATTCCAGAAAAACCCAAGTGCTCTCCAGGGTTTGCTAAACTTGAGAAATCAGAGTCTTTGTGTTTTACACTAGTGCTTCTCCAGCACTGGACTCACTCAGGATCTTGTTAACGCAGATTCCAGCTCAGCGGGCCCAGGAGGGGGCCTGAGGCTCTGAATTTCTAATAAACTCCTTATTTCTAATAAGCTTATTAAATAACAAGCTTAATAATTCCTAATCGCTAATACACATCTCATAACGTGAGGCTCAACCTGCATATGCTGACCAGCACACTTTGAGCACCAAGGTGAATGCTATTTATCTCAAAGTTTTCCCTTGGCTTTTGCATTAAGATAGTGTTTTTATTAGAATCTGCAAATGAATTCATTTAAGCCTTGACTCAAAATAAAAAACCAAGGGCTCTTTCATTTGGTTGGTTGGTGAGTTGCTTCCGCTTTGTTTTTGTCTTTAGTGAACACTGTCTGGGGCATGAGGAGCAGGATGGGGCCCCTGGCAGGTGCTAAGAGAACTCGGTGGAGCACATGGTGGTCTGGGGGCGGGCCTGTGGTGGGTCACGTGGGAAGGCCCCAGTAATAGTATGCACAGGGGGCAGGGACTAGCGAGGGGGCAGGTGATAGGAGGTGGGGCTTGGGAGCACGTGGCTGGAGCAGGCCGGCAAAGAGGAAGCCCCAGGGATGGCAGGCTGCTGGAAGGGTCAGGCTTGCAGCTGTGGGTTCTTTCCACCGTCTTCTACCTTCCTGCCTTCTCCTTTGCTTTCTGGAGAAGTTTAGGCCCAAACAAGGCTTTAAAGTCAAGCTGCCCAGTTCCTAGTTAGCCTAGAAACCCCCCTGCACACCAGAGCTCTAGGCTTCTGTGTCCGGTTGCCATTTTGAGTGCACACTGCTTACAGGTTTGCTATCTGTGAGTGCTGGGTGAGCACCTGGCCGGTGCTGGGGTGGGAACCAGACTCCTGCCTCAGAACCACTCAGAAGACAAGAAAGAGGAGAGCCAGGAAGGCGGACTTCCTCCATGCAAACCCAGGAAGATTTAACAAGTCAGACTGAATGGCAACATTGCATGCATTTGTTTATGGTTTTTATATTGCATTCCACTTACACCATTAAAAGGGTATGAGATTGCTTAAAATAAACCGGCACAGGCAATATAACTGGTAAGAACAGAAAAAAGGAAGGAGGGAGGGAGGAAGGGCAGAAAACATGAAAATGAGGATCATGAAACTGAGAATCTGATGGGAGGCATGGACCCTTGCTCCAGAAAAATGGGTATATCCATGCACACAATAGTTTGCATGTCATTTCCGTGGGTATAGGGGTTGCTCTGAAGACCTTTCAGAATGCCCAGCACAGAATAAGGGGAGAAAACATGCCCGTGTCCTAGCTGAAGACGGCAACTGTATTTGGACACTCACATCAGCTCTGAGATGAATCATGACAGCCAAAGGGGAAAGGGAGACACGATGAATTGGAGGCCACGTCATGCCTGATTTAAAAAGACCATCCTTCAGGAGAAAGAAATGTTTTCTTTGCCCTCATTCTCAGAATGTTGGGAGGCCGTTTTGCAGAGTGATTTGAACCTTCCTGGGTTCAAATCTAAGGCCTGTCAGTTACGGGCTGTGCAAACTTAGGTAACTTTTAACGCTGTGTACCTCAGTTTCCCCATGTATAATGTGGGGTTATTGTGGGGATCTCAGTTTACGCGTATATGAAGTGGGGTTGTTGTGGGGACTAAATTAGTGACTATGCGTAAAATGCTTCAGTCAGTGCCTGGAACGCTGTCAGTGTGATAAAAGTGTGAGCTGTTACGGGCAGGCAGCATGGAGCAGTGGTGATGAGTACAGATTGCCCGCCTAGATTCAAATCCCAGTTCTACTACTTACCAGCTTTGTTACCGTAATCGGTTAAATGGTGTCCCTGGAAGAGTCATGTCTACCTGGAACCTCAGAAGGTGACCTTCTTTGGAAATAGGGCTTTTGCAGGTGTAATTAGTTGAGATGAGGTCCTACTGGGTTAGGGTGGGCCCTAAACCCAGTGACTGGTGTCCTTTTGAGAAGCGGAGTGGACACACACGCAGGGAAGAAGGCCACGCAACAAGGGAACACATAACGAGGGAGGCAGAGAGTGCAATGATGCCAGGGAATGCCGAGGCTGGCCAGCAGTCACCAGAAGCTGGAAAAGAAAGGTACAGAGTCCCCCTCAGAGCCTGCAAAGGGAATCAGCCCTGCCCACATCTTGATTTCCAATTTCTGGCCTTCTGAGCTGTAGCAGGATAAACTTCTGCTGTTTTCAGCCATCCAGTTTGTGGTAATTTGTTATGGCAGCCCTAGGAAGCTGACATAGAGCACTGCATTTCAGTTTCCTCAGCTAAAATGGGAATTAAAAAGTACCTGCTTTACAGAGTTATTAGGATTGCGTGAAATAATCCACAGAAAGAGTTTAGCACTGTGCCTGGTATGCACTACAGAACAATGCTTGCTACTGGAGACTACAGTGACCTAATGGGCAGTGGTGGCCTCGAGGATGGTGTTAATAGCATTTTCTTGTATATCTACATTATGATTCATTTGCCCAGTGCCCTGTTGATGAACTTTTATGCGGTTTCCAGTTTTTTGCTAATATAGATAATAACCAGATAATTTGTACATATATCTTTGTACAATTCAGTGAGTAAACTGGCAGGATAAATTTCTTTAAGTGGAATTGCTGTGTCAAAGGATGTATGCCTTCGGATAGATATGGCTTAACTTGCCTCAGGAGAGGGTGTACCAATGTGTCCTTCTGTTCTGTGTGAGAATGCTGGTGTCCTCCACATCTTGAGAACACCAGGGAGTCTCAGACTTTTTGCATCTTTGTTAATCTGATAGAGGAGAACTGATCTCATTGCTCCATTACTTTTCTCTAGTTATGCGTGGGTTTCATTCTCTGTTCATAGGCTTATTAGCCATTTGTATTTCTTTTCAGGCGAATTGTCTGTTCTTCCCACATTTTCACTGGGCTCTTTTTTTTTTTTTTTTAATTGTAGGAACTCTGTCTATTAAAAAAAAATTAGCCCTTTGTTCAATGTGCGGCAAATATTTTCCCCCAACTTGCCTTTGGGCATTGCCCATGCTCATTTTCACACTGGTTTTTCAGAAAATACAAAAAAGTGCTTCATAGCACGTTTTTAACCTCTGCTGGGAGGCAAGGTGACAGATTTCATGTGTGTGAAATGGAAAGTGAGAATAGGAGTTAGTTCACAAGCGTGTCCACTGGGTTGGCCAAAAAGTTCGTTCGGTTAGTGACTGTTGTTCAATAAAGTTCTTGGTGAGAATGAAAGATGTCTTTTATTTTTATTTAAAACCGAATGGACTTTTTGGCCAACCCAATACACGCCAACTTTTATTCCACCAAGACGTTGTCTTACACCCGTCACAGCTAAAGCTAAAAATAATGGCAGGCATTCATTCACGCACTTGTGCAACAAACCTGACTTTGGCACCTGAGAGAAGCAGGGCTTTATGATGGAGTGTGGGAGACCAGGATGCTGGCCTTCAAGTAGCTTTCAGTGTTGGGGTTGGGGGGGTGCAATAAGATGATGCTTCTGATGGCAGAACTCTGATGGCCCCTCCTTTGTACCCTTTTCAGCCGGTGTGAGGATGGAGGCCACGGAAAAGGCAGAGGCTGCCGAGAGCTCGTGGTGGCCTGAGCCAGGGCGGATGCAGGAGGTGGGGAGAAGGAGCCACAGGGTGGAGCACGGCAGGGTTTGCAGGGCAGGTGGGCAGGCCAGCTGGGACAGGGGGACGGGGTCAGCACCTCTTCCTGGAACCCTGTTGTTTACAATGATTTGTTCAGTGACTCAGACACCGTGATGACCTCAAGAGGTAGAGAATGAAAACACACACTGGTGTACACACACGCATGTGCTTTTCTCAATTAAACCCTATGACAACTTTGACGTGGGGACCTTTGAGGCGCTGTGTGAACCTTTGAGGCGCCATGGGAACTGGGACGGGGCTTGTAGTCACTGCAGAGAGTGATGGAGTCAAACGCTGTGTTTTATTTCCCTGCTTTTTTCAGAAGGTACTTTCCCGTATGACTAAGAGAATGAGATCAGCCAGGGAGAATAATACAGACAGGCCAGGAAACAAGTTTTTTAAAGAGAGCGGATCATCTCCGAGTCCCCATGCTCTCCACTCAGTGGCTCCAAACATGTCTTTCGAAATAGAAACAGGCCTTGAAGGGCTTTAAATTTCATCTTGTCAATTCCCAAAACCTACCATCCGTCAAGATGTCAGCCCTCTCTGGAAAACCTCATCTAGGGCTCTAGCTTCTCTGTTCACATGCCTGGCATAACAAGTGCTCACCACCTCCAGAATCAGCCCAGTGCCTCCTCGGGCATTTTTTATTTTTAGACAATTCCTTGTGCTGATTGGAAATTCACGTCCTAGTTGCTTTGGTAAATCTGTCTTCTGAGTGCTGGGATCCACAGGCTACTTTTGTTCCTTCTTCCCCAGGTCAGCCCATTAGAAGTTTGCAGCGTGTGACCGTGTTCTCCCGACCCTTCAACTGTTCTTCGTATGACACCCTGTCCCCCTTCTCTGGGCTCGGCTAGCACCGCTCAAGAGAAAAGACCCAGTTCACAGGAGAGGTCACCCATATGGCCAATAGGCGTATGAAAAGTGCTCAGTATCCTTAGTCATCAGGGAAATGCACAATGAGATACCACGACCCACCCGCCGTGATGGCTAAGATGGAAAGTACTGACAATACCAGGAGTTAGCAAGGGTACGGAACAACTAAAACTCTCAAACACTGCTGGTGGGGGTGGAAATTGTACCGTTACTTTGGAAACTGTTTGACAGCACCCACAGAAACTACGTGTGTGCCTGCTCTGTGATCCAGAAATGCTAGTCCAGGTACATACCCAAGAGAAAGAAGTGATTACTCCTCCCAAAAGGCATTCATAGCGCTACTTACAACTACCAAATACTGGAAATAACTTAAATGTCCATTAACAGCAGAGTAAATAAATAAATTATAGTATAATTCATGCAATGGAATACCACACGTTAACAAAAAAGAATGACCCACCACTCCAACACACAACGTGGAAGCATCTCACAGGTATGATGTTGAGTGAAAGCAGTCAGACACAAGAACAAAGCCACTGTATGTGTCCACTTACATGATGTTCAAAAACAGTCAAAGCTAACTTATTAGAAGGTTTTAAAAGTGCGAGTAGTAGTTAGCTTTGAGGGAGATGGACTGGGAGGGGAACGAGAAAGCCTACTGGCAGGCTAGAAATGGCCTGTATCTAATCTGAGTGGTGTTTACACAGGTGTGTACACATGGGAAGATTCAGCGAGCTGTGCTCTTAAAACTTGCCCACTTGACTGTATATAAGCAATGCCTTATTAAAAAAGAAAAAAAATCACAACCCCCCTAATGCAAAAGTGGGGGCCCAGAGCTGAGCTCCAGCCTGCAGCCGAGCAAGACCATCATCGCCTTGCTTTGTCTACGGTACCTTTATGAATGCAGCTGAGATCACAGCATGGCTCTGGGGGTCAGCGCCTCAGGCTGTGGATTTATGTTGGGTGGACAGTCACTGGAGAAGCCCCAAGGCTTCCTCGTGGCTGCCCAGCCACGTCCACTCATCTAACGCTTGTAGGGTTGACTTATTGGGCTGGGGCTTCGTAAGACCGAGGAAGGGGGAAGGAAACCAGCCATCGGAACTGCCCCATCCTTTCTCTCACTGCCTCTTCACATCACCCCTTCAGAGGTGCAGGTTGTGCCCTCACCTTACAAAGAAACCCATGAAGCTCAGAGCCATTAAGTGACACGCCCGAGGGTGCCCAGCCAGTTAGAGCCAGGGCAGGGATTTTAGCCCAGGCCTTTGTGACCCCATGCCATGCTTTCACCTGTCACCAGGCTGACCTGAGAGGAGGCGTCATCTGTGAAGTGGAGCTAATGGCCCAGCTCAGCCTCCCTCTGAGGGTGCTGGGTGACAAGAGGATGTGTGTGACACCACCCCAGGGATTTCTGTGAGTCTTATCCTCCTGACTTAATTGTAAGCTTCCTGAGGTCCAGGACTCTCCTGTTAATTTCTGTCTCTCCCACAAAGGCCCGCTATGCCCTGCACAAAGTGGGTGCTCAGTAAACACTCACTCAACGGAATTAGGTTGTGGAAACTGAGATCCAGAGAGGTACAGCAACTTGCTCGAGGCCACACAGCAAGTCCCTTAACCAAAGTCAGGACTTGTAATCAAGCCCTTTGACTCCTATCCCAGTGTCCCCCTGCCACTGCACAATGGCCTCAGCTTCCTATAGACCCCAGGGACTGGAGATTCCAGTGGGTTGGAAGATACTAGGGAAGAAAAGGACCATCCCAGGTGAGCCAAGGCTGAGTCTAGCCCTGGGGCCTTCAGGATGTGTGTCCTGGGAAGAGGGCTGGAAATAAGTTGTAGTTTGTACACTAGTATGGAGCCCTGCTCTCAGAAGCATCCTGTGCTCGGTTGAATGCTCCGCAGTCGATTTCTTGAAATTCTTAATTTTATCTTTGGATTTATATTTTTTAAGTGAAGCCCCATGGACAATGAAGTGTGCGCCAGAGCCTTGAGGTCCCACACGAGCCCCATCTCCTGCTGCTTCTCTGCTTCCTGGGGACGGGTTCTTAACTTCCTGCCGCCTCACCTCCTGGCACTCCCAGGTCCCACCAGCCTCTCCTTACCCCCTACTGCCCAGCTACTACTGGCTCTCACCCTGGGTGCGTTCAGCTGGCAACTCTGCAGCGCAGGCCTCTCATCTTCTCCTGATCCAGGCACCCACCTGGTGCAGAGGTTGGGATACCCTTGGGATCACCTGTCTCTGTGTGTTGGGACAGTGGCTCCACTGGAAGGGGAGATGCTTGGCTCGACTGCCTGGCACCCTACCAAGGCAGAGTGTCTGTCCTGCATCTGGCAGGGATGGGAAGCTGGCAGCCAGAGGACCTGGTGTGCATGTTCTGAGGCACAACACTTGGGCACCTGCGTAGATCACAATATTCAATCATAAATTTTTAAGACACCATGACAGACCAAGACAGAGACCATAAGAGAAAGGAAAAACTTTATGTCATGGTACCTTTGATGGCACTTTTTTTTCCTGTTTTTAAACTCAGGATCCCACAGTCTTATTTTGCACTGGACCTGGCAAATTCTGTAGCCAGCCCTGCCTGGGAGAGTCTTTCATCAGGGCGAGGTGAGAGCTCAAGCCATCACGCAGGGCTCTCTGGGGACAGATGGCAGAAGACTCAGACCTAGGTGGCTGGGATAGCTCAGCCCTCTTGGTCCAGTTCTCTCCCTGTCTGTCTGGATCCAATCATAGGAACTCTCACTTCTTGCCCTGCAGGGGACATGAAATTGCAGGCATGAAAGTGGTTGGGTTTTTTCGTTTGTTTCTTTCCTTAAGCTGCAAGGGTCTCTGCACTTTGAACTGGTTTTTGGTGTCGTTCATTGTGTCACGTTTTACCACTCTGTTCCAAAACTTAAATATTGAGGAAGGTAAGCCCCCCAAACTTACAATACCCATTTGTCTACCTCTTCCACACCCTCCCCCTCCCCATGCAGTAGAGGGACCGTTGACTTTCTTCTCTTTGGGGTCACTAGCCTGAGATAGAATTCAGGCATCCACCCAGCTCCGGGGGTCTATATCCCTGACTGACCTGCAGTAACGGAGCCTTTAGTCTGAGCCGTGCATGCGTTGCTGGTCAGATGTGATGCTACCCCCACCCAGTTCAGCCTGGGGGCGGGGAGGTGGGAGCCACCATCTCCTCTTCTGGGCAGGGAGGCTCCGCAGAGAGGCTGCGGCTCTCCAATAAGGAGGTGGGCTGGGGGGGGGGGGTGGGGAGCTGAGTAGAGGTGGGGAGAGGGCGCTCCATGCTGAGAGGACCCCGTGCACACGGCCCAGAATGTCAGGCGTGCTCAGGTGCTGGGGACAGGTGGCGGGTCCAGCTGGAAGGGGAAGGCCCGTGCAGGGATTAGAAGCTGGGGCACAGGTGGGCCAGGAAGAACCCATCGTCAGGGAGGCTGAGGAGTGCGGAGAAAGGAGGGGGGCAAACTGGGACAGTCTCACACTTGCGTGGCTGCAAGGAGCAGGGCCTCATTGGAGGCGCCCGCGTGCAGCACGGGAACGGGAGGAGGGGGTGGGTCTTGTAAGGCCTGGGGGGGATGTGGGTCTCGTGGGACCCCAGCGTGCGCCAGAGCGGTCCAGGCCTGAGGGAGCGGGGACTGGGCTCTTCCGGGGGCACCGTGTTCCCCGTCTCTCTCAGCCCCGTGAGCTCGCCTTCCAGATGCTCCCTCAGACCCCGCAGAAGGAAGCAGCCCTGCCACACCTAGATTTTAGACGTCTAGTCTCCAGAACTGCGAGGCAATGAATTTCTGCTGTTTAAGCCCCTCTGTCTGTGGAACGTTGTCAGGCAGTCTCAGGAACCAATACAAATGCCAAGAAATCAAGGAGCTCAGCCATCCACCTCATATTTTTTTTTTTAATCCAAGCCACTGCATAGGTCATTGACTAGCCAATCAAGTGGCTGCCCTTGAGCCAGGCACCTGCTCTGTCCAGTCAACTGAGGGGGGATCGCATGGCATGAAGCATGGCTGCCCCCGGAGGTGCCCCTTGGAGGAGGGCCGTGGGGAGGCAGCTCTCTCTCTGGAGGAACAGGGGACATCTGAGGTGCTCTTGTGTCCCTGGAGCCAACGGGAGAGAGAGACTCAGGCTTCAGGGATGAGGGATCCCGGCCTAAAATCCCTTCAGCCAAAGTGTCTTCCCAAAGGGAAGAGGAGACAAAGACAGAGGAGAGGGGCTGTGAAGAATCAGCTTTGTTTGTGTATCTACCGCCCTTCACCGTGGCTGAAATAACAAGATGGTACGACTGGGAAATACTCATTTGAACTTGTGACTCAGCTCTTCCCGACCTCAGGGAAGTGCAGTCCATAAATCAAGATGCGGTTCCAGCGCCTCCTGCCCAAGCGTCCCCCAGGGCAGATGCTGGAGGAGCCATTAGCAGAAGTGACTGGACCCACCTCCCGTGAAAGGCCTGCAAGCGCGTTCGGTACTCCAGGAGCTGCCCTGTGTCAGAGCGCTCATTCCGCAAGCTTCCTGATGGATGGCCTCAGCCCTTGACCCACTCATTTTTACTGTCCCACCTGCCTAGTGTCACTTCCTGGCACAGCTTGTAAATTCTATCTTTTCGTTTTCCTATTTAGCAGCCGCTTACGGTGTCTGCCATGGAGAAGCAGGGGGGCCCGATATACCGTTCATGTAAAATACTCAGGGTGTGGGAGAACTTCAGTTTTTAAATGTGTTTTGAAACACGTTTATTGAGCTGTGCTTCTCTTTTCCTCACCAGCTCTGAGTCAGGACCCAGAGTGTAAAGCAGGCGGCGGCGGCGCTGTTCTGCCTCCGGCAGCATCATCACCCCTTCGTGCGCATGTCTCCCCTCTCGGGCTCCCAGCCCTCCCAGATCCTTCCACTCTAAAGATGGGGAAACAGGGGACCTGAGAAGACAAGGGACTGGCCCCAAATTCCGAGGACACTAGATGAAAGCCCAAATGTGCTCATGCCCTGCTGACACCTTTACCAGGTACAGGGCTGGTCACTGGGGCCATGCGGAGAAGACACAGGGTCTCACCTGGGGGACGTGACAGTCTGATGATGCTGTATGGGGGAGCCGGGGGGTGGGGCGGGGCAGGGAGGGGGGTGGCCCCGGCAGCAGCAGTGGCTGCAGCGGCCTCACCGTGATGAGGCTGATGCGTGTGGAGCCCACGCGGACCACGCCCCCGCCCCGGGCTTTGGCACCTTAGCTGCTTGCTGCCACCTGATTCTCACAGCACCCTGTGGGGCGAGTGCGGTTACCCTCTCACGGCGCAGATGAAGACACTCAGTCCAGGGACTTTCAACTTTTTATTTTAGCAGCTGCATCCTTTCTTCAAGGGAAATCCTATATGGAACCCCAATAAATCAGGCAGTACGAGGGGTGAACCCCCTTGCTTAGCCTCTCCTACTTAACGCCCTGCAGGTGGTCTGGAGGAGCTTTCTCAGCGCCTGAGATCTCCCCTGAGCACAGTTGAAAGGTCACCTATAGGGGAGAGGTGACAAGCAGAATTTCCCAATCCATTTATGCTCATTTTACAGGTGAGCAAAGAGAGGCCCAGAGGAGGGGAGGGATTTAACAGCTGTAAGATACCATCTCTTCCAAGCCATCTTTTTTTTTTTTTTCCTCTTTTGGCCATGCCACACAGCTTGTGGGATCTTAGTTCCCTGACCAGGGATTGGACCCAGGCCCTTAGCAGTAAAAGCAGAATCCTAATCCCTGGACCACCAGGGGACTCCCCCAAGCCATCTTTTCAGGCCGAGCTTGCAGTGGGCTCTGTTAACATCGTGTTTTCACCCCCTCCTGCCCTATCTCTCCCCCATCTCCAGTTCCCCCACATCACTGACCACAGGAGAAGAATCTCGCTTCAGGGAAACCATCCCTGGGAGCCAAGCGGATGCGTGTGGCTTGAAGCTGACAGCTTCATAGTTTCCCTTAGGAGTTCTCCGTTCCTCTCAGCTTATTTAATGTAATGCCTCATCACTCTGTAATAGTCACAGGACACTTGACATTAGAAAGGGCCTTTTAAATCCTTTGAAAAAGGATTTTTAAATTCATCAGCACCTTTGGAGTGTGTAAGTGGAAAGTTAACTTTCCCATGTGGGCAGAGGGGGAGACTTCTTCAGGAAATTTCATGATTGCATCCCTCGGGGCGGCATCTCTGGAGGTGGCCTGCCACCAGCCCCATAGTTGCCACCTGCCCCTCTCTTCTTGCTCCTTCCCGGCTCCCCTTCCCCAGCTGGCTTGGACACGGATTCCTTTCTCCCCTGATCCCTCGTCCTGGCTCATCCCTTCTCCAGGGTCTGTCCACGACTTTTTCCAAGGGTTTTAGTGCAAACCATCTAGGAAAAACCAGTCAACCAGCCAAGGTAACGAGCATGGGACGCTCCCAGGGTCCCAAACCTGTCCCAGCTGTCCTGTCCCCCAGTCCCTGCTTGTCCCTCATGGGATCCAGGGGTGAATCTGAGGCTGTGTCTCCAAACTTTGTTCCGTGAGATTCCAGTTCCAGGAGCCGTTTCTCAGAGACACGGTTTCATGGTCCAAAGGACAGGAAGGTTCTGCTTGTACCCTCCCTGTCTCGGTGACGGACATCCGTTGTGGGGAAGCAGACCAAGAGTCTTGAGAAGTCAGGCAGCGTACAGAGCCCTGTGCAACTTCGTACAACCCAAGGCCTGTTTGAGCACCAGAAACGTGTTTTGCAGCCCATCTGAGTGATGCTGATTCGGAGGTGTGTCTGTGAGTTGCTTCTGGAAGCCTCTGAGCCCATCTCTAGGGTCCTCTTGGCCCCGGGATGGAGACCATAGTGCCTCTCCTGGCTCCACTCAGGAAAATCCAAATTAGGTTATTCTCTGAGAGCCTTCAGGAAAGGTTTTTTTCATCTATACCAGAGTGTTGGTATAGAAGCTTGTGCTTTCTTTGGAAATAAATAGAAATGAATCAAGGGGAGGGGGCCCATTTATGGTCTGAACATTGCATTCTTGGGGTCTGGTCAAAGGAAGATGTCAGGCCAAGCCAAACCATGCTTAGAGAAAAGGATGGCACTGGCCTTGTCTGTATTTGGGAAGCAAGTCCTTTCTTGTCAAGCCAGCTGTCACACACTCAGATTTCTCCTACAAATAGGCTCACACGTGCACGAACTTACATTAATAACACGTATCTCTGCTCTCTTTCTGAAATGGAGGCTTTTTCTGGAAGCTCAGTGAATTTTGGTTTTTGTTTAGTTAATTAATAAATAATTACTCACAGCTTTTTGATTGATTAGTTGGTTGTCTTTTCCTAGTTTTTTTTTTCTCTGCTCTGGAAAATTTCATCAGTCATTTCACAGATGGACCATGGGTTTTGTTTGTAATTGTTTGCATCGGGATCTAAAACCACAGACTGCTGTGAGGAAGGTGATACTGATTGTATTCGTTTGCTAGGGCTGCCATAACAAAGTACCACACCCTGAGTGGCTTAAACAGCAGAAATTTATTGTCTCAAAGTTCTGGAGGCTACAAGTCCAGGATCAAGGTGTTGGTAGGGTTGGCCTCTCTGCCAGCTTCCAGTGGTTTGCCGGTAGTCTTTGGTGTTCCTTGGCTTGCAGAAGCATCACCCCCACCTCTGCCTTCATTTCACATGGTGTTCTTCCTGTGTGCCTGTCTGTCTAAATTTCCCTTTTCTATAAGGACACTAGTCCTATTGAATTAGGGGCCCACCCTTCTCTGGCATGACCTCATCTAAACTTAACTAATTACATCTGCAACAACCCTTTTCCACGTGACATCACATTCTAGCTTGGAATGTGGTACTGGGGTACGGGGGCGAGGAGGGTGACAACTTCAACATGTGAATTTGGAGGGGACACAGTTCAACCCACAACATCAACTCTACACGTAATAACACATTTCATCCTGCAGCACTTAAAAAAGCTGCGAGCTGCTGCCTCACCCTTTAGCCTGCCAGCCTCAGAAAAAAAAGCTGAGAGCTCAGCTCACATAGGCTGAAGGACAGGTGGGAACCGGCTTAGACGCAGAGATGCTAGCGCTCCTGCAGCAAGCTGACACTGTCCATTCGCCAAGAGGAGAAGAGCTCAGAATGTCCTCAAGGTGGTCTGATTGGACCACCAATGGCAGGTGAGAATTGGACTTGGGTTCATTTCAGTAAAAAAACTTCCTGCTGTGGGCACAGCCCTGAGGCGGGCCCTGGGGAGAATAGGGTGGAAAAAACCCAGGTCCTGCCCGTGGGGAAGCCTCAGGAGACAGATGTGCGAGCTGCATGGAGAGGTGTGGGTGCAGTGCCGTAGCCGTGATGAACTTTGCTCAGGAAGGGGACACTGCGGCTTCACAGAGGAGGTGATGTGTGAGCTGGTCTTGTCATGTTATCGGACAGTTCCAGCCAAGCTGGGGGGCGGAAGGGCTTAGGGGCCCCGTCGTGTCTACTGGTGAGAGGCAGTGTCTTGAGGTGGGGAGCACTGGGGTCTGGGGACAGGAGTTCTGAGTCAGGCCCTAGGTCATCCCTCAGCTTCTTTGTTGAGAAAATGGTTTTAGTTAAAAGACTCAATTTACAGGGTGTGGCATCAGGATTGAATGAGTTCTCAGGTGTGAACGTGTCATGGTTAGGGACGTAGCAGAGACAGGATGCAAACACGGTGTTAGGTGCCTGTGCTACGGGGAGTGAGCGGTAGCCTTCTCTAGCAAGAAGAGCAGCTGGGAAGTCGCTGACCTGGACCCCAACCCCCACCCCCGGCTCCCTGGACCCCCACCCCCTCGATCAATCACTTCCTCTCGCTGAGCCAGCTCCCTCAGGGGTGAAATGACAGGTCTGGATGAGGAGGTCTCCTTCTGGCCATGAAGTTAGGTGACTGTATGATAAGGTGCCAACTACAACGGCTAGAGCAGTGTGGGCTTGGATTGCCAGCAGACCTGGGTTCAAACGGTGGTTCTGCCACCTCTTCGTAGTGTGATTTGTGTGAGTCACTCAACCTCTCTACGCTCAGTGTCCTCATCTGCAAGATGGGGATAAATGCCTCCCTAGAGGTTAAATTAGAATGTCCTTGAGCATTACTTAACACACAGCTTGGCATATGGTAGTAAAAGTAAGCTATTACTGTCAGCTGCTTTTTGTGAGGATTGAATGAGATGTTGTAGGGGAAGGGCCTGCATGCAGCAGGTGCTCAATTAACCACTGACACCCCCCCCACTCCCCTCCCCATGCCCCGCTTTTCAGATTGGCCTTGGCAGAGTTTCCAGCATTCATGTTTTCCATCAGCGCTTAGGGTGAAGTGTGGAGGGTTGTACAGAAAATATTTGAACTAGTTGAAGAATAAAATAGTTTTCAGGCACTCATAAACCATTTATAAGCACCTCTTACTTGTAACTAACGGCCATGCCAATTACAGTGCGTTAAATTGCATGCCCTCGGGACTCTTACCTTGCATAGTTTATTAGTCCAACTTAAACAGGATTCCTCTATAGTAATTATTATCCTGACAATTTATAAAACATGCCCAGGCCTCCATGTGAGTGACAAGCATCTACTGGCTCTGAGAGCAAATCCAAGAAGGGGCTTTCTAAGATTTTTCTCTTTCTGGCAGGTCACAGATCAGCACAGAAAGTTCCTCTACAATGTCGTACAGACGAGAACTAGAGAAATACCGTGACCTGGATGAAGATGAAATCCTTGGAGCCCTAACAGAAGAAGAGCTGAGGACCCTGGAAAACGAGCTGGATGAGCTGGACCCTGATGTGAGTAGGCGCTAAAGGGGACCTGTTGTCACAGGTGCAAGGACAGCAATATTACCAGCTGGGGGAGGGGCAGGGTGACTTCCTGAAGTGCCACTTCCTCTTTCCTTCTATGGCAATAGCATTGGAGTAACATCGCCTTTGCAGGTGTGTGTGTGTGCGTGTGTTTTATTAGTCGGTTTCTCTAGAGAAACAGAACTAATAGGAGATATACATGTATCTATATCTATGTATAGATAGGTATTTATTTATTATAAGTAATTGGCTCAAATGATTATTGAGGCTGACAAGTTCCAAGATGTGCAGTTGGTAAGCTGGACACCGAGGAGAGCTGGTATTGTAGTTCTAGCCTGAGTTTTAAGGCTTGAGAACCAGGAGAGCTGATGGTATAGTTTCAGTCAAATAACCGGCAGGCTCAAGACCCAGGAAGAGGCAATGCTTCAGTCCAAGTCCAAGAAAAGACAAAAAACAAAAGCAATTACCCACCTCAAAGTAGTCAGGCAGGAGGAAATTCCCACGTGCTGGTGGGAGGATCAGCTTTTTCGTTCTGCGTGTATTCAGACCTTCAACTGATTGGATGGCGCCCACCCACATTAGGGAGGGCAGTCTGCTTTACTCAATGACCAATTCAACTGTTATTCTCACCTAGCAACACTCTCATAGACATACCCAGAGTAACGTTTGGCTAAATGTCTGGGCACCCCGTGGCCCTGTCAAGTTGGCACATAAAATTAACCATCGCAAGTCCACTCCTAGTCAACTTGGCACCCATACGCATCTCCTTAAACATGCTTATCTCCATATAAAGACAATAACAAGGTCAGAATTCTGCCTAACATGATACAACTATCCTGTGTACAACCTGCCAGAAGACGAGGTAAAGTCCTTGAGTGATGTTTGCTTTTCTCCTTGATCTCCCGTAACTTCATACTAGGATGTAAAATTAACGATACTTAGATGCCGCCGTATAAAACCAATACCTCTTATGTTACATGTTAAGAGAATAAGAGAGGGACGAAGACAAAGATATTTACTTAATTCACATACACAGTCACACACACACAAACATGTTCGTATGAAAAATACAGAGGAAATCCTCGTGACAGCATTGTCCTTGTGTCTCTAACTGGTCACACGGTCATAACTAGTAGTTATAACTACCTTCTTCCACTTCCCATTCTGTACTCCCTTTGCCTTCAGCAAGCACCGCAGCTGGTTGTGGTTCTTTGCCTGGTGGAGCAAATCTAGTTCTGAAGGGCCTGGACCATTAGTGGTCCTGCCTGGATTGAGTTGTTATAGTTTTCTATTGACTTCAATCACAGGGCCTGGTAATACTAAGAAAGCCCTAAGAAAGCTCCTGCATTGCAGAAAAAGCTTTTCTTTACCTCCTTGGTGGAGCAGCAGTCTGATTTCCCCTTGGTAATCGATACCAGTCACCCCAGCCGACACAGAAGCTCCCTTCTCTGCCTATGCGTTGAGAGGCATAGGAGCCCAGAGTGGCCAGGTGACAGTCTTAGCTTCCGATCCAGTGGAATCAGTGTTGTGTCTCCTGGTGGAAGCATTCCTCCCTTTGGAACCAACTAAGACCTTGAGGCAAGCAGAGTGTAAGGTCACAGGAACAGGAAGCTAAACTTTTGCCAGTGGGTCACTAGGGGTACCAGTTGTAATAGTAAGTGGTGCTACTCCCATTTCACCCTTGATTCCTGGACCCGTGAATCCTGGCCATGAGAGAAGCAGCGCCATATATTGGACACTGATTCAGAGCATGTACAGGCTCCTAGAGACCCTTGCCCAGTCCTGCAGGATATCACCACCTACCTGCAAAAGTCCAGCCCGCCATTCCATCAAGCCAGCTGCCGCAGGATGGTGGGGAATTCATGTCATGGAATAAGTTAACTGAGAAGTAAAGGACTAGGAGGATCCCTTCCACTGGTTTGATGTTTTCATCCTTGCGTTTCATAGGTAGCACATATAAGTGTGTTTCATGCTCAGAATTCGCCTTTGAAGTCAGGTCATGGCAGGAGGGCCCCTGGTCTCGTCTGTGGCTTGGCCAGTCACCGTAGAGCTGTGAGCAGAGCTGAGGGAGCGGCTCCGAGGTGGCCATCCCAGCCACCCCAGCCAATGCCCAGCTCAGAGAAGGTAGAGAAGGAATGTTACTGAATTAAGTGAAGTTTAAAAGTGGGATATTTCATGCCTTTTTACAAACCTGTCACTGCTCAACCCCAGCTTAACAGTGATCCATACAGAAAGCACTGCTGTACCGTTTCACTAACCCTCGTAACTGCAGCTGATGTACAGGGAGTGAGGTTAGCAGAAAAGACGCAGGACTAGAGGTTAGATGTCCCAGGTGCAGCCCCGGCCCTGTCTCTTACATCCATGTAACCTTGGGCCAGTTGCTGTCCTTCCCTAGGCCTCAGTGTCCGCATCCATGAAATGATGGAGTTGGTTGGCTCCATTCAAGGCTGAGCTTCCATGAGCTTTTAACCTGGTCTTATCTTCAGATTTGATTAAATATCTTCTTTCTAGATAACCCAGAATCCTTGTCTAGGAGTCCTGGGTCCTAGGCCCCACAGAGTGACAAGCGCCTCCAGCAATGTGTCCTCATCTTGCTATTCATGACCCCCCTCCCCCGACCCAGGCAGGAGGGGATGGTCCCCGAGGTGAGGCCGCTGGGGTTGATTAGAAGGCAGCACTGGTGGGAGAGCCTTGGATTCCGCCTTCCCCTGCACCATGACTTTCCGTTAGCCTGGGTTTCCATAAAAACAAGTATGTAGGCAAGAAACAATCAAGCTTCCGACTTTACTGCTATAAAGTTATTCTGTTCTAATTCTATCCAACATCACTGTTGTATAGAATTGCAAGAACAGATAGTTTTAAAAAGTGAGAACAAAAGGGGAATGTAGCTACTTCTGGTCAACTCAGTAAACGTGACTCGGTTGCCTGCCCATCGCCGGGCCCTGTGTGACCACCGACAGGGGAGCCTGGCGGGGATTCTGCCCTTCAGGCGCCCAGTCTAGTGGGGAGCGGGCATAAGAAACCATGTCCTAAGTGGGAGCAGGGAGGTCAGGGAGAGGAGTAATTCTTTCTGGTGGGAGGCCTCACAGAGCAGGTGATACTGGAACTGGGCCCTGGATTTTTCTAAGTCAAGAATGAAAACAAAGAGTTCTGTGCTGAGTGAAGGCCACAAGCAAAGTCTCACGCGCAGATAGTAATCGGTGATGGGGTGTTTAGGTGAGGTTTCTTTGGAGTGTGAGCTGAGCCTGGAAGGAGGTTTGGGCTAGATATGGGGGGAGGGGGTGCAAGGCAGACTAAAGGTCTGGATTTTTCTCAGCAGGCCCAGAGAGTCCCGAGGGCAGAGAGTCAGTGGACCTGCTGACTAAGAACAGATGGACTGGAGGAGATGCTGGGGAGACGGGTGAGAGGTGGAAGGGGCTCGCACGGTAGTGACAGAGATCTTTCCTGAAGAGAAGGAAGGGCCCCTGCCCCTCTCCACTACCCTTCTGCCATATTGCAGAATCTTTGCTGTTTTCAGGGTGAAGCACAGGCTCCCAGGAGCCTCCAAGGCTTGCTGCCTCTGGCCTTTGGGGCTGTTGGAGTTGCCCTGAGTCCCTGGATGGGAGTGCATTTAGATTAGGCTGTGGCTGCAGATTGGGTAGGTGATGACCAGGGTCAGAGCCAGGCATCAGACCTGGGAGTGGGAGGGAGGCAGATGGAGGGGCCCTCTCAGAACCGAGAGCGCAGCCTCTAAGGACAGCTGGGAGCTCCATTTCACTTCTAAACTGGCAAAGAGTCCCACCCCTAGTATCAGGACGTCTGGCCGCAGCAGCAAATTCCCAGGACCTCTGTACCTTCACACAGCCAGCTCCCCTGAGCCCTCCTTGTAGGTGATTAACAGCAACGCATGCATGTGAACACTGGAAGGATGGAAAACCCTGGCACAGAGAGCTGACTAGCTTGCCCAGCATCAGCAGGACCAGGGCGTAGAGACTCAGATTTCAAATAGGCTCCAAAGTGTGGCACCTCCCCCTCTGGCAGGAGGAAGGTACAGGTGCACTTGAATTTGGGAGTAGGGTTGGGCAATCCGAGACCTGTGATCCTCATACATTGTGGTTTCAAATGGACATTTGCAAAGACCCCTTTCTAAGTTGAAGAAAAAAAGAGAAATCAGAGCAAGGATAGGAGATAACGGAGACCAGTGGGGTTTTTGTCCTCATCTCACAATTGGCCCTTCACTGCTTTGGCTCTGTTACCTGATTTGCAAGTCAGTATGGGAGTTTTGAAAAGATCTAGTGGGGCTCCATTCTTTCTGAGAGCACAAACATTCCAGCTTGAGTTTCACCCTCCCTCGGCCCATGTTCTGAAATCACAGCACAAGGAGAGGCCAAAGGTATGAAGACCATGAGAGGCCTCTGAGCCTCTGGCCGGGAGGGGATGCAGAGACCAGCAGGTGTCCAACCCTCCAAGTTACAGAGCAGAAACTGAGCCCAGAGAGGGCAAGGAACTTCGCTGTGGTCACACGTCCAGGCAGAACGAGCCCAGGCCCCAGGGCCGCTGCCCTCTCTCTTATACGCTATACTCCTCCTGTTTTAATTCTGGTTTAACAAGAACTTATATGGCACTTTTTATGTGCAGACACTGTTCTAGGCACTTTGAAAATATTAATTCATTCAACCATCATCCTAATCCTATGGTGCAGACACTGTTATCATCCCCATTTTACAGATGAGAAAACTGAGAAGTTTCAGTTTGTCTAAGAAACTGAAACAAGGCAGTGGCAGAGCCATGACACGGCTCTAAAAGTTCACGTCTTAGCCACACCACTATAAGGCTTCATTGGAGTCTTCAGGAAGATAGCTTGAGCCACGGATGTGCTCTGGTTTTGTAGTTGGGGAAGGTACTGTATGAAAAAATTATCCCCTTTTCTTCCTAGAAACAATCTGAGATGCAGGAGTCCTTATTCAGTCCTGGCTCTACTCCCAATTTAGGCAAGTGCTTTTCCCTCTTTGGATCTCAGTTTCCCTATCTGCAAAATGGACACAGTGGGCCTCAATGCCCTCTGACACCCCCTCCAGCTCTAACCATCTCTGATTTTATGAGCAGTTCCTGGCAATCTTATGACCTGAATTTAGCTCACAGGTAACATTTCAGGGAGTTATGTTTTCAGTGATGCAATTGTTAAGCCCAGTGTCATGTGACACAGTAGAGTACGCAGAGTTGGAAAGCTGCTTTGTTTGCAGCAGAGGATTCCAAACTTGTGCACAGTGGAAAAAAAAAAAAAAAAGAGTTCCCGAAACTCTCTCTCTCTTAGTCTGCGGCCTGGAAAAACTCAAGCTTATCATGAGATGGTTGCACTTGGACTCCCACGGGAGAGGACTGCTCCGTGTGCTAAAAGTATCTGCTGTTGACTGATTCCCCAAGAGGATCTGCCCTTTCTTGTCTCTCTGGAGTTAAGTGGATGCTGCTCTGAAGCTGAGCCAGCTCCTCTGTTCAGATTGCCTTTGTACCAGGCAACGGGGAAAACGGGCGACATACAGCGATGTTTGAGAATAAGTGTGTGAGCTCCTATAGCATCAGCAGGTACTTGACATTTACTGGGACAAAGCCCTGCACGCATTATCTTCTTTAGTCCTCTGAGAGGTTTAGTTATCAGCCCCATTTTAAAGGTGTAGGAACTGAGGCTCAGAGAGATGAAGTAGCCTGCCCAGGAGCTGGGATTTCAGCCCAGACAGTCTGACCCAGTAGCCTGTGATGTTAACTACCACCTCCTATAAGTGCGTGTGGAATGGGCCTGGAAGGGAACTTGGAGAACAAAGTTGGGGAAAAACCAACAAATTATTTTTTCTAATATAGTTTCTCTTGAAGTTATGTTATTTTCACCATAAATATAAATCTTAAAAAAAGAAACCACCCGCACAAAGAATTTAACTATAAATGTTACTTGTTAATGAGGCTTTGAGGAAAAGAGGTAATATTTTTTAGTGTCTCAGTAAAAGGATCAAAATATTTGCACAAGAGAAGATGGTAGAGATAATCCCAAACTTACAAAGAAATTGGGTCCTAGAGGTTGATTTTGAAGTCTGTTACTGGGAGTCTGTGACACATTATAACTATAGAAACAACAGTGGAAAACAACAGACCCCTGCAAGGCCTGAAATAATGATAATAAACATTATTATTATTGTTGTAAAACTACAACTATTCTCTGTTGAGGTTGTCTTACATGCCAGGTGTTTTATGGGCATCGTCTCATAAAATCGCCACAGGGATCCTGTGAGGTTGAGCCTCACAGGTTGGGGTTAAACTCATTTTAAGAGAAGGAAGTGGAGGCCCAGCACCACACAGCTGGTAGGTAATAGACTAAACCCGGGCAGATCTGCCTCCCTCAACCCACAATGTGTCAAAAGTTCCGAGAACAAGAGGCCGTGAACTGCAGGGAGAAATGATGGAGGAGAAAACCTAGAACTGTAGAATCTCAGAGTCAGAGCAACACTTAAAGATGATCTAAGCCCCATCCCCATCTCTGTAGATACAAACAGTGCGGATAAAGCAACCCTGGTTTACAGAGTCCCTCCTGCATGCATGTCATTCACCCAGGGCTTTATGTATTTCATTAAATCCTCATACCAACCCTTTGAGGTAAGCAGTATGAGCAGCACTTTCGTGTTGAGAAATCAATACAGCAACAACAACAAACACCCTGAGACCCAGAGAAGGGAAGGGACTTGTTCAAGGTCACACAACAAGTAAGCCACAGCACCAGGACAGAATCCTGGGACTTCCTGTCACACTGCATGGCTTCCCACCAGACCCCTTCAAAATCATAAAATCCTCCCTATTCATGGCCCAAACCGTATCCTATAAACCAGAGGATGCTCTTGGCTCTGCGGGAAGCAGCCACGTTTGGTCCACAGGGCCGTGGTTCTCCCTGTAACACAAACCGGCAGATTCACAAGCCCAGGACAGAAGTAAACAGTTGAAATGGAAAGAAATAAATCTCTGCTCTAAAAATAGGCACACATCCTTAGAAACACTGCCGGCCACGCACAGAGCTGAGGATGGGCCTGGTGGGGTGAGGGTGCGTGAGGCCAGGTGTCAGTGTGTCCCCATCCCGCCCGCTGTCTTCTGGCCCCGTGACCACCTCCCTTCCCCCCTCTCCTCCCCACTGCCTTCCCCCAGACCGGCCTCCAGCCTCCCAGAATGCCCTCCTCCCTGCCTCTGCTGCCAGCGGACCTCTTGGATCTGGGGCCCTTTATTCTAAAGTCAGAATCCTCCCATTTCTCAAGGCCCAGCCTCCCCACCCCTTCCTTGGGAAGCCTTCCTGACCCTCCCCCTCCAAGCCCCCAGCACAGCATCTGCCCCACTAAAGACACTGAGCAGTTTCCTTTTTGACATTGACATTTTTAATAGGAAATATGTTAAACATACAGTAAAGTACATAATATACCTATTTTCCCATTACCCACATTTAACCAACGTAAAAATATTGCCTTACTTGATTCAGATCACTCTTAAAAAGAAAAAAAAGTCACCATAGATAAAGTTTTAACCCTGCCTTCCCACCCCACCCACCCCCGTCATTTCTTCCCCGTCTCTACCCCTCCCACACGTTCTCCTTGAGAGGCAGCAAACCAGCACTCACAACATCAAGTAGGTAATGAAGGAAGGAAGGAAGATGGGCCAGTTTTCGTGAGGCACTTGGCCATCTTGGGTCATCTTTTACTTTTCCACTCTTGAAAGACATGTGGACTTAAGAAAGTTTTCACTTATCACTTTACCTTCCAAGAAGAAAGGCAACAACAGAGCCAGTGATAAATGTTAACTGTTTCTTGGCCTCTGTGTCAGAGACAGTAGGGAGTGGTGGGGACTGAGACAAATGGGAGAGTTTGTGTTTGACTAAAGGGCACTTGCTGTTCCACTCTGCCAATTGATGCCCAGTATTGCCACATCATCTGATTTTTCAAGAGATGCTGGAATTTTGAATTTTTTGCACAAGTTTCCTAGCTGAAAGTGTTGGCAGCTCATTCAAATATACAGACAAAATCAACCAAGTTTTGGCATTTGTTTGGATTATAGATCTCCCAGTTTCCAATTCTAATGCTGTTCACATGAAAGATTTTTAGATAGATAGATGGATGGATAGATAGATGATAGATAGATAGATAGATAGATAGATCGATCGATCGATAGATAGATAGATGAAAAGTACCTAGCCCAGCACCTGGCACATAATAGGTGCTTAGTAAATGCTTGTTGAACCTGAATATATGACTTGCCCACTAGAATCTAGGGTTCTTGAGATTTAGAGCCACATTGTACCACCACAGATATAGGACAGCCAGGTACAGTTGTGTAAGTTATATAAGGTTTACACTGCACAACTCCAGGAGCCACTGTTCACATAAACCAGAGAACATATAATGCCCTCAGAGTTGTGCAGCACACAGTTTGCACAACCAGATGCAGCTGCCATGACAGAGTCTCCCCATAATGCAGTATCTGTTCAGTTGAATGAAATTGAACAATTATGCCCTATGGTGATAAAAACTGATTTTCATAATATGTTTCTAATATAGAGTTCAAGCTTTTTTTCTGAGGTTTCAAGCTAAAGGGGATTTTACAGAAAGAGAATTCAAAGTAAGAGAGCACCAGTGCCCTGTTTGTGGCCTCAAAGGCCTAAGATGAGAATCCAGGTTGCCAGTTACAATCCAGTCTGGCTGGAAGTAACAGAGATTCAAAACAACATGACTTAAGCAGTGGTTTATTCGTCTCATAAGTAAAAGTCCGGAGGCAGGCATTCTAGGGCAGGTATGGAGCTTAGCTCCCCAAATTTCCTGAAGTCCCAGGCTCTATTGGCTCATCTGCCTGCCGTCACTAGGGTACAGCCCCCATCCTCACTGTCCAAGGTGGCGGCTGTGATAGCCACATTCCAGGCATTAGAATAGAGGGCAAGGGGGGTAGAGAAAAGGAGAAAAGCCATTTCCAAGTACCTTTCAAGGAAAGTTGCTGGAAATTGCCACTGGACACGTCTCATACCATGACCCAACCTAGCTGCAAGGGAGCCTGGGAAAAGTAGTCCTTAATTTAAGTGGCCATGTGCTCAGCTAAGAGTGGAGTGCTTTTATTACTGGAGAAGGGGAGATGTGATATTGGGGACAATTTGAAGTCTGTCACTGTGGGTTTGCGAGGTTGATGGCCTGATGTTCTGCTCTGCCGAAAGCTCCGAGGGGAGGTGAGAGGGGTTGATCGGAATTTAACCAAATCCAGGTCCCCAAAGAAAGCATTACAAAGGTCTTACTCTCTAGCTTGGCATTTCCCAAAACCCCCATCAGTGAACTCCGGTCCCATGGTGGGCACCCTCACTCTATCCCCCTTCATAATGTGTCCCCTTCCCCAAACCTACTCAGGGCAGTAGTTAGGTGGCCTTGCAAACAGCTCAGGACAGCAGGTGGGATGCTGACCCGAAGGGTGTCCAAGAAATATCATCTTTCTCCTGCTGGAGCATCAGTGCTGGGTGATTCTGGGCAATTCCAAACACGTTAGCGCCCACAGCTGGGTATTGGGGATTCAGAGAAGACTAGGATACATCCCAGCTGGCCTTTGAGGGGCATTCAATCTCCTTGGGGAGAGGGATATGGCATAAATGTGCTCCAAGACAAATTAGGAGGAGCATTATATAAGAACTGGCAGGATGCCTCAGGGTGTTTGGAAAGAGAAGCACCAGATCCGTGTGGGGAGCACTGCAAAGGCTGGACAGGGTGCCCAAGGGAAGGGCTTTCAAGGATGAATGCAGGGTGGAGGGAAGGGATGGAATTCCAGGCAAAGGGCACAGCCTGAGCAATGCCCTGGCAGGGTGAGGGTGTGTGGGGCACGGCTACGGAATGTGGAGCAGCCTGGAGCAGCTGGAACAGGGAATACTGAAAGACAAGAAGATCGGGAGACTGGAGTAGATTGAGGTCAAATCACGAAAAGCTCCCTGTGCCTCGTTGATGAATTTGGTCAGGATTCTGTCCGTTAGTGGAGGGGCTGAGCATCTGTGAGTGTGTTGGGGAGTGACCCGGTCAGATGCACAAGTTGGTGCGGTCTGTCTGGCTGATGGAAGGGGAAGGGAGTAGAGATGGAGAGGCCTGAGGCAGGGAGGCCAGCCTGAGGCTACTCTGATGGTCCCACCAAGAGACACCACGGCTTGAACTAGGCCGGTGCCCATGGGACGGACACATTTCCAAACCCTGCAGCCTCAGACTCCTGCCCATGGCGAGCCCGGCCCCCTCGTTCTGCCAAGCCTCTGTCTGTGCTGTGCCAAGCCCTGTAACATCCCTCTCCTCTCTCCTCTTCACCGGGCTGTTGCCTGCCTGGTGCCCTGGGACTCACTCAGCGCGGGAGCCTCCTCCTCCAGGAAGCCCGGGTAGAGCGAGCTGCTCGCACTTGGGTGTGCCTCCCTCCCTTAGGCCCCTGTGGAGCCCGGTCACTCATGCACTGTCTCAGGCTGCCCAGTGCCCCGTGCAGCAGGGAACGTGGAACATTTTCCTTGTACTTGAGGCGGAAAAGGAGGATTAGGAGAATGCCCGGTAGAAAAGGCTTGGCCTCACCTTGTGCCATGAACACCAGAGAGACACGAAGTGTGTGCCGTTGTGACCCATAGGGCCCCCCCACACACAACACCTGGGCTTGGGCCACAAGGGTGCCTTTGGATGTCAGCACGAATGCCCTATAGAGCTGCCTGGGGGCAGTGGTAGATCTTGGGCTTCACTGGCCCTGCAGCAGGCTCAGGGTGGCTGAGCCGAAGGCCTGGCTCTTTGCGCAGAGAACGAGAAGAGTGGAGGAGGTCCAGAGTGCGTGGGGTGGAGGGGCGGGTGGTATATGGATCTAGGTGGGCACTTAGAGGTCTGGACCCACTTGTCCCCTCTGTGACTGAGCCTGAGTGCCACACTGTCAGGTTAAGTCCTGCCGTGTGTGACACGAGAGCTCTGTGGAAGCCCCACTGAGTGACTTCTGGTGAGATCTGGAGCTGCTGGTGGAGGACGCAGGAGCGGGGCCCTCGGTATGCTGACGGGCCCTGAGGCGCTGGAGGGCCACACTTCACACAAGGGGAAACATACCTGGCAGATAATTGGAAAATAAAAGTCCTCGAGGCCATTAGAACAAAATTTGGGGGTCAAATACCTTGTAAAATGTAACGGGGTGGCTGACTGGCCTATGCAATGTTTGGGCTGCTGCTGTGGTGTCGGGAGGGTGGGTGTCTGGGGTCGTTTGAAGCAGGAGGGAGAGAGAAGTCTGTGGGAATTCTTAGAAGTTAACCTCCTGGGTTTCACTCTTACCTGGGATGGTAACTCCATGCCTCTGTGCCTCAGTTTCTCCACCTGGAAACGGAGACCAGTGTGATAAGGAGGTGAGCTCTGGAGAGGGAAGCTGGTCCTCACACAGGGCCGCATCTGGTTGCCAGGATCAGTTCTTAGAGGAAGGCAGTCGGGTGGGATGGGAAGCTTTCTGTGGCTTGGGAGTCAGGAATCTTGGGTTCTCTGTCTAGCGTGTGACCTCAGGCCAGGCCCTTGCCCTCCCCAGCCCTCGCTGCTCCCAGTGCCTGATAAAGAGCACGGTCCACCCTCTTCTAGGGGCTGTGTATGGTCCAGTCACAGATCAGAGATCCAGGACTCCTGGAGCCCAAGGGGGGCACATTGTACATTGCCTTGTTCTTAGATATAGCTGATCAAGGGGGGAAAGTGATAAAACTCCTTGTTTTCTGTTACTGTGAAGAATCAGGTTAAAGGGCATTGCATATATGCTAAGCCAGCAGTCTGAAGACAGTCATACTGATCCTTGAGATTGTGTACATATTAATTATGTACAGTGTCACCTATATATCAGCTCAGACTTCCTAGCTGTGTGGCTAAGAGGCTGTGTGACTTTGGGCAAGTGACTTCAGTGTCCCTTGCCTCAGTTTCCCCAATTGAAAATGAAAGAATTGGCCCAGAGGCTCTCTCAGGGTTTTGCAGCTCTGAGCTGCCAGGAGTCTATGATCCTTTTAATACAGTGTGTGTGTGTGCGCGTGTGCACGTGCACACATGCGTGCACATACGTGCTGCCTGTGTGTGTACTTCTAACCCAGCTCACAGTGGTTCTAGCCAGGATGGCTCCTCACATAGCCCCAACTATCTATAGCAGTGATAACTGTGCAGATACTTAGTATTTGGGCTTTACTGCACCTGTTCACAGGGTGTCAGAGCTCCTACAACAGCACAGTTGAGGATTTGTCAAAATTTCCACTGTCCTTTGGGCAGCTAGACTCCAGAGCTTGGAAGTTCTAATTTTACAACATTTAAGAGGAAGTCACCATTTAAAAAACTGCAAGTAGGGAACTACAGGAAGAGATTGCCTACTTTTTTCCCCTGTGATTATTCCCAAGAACATATTAACCTTTTTGTTTAAAAAAAAATTTTTTTTAAAAACCTCTAAATTAAAAACCGGTGTATAGGACTTTCTATGTGGCTCAGTGGTTAAGAATCTGCCTGCCAATGCAGAGGACACAGGTTCGATCCCTGCTCCAGGAAGATCCCACATGCTGTGGAGCAACTAAGCCTGTGTGCCACAACTACTGAGCCTGTGCTCTAGAGCCCATGAGCTACAACCACTGAAGCCCGCCCGCCTAGAGCCCATGCTCTGCAACAAGAGAAGGCAATGCACTGAGAAGCCCATGCACGGCAAAGAAAAGTAGCCCCTGCTCCCTGCAACTAGAGAAAGTCCCTGGGCAGCACCAAAGACCCAATGTAGCCAATTAATTAATTAATTAATTTAAAAAAACCTTGTGTATATGCCTCTTTGTTCCGCTAGCCCAGAGCCTGAAATGAGTAAGATATTCAGTAAACATTTGTGGAATAAATGAATGAGTATCTTGACTTTCTCTATCTGGAATTTTAGTCTGATAGGAACCTCAGGTCAGAGGTGGCAAAATGGCAGCCCATGGGCTGAGAGTGGCCTGCAGCTATGTTTTATTTGTTCTGAACATTGTTTTTAAAATATTTGGATAATGTGTCAATATTTAAAAATCAAGAGCTTTCACATAAAGAGGAGCCGATCTAATAACACCACCCACATTCTTACAGGGCAGTAATTGGCTGGAGCTGGGTAGTGTGGGGGCGTTGAAAGCTCCGGTGTGCCACCGTCCTCCCCACTCCCAAGTGTGTAACAGCTATTATTGTATATTCAGGCGAAGGTCAGAGAGTGTTTCTAGAAATTCTCCCTCCTTAAAACTAACACTAGCTTTCCAGTCAGGCGATAATAAGGAGATCACGCAGGCATCAGTCGCTGCCCTCCTCACACAAGTAAATTCCCAATTGTAAGTAAGGACCTGAAGGCATGCTCCGAGTCATATATATCAAAGTTGTCTCCTAAAGCAACTCTCACCCCTAACCCACCGGTCTTTGGAGTGAAGATGTGTGTGTGATGTGTGCGTGTGAATACAGATTCCCCTCATGCAGAAGTGATATCTGCCGTGGAGGAACCCGCGGATGCTTCCCTTTGAACTAACTATAAAGAAAGCATGTGCCCAGCAAATATATCCGTGCAGACCTTAAGATTAGGGAATGAGACTTAAGTATCTTAAAGATTAGATGGCTGCAGGCACCATGGACGTATTCTACCTTCACAGGAACGTAGAGGCTAGTTATCAACTACTCTTTGCTATTCACTAAAGTGAACCCCACTTCAGGATCTCGATTACCCTTAGAAGCTAAAACTATTGTTTTCCACACATGCTGTAATTGAGACTTTTCTCTCATTTTATTCTACTTCCTCCATTTACCTTCCATCTCCCTGGTTACTCCAGATTAGAGAGTCCTTAGTGTGGTCCTGGCCCTATGTCTTAGCACCCTGCCTGGACGCATAATACTCACTCCGTGGATGTTTGTTGAATGAATAAGAAATTAAAGGAATGAAAGATACATATTCAACAAGTATTCTCCTGGCCAAAGGTGACAGCAAAATGGTTGTGGGAACTCTTTCCTCACCAATTGGATAGGCTGGGTCTGAGAGTCAGTTTTAGGTTGTAATAGTCATGAAAGAGTCAAGGCAGCATTTTCTTATACATTTAACTCCTCCATGACTAATTTACATAACACGACACCTTACTCTGTAAAACAAGACACAATATTAAATCTGGCCAGCTCTAGCCTGCCCAATCTCAGCATAATTTTTGGCCACCGGCACATGAAGAGCCTGTGTTCTCAGCATTCCGTGGGCACTTACTTTATTGCATTGAGCATTTTTGTAATTTTTCCCTCACTAACAGAGTCCACTTTTAATAACACCTTTTTTGAGATATAATTCACATACCATAAAATTTACCTAAAGTATACAATTCAGTGTTTCTTAGTATATTCACAGAATTATATGACAATCATCATTGTCAATTTTATACCATTTTCATCACCTCAGAAAGAAACCTGTTCCCATTAGCTGTCACTCTGCATTTCTCACCCTCCTCCTCGGCTCTAGGCAACCATTAATCTATTTTCTATTTCTATAGACCTGACTGTTCTGAACATATCATATAAACGGAATCAGACACTATGTAGCCCTTTGTGACTGGCTTCTTTCACTTAGCATGTTTTCAAGGTTTCATCTGTGATGTAGCATGCATCAGTACTTCATTTCTTTTTGCTGCCGATAGTATTCGGATAAATAAAATGCCACATTTTATTTATCCATTTGTCATTTGATAGACATTTGTGTTGTTTCCACTTTTAGGTTATTATGACTACCGCTACTATGAATGTTCATATATAAGTTTTTGTGTGAACATATTCTTTTATTTCTCTTGGGTATATACCTGGGAGTGGAATTGCTGTCTCACATGCTAACTCCATTTTTAATCTTTTGAGAAACTGCCAGACTGTTTCCCAAAGCAGCTGCACCATTTTACATTCCCATCAGCAGTGCGGGTGTGTGTGTTTCAATGTCGCCACATTCTCGCCAACACTTGCTTTTACCTGTCTTTTTTATAGCCATCCTAATAGGTGTGAAGTAGTATCTCATTCTGGGTTTGATTTGTGTTTCCTTGATGATTAATGATGCTGAGTGGCTTTTCATGTGCTTACTGGCCATTTTTATATCTTCTTTGGAGAAATGTCTGTTCAGATCCATTGCCCATTTTTAACTTCTGTTATTTGTCTTACATCTTGAGTTTACGAGGTCTTTATGTATTCTATGTACTAGGTCCTTCTCAGATATATGATTCGCAAAAACTTTCTCCCAAACTGTGGGTTGTTTTTTGCTTCAGCGTTTCCTTTGAAGCACAAACATTTTCAGTTTTGAAGAAGTCCAATTTATGTGTTTTTTCTTTTGTTGCTTATTCTAGTACCATATCTAAGAAATCATTGCTTAATGCAGGTCACAGAGATTTATGCCTATGTTTTCTTCCAAAAGTTTTATAGTGTTAGCTCTTACATGTAGGTCTTTGATTTATTTTGAGTTAATTTTTGTATATCATGTGAGTTCATATGCTGTTTTTGAAAGCAAGTTAAAATGATAAATAATCATGAGTTTAAAAAATATGCAACTGTCTTCGGTTTTAATTGAAAATCCTGTTATATTTCACTACACGTACCATTTAATGGAATGAAAATAAACTCCAAACAAGGCTGATACTCTCAGTATTTATTTTAAAAATCCAGTAAGCTAAGAATTATTAGAAAAGGCCTTTCATGTTTTTGTTTTTTAAAAATCAACTGCTTTCAGTAAAGATAAATGAAACTATATTTTAACGTGCCATATAAATAATATTTTAAAAATGCATTAAAAACATCTTTACGGCCCTCTTATAATGACATGGGCTTCAGTCTTAACCCAGTGGTTCTCAGTCAGGGGCTATTTTGCCCCCCAGGGGACACCTGACAATGTTTGGAGACATTTTGGCTGTCACAGCCTGGGGGGTGTGCTACGGGCATCTGTTAGATAGACTCTCTGATAGAGGACACAGATGCTGCTAAAGAGCCAAGAGCGCCGAGAACAGCCCCCACGGCAAGCAGTCATCCAGCCCCAAACGTCTCTTGTACCAAAGTTGAAACGCCCTCCTCCCGCCCCCCAATTTTATTGAGATACGCACTGTAGAAGTTTAAAGTGTACAGCATAATGATTTGACTTACATACATCATGAAATGATTACCGCAATGTTTCGTGAAGATCCATTATCTCATGTAGATACAAAAAAAGAAAAAAAAATGTGAAAAACCCTTCTTTACATCAGTGGCCTCTAGCAGATATATTTGAAAAGAAATGTGAGTTTGCAAACCCTTTTCCCCTCAGTTACAACCTCGTGGATTTCTCCCATCACAATACTGAGCCTTTCGGAGGCCAGAATGTGCCCCAGCACCTCACTGCCATCAAAATCCTTTACAGTGACAAAAATGTCAGGTCTTCCCTTGTAGGGATCATTGGGAAAACACTTGTTTTCCATGCTTATTTCATTTTTTATATTTGTATGTGTTCATTTTTTGAATTTTAAGATACATTTGGATAACACATCCCCTGTCCAACATACATATTTGGGTAACCAACCTCCTGGTAAAATGTATTTTATCTGATTATAGAATAGCAACAATAGTCAGTAATAATCTGTGTGCTCACTGTGTCAGGAACTGTGCTAAACACTCTTCTGCATTATCTAATTTCATTTTCTCAACAATTCTGAGAGAGGAACTGTCATTATTCACATTTTACAGCCTTAGAAACAGAGGAACGGTGAGATTAGGTGACTTGCCCAAGATCATGTTGCTGGAGACATCACAACTCCAGGTCAGGGCTTAAGCCTGCTGTGGGGTCAACTGTGACATGCTGGCGGGTCACCAAGAATGTGATCACTCATTATGGGTAATCACAGATGGACATTTGCGGGAGAGTTAGGCTGTCACCTCACTCAACTGGGCTACAGTAGATGTACTTACACTGAGTGGACACACACAAGTAGCCACAGGAAGTCCTGTCTCACGTGGAGCATGCCCACGGAAGCAGAAGGGTGGCTCGCCTGTGGACCATCATCCACTCTTTGTATCATGGTGGGTAGTGTCTGAGGAATGCTGCTTAATGGACACTGGGGTACCTGTGGCACCTCTTATGTTCTTGATGCCCATCCACACATCAGTCAAGGCTTGGTTGTCTACCTACTGGCCGCCCTCTCATAATGTGCTCCAACTCCCACATGTCCCTCCTGACTTGTGGCCTAAATCCATTTGCACATACACCAGCCCCACTCCCTGAGCTCCTGTATGTACCGATCACTGTGCTAGGCCCTGCTCACCTCAGCTCTCCCAGAGTTGGGCTCACACTCCGGTCTCCTGATCTTGTACCCACTGCTCTTACTAGAACAGCACAGTGGTAAACTATCTTGTAAAAGAAATCATACTGCAGTCAAACAGTAGTACGTCCCTCCCAAGCTTTATTCCTCTATGGGCCAGGCACAGAGCTCTCTTCATATCCTGATAGCATTCCTCTCCCAGAGGAGGCTTTTAGGAAAGGATTTGGAGTGTGAGTGAGTGACTGAAGATATGCATTTGCTAGTACAAAGATTGGAGATGAAACAGCTCTCCAATCTGGCCAGTTTGGGGCTGCAGCAAGAGGTGAGGTGAGATTCTGCCCGCATCAGCCTTTCGGTATCCTCCCGACCTCCCAGAATGAAAGCCAGTGAGAGAGAGCAATGATCTGACTCAAAGATTGCCCTCTTCCCCCAAATCTGAAGAAAGACTCTGGTTTTTGTTCTAGATCTGGGCACGTTTCTCTTTGCTCGTGGCCTTAGTTTCCTCTTGCAGGGAGCGTGTGTGTTTGGGATGATCTCTAAGCATCCTCGCAACAATAAACGTCTTTGAATCTCTACGATGCTGAGTTAAAGTGAAGCTCATGTGATTCAAATCCACCCTGATTAGGAATCTGCGTTTAGTCATGAGCCCACACCTGGAAGCCTGCCCATGTTTGAAGACGAGAACACAGTGATTGGTTGATGCTATCTTTCTTGAGAGACCCATCTCCATGGGCAACGTTCAAAATATTTAACAGCCAGCATGCATCAGTACGATGGTCAGGCGGGTAGAAAGCAGCGGGTAGGGCCGGCCAGGGCTGCAGCCTGACAGCATGCCTGGCCCTTCCTGCAGTCCTGCCCAGCTTTCTCTGCTTGTTTTTTGGGTCTGCCTCTTCCTGCCTGATTCTGCATCCAGGGCGCTAACTCAACCCCCATGGGCTGCTTCTCTCCCCAGCCACTTTCTACACAAAGGCTGTAAATACCCTCATGCATCCAAACACCAACTTAATCATATTTCTCCCCCAGCAGATGCTCTTGGAGCCGCTGCTGTGCTCAGCCTCTGGTCGGCTGACCCCTCACCCACTTGCCTTTAAAAAAAAACATTAGAAGCTGGGAAATAGGGATGGTTTAGAGACCTGGATCCTAGCCTAGCTCTGCCTCTGTCTGCCAGTGACCTTGGGCAAGTCCCTGCCCCTCCCAGGTTGTTAGTTTCCTTACAAGTAAATGAGCAACTTAGATTGAGCTTCCCTTTGTTCAGTGATGAGTTTCCGGAGAAATGCATGTTCAGCAGCTGACTGCTCTCTCTCTTTCTCTCTCTCTCTGCACCCGCCCCGCAACCGCCATTGTAGAATGCACTGCTGCCTGCAGGCCTGAGGCAGAAGGATCAGACCACCAAGGCGCCCACGGGCCCCTTTAAAAGGGAGGAGCTTTTGGATCACTTGGAAAAGCAAGCAAAGGAGTTTAAGGACCGAGAAGATCTGGTCCCCTACACAGGGGAGAAGCGAGGTACTGAACGATGTTACGCTTTTGAATACGTCATTCCTCATGCATCATTGAGTGCCAGCTGTATGTCAGGCCCTAAGTTGGGCCAGATGTGACGACCTCCTTGCCCTCATCCCTGCTTGGCCCGAAGTCACAAACCCAACTCCAAAAGCATAGGCGCGTGAGGTAGATTTAGTGAAGTTTAAACCAGACTCACAATACTTTCCCCGAAGTCCCCTTTAACTAGGATCTGTCCCTGTTATTTTTCATACAAACCTGATATTGTAGAAAGGGAAAGAAGGAGGTGTTAAAATGATATCAGGACATGAAGCCCGAACAAGGCCTGTCCCCTCCAAACCAGGAACAAGAGATAATCCTGTCTCTATGCTAATTATCCCTTCTCTTTCCCGAAAGTTCCTCTCTCTGGCAGCTGCATCTTCCCTTCCTTCATCTGTCCCTCCAAGATTCTCCATCCCAGCCTAAGGCAAACCATCTCAAAGGTTCCAGGGAACAGAGAGGCATCCGACTATCCCACCCTTCCAGAACTTCCTCTACACTCCAAACCATCCTCCTGTCCTCTGGTATCGTGCTCACCCTTGCTCACTGCCCTGCTGTCCCACAGGCCTCTTTCTGTTCCCCAAACACTCCAAGATCTTTCCTATCTCAGGACCCTTGCACGTCTGCCCTCTGCCTGGAATGCTGGTCCTCTGTCTGGCTCCATGCTGGCTCCTCTCCTCTGTAAGAGGCGTAATGATTAGAAACATAGCCTGGAGCTGGATCTACTTTGGCTGTAGTCTTGGCACTACCCCTTTCTAGCTGTGTGAACTCAAGCATGTTTTTTTGCTTGAGTGTGCCACGCAGGTTGTAGGATCTTAGTTCCCGACCAGGGATTAAACTGGCACCCCCTGCAGTGGAAGCCTGGAGTCTTAACCCCTGGACCACCAGGGAATTCCCTCGAGTGCATTTTTAATGTAACCTGCTGTGTCTCCACTTCCTCATCTGTAAAATGGGGGTGATGAGAAGAATATTACCAGCCTCCTGAGGGTGTTATGAAGATTGAGTTAAGATATATATAAAGCACTTAGAACAGCACCTGGCCCATCGTGAATGCTATGTCAGTATTAGCTATTATTACCCTTTCGGTCTCAACTGTACTGTTTCCTCTTTTAGGAAAGCCTTTCCTGTCTACACTGTTTAGGACATTCCACCCCTTCAACTCCCCCTTGATTATTCTTCATCTCGGGAGCCTGTGTGCGTTCTTCAGAGCAATTCTTATTTTATCATTAGGTCTTTATTTACACTGGCCTGTAAGCATCTTGAGGCAGGGACTCAGCTGCTTTTGCTTATAGAGTTCCCCCAGCATCCAGCACAGGGCCTGCTGTACAGTAGGGCTCAGGAGAGAGGTGTTGAATGAATGAATAAGTGCAAATTAAATACATGCATAATGGATCTTGTAGGCTTTTTCCTTAGAATATAAGCTCCACGGGTACGAACACCAAATCTGTCGAGTTCATTGTTATATCTCTATACCTAATAAACCCTAGCATGTAGTGGGCACCTAGTAAATTTTTGTTGAATGAAAGCATTAATTCTAATGAATTAATTACTTGGGTAATTATTTGTTTATTTTCCACCTCTTCCGTTCTCCTCACCCCCAAGAATGTCAGCATGTTGAGCCAAGGGTCCCTGTAGGTGGCGTCTGTCACTGAGTCCCTGCTGTATGAGCACAGTACTGCACAGCGTAGCTGCCTGATGGCTAATAAAATGAAAGAGCAAGCAGGCGTGGGCATTGCAGGGAGGACTCCTAGCCATCCCAGCGCATGGAATTGAAGCTCAGTCCAGATTTTACTGAAAACTTGGAAGGTCAGGGAAGCCCAAGAGACATCTGGATTACAGAGCTTTGGAAGAATTGTGTGGTCTGCGGCATCCTGGAGCCGGCGGCAGGGGAAGGAGACCTTGCCCATAAGGGCTGGGTGTGCCTGGCTGACAGTGTAGGCACAAGATGGTTTTAAGCAACGTGCTTGTACCATGAGGAGTAATTTCTGTGCAGCAGGGGAAGATAATAAAATCTCTGGATTTCATAGGGCCTTAAAACTCCCACTGTCCCACCTACACATTTGAAAATGGGGAAGCTGAGGCTGTGAGAGAGTCAGCGGCAGGCCTGAGTGGACAGTTGGCGAGTCATTGCTGCCATCTGCTCCCTGGTGTACCCATCCACCTCCCAGGCGAGGAGCTGGAGATGAGATGTGGGATGGGGAAGTGAATCTGGGTGGTACACAAACCAGTCCTGCTGCCGCTTCACAGAATGCTGCCCTGGCCCTGAGCCGGGAACAGCTCTCCAGACTCCCAGAGCCTGAGTGACCCCCTGAAAAACCAGGCTGACCCAAGGAGAGTAGCTAGAATTTATTTTATTTTCATATAATGACAAACCTAAAGGGTTTATCATCACCACCACCACCACCACCAGCAGCAGCATCATAAAATATTTACATGATGATCGTTGGAGTCTAGGTATATTGAATAAGTGTGGGTCTCAACAGAGAGTGTGGGGAAGGAGACTTTCCAGCTCTAACAGGCAGACACAGGGCCGTTCAGTCCAGCTCTATGGAGAACTTGCACCACACTGGGCCTAGAGCAAGCCTAGGCTGAGGGGAAATAGCATTTCAGTCACTACAAGACCTGGCAGGATGTGGTAGGAGCCATAAACTGGTGCAAAATCCTGAGGAATTTGGATTTTCCCTCCCTCTCATTCAAGTGGGGGAATCAGAATAAAGTTCCATGCAGGGTATTTTCATTATGCAGATTTGGCTGCACGTGCTGGAGAAACAATTAAAGTAAAATAAGAGAGGCTTAAAATGGAAGTTTAGTTTTCTTTCACTTAGTAGAGCTACAGGGTTAGGCATTCCAGAGCTGGTAAGGCACCTGTCTTGGCGTTAGGAATCAAGACCCTTTCTAGTTTTTCATTCTGCCATCTTTGTAATATATTCTTGTCCTCATAGTCCATTTGGCTGCTGAGGCTCCGGTCATCACACCCATATCCCAACTAGTAAGATGAAGGAACAGAAGACATCTAAGTCCCTCTTATAGTGTCTTGGAGCCACCACCTCATGGAGGCACCTGCTGTAGGGGCATAGTAAACCGTAGGTCTTAAATATTTACTGAGTGTTCATCAGTAGTCACTGCATCAGTCATTTTCACAGTTAATTTTCCTTTTAGCCATTTCATTTTCTTTTTAGCCATTTTGATTTGCCCTTTTCCAGATCCACCTCTAGTGAAGGTTATGATACATTTTCTCCCAGATGACTTTGTTGTCTGTTCTGCTTATATAGTAATTGATCTTTGCCTTAAACAATTTAAATAACAGAACAAAGTAATTCAAAGTAATTCCCTCTTCTGAGAGGTAGGCAGTACTACTCTTCCCACCCCTCCCCACCTCTGGTCCAAGTCACTATCACCTCTCACCTGGACTTTTGCAGGAGCCTGCTAACTATCTCCTGGCTTCCATCCTGGCCCCACTTCAGGCTGTTGTCAATCAGCAGCCAAAGTGAGCAGATTTTTTTTTTTAATTGAAGTAAAATTCACATAACGTAAAATTAACTATTTTAAAGTGAACCATTCAGTGGCATTTAGTACGTACACAATGCTCTGCAACTACCATCTCTATCTAGATCCAAAGCATTTTCATTACTCCAAAATAAAACCCTGTACCCAATAAGCAGTTACTTCCCATGCCCCTCTGCCCCCAACCCCTGGCAACCACCAATCTGTTTCTGTTGATTTACCTATTCTGGATACCTCCTATAAATTAAATCATATGATATGTGACTTGTGTGTCTGGCTTCTTTCATTTAGAATATTATTTTCAAGACTCATTCATTCCCTTTTGTTACTGAGTAATATTCCACAATTTGTCCATTCATCCATTGATGAACATTTTGGTTATTTCCACTTTTTGGCTATTGTGAACATTCCCGTACAAGTATTTGTTTGGGTAACCATTTTCAATTCTTTTGGGTATATACCTAGGAGTGGAATTGCTGGATTATGTGGTAATTCTACATTTAATTTTTTGAAGAACTGCCAAACTGTTTTCCAAAGCAGCTGTATCATTTTACATTCCCACCAGCAATATATGAGGGTTCCAATTTCTCCACATCCTTGCCATCACTTGCTATTTTCCATTTTGGTTTTTGGTTTCTGTTATAGTCATTGTCGTGACTGTGAAGTGGTACCTCACTGTGATCCTGATTTGCATTTCCCTAGTGACCCATGATGCTGAGCATCTTGTCATGTGCTTGTTGGCCATCTGTACAGCTGACCCTCCATGTCTGCAGGTTCTGTATCTGAGGATTCAACCAACTGTGGATCAGAATTCAAAAAAATTCCACAAAGTTTAAAAAAGCAAAACTTGAATTTGCCGCACCCTGGCAACTATTTACATAGCATTTACATTATATTAGGTATTATAATAATCTAGAGATGATTTAAAGTATACAGGAGGATTGCATAGGTTATATGTAAATATTATGCCATTTTATATAAGGGACTTGAGTACCCAATTCTCCTCAGATACTGAGAGGCAATTGTATATCCTCTTTGGAGAAATGTCTGTAAGCCCTTTGCCCATTTTAAAATCGGGTTGTTTTTCTTTTTGTTGTTGAATTGTAAAAGTTCTTTATATATTCTGAATACTAGACCCTGTCAAATATATGATTTGTGAATACTTTTTTCTCTTTTATATGTTGTCTTTCCACTTTCTTGATGATGCCCTTTGATGAACAAAAGTTTTAAATTTTGATTAAGTTCAATTGATCTATTTTTCTTTAGTTGCTTATTCTTTTGTTGTCATATCTAGGAGTACTTTGCCAAATCTAGGTCATGAAGATTTATGCTTATGTTTTCTTCTAAGAATTTTATAGTTTTAGCTATTATATTCAAGTCATTGACCCATTTCCAGTTCATTTTTATATATGGTGTGAGATAGGGGTCCAGCTTTATCTTTTTTGCATGTTGATATCCAGTTGTCCCAGCACCACTTCTTGAAGAAACTGTTTTTTCCTCATTCAATGGATTTGGCACCCTTGTCAAAAATCAGTTTGCTGTAGATGTGTGGGTTTATTTCTGGACTCTCAGTTCTATCCCATTGTATTGTATGTCTGTACTTATGTTAGTGCCACACTGTTTAATCTTGTAGTAAGTTTTGAAATCAGGAAGGCTGAGTCTTCCAGCTTTGCTCTTTATTAAGATTGTTTCAACTATTTGGAGACCCTATGAATTTGAAGGTTGGATTTTCTATTTCTGAAAAAAAAAAAACCATTGGAATTTTGATAAGGATGGCATTGAATTCGTAGATTGTTTTGGGCAGTATTGCCATTTTCACATTGCCTTCCAATCCGTGAACTTGGGATATCTTTCTGTTTATTTAGGTCTTTAATTTCTTTCAGCAATGTTTTGTAGTATTCCACGTACAAGTTAAATTTATTCCCAAGTATGTTATTCTTTCGGATGCTATTGTAGATGAAATTATTTTCCTAGTTTCCCTTTAAGATTTTTCATTGCTGGTGTATAGAAACACCACTTACTATTGTACGTTAATCTTATACCCCGGTTTTTGTGGGTTTGTTTTTGTGTGTGTGTGTGTGTGTGTGTGTGGGATCTTTAGGGTTTTCTACGTATAAGATCATGTTATCTGAGAACAGAGATAATTTTACTCCTTCCTTTCCAGTCTGGATGCCATTTATTTCTTTTTCTTGTCCATTTGCTCTGACTAGAACTTTCAGTACAAAGCTGGGTAGGAGCATGGAAAGCGGGCATCCTCGTCTTGTCCCTAATCTGAGGGCCTCATCTCCTCACTCTGTCGGGTCCCAGCTCACAGGTCGTCTTCCCCGACCACCCAACCCCAAATAGCAGAGCCCACCTCACCCACACCCCAGCCTGGAACTTCCTAGTCTTTTGCTCGGCTTTATTTTCCCTTGGGATGCTTAGTACTATCTGATACCTTCACATGTTTGGTTATCATCTGTCTTCTTTCACTAAACTGTAAACTGTTCAATGCTGTCCCCCTAGCGCCAGGAAAGGTACAACACTCAATAAATATGTTGCATGCAATTTTTCATAAATGGAATTAAATAATTCACGCTATTTTGTAAACTTGCTTTTTCACACAACATTTTGTCTTGGCCATTTTCCTTTCTTCGTAAGCAGAGATCTCCACCATCCCTTATAATAATAACTGCTGGAATGCCATCGTATGGATGCCCCGTAATTTCTTCAACAGTCCCTCTTGGTACACACTGCAGTGACCGACCATCCTCTCTGCTCTTTGCTCTCTGGTTCAGTTATGAGTCTGACACTTTAAAAATATAACGTCCCAAGAGACATTATATTTTCTCCCTATTCCTCTTTTAATAATCTGAGTGTATTTTATTTATTTGGTTTAGAAATGTTTCTAAATTTTCCTCTCATACCAGAACCCTTCTTTAGAGTATTTCAGACCCTGGCATTCTATTATATTTTCCTTTTGTATATTTTTTTTTCCTACTTACAGATTGTTAAAATTAATGACCAATGTTTTCAATAGTGAGCAGTCTCCTTTGACCAAGTTATAAAGTTCTTCTTTTCAAATATGAAGGGTGCTTTGTTGGAGATCTCAGATTCCCTTTCTTTGGGCAAGTTTGGCACTGGGTCCCCAGAGGGAGAAGCTTTAAGGGAGTCTCGACATAGAGGGATCCACAGGCTCTGGGATGGTCCACCCGGGGCCCCAGTGCAGCTGCACTCCCTGTAACAGGCACCCCGTGTGTTTTCAGGAAAGGTCTGGGTCCCCAAGCAGAAGCCTATGGACCCCGTGCTGGAAAGTGTGACGCTGGAGCCGGAGCTGGAGGAGGCCCTGGCAAACGCCTCGGATGCGGAACTCTGTGACATCGCAGGTAAGAGGTGTTCCGGACGCTCCCCCACGTCTTCCAAAAGCTTTTGACCCGCATCTGCAGGTGAGCCTTGCGCGCTTTATTTCAACATAAACACCCTCTCTGTTTTTAACAAGGACTAGAGGAGATAGAATTCCATTATCAAAAACCAAAATGAGTAAAATAGAGATAAAGCCTAAACTCTTCCCACCACGGAGCCAGCTGTTGCTGCCATGAGACCCTATCCCAGAGAGATGTGGGAGGTAGCCTGCCCGTCACCAGCCATGGGATCACATCCTGCCCAGGCCGCCTGGGAAGAGAGGATAGAGGAGGCCAGACAGAGGGCTGCTGGCCTCTCAGGTCCAGGAGGCTCACAGAGGGCTTGAGCAAGTCCTCTGATTTTACCACTTTGCACAGCTCAGAGGGCCAAGCTTTGAGACAATCACCCCATATCTCATATTCATACAACACCCTCCATCTTCATGTGTGTTTCCATGTGATCTTCGCAAACAACCCCTAAAACTCCAGAAGGTGGCCTGATGTCCAGAGTGTTTTGGCCACATGCTCTTGTCCTCTTATTGCTGTCTGGTTCCTGCCCCCCTCACCCATGTCCCTTCCTCACTGGGGGTCAGGCTCTGATCACAGCGTGCCCACCACCATGTGTGCTCCCTGGCCCAGTGGGGTGGGTGGTCTTTCTATTCTGCAGTCTTGGGGGCTACTGACCCTCACCCAGGTGATGACAGGAGAGTGGATGCGGTAGGGAGAGACTTGAGGCAAGGGGGAAGGGGAGAGGAAAGACAGGGTCAACTGTGAGGTCGGGGAGGAGTCCAGACCTGGCTCCAGGGACCGAGTGGACATCAGTGCCACTAATGGAGGTGTGTTAGTCTGCTCAGGCCGCCCTAGCCAAACACCACAGGCTGGTGGCTTACACAACAGAAATGTGTTTTCTCAACAGTTCTGGAGGTTAGCTGTCCAAGATGAAGGTGTCCACAGGTTTGATTTCCTCTGAGCCCTCTCTCCTTGCTTCCAAATGACCATATTTCACTGGGTGCCTCTGTGCATGTGTTCCCTGGTATCCTTTTGTGTGTCCCAATCTCCTTCTTGTAAGTCCACCAGGCAGATTGGATTAGGACCCACCTTAATGGCCTCATTGTAACGTAACCACTTCTTTAAAGACCTTATCTCAAATATAGTTACAAATTCTAAGGGACAAGAAATTACCTTATTCAACATATTGGAGGGACAGATCAGGACAAAATCAACAACTTCGGAGGGACACAATTCAGCTGTAACAGTGAGGGAGGAGCAGGTGTTGGGGAAATATGGCCACCCAAGTGGGGGCAGTTGTATGTGAAAGTCCTGAGTTCTGCAAGGTCCACGCTGGAGATAGAGAGGTGGGTGTCATTCGCATCATCAAGCTCCAGGCGGAGAGCCTGGCAGGAGTAGGGTCTGGGGCTCTGGAGACGAGGGCCCTGGCCGAGGTAGAAGCCTTTGGGAGAGGAGTGGAAAGGGGGTGAAGTAGCCACAGTGGAGGCCAGGTAGCCACAAATGGGCTGGGAGCCCAAAGGCCGAATCAAGATGGGCAGAGCCTAACACAAGAGCTAGGGAGGCAGAACAAGGGCTCAGGGCCAGTCGGGAGACTCAGAGGTGAGGCCAGAGGCCAGGTGAGGCCGCCAGTGCCAGGGGACTCAGCCGGGCGCTGTGTCTCCTGCTTCTCACATCCTGCTGCTTCTCGTGGGTGTTGTGCACCCGTCCTGATGAGGTTCTTAGCGGAGCGGAGGGAGGGGGACCACAGCCGGGTTGCAGGGCCTAAGGAGTGAAAAAGGAGAGCCAGTGTGTGGACCCTTGGTCCAGACAACCCTTTCCTGAGGAGGCAGAACATTTGGGAAAGGGCAAAGGACAGTGGCTTGAAGGGTGTCAGGATGAGAGAGAAAGGTGTTCATTTCACTATGAAGTACACAGCAGGGAGGATGTCACCCGATGGAAATGGAGTACTTGGATCAGGATACTCAACTGGTTTGCTTGTCAAAAGCCACACAAGTCGCATTAGATCCCACATTAGGCTCAGGTATTTTGACTGAACTGCTCCCTGATGCGGGGGTCCCTCGAGCTCCGGTTAATCTGTGCAGCCGGGCGGTGGGTAGGTGACCCGGTTGTCCAGCGTCTCCACACTGATTCACCCTGGGGGCTGTGTTTATCCTGGTCCTTCTCCCCCCATCACCCTCCATGACGTCACTCCCCTCATTACGCAGCTCAGAGGGGCTATCAAATGACTCCGCTGTCAGAACCGCCAGTTCCTGTGCCAAAATAGAGCTGCAATATTGTGCTAGATTTCCGTGTCGATATCTTGAAACTACTCCTCTTTATTTTTGTTGGCGTAGATAATTATTAGTATCTGTTCATGATACCATAAGCTTCCGATGTCTGGAAAGGAGAGGGGCGCTGAAGGCGACGCCGATGTTAACTGGCTAAGCTTGGACGCCTGTTGTCTGTCAGCTGTTTCAACTGTGGCAGTGGAAGGAGGTGCGGAACGTCTGTTGAGCGCCTACGTCCCAGGTGCTGTGGGAGTTGCTTTCCATATCTTGCTGCATTTACTGACCACAGCAATCCTACAAAGTGAGTTTTGTTGATGTCCCCGTTTTACCACGTAGAGGAAGTAGGCACAGTGAAGGTATCCTTGCCCGCAAGGTTTGAACCCAGGCAGCTTGGTCGCAGGGTCCACTCACAGCACCACCACCGAGTATAACCTGGACAAAGCCCTCCAGAGTAGGGTGGTGAGAGAGGGTGCGTGGCAGAGTCTCACGGAGTTGGCCTGGGGGAGGAAGGGGCCGAATTAGGGAAGGCTCCAGGTGTCACGCAAAAGCATCGACACCCAGGCCTCGGGGAGTGCTGGGAGAGGCCGGATGAAAACAGGGGCCTGGGCAGAGAGGCAGTGGTGTTCGGAGGATGAGGGGATGTAGGAGGCAGACCCCAGGTAAGGCCAAGGGCCCAGGTGGTCTGCATCTGGGACGTGGCTCCGAGAGACCAGCTGTTCCTAGAGCTGGATCAGAGGCCAAGAGGCTGAGATGAGGAGATGACCCCAGGCTTTCTGGCCTGAGGCACCAGGAAGCAGAGCTGAGTGCCTGCAAGGACAGGAGGAGAGCTGCTCTGGCGTGTGTCAATTTAAGAGAGAGAGGTGCTGGAGGCGGGACATCTTGTCGGAGTGCTGGTGGGGGGGGGGGGGGAGTAGCTGGAGCCCTGAGTGGATGACTCATTAGGGAAGAAGAGGAGGGCGCACTGGGCGTCGGTTCCGCGGGGCATCTCTGCTCCCCACAGCTGGACTCCCAGGCAGAGTGTTCCCATTAACCAAGCCTCCGATTGCTCTGGACTGATTGTAAGAAAGCCGCCTGGTTCCTGCCCTCGAGGACCCGAGGTTAAACAAACCCTGAGGCAAACCTTGTCCCTCATGGAAGGACAAGCAGGAGTGAGTGTCGCAGGGAGAGAGGGCCGAGTGCAGAAGGGGGCTTGTCGGGTGGTGGGCCTGCAAGATGAGGGTGGGGAGCGAAGCGGAGCCGAAGGAGGAAGAGTAGAGATGAACTAGGCAGGGGGACGCATCCCAGTAGGAGAGAGGCTCTGAGCCGGGGATGAGGCAGCCCCTCTGAGTCGTTGCCTTACAGGTGCACGTGCGGCAGGCTTGATACTTGGTGACGATAGGAGGAGGACACGCAGTGGATGTGTCATACGGAACAAGACCTATGCACTCTCACTCGCTTGTTTGTTTCCTTGTTTGTTCATCATTCACGAGGTCATTCATTCGTTCACGAGTCCGTGTACACTTCCAGGAGGAATCAGATCTGGGCCCGGGATGTGATGGGGAGGACAGAGCGGAAACATGTAAATATCAACATGAAGTGCCATCACAAGGTGATGAGCAATGCTCTGGCCCCTGGCCGTGCTCACTCCTTGGCATGTGACCTTGGGCTGTAGCTCAGAGGCCACTGGGAGTCAGCTGCAAGCAAGTGCACGATCAGTGCCTCCCCTCCGCAGTCAGGGGTGTGATCTTGGCTCACCTTTGGGGACCCTTCAGGCAGGGCAGGGCCCGAGAAGGAGTTGAGGGTCGGGAGACTTACCCTTCAGAACCCCCAGGCCAGCCCCGGGCGGTTGGCACCTCCGGCTCTCGTGACAATCTGAGGCCGTCCTAGACCACCTGGCTGCTGCTGTACTTGCGTGTCGTGAGGCACCGTTTCTCCACGGGTTCTGCGAGGGTCAGGCTGTGGCTTATTCAGGAGTGGTTGGTGCAACTGCTCCCAAGTCCTGGGCCAGCTTCTCTCACCTGTACCTAGGGTGCAGGAAAACGTCTTGCTGCCATCTGCCCCGAGCCAGCCCGCATGCTTGACAGCTGGAGGAGCCAGGGACGTGTGCTCTCTCTGTGTCCTAAGTCGAATTACCAACTGAGCGAACACGGCCAAGGCAGAGCGAGGAGAGAGAACTCGATGTTCTTTTTCAGAGTTCAAAAATAGTCCTTTTTGAGTTTTGAGGAAGATCTAGACTTTTTTTTTAAGAAATCACATTCCCCGGTGCTAAATTGAGCCTTGCCAATATCTACAAAGAATGAAGCAGCAAGCAATGTTGATGTGCTGTTTTTCTCCATCACTCACTCCTGGTGACAGGGAGTGTGCAAAACCAAGCAAGGAGAGAGGCACGGTTTGGTGCTTAGGGCCAGAGAAGGGACTCTTGGCTTCCTAGCCACCAGGCATTCTGCTCAGCAGTGGAGATTGAGCTTGGCCCCTCCCCCTCCCTCCTTCCCTCCCTTTCCCCCTCCCTCCTTCCCCCCTTCCTTCTTAGAATTGTAATCTCTGAACTGCAAAGTCATTTTATTTCTTCTTAGGGCTGCTACTGACATACATAACCTCCTAGAATATATATTATCTGCCCTTAGAATTCTGAAGTCGAGGGCAAGTTTAGAAGTTTAGACCTGTTGGTGACCTAGTGTGTGGAGACATGGGTGGAAACACTAACTTAGAAGCCAGGAGGGTCCTCGCTGAATGGCCTTTGACCAACCATTTGCCTCTTGAGCCTGCTGGAAAAGTGGGGACCGACAGTACCTGCCCTGGATGCTTGTTATAAAAATCAAACAGCATAAGATGAGAAACTGTCATGTGGCTGTTCAGTCCCATGTAAGGCAAGAGGTCATCCTTCAAACATAGTCCATTTTACAGGTGAGAACACTGAGGCCCCAAAAGTGGAAGTGACCTGGACAGGGTTACCCAGCAAGTTAGAACCAAGCCCCAGACCAGAGCCCAGGTCTCCTTCCTCTGTCCCCCAGCACTTCCTTGTAACCTTCCTGCCTCTGTCTCCTCTTTCTGGACCATTATGAGAAGCTATTGTCCAAGCACAAAATGCATTTTCCATTTTCCACCTCTCTATACACTCTAAGCAAGACCAGCCAGCCAAATGAGGTTACATCTTTCCTGTGATTCCCAGCAGACTTTCCAAACTGTTTTTCCAAACCTAGAATCCCAGCAGCAGCCCAGAACCACCACGAAAGCCGCTCTCTGTGTGGGAGCTGGAAGAGCCAGCCCCAGAAGGTGACTCCAGGTGATCTGGTTCACCTGCTGCTGACTCAGGCTTCGGCTCCCTCTGCCCACAGAGGCGCAGCCGAAATTAAAGCCCAGAGAGCTCAAAACAGTGCAGATGCCTCTCTCCTTACCAGTTCTCCTTAGCGATGAGCAGGCAAGTCTAATTTTAGCAGGGAAGACTCTTAGAATGTCAGAAACAGAAGGTACTTTGAGATCATCTTGTCTTGTGGTTCTTAGCTCCCACTAAGCATCAAAAATCATCCAAGAAGATTAAAAATACATCTCCAGAGATCTGAATCAGTTTGTCCGGGAGCAGCACTGGTATTGTTGTAAAGCTCCTGAGTAATTTGTATATGCAGCCATGATTGACAACCAGTGGTCTGGCCTCACCTCATTGCACAGAGGAAGCTGAAGCCCAGAGAGGGGAAGGGACTTACCCAAGGTCACACAGCACTAGGGGCAGAGTCAGGATTGGAACTTGGGTCTCTTGACTCTTCACTAAAAGCTCGCGTGTTCTCTTTCTAACTAGAAATCACGTCTAATGAAATGACCAGGGGAATTCTTTTTACATGAGCAAATGTTTACCAAATACCATCTTCCGGAAGAAGTAGAAGAGAGATAATATTTTTCCCTAACCTCCAGAAGCCCACAGTCCAGTAGGGGAAGCACACATGTACCGAGATAGCTCTAACACTGTGTTGAATATGTACTGTGATAAGGACACCAGGCGCTCTAAGAGAGCTACAGAGAGAGAAGGTGGAATTCAGGAGGACTCCCTGGGGGAGGAAGCATTATTCCAAACATAAAGGATGGGGAGGTAGAGTTGCTAGATCAAATATAGGATGCTCAGTTGGATCTGAATTTCAGATAAACGATGAATAAGTTTCTAATATAACAAGGTCTCAAATGCTGAATGGGATGTACTTATACTAAAACATTATTCATTGTTTATCTGAAATCACAATTTAACTGGGCATCCTGTATTTTTATTTACTAAATCTCAAAATTCTCCTGGGGGGGCACTTTGGCTGTGGACAGTGCCGATGGAGAGAGGATCCCTAGCACACGGGCAGCATTAGCAGAAGCAGGAGCATCTACTGAGCAGGGACCATTTGCCCTTTTGCTGGAGCAGAAAGGACGTGGGTGAGGGACAAGGCTATTGCAGCGGGGCCAGCCCGAGGAGGGCGAGTGAAGCCAGGCTCTGGGGTCACAAGGCACCATCCTCCCATGCGGACGCTGCACCAGCCTCATGGTCCTGCACCAATCCCTCCCCTCTGTAGTCAGTGCTCCACATTCAGCCTGAGTAACAGTCACAGAACTTGAGTCAGACCATCTCACCCCTTGCTCAGGCCACACCTAGAAAAAGACATCCAAACTCATTATCTGGACCTGGAAGACCCTGTAGGATGTGACCTTGCCTATTTGAATAAGATCTACTCCAGAGGGCTGTTGTAAAGATTCAGGGCGATGGTGTCAGGCAGGGTTCTCAGCCTTGGCTACCCAGTGAAACCACCTGGGGATCTTTGAAAAAGGCAGATGCCTGGCCCCAGCCCCAGGGACTGTGGTTTACTTGGTCTGGAGGAGTTCTGGGCATCAGGAGTTTCGAAAGATTCCCAGTGAGTCCGATGCATAACCAGACTGAGGGTCCCTGATGTACAGTGTGCTCTCTAGCCCGACATAAGCATTTGGTGAGGGCGTGTTGCCCTCTGCCATGTGTCTAACTTCATCTCTGTGCATCTTCAGTTCCCTCTCCCTCCCTGGGCTTCCATTCCCCAAGCCTAGGGCTTCCCACCCATCATCCCTCTACCCAAAATGTTCTACCTCCTTTCTCTTAACTTGGCCAACATCTATTCATCTCTCCCATCCCGAGTTCCTCTGCTCTCTTCTCCCAGAACACACTGAACTTTTTCTTTACAATGCTTAGCATACTCAGCACTTATATTTTTAATGGTGTGGGCACCTGCTTCGTTTCTCATTCCCAGCATACTGTAAACAGCAGAGGCCCTGTCTTTCTTGTTCCTCACTGTCCCCACCCCCCTGGAGCTGGACACATGATGCTGGCACTCAGTAATGCCGAACAAATGAACAGATGAAAGAATGACTGATCACAGGAGGGATGTGGTCAGGTTTGCATTTCCAGAGAGATCTTTCTGGCTGCTCTGCGCTGAACGCTGGCGGGGGAGGGTTCGAAGAGACTGAGGCCAGGGTACCGGTGATTCCACAGCTGTGATAATACAGGCAAGAACTGATAGGGCCTTGACCAGGACAGAGGTGGTGGAGTGGGAGGTGGAACAGAGGAGAGGCCCTGTATAGGAGGGTGAGGATTTGGAGGAAGGGATGCCATGTGACTGAGGGTCTACCCCAAGGGACAGGCAGGGTGACCAGATAGAAGGTGAGCCAAAGGAAGAGGCCGTTGCCGAAAAAGAGGGGTTCCGTTTTGGCCAAGTTGAGTTGGATGTGCCAGCGAGACATCAGGAGGACGTCTAGGAGTCCGAGGCCAGAGACAGAGAAACCTAGGCTGGGGGTGGCGATTCGAAAGTCATGTCAATAGAGGCGAGCGTGAAAACCAAATGAAATTTAAACGTTTACATGCAAGTGTTTCTTGCCATTTCTGTGAGCAAAACTTCCTGGGGCGTGGAAGGTCCGTGCCCAGGAGGCTCTTGGTCCGAGAGGCGCGTCATGGGCCCTTCGTGTCCCCGCAGCTATCCTGGGCATGCACACGCTCATGAGCAACCAGCAGTACTACCAGGCCTTGGGCAGCAGCTCCATCGTGAACAAGGAGGGGCTCAACAGTGAGTACCAGCGCCCCTCCCTGCCCCGCGCCAGGGTGCCTCGGAAGTGAGGGACCCTCCCGCCTCTTGCTGCCTCCCCCACTCCCTGGCTTATTGCAGAAGATTTCAAATTCTATAAAGCCAAATCTATCCACCTTTTCCTTTTCCTTTCCTGGCACTTGTGACTTGTTTACGAAGGCCTTTCCCACCCCTATATCATCAAAAATCCTCCTAAATTTTCTTCTATAAGTTTTAGAGGTTTACTTCTTACATGCCGCTTCTTAATCCTCCTGGAGTTCATGTTTGTGCGTGGTGTGAAAAGAGATCAAACGTTCATTTTTTTAAATCAATATTCCATTGTCCCAACACCACTCTTTGCAAAGTCCACCCTTTCACCTCTGATTTGGGACTCCATCTTGATCATATATGTCCACGTATCCACATGGGTCTGTCTCTGGGTGCCTCTCCTGCTCCATGAGTCTCCTTGTCCTTTCCTGTGCCGATATCGCATTGTCTGAGTTGTTCCACTGCATTGGTCCAAGCTGGCATTTTGGCCCCAAAGAGAAATGAGAGCACCCAAAGTGCAATTATCCTTCCCTCTGGAAGGCCTACACATTTCTTTCCCATCCAGGCTTCCTTTTATCCTCGCAAGTGCCCGCTGGGTAGAATGACTGTTCACCCTCTACAGATGAGGACACCGAGGTTCAGACAGTTTAGCAAATTCACTCAGTTCTTGCAGGATGGCAGAGGCAGAGTCCAAGGGCCCAGAGTCCTGGCCCCACCCATCGCCCTCCCCCATCCCTTGTAGACCCCCTTCCCCAGGTACCCAGGCTTCTGAGTCCCTGAGCTCTGCCACTGTTTCCTTCCGGTGTCCTTGTGTCAAGGGAAAGTGATGCCCCGTCTCCGTGAGCCACCTCCCTTTTGTCGGTCACTCTAGGTGTGATCAAACCTACACAATACAAGCCTGTGCCCGATGAAGAACCAAATGCAACAGACGTGGAGGAAACGCTGGAGCGGATAAAGAACAACGACCCGAAACTTGAAGAGGTCAACCTCAACAACATCCGAGTGAGGACCCTTTCAGTCCACTTCCCTTGTGGGGGGGTGGGGGAAAGCTGTGTCCCGTGCCACCCAGACCCAGATGACCCGGGCCTGGCTGTGCGAAGACAGCAGGGTCCTGCTTAGACTCTGCTTGTAGATCAGGAATAGAGACAAAACCTTTCAGAGGGAGGACAGTGTAAACCGGCACAGCCAATGGTCCTGGTTTCTTTCGGGGACTGACATTAGACCCAGATGTTCACCACAGGCCAACCCAGCTTCGGCTCTGGAAACCCGCCACCTTTTTCAAAACACTGAGAGTTTCTCTGAGATAAAATTGTGAGTCAGACACATACAGTTGCATGGGATCCCAACGCTGGAAAATCCCGGTGCCCACCAGGTTCATGGGGTAACCCAAGCCTGGGGAGGGGCCTAGCCCTGAACCAGTGTATCGTGCACGTGTTCAGCCTCATTCTGCAACCCTAGAAGGGACCTGTCAGCCCAAATGTCCAAAGACGTAGTCCAGGCTGTCGGCCCACATCTCTCTCGACCTTTCCTGTGTGACCATTAAGGGCAAAGGGGGGACAGATGGACAGGCAGTCCTACCCTGGACAGGCTGCAGGAGGAGCTCAGAAGCAGTCCCAGCTGCCTGCCCACCTGCTCAGCCCAGGAGCCAGAAGGATTAGTTTTCAGGGGGTGTGGATGTAAGATAAGAAGTGGGCCCCTCACTCCCCAGCTCTCCTTTCCTTTCTTCTCTGCTTTCCTTTAAGTGGCTGCCAGCCCCACGGCACAATCAGATTGGAAACCTGCGCCCGCAGTGTTCTCCTGCACCTGGCCTTCCCATGCTCTGCTCCCACGGGGGCTAAAGTGACTCTCTGAAATGAGAGATCTGTGCAAACACAGCCAGGCTGTCTCTCGGGTGCCTCTGCTGTCTGCTGTGTGCGCGGAGGGAGACACTGGCACTGTTCAGACCCGGGCATCCTGACAGTGCATGCCGGCTCGGGGAGGCATGGGAGGGGTGCAACCTGGCCGCAGCCCTGCCTTCACTGTGGGGCTTCAGGCAAGGGCCTGGCCCTCTCCAGGCCTCAGTTTCCCCTCTGCATGTGAGGTAGTTGGACTAGATCAGTGGTTTTCACTTGAGGAGATTAAAAAAAATAAATAAATGCCAATGTCCCGTCCCTCTCCCCACAGCAGAGTCTGATTTTATTGGTCTGGGGCAGGCCTGAGCATCAGCACTTTGTGAAAGTTTCCCAGCACCTCTGACGTGTGGCAGGGATGAGATCCTCTGGGACATATGTCTCTTAAAGATCATCTAGGGCAATGCCACACCGTAGTTTTCCAGAAACAAGCCCGGAGAGGAGCAGAGACGTCCCTAGATTCACACAGTGAGTCAGAAGCATTGCCAGGTGTTGGGGCGGAGGCCAAGCCCCTGTCCACTCCCACACCTCCAGGCCTGAGCTCTCCCCACAACACTCTTCTGCATCCTTTGCCTTGATGTATTCCTCCTCCTCCGGTCTCTGCACATACAAAGAGGAAATTATAGGTCCGATCTGAAATTTTCAGGGAGGATTTTCACAATCTGTTTACCAGAAAGTTCTCCTCAAATCTCAGCCACTTGGGGGCAACGCAGGAACCCTTTGTCCATTCAGCTCTTTGGTCAGAGACTTGCTGGGAATCAGGTGGTATGTGTGAGAGTATTACTGCCCCATCTCTCTGTCCCACCTGCCCCGGGCAGGGGCTGCTGGTCACTGACTGCCTTTCTCTCTGCAGAATATCCCCATACCCACTCTCAAGGCGTACGCAGAAGCCCTCAAAGAGAACTCGTATGTGAAGAAGTTCAGCATCGTGGGGACACGGAGCAATGACCCCGTGGCATTTGTATGTACCTTTCTGTCCCGCTGCATTGAGAGCAGGAGGCATAGAAACAGGAAGGTTGTTGCTTGTGACCTCAGGACTGGCCATGTGCCACTGATGAAGAACCCTGTGTGGCGTGGTGTGGTGTGATGCGGTGAAAGGCACTGGGCTAGGAGCCAGGAGAGGACGTGGACAGAACGGCCATTACCCAGGCACCGTTTGTACATTATCCTAGTTAATCTCCAAAACCACCCTTGATCCCAGAAGTGCAGGGCTCCCCACTTTACAGATGAAGAACCTGGGGTAAAGGGAGCTCAGGCAGCTTGCTTGGTCCAAAGTTGCACAACTGAGAGGTGGACCTGAGATTTAAATGCAAATCACATGGACCCTAAAGCCAGATCTCTCTCCACCTAGCATGTCATGAGTAGACAAGGGTCTGCCCCTCCTTGGTCCTCAGTGTCTCCATATCGAAAAATTATTGTCTTTATCAGTGGTTCCCAATGACCAATTTTATTTGTTTTTTACCTATGTCTTAAAGATATTGCTGATTAGATGAAATTGTACTTGTAACGTAGCCATCAATTCTTAAAAAACAAAACAAAACAGAACAAAAACCATTCAACACGTATTTACGGAGTCTCTCTGTGCCCAGCAGTGAATTAGGCTCTGAGAATACAATTATGACCAAGACAGAAATAGCTCCTACTTTCATGAACATAGTGGTCCATCCAGCCACGCAGGCAGCTAAAGGGTAGCAGTACTGTGTGATTACTATAACACTCATAGCAGGTAAAAAGGTGCAGGAATTAGCTTATACTAGGCATGGTAATTAACCATTTAGCAGCAATCAGTTTATTGATATCTACAAAATAACTTGCTGGGATTTCAGTTGGGATTGCATTGAATCCATATCAAAATAGGAATAACTGATATCTTGACAATATTGTTTTATTATACATGAACATGGAATATATCTCTTTAGTTTTTGTTTTTTTTTTTTTAATTTCAGACATCGGAGTTTTGTAGTTGTGCTCATATAGATCTTGTACATATTTTGTTAATTTCATACCTGACTATTTCATTGTTTGGGGTGCTAATGTAAATGGTATTGTGTTTTTAATTTCAAATTCCACTTGTTCATTGTTGATATATAGGAATGATTGACTTTTGTGTATTAACCTTGTATCCTGCAACCGTGCTATAATTGCTTATTAGTTCCAGGAGTTTTCTTTGTCAGTTCTTTTGTATTTTCTGTGTAGACAATCATGTCATTTGCAAACAAAGACAGTTTTATTTCTTCCTTCCCAATCTGTATACCTTTTATTTCTTTTTCTTGCCTTATTGCAGTAGCTAGATCTTCTATTACGATGTTGAAAAGGAGGGCTGAGAGGGGACACCCTTGCCTTGTACCTGATCGTAATAATAGTTTCAAGTTTATTACCATTAAGTATGATGTTAAGTGCAGAGGGTTTTTTTGTAGATATTCTTTATCAATTTAAGGAAATTGCCCTCTGTTTTCCTAGTTTACTGAGAGTTTTTGCCATGCATGGATGTTGGATGTTGTCAAATGCTTTTTTTTCATCAAGACTATGTGATTCTACTTTTTAGCTTGCTGATGTGATGAATTATATTAATTGATTTTCCAATGTTGAACCAGTCTTGCACACCTGGGATAAACCCCACTTCATCATAGTTCAAAATACTTTTTAATTTATCTTGAGATTTCTTCTTTGATCCATGTGTTATTTAGAAATGTGTTGTTTAATTTCCATGTATTTGGGAATTTTCTAGTTATCTTTCTGTTATTGTTTCTGGTTTGATTCCATTGTGGTCTGAGAGCATAAATTGTATGATTTCTATTCTTTAAAATTTGTTAGGATGTGTCTTATGGCCCAGAATGTGGTCTATCTTGGTGAATGGTCCATGTGTGCACAAGAAGAAAGTGTATTCTCCTTTTGTTGGATGAGATCGTCTATAGAGGTCAATTATATCAGTCGATTGATGGTGTTGTTGAGTTTAGTTATGTCTTGCCTGATCTTTGTGGTTTTTTTTTTTTAATTTATTTATTTTTGGCTGTGTCAGGTCTTCGTTGCTGCACGTGGGCTTTCTCTAGTCGTGGGGAGTGGGGGCTACTCTTCATTGCAGTGTGCAGGCTTCTCATTGCAGTGGCTTCTCTTGTTGTGGAGCACGGGCTCTAGGTGCACGGGCTTCAGTAGTTGTGGCACTTGGGCTCAATAGTTGTGGCTTGCAGGCTCTAGAGCACAGGCTCAGTAGTTGTGGCGCATGGGCTTAGTTGCTCCACAGCATGTGGGATCTTCCCAGACCAGGGCTTGAACCTGTATCCCCTGCATTGGCAGGCAGATTCTTAACCACCACGCCACCAGGGAAGCCCTCTTTCCTGATCTTTGGCCTGCTGGATCTGTCCATATCCATAGAAGGGTATTGAAGTCTCCAACTTCAATAGTGGGTTCATCTCTCTCTCTTTGCAGTTCTATTAGTTTTTGCCTCATATAGTTTGATGCTGTGTTGTTAGGCACATACTCATTAAGGATTGTTATGTCTTCTTGGATAATTGATCCCTTTATCATTATATACTACCCTTCTTTATCCCTAATAACTTTCCTTGCTTTGAAGTCCATTCATAGCCATCAATTATTTTCTGATTTTTAAAATACATTGCACATTTCCTTTGATGTTTTTTAAGTGATAGAAACAGCTCGTAGTCTCTCACTGCTGCCAGTGGAGAACCTCTAGATAGATGTCTTCTGACCTCAGGACATTTCCAGTGGATCCTGAGTTTGCCCACAGAGACACAGCTGGCGAAGCCACATGCCCTGTCCACTGCTGTGTCATGGATCAGAAACCAAGCCCATCCGTGCTGGCACTCAGCTCAGCTGCACGAATGTTTACGGGGAATTGACCCTGTGCCAGGCCAACAGCTGATGTCAGCCCCTTCACACCAGGATACCCATTGCCGAAGATGAAAATGCTTCTGGGACAACTGGTGAATAGGCTACCAGAGCTCTGCTAGTGCCCCCACTGCCTGCCCCAGCTCTTCTCCTGACTGTTCCTCTACTCTGATCCAGCAAACAAAGAGTTGACACCTGGCATGACAGCGCCTCCAGGACCAGCTTAGCCACTGGTGTGTCTACTTGCATTGGCCTGCTGCACTTACATACTGGTGGTTAAATATTTTGATTAACAGGACAGGCCTTTCCTGGGGAGTAAGAGGGACACTGTAGAGAGGGCACAGACTCAGTCCCTCTCCTCAGGAGGGTCCAACCTACTCAGGGTCACAGAGGAAACTGACGTCATTCCAGGGCACACGGAAGCAGGGGGAGCTGAGGATTTTGGCTCAGAAGGTATCCTGGGAGCTGAGGTTTCCGCAAGCAGGGCCCATGGGAAGGGCATTCCTGGATCAGATCGTCATTTCAGACAACCAGGGTCCACTGATCACACATCCTGACCCATCAGCTGCCGGTGTCTCCTTTCCTCCATGACACATCGTTTCCACCACCTGCTAATTACCTCATTTCTTCCAGAGGCTCTGATTGTCATCTACACCCCCTGGCTGAAGTCCTCCAAAACGTGCTGGGGCCACCTGAGCTCCTCTTCTCCGGTTTGTCCTGGTCACTTGCCCAGTGGAGTGGCTTCCCAGGGTCCCCTCTCTGCTGCTCAAAGAGAGCAACAAGTCCATGGAATTCCAACAGGGACATAAAAGAGACAGGTGGAGAGCACATAGGGAGGTCTGGACTCCACTAGTCACTCAGTGAACAGTGACTGAGGACCTTCCCTGTGCTGAGCACTGTGCGGGTGGGAGGGCACCATGGGATGAACAAGATGACCGCCAGCCCACCCAGCGTCTACAGGCTTATGGTGGAGACGACACCAGAAGAAAAACAACTCTGAACGCTGGAATACAAGTTCCCTGACGGAGGTCATGTATAAAGTCTGCGAGATTCAAGAGGGCAGGCGCAGCTAGCCAGGAGCCTCAGCAAAGTCTCTTGGAGAAAGGGGCATTTAGAATGGCCTTGAAAGATGGACAGGGTTTGGACAAGTGAAGCAGAAGGGAAAGGGCATTCCAGGTGACAGGGACAGGGTGAGCAAGGCAGAGCGGAGGGCAAGCACTGGGTGCCCGGGAAACTGAGAATAGCCCCACCAATAGGGGCAGCCAGAGTTGAGGCTGGTCAGGGCAGGGGAACCAGTAATGGAGGCTTTGGATGCAGGCTAAGGAGCTGGAACCCTCCAGCTAGGGGTTCAGGGCCATGGCAAGTTGGAGGGGAGGAGAGATACAGAGTGGTACTTGGTGAAGGAAGTTGTGGAGATCATCTTGCCTGGTCCCTAAATCTGTGTGCAAGGGACTCTCACTCCCAACAAGGTTTCCTCAGTATTTTAGGTTCTACCTACAGGGGCTCCAACCTTGATCGGCTAACTCATGGGTACCCTGCCTTTTCTCCTGTGGTTCAAGGCCCTTGCTGAGATGCTCAAGGTGAACAAGGTGTTGAAGACGCTGAACGTGGAATCCAACTTCATTTCTGGAGCCGGGATCCTGCGCCTGGTGGAAGCTCTTCCGTACAACACTTCTCTTGTGGAACTGAAGATCGATAACCAGGTAAGATGGATGAGGGTCTCCTTGTGTCCTTCACTTGATTCTCACCCTTCTATGCTTTCCCACTTGCTGCCATGTGGAATAGACGCTGCTGGACAGAGCAGATGCTACTGCTTGCAAAACCTCCACAGCCCAGCTTCAAGGGACCTCTAAGGCCATCCAGTCCACACTTTCCACCATGCTCACTTTCCTTCTTCACCATTCCCACCAAGTGCTCCTCCAGCTTCTGCTTGTATACCCCTAGTGATGGGGAGCTCACTCCTTACCAAGATCACCTCTTTGATTCTTAGTGAGAATATCTTTCCTTATATCCAATAGATATCAGCTCCCTATAAGTCCTCTTTGTGGAGTTTAATTCTGTTCTCTGCTGCACAGGATACATCTGGTGCACAGGTTTTGTAAACCATTGGAGTCTTCCTCACTAGGCTAAACATCCCCATTTTCATCTATCACCCCCCCACCACCACCATTCAATGGGCTTCTGAGTCTCCTTACCATCAAGGTTATTCACTGGGCAAATTCTAGTTTGCCTTGATCCTTACGGGGTTATCATTTCTCTTTAAATTCTGTAGTTCAGTCATTTATTTTCAGGGCAACTCTTTCAGTTCTAACTTTCTAAGATGATGGTAATAACAGTATCTTGTATGTTGTGTGTGTTGAGGGTCTCCTGAGGGCCAGGGTCTGTGCTATGCACCTTACACACATCATCTCTGATTTTCCCAACAACCCTGTAGGATGTGGGTGTTATCAGTCTGTTTGCAGAAGAGGAGACAACTCAGAGAAGCTGAAGGCAAGCAGCTTTCTCAGGGCCAGCAAGTGAACACTTTCGGAAGCAGGATTTGAATGCAAGTCTCTGACTCTTAAAGCCCACACTCCTTCCAGTGCACGTGTTGCTTCCAGCGCTAAAGTGCTTTCTTCTTTATTGTCTATGGATAGAGAACTGGGGCGTTTTTTCCATACATGAAAACATTTGCTGAGTGGTCCTATAAATACGTGTATAGGAAAAAGATTGGATGGAAATATAACAAAATCGCAAACACTGGTTTTTCCTGAATGAGATTATCTCTACTTTTTATCCTTATTGAAAGATACTATATAGAAGTTAAATGCACAGCTTAATGAATCATAATAGGCAGGTAACCCCTGTCAAGAACTGAAGCATCACCAGCCTCCAGAACACTTTGATGGTCCTTTTCTAATCGTAAACCTTCAAACCTCTTCACAGTTTGCTCACTACTTACTTTCACGCCTCCATATCTTAGCTCTTGCTTTTCTCTCCCTCTGGAATGTTCTCCCCTGCTCCTACCCTTTCTCTGCCTAGAGAAATCCTCCTCTTCCTTCTGGATTCACTTGAAACCTCTCTTTCTCCCAGTGGTTCTAGAGGCAGCATGAACCAGCATGCTAGAGCTGACTATACACATCCCTTCTCACCTCCACTTGAGTGATGGCACATTGGTACCTTGAAGTCACTCCTAATGAGAGTATTTACACTATGGAAATTGGCAAACACTACAAATCCAACCTTTTTGTTTGTTTGTTTGTTTCCAAGAGCCAGCATATCACTGCCTTCTCCCTCCAGCCAGCCACAGGATCTCTAAGCCTCCCCCCAGAGAGAGTTAGGTGCTCCTTCCCTATGTTCTCCTAGTACCTTGGCTTCCCTGTGAGCTTCTCAGAGGATGGTGCTGTGTCTGAGTCATCTCCATATCCCAGTCCCCAGCTCAGAACTTGGCCCTTGGCCCTGCAGTGGCATTTGATAAGCAGGGCTGCCCTGGATGGTTGTACATGTTGTTCACTGCACAATGAGGAAGCAGGGGGCAAAATCCAACCCATACTCTACTCTCCAAAACTTGGTATGGGGCTTTATTCACCCAGAGAAGGCACTTTTCTCTAATTCATACAAAGAGGCCACATGAGCCTGCAGCACCCCTGCCATGTGAATTTGCTGCATCCAACACCTTCCATTTCTCATATGCCAGTGGCATGCTGTTGCATCATCCATTCCCAGCCCCCATCACTTCCACTCTTTCTTCCATTGCTGACCCTGCTTTATTGCAGGCAGATCAGATGGAACAAAGGCACGTAGAGGGCTTGGCAGCAGCACTGGGCCAGGCCCTGAGATTGGCTACTCATGTGACTCCTGGCCTACCGGGGCTTGGACTCAGGATCTACCCACTGTCAGCTGAAACCTGACTCCTGGGGCAGAATGTTGGCCAAAGATGACCCAGAGCACCGGCCTCAGGTCATTGCGACAGCAGCTTACAGTGAGCGAGCTGACCACTTCCCCTCCCAGTGCTGTCCCCGCCAGAGCCAAGAAACAGAGCCAGTGCCGACCATCTCCCTCACCCTGGCTGAACACCCTGTGTGAGGACGTTCACTTCCCTGAGCCTGTTTCCTCATGTATAAAATGAGGATAATAAGAATCTCTACTTCGAAGGAGATGAGATGCAAACTATGAAGTTGTTCACTTTTATGATTACTCTGAAGGTACCTTAGGGAGTTCACGCATTATTCGAAGAGTTGATGTACTGAGCAGGTGCCAAGTATCCATTCTCTCATTTAATGCTTGCAAAGACTTTGCGAGTAGGTGTCACAACCCACCCCAGTATTGTAGATGAGGAAACTGAGGCCCAGGCAGGCTATGTACCCTCCCCGAGGTCACACAGTAAGTAAGTAACAGAGGCAAGATTTGAACCCAGGCCTATGTGACTCTAAAGTTCATGAACTGTGCCTGCCTGGGCTCTTAAACCCTATCATAGTTTTGTGTGGGTCTTGGATTTTCTCAGCTGTCCCTTTCCCTTGGTGCCAGGCCAGAGCACTGGTCACCACCTGCCCCCACCCCCTCCTGGGAGCATCTTTCTTTAGTTCGTCTCAGTGTTTGATAAGTGCCTGCTGCAACCCAGGGCTGTGCTGGGCTCTGTGTGTGAATGAGGCTCTGGCTCTGCCCTCTAGGGATTCCGCACTGGATGAGAAGACAGACAAGTATACAGCTGACCATCCAGCCAGGTGCTCCAGCAAGCCACAGACAGTGGGCCATGGCGGGGAGAAATCTCAGTCAGAAGCAGGCATCAGGGAGGGCTTCTTGGAGGAGGTAGAATTTGAGATAAACCAGTAGAGAGTAGACAGTATCTCAGAGGGTGAGGTGGAGGCCACAGCATCGCAGGTCAGGGAATCACACGAATGAAGAGAAGGAGAGAGGGAAGCTGTGGAGCCCATCCAAGCTAGACTAATAGGACCACAGAGGAAAGCCAGAAAGGAGCTGGGAGCCCAAAGTGCTCTGAATGGGTAATTTGAGGGAGAGCGGCCTGTAGGCTGCAGTCAGTACAAGTCAGAGTCATGCTCTGCCAAGATGGTTCCCGGCTGGATGGGAGAGGGTTGGGGGCGGGCACAGGGCATCAGGGCCCAGGAGACCAGAGAGGCTCTGACCACCAGATGCAGGGGACCTGTGGGAAGGTGCTCCTGGGAGCCTGGAGTCTAGACACTGGACTGGGACCTGGTGGGGGAGGGGGTAGGCGAGGGAAGTCTGGGGAGAGGGCTCTGCTAGCCCAGACTAGGGGGCGTCCATCTCCACCTCTCCTCTCACAGTGTCCCAGGAGGCCTGGGCTCTGCGGGGTGTGGCAAAGAGGAGGTGGTGAGTGGCGTTGGATTTATTCCTGGTTCTTGGTTAGTCACTGAAGTCTCCAGAGGCTGCAGCTTTCTCCTCAGCCCCTGCGCCTGTAACCTGTGTCAGAGTCTCTGTCCTCCTTTCTCCTTATACGGCCAAAGAAAGGGACTTGGGGAGTTCTGCCTGGGGTGACACGGAGCCTCGCAGGCCGGCTTGGGACACAAATTCGGGAGGAGGACTCTGGGGCAATTTATTTACTCAGCCAGGCTCTCTCTACCTCCAGGCCGTGTTCTGTTGCTGCCTGGAGCTGCCCTGGGAAGGCAGGGAGGCTGGGGGTGGGAGGTGGGGGGGCTGAGACACGCCTAGTCCAGCCCTTCTTTTGCAGGTGGGGAAACTGAAGATCAGAGAAGGGGTGGGGCGTGCCTGAGGTCACGGATCAGGTTAATGTCAGAGCTGGGCTGGAACTGAGGTGCCCAGCTTCCAGACAGGTTACATTTATGGATGGACAGGAGAGACCCTCCCAGCGCCCAGGAAGCAGACAGTATACGTGGGGCGCCTGCAGGTGCTGCACTTCCTAAGCCGGCCCTATGCAAACAGCAGCTGCTCTCCGCCCCTCCTGATTCACCCCAGAGCCCCCCAGCAGGCCCTTCCCAGGACACTCAGGGCGCGGGGCACGCCCTCTAACCCTCAGCACAGACAAGGCCTGAAAACAGGAGCCCTCCCCAAATCGAGACACATGCAGTGTCTCGGGGGAATTTGCCGGATTTCTCACGCTTCATTCCAATATTTGAGGATGTGCTTAATATTTTGAAAAGAAGCTAAAGGAAGTGGATTGTGTTTTCTTGTTTTTCCAGATTGGATTATTTTCCTAGTGGAAATAAATTTAGAAAGAAAACAAAAGCTATGCTAGAATAGGATCCTGAAGGTTTCCGCACATGGTGACACCCCTTAATTTTAGATTCCAGTCAGGGCAGCTGGCAAACTGCTTTTTAAATAAGGCTGAATATGGCTTTTTGTTTTGCAAGATATAAGGAAAACATATTCTTGAAAACCAAGACAGCAAGACCAATTGTGTTCTGTTTGGTTCCTCATACTTTTAACTGCTAAGCAGCAGCTCTCGGTCTGTGCACGGTGTTCTGTCTGTAGTCTCATTTTGCATGGAAGTAATTCAGTCTGGAAATACTCAGCCTCCGTGAGAGGACAGGCTTACGTCCCTTCCTCTAAATGTCAATTATGTTCTTTTACTGACCTTACTTCTAAGGGAAAGATGAGATAGTCAGTGGAAATGACGTAGAGAAAGACCTTCTCCTACGCAGATCAGAATGAATCAGAATAAAGATTTGTGACAATGACCGTCTCGCACCATGTCGGGTCCCCACTGGAGGCTGTTCTCTGTTTGGAAAAACCAGGCAGGAGACAGAATAACCCAGGGACTCCCTGGCTTCAAACCTCTGACATTTGAAGTTAAACAAGCGATCGAGCCCCAGCTAAACCCCAGCTCTGTCGTTATTGCTGTGTAATTGGGGAAAGTCATTTATTGTGTCCATGCCTCCGTTTCCTCACCTAGAAAATGGGAATAATACTCATACTCACCTAATAGGGTTATGCCTCATATACCTGGCATATGATCTTCTCTCAATAAAGGGAGGAGATAGTTCTGTTATTAATTAGACCCAGTCAGTGGTGGAAGGGTGGGGTGGGGAGGACTGACATCTGAGAGACTCTAGCTTATACAGAGAACAACTTTTAACCTCCTTCCTTTCCTCTCTTATTCCCTTCCTTCCTTTCCTACTTAAGTTTATTTTTCTATTGAGGTGTAACTTACATATAATGAAGCAAATACATCTTAAGTAGACAGCTCAATGATTTATACATTTATATACAGCTGTGTAATCACCACCAAGATCAAGATGTAGAACGTTTCCAGCACCCCAGCAGGCTCCCTCATGCCCCCTTGCCAATCAGTACCCTGCAAATTGCAATCATATTCTAATTTCTATCATCATAGATGAGTTTTGCCTATTCTTAAACTTCGTAGAATGGAATCATATGCATGTGCTCCTTTGTGGCTGGCTTTTTTCGGTCAACATTGTCTGTAAATGTATCAGTTATCTACAGCTGTGTAACAAATTATGCCCCCTCCCCCAAAAAACTTTGCAGCTTAAAACAACAATGAACAGGTATTTAGCTCACAGTTTCTGAGAGTCAGGAATTCAGGAGCAGTTTGGCTGCATGGGTCTAGCCCAAGATCTATGATGAGATTGCGGTCAAAGTGCAGTCTAAAGCCTGACCAAGGCTGGAGGAACTGCTTCCAAGTGGCTCCCCACCATGGCTATTGGCAGGAAGCCTCAGCTCCTTGCCATGTGGACCTCTCCATAGGGCTGCCTGAGTGTCCTCACTATATGGCAGCTAACTTCTCCCGGAGCGAGTGATCCAAGGCAGAGAAAGAAGAGAGCTGCAAATGCCTCTTATGAGCCAACCTTGGAAGTTACAAAGTCACTTCTGCCACGTTCTGTTAGAAATGAGACATAAGCAAAACCACTCAAGCAGAGGGGAATTTGGCTGTAACTTTTGAAGGGAGGAGTACCAAAGAATTTGCAGGCATATTTTAATTTGCAGAGTGAGAATCATCTATATCATTCTCTGTTGCTGCAGTTTGACCAGAAAGGCCATTCTAACCAGCAGAGCAACCCAAGGACAGAGTAGGCACCTCAGAGGGTGATGTGCTTCTCTCCCCAGGGATGTGTAAGCAGACCAGAACAATCTGGCAGCTGTGATATGAAGGGAAGTTTAATATCAGCAAGGGTTGGGGACTTTGGCATTGGATTAAATAATTCCCAGGGCTCCTTTCTCTTGTTTCTTCAAGTGTTCCCAGTTGTCCGTATCTTTTGGATCAAAGAAAAGACCATGGCTAGGCCCATGAAAGGTACCAAGTGAACTTCTTGATGTCCATAGCACCTCTGGCCAGAATGAGGATCTGAGAGCCACCAGCTCCAGGTCACAACTCAATTCCACTCGAGTCGTTGGTTGGTTGTTTTGTTAAGCAGTAAATCTGATCATCTTCTCCCCAGATTGATAATACATGGTCATAGTAAAGGTTGAGGCAACGAGAGCTGTCATATACTCCTGAAGGACACATCAGCCTTTGTGTCCTTTGGCAGGGCAGTCACACTTTTCAATCAAAACATGCCTGTCTTTCAACCTCTCATCTCCATGTCCATCCTGAAGAATACTCCCTCCCTCTCCTGCAAAGCCCACTCCTGCGTTGTTTGTAACAAGGAAAACTGGAAGCAAATGAGATATGTCTCTACCAGGGCATCCCGTGAAGCAGTTAGAAGGGATGAGGTAGTTCTCCATGTGCTGACTTGGAAAGATCTCCAGAAAACATTAAAGGAAAAAGACAAGTTGCAGAACAACGAGTACAGTATGAATCCGTTAAGGGAGAAAATTAAAAATAAGAAAAATCTGTATATTTTTGTTACGTATTTCATAGGAAAATTTCCATGGGAACACACCTTGTTGGCCATGGTGATTTCTTGTGTAGAAAGGGGGTAGGACTGGGGATAAATGATGTGAAGGGAGACTTTCATTTTACTCCATCTGCTTTAGTATCATTAGAATTTTTAATGATGTTATGTTTATTCACAATTATTTATTTACTTCTCAAGTGCATCTGAAGAGGGGCAGGAGTTCTTCCCCAACTCCCTCTCCCTGGCTCTGCTTCCAGAGTCTGCTATTGCCAGTCCTGGTGTGACCTTCCCCATCCCCACCGCCATCTCTCCCCAAGGGGCTCCTAATTGCCTTTCACACACTGTCAAGGACGCCTCCTAATTTTTTTATGCCATCCAAGCAAACTATTCATAGACTCACAGGATACAAGCTCTAGAGGCCTTAAAGGTCATGGAGCCTAAGCCTCCCCCATTCCTAACAATATCTAGGAAACTCTTACAAGATGTGGTCTGCCATCTACTTGCACACCTCCAGGGACGGGCATTTCACTACCTCACCAGACACTAATGATGGTTAGATGGCGATCCTGCACGCTAGGTTAGAAGTCCACCTGCCTGTAGCTCCTCTCATCAGCCCTGCTTCTGCCTTCCAAGCTCTCTCAGAGGCAGCCGACTGAGGTGGGAACTAGCACAGGCTCTGGAGCAAACTGCCTGTGTTCAAATCCTGGTTCTGCAACTGACTAGCTCTAGTGATTTGGGGGAAATTTCTTAAAATCTTTGTCAAGTCTCTTGTCTGTAAGATGAAAGTTAAAGACTACTACATATTCCACCTGTTTATAGGGTAGAGAAATTGGCTTAGCTTATGCAAAGTGCTTATGCCATGCCCAGCACACAATGATCACTACATAATAAATATTTGGAAAATAAGTAAGAGACCAGAGTTTTAGTCCTGACTGTGTCCTAAGGGCTCCTCTCTCATCTATGAAATGATTGAGGCCTTCTAGTCTGAGAGTTTTTGGAGAAAAGGAGGACCTGAGAAGGAAGTAAGCTTCTTAAGACATATGCATATGTGCTATTTTACTCCTTAAGGTAAAAATAATGGTTTGGGCCTGAGATGAATACTCCCAGCAGACCAGCTGTGATTTTCTAATGGAGTCCTGTATCCTCTGACACACACCCCAACACATCTGCACGTATCCCAGGGCTGTCAGGTGCTAGTGTGAGAAGGTGGGCCTGGAGCATCCTCTGAAGTCCTTCCAGCTCCACGTCCAGCTCAAACCTTGACTCTCATTTAAGCAGAGGAAGCACAGTCCAGCTTCGGTCTACACAAGGGCTCAGTTTAACTCATCCCCAAGTCAGAGGTGCCAGTTCCTGCCTGCCCTGCCGACCTCCCAGGGAATGAGGGCAGTTGAACGGGGCAGTTTGCATTGGGGTGCTTTGTGCTCTAGACCAAGCAGCACAAAAGGTCGGCTTTGCAGAAGCGGCCCTGCGGTTACTGGCAGCCCCTCTGCTCAGGGGAGACCAGCGTTTTTGAGACTAGTCCATCTTGAGTTCTAGCAGAGCTTTCCCAACAAGTGACATCAAGGAAAGGCCAGGCTTCCTGCTAAATGGGGTGGGTGGGGGACCTGCCAGTTCCTTACTAGGGTCTCAGACAGTCTCTGTATCATCTGCCAGGCCAAGCTGGCCAGGGCCCAGGGCTGTGCTGGGTCCTTCCAGGACAGGCCTGAGCTCTTCCCAGCACTTTGAGGAGCCTTGCCAGATGGGCTGGTGGAATCTTACCATCCTCCCTCTGCCTTACCTAGTCAGCGGTGCCGCCCCATCTGAATCCACACAAGCTCCAATGAACCCATAATACCTGGGAGGAGTTCTCTGTAGAGAGTTTCAGCTGTGGTTCCATGCCTGTCCCTTTGGATATTGAGCTGATGTATCTTTTCAACCTTCCCAGGTTGCTGTGCGCTGATTATGTTTCTGTTTTTTCCATTCAATTCAATTCCTTGACCTAGAGATACAGCGTACTGTGTGGTCTCCAAGGCCTCACAGTCTCGGGTAGCACCATCCAACAGAACTTTCTATGTTGATAGAAATGTTCTGTATCTGTACTGACCAATATGGTAGCCACTAGCCAGTGGCTCTTGCACACTTGAAATGTGGCTAATGCAACTGAGGAACTGAATTTTAAATTTTATTTAATTTTTCATCGAAATATAGTTGCTTTACAATATTATATTAGTTTCAGGTGTACAACATAGTGATTCAGTATTTTTTCTAGATTGGATTTTATTTTTGTATATTCTATAATAATACAGTTGAAAATCTTGCCCACTTTCACACTCAATAATTTTAACAATGAGTTCCTCTTGAAATTTTGACCTAGAACATCTGCATACCCAGACAAATGGGTTTGTGCGTGTGTGTGTGTGTGTGTGTGTATGTGCGCACATGTGTATTTGTAACAGATAAATTTGTATAACCTATTATTCCCTGTTTGCCTTGAAAGAGTAACTCAAGGACAAACTGTTTTTGTTTCTTGCAAACATCCTACGGGTGTGGCGCCTTAAAGTACACTGCCTGTACGCTGCTACATTTAAAATAGATAAGCAACAAGGACCTACTGTAGAGCACAGGGAACTCCGCTCAACACTCTCTAATAACCTAAATGGGGAAAGATTTTGAAAAAGAATAGATACATGCACACATATCACTGAACCACTCTGCCGCACACCTGAAACCAATGCAACAATGTTAATCACTATACTCCAGTGTAATGTGGACTCAGTATTTTTATAGATTATATTCCAATATAAATTATTACAAGATAATTCCCTGTGCTACACAATATGTCCTTGTTGCCTATCTATTTTATACATCGTAGTTTGTAACTCTTAATCACCTATTCCTATCTTGCTCCTCCCCACTTCCCTCTTCCCTCTGGTAAGCACTCGTTTGTTTTCTATATCTGTGAGTCTGTTTCTTTTTTGCTGTATATATTCATTTGTATTCTTTTTTAGATCCCACATAAATTTTATTTAATTTTAATTATTGAAATTTAAAGTTTAAAAAACCCAAACAATCTGATTTAAAAATGGGCAGAAGGTCTGAATAGACATTTTTCTGAAGAAGACATACACGTGACCAACAGGTACATAAAAAGCTGCCCAGCATCACTAATTATCAGGGAAATGCAAATCAAACTACAATGAGCTATCACCTCCCACCTGTTAGAATGGCTGTTATCAAAAAGATAAGAATTAACAAGTGTGGGTGGCAATGTGGAGAAAAGGGAACCTTGTGCACTGTTGGTGGGAATGTAAATTGGTGCAGCCACTATGGAAAACAGTGTGATCCAGCAATTTCATTTCTGGGTATTTAGCCAAAGAAAATGAAAACACTAATTCAAAAAGATATAGGTATCCCCATTTCATTGCAGCATTATTTATAAAAGCCAGGACATGGAAACAACCTAAGTATCCATTGATGGATGAATGGATAAAGCAAATGTGGTATATACAATGGGATATTATTTAGCTATAAAAAAGAATGAAATCTTGCCATTTGTCTTGCCAATCTTGACAACATAGATGGACCTAGACGGTATTATGTGAGGTAAAACAAGTAAGACAAAGACAGACACCATATGATCTCACTTATTTGTGGAATCTAAGGATAAAACAAAAGGCAAGACCAAGCAAATTAATAGATACAGAGAACAGTTTGATGGTTGCCAGAGGTGGGAGGTAAGGAGTGGGTGAAATGGGTAAGGGAGATCAAAAGGGACAAACTTCCAGTTATAAATAAGGCATGGGGGTGTGATGTACAGCATGGTGACTATAGTTAATAACGCTGTGTTGCATATTTGAAGGTTGCTAAGACTAAATCTTAAAAGTTCTCATCGTGAGAAAGAAAAGCACTTTTTTTGTAACTATGGGGAAGGATGTTAACTAGACTTATTGTGGTGATCATTTCACAGTGTCTACAAATATCGAATCATTATATTGTATATCTGAAACTAATATAATGTTATGTCAATAAAAAAAGATTTAAAGAGCCCCATGTAGATGGTGGCTGCTGTACTGAACAACACAGGTCTAGTTAGAGAGACAGTTATGGAGGCAGGTGACCCAATAACTCAGATGGACTGGACCAGGAGTAGAGAGGGACATACAATGGGCCACTTGAGTGTCGAGTGGGGAAGGATGGGTTCCAGGGGTGAGGATCAGTAAAGGCCTCATGGGGAGGGGGCATTTGCGATGGGTATTAAAGAACCCAGAGATACACCAACAGGTATGCCTGGGAGGGTAGGGGCATTTCACATGGAGACAGGAGGGCACATGAACGTTGAAGAAATAGACCTCTGCCTGCACCAGGTACCAGGTACCCGGTACCAGACCCCCCATCCCTGGGGTAACCAGGCTGAGTAAAGACTGAGAGAGGAAAGGAAGGCAAGGACTAAACTGTGCAGCGCCTGGAGTGCCAGGCTGAAGAGGAGGCGGGGCTTATCCCGTTGGGTAATTGCATGAACTAAGACCCTGCAAGTGGGGCACAAGGCATTGGGAACACAGTAAGCTCTCAATAATGGCAGCAATTATCGTCACTGGAGAGTGATTGGAGGTGTTCGTGTGTTTCTTTTTGCTGCTTCTTTAAATCCGTTTGGGAGTATTGCCATCTCAGCAATATTGTCTTCTGATCTGTGAATATGGGATGCTTTTACATTTATTCAGGTTTTCCTTAATGCACAATGTCGTTTTATAGTTTTCAGCATGCAAGTCTTTGTTCTTTTATTAAATGTATTGCTAAATATTTTTATGTTATTGTAAATGGAATTACTGTCTTAATTTCATCTTTGGATTGTTCATTGCTGGTGTGTAGCAACACAGCTGGGTTTTGTCTGTTGATCTCACCCTGCAAGCTTGCTGAACTTGTTTATTAGCTCTAATAGTTTTTTTTGTGGATTTCTTAGGATTTCCTATATACAATATTATGTAATCTGCAAATAGAAATAGTTTTGCTTCTTCCTTTCCAATATGGTGACTTTTTTTTTCTTTTTCTTACTTAATTGACCTCCAGGACAATGTTGGTGAAAGTGGACATTTCCTTGTCTTGCTCCTGCTCTAAGGAGGAATATCTTTAATCATTAAATATGATGTTGGCTTGCCTTCTGTGTCTTTTCAAACCTCTTTAAGATTGTATTTACTTTTTAATATCTTATTATACATGGTAACAGAAAACTCAAACAACACAATAAGATACAAAGAAGAAAACAAAAACTCCCCCAAGTCCCACCACCACCAATATGCCCTCAGGCCTTTTCAGTGCATATATGTGTATGGGATATAGAGGAAACTTTACATAAATATGACCCATTGTGTCACTGGGCTTTGTCTACTCAATATTGTGCCATGGCCTCTTTCCAGGCCTGGGACCAAAGATCCGCATCATCGTTGTGCAGCTGCCCATGTTCTGCTGTAAAGCTGAACCATGGTTTGAGCAACTCTCTCTTGATGAATGTTTGTTTCCCTATTATTCCCACTTTTATAAATGAGACAGATGAATATCCTCATCATGTCCTTCCCAACACTGTCGTGGTTTCCTTTCCTTTCCTTTTCATCTTTGTCAGATGATCACTATAGGTTTGGGGGTAGGGAACTAGCATGATCAGAGTGAGGCTGGCAGTCCCAACTTGCTGTGTGACCTTCGGCAAATCCTCTTCCCCTCTCTGGGCCTGTTTCTTCATCTGTGAATTGCTAAAGGGCTGGTTAGCAAATCTGGCTGTGTATTGAAATCACCTGGGGCGTTTTAAAAACCACAGACACCTGAGTATTGCGGCCAGTGATTCTGATTTCATTAGCATGGAGGATAGCCTAGGCTGTAGGATTTTTAAATCTCCTTGAGGCTAGATGATGTGAAGGTCCTTCCTGCTGAAACAGCAGCAGGAAGGCTGCTGTGAAGCAGTGGAAAGATCTGTCCTTGGCGTCCAGCAGCCCTGGGTTTGAATCCCAGCTCATTCCCCGCCGGCTGCATGAGCCTCTCAACTTTTCCCGGCTTCCGCGGCCCTGCTCTTGGAGTGGGCGGGGGCACGGCGGTCTTAAAATCCCCGCCCCCCGCTCCGGGGTTCTGCCGCTAGAGAAGGTTAAGGTTTAGGTTTAGGGCCTGCACACATGAACAAGAGGTGACCGTGTCCTTTCCTTGATCAAAGAGCCAGCCCCTGGGCAACAAGGTGGAAATGGAGATCGTGAGCATGCTGGAAAAGAACGCGACGCTGCTCAAATTCGGCTACCACTTCACCCAGCAGGGGCCCCGGCTGCGGGCGGCCCAGGCCATGATGAACAACAACGACCTCGGTGAGTGGACGGTCGCCCCCACCCGCCGCCTGCCATTCTCTCCACCTGTCGCGGGAGCTGTGGCTGGGAAGACGCCACTGCCGCCTCCCCCAGGGGAGTCCTCCTCGAGGGCCCGACTCCCAGCTTTCATACTGAACCCGTTCCCGTGTTCCCAGTGTTGGCCCTTGCCTCCCCCGCCCCGACGTGAGAGCCCTGCCTGCAGGCGCCGAGGCGGGGCCCTCCTCCCCGCGGGTCGCTCAGCTCAGCACGGAACTGGGCCCAGAGCGCACCCTCAGCTGTGTCAGCCTAGTGAATGAAATGTGGGAGGCGCACGGCCAACGCTGAGTCTCTTCCTCTCCTGAATACCCTTTTTGGAGACCAGAGTCCTCTCCAAATCATACAGTCTGGCCTAAACCCCAGATCCCAAAGCCATCAATCAGCCCTACTACCCACACCTGAAGCCTAGGGGACTTCACATTGCTTTTAAAGTAAAGGTTGAAAATGTTGACTTCATAGTAAAGTATAACAGGTTACATTCATTTAATCTCAGTTAAAGATTGTATTTTTTCTTTAAAAAAATGAAAGAAAATGTCACAACCTTTCTTATGAGTAAACACCAAATAGATTACAAGTCAGATGAATGAAGAGGGAGGCCCATCACAGACTTACTTCCAGATGCTAATTGTTCTCAAGCTCTGTGGGTAGTTATTCCTCGTGTGTATTCCTGCTGGCTGCCTAAAAAACTTGATAAGAGTGTCCAAACAGGAGTATGTCTGATAAGGTTATAGAAAAATAAGAGGAAAAAAAAAAGGAGTGGGTCTGTTAACCTAATTGATCATTATGTTCAGCTGTGAGTTTCCTAGAATCAACGCAGGAGGAAGACAAACCAAGCTACATTATTATCGCAGGAGAAAAGCATAAGGAGTTTTTTAAAAAGAAAGCTTCTTTCTGGGATTGAATTAGGAAATAACTATGTTTCTAAAGGGTGATATCTTCCGTGAGTTTTTCATCAAATTCAAACCTGCTCTAAATGTGTTTCTTTTTGTTTCTAACACTCTGTAAAATGCAAGGAGCTTAATACTAAAGCGTATCTCAGAGTGCAGGTACGTCACTTCCTGGTGATGAGTCTGAGGCTGGGTTAATACGTGGAAGGCCTAGAAGAATGGGGATGAATGTGTAGGTGTGTATGCACGAGGCAGGTGCTCACAGAACCTATGCATAGATAACCACAGAGCTACTCAATTCAACAAGCATTTGTCAAAGTCCTATAGGGCATGGGATGTTAAAGGTATAGGTTCCTGTTCTTAAGAGGCTATTCATTGCTTATTCCAGCTGCTACTTTTTTCTAGAGTTGCAGATCTAGAAAAGTCCATCAAACAACAACAACAACCTACACCAGGTGTCCTGATTTATCTGAAGTGTCCTTATTTGAAATAAAACAAGAGCAAACACAAGCAACTAAGAATTAGCATTACCGTGGTGTAATAGAGGTGATAGCTACACTGAATTGTTGAGGAAGGCCCACGACCCAGACTCTGTTGGCCCAGCAGTGTTCTGGCTGCAGAACCAGCACTTAAAAGCCTTGAGTTCTATTCTGATATGGAGTAACCTCACTTTTTGTTTTTCTCCCAGGTTAGATTAAACTTCTTATGTGTCCCTTGGTGCCTATTTCAAGGTTAATCCAGCTTTGATCTTCCAATGGCAAGATGGCTTGGAGGACTTCTTTCTAGGGATAGAAGTTTCCAGGAGTCAGGAGTGCTTGTAGGGGGGACCCCAGGATCCACTGGAGGCTAGAGGAAATGGCCCTTGAGGACTGTGTCCTGAGAGTCTGTGATTCCAAAATCCAGGCCCAATTCCTGCACCAGGGACTTGCCAAGGTTATGGCAGGAGCCCAGCATGCCAGAGCCGGACGGGACCTCAGGCTCCTCCCTCCTGTTCTCTTCTGGAGAAACTGAGGCCTGGGAGGGACTGCCATTCAAGACAGTGGTTCAGTCAAGTCACGCTTGTTGTTGGTTACGGTGAGCACTTTGGGAGCATCTTTTGTGTGCCCAGGACTGTGCAGAGTAACATAAGGGGTGGCAGAAAGCTAGTTCCCTGACCCAAGAAACTTCACAGCCTTTTAGGGGAGAAGAGACTCAAAGCCATGCCCCCAAATTCAAGAAGGTCTACAAACTGTATCCCAACAAAGGGAGCAAATGATTTGTGGGGCCGGAGGCCGGTTAAGCCACGCATCCTGGAGAGGGTGCTGACATAGGCAAAGGCAAGCTGGCAGGACCCAGTAGGCAGGATAGGAGAGACAGAAAGGATTGGGAAACTATTACAGGGGGCTACACCTGGAAGGAAAAACAGGCGCTCCCAGAGAAGGGAGGGAAGAGCATTCCAAGCAGAGGGAACAGAGTGGGTAAAGGCAGGACGATGAACAGTTCTATGGGGTGTTTATAGAGATGGGACTGTAGGTGTGGGAGGCTGTG